>NC_053154.1:105426041-106054374 GCF_016835505.1 Polypterus senegalus
CGCTGTTACTGGTACTTTATAATTTAGCATTTATTTTTTTACATCTGAAATTTGACTTACTTCACAAAGTGAAGTTATGGATAGCTTGTATGACATTCCAAACTACATTGATATTCCTAATGTAACTTAATAGAATATTTCAAACTAGACATCATTTTTGTAATCTCAATAAAAAGTTCTTTCTTTTACCATGGGATGGCTTGTGTAAACCGTTGCCACAGTAGGAGACAAACGTTAAGTGGGTTATAGTTGCCTCCCATGCTGTACTTAATTCACAACTCCCTTTTATATACAAACAAAGCATCCATTTCTGTCTGGTTTGCTTACTTTGGCTAAGCAGTCTTTCTAAAGATTATTTTATGAGCATAAATGCTAAGTGTTTGTTGTGCAAATCAACTGAATGGCAGCAGCTGTGAGCTTTTAAAACGATGCTTGAAATGAAAAAAAAGGTCTGATCATGACTTCAGCTGAAACTGTGAAAGTTTTTCTTCAGTCGTGCTTATGCCAGTCCTCTGCCATCTGTGACATTGAGCCCTGAGATGAGCAGCTGAATTATTGTGTTTATCATCTATTCAGTAATCTCTGACTTTCAGTGAGCTGATTGACGGTACCTCTCCGGGTTTTGCTGTCAGTTAAAATGTCTTTCAGTTCTTCAGGTTGCATTTCAACATGTTCTCTGAAGGTACTGTATCAGTTCATTACATCTTCTGTCTTCCCCGTCATCTTAGAGATTGGACTTTGCCAAACAGTGGCACCTTTACTTGTGAGCCTCATCACGGTGTCAGATCCCAATATTGTTTTTTCAGTTTCAGTACTTTTTCTGTTGGGCAAATAGATTTTAATATGAATTGAAAAAGACTGTTTTTTTGTTCATTCACTAGATTCTGTGTCCGTGCAGTATTCTTCTCCGGCTTTCTTGATGATTCAGTTTTCACACCAATATGTTGCTACTGGCAAGAACAACATTTTACATTTAAGATTTTTCCTTTTCATGTGACATCTTTGAATTTCCTTAGACTGCATGTTTGTTACAATTTAAGAAAATGTAGCATTTGACGACTGCAGATTACATTTGTGTGGTTTGTTGAACACAAGTGCACAAAATCTTTAACAGTCTAAATGATCATGTTTTCCATCTTCCATTTTTAGTGGCTCTCCCAGATATGTGTTTTAAACTTAGTTGGGGAACATCTGCTTTCTACCTGTCTAGTTTATTTTATAAAGTCTATAATATTTTTATTGTTGTTTTAATTTAACAATATTTTCCTGATGTCATGCTAGCCCAATTTTGTGACTTTTTTATTCATTGGCACCGCTTTTTACTCTGTATTTCAATGCCAGTGTCTATATTGTTTGCGGTTTCCATGTTCCTTGTCGGACATCTGATCAGATGCTGATGTATAATCACACATTTCCTACTTAGGATGTTGGTTCACACATCTTGGTATACATGTATTTAGATTTTTCTAAAAATCAAATTTCCTTATCAAAAGGTACTATCTTGGGTTCTTGTTATGTTGACTATGATTTTTGATTAATGTTTTAGTTTGTTCACTGTTGATTTAGTCCTGTTCTTGGTCACAGATCCATGCCTGTTTTTATAACTGTTCTTGGAATTGTACCTACAAACCATTTCCTTCTTACCACATTCTATGTTTAAATGTGTCCTTTTGGACCAGCCAGTTTTCATCCTGACTATCCATCCATCCATTTTCCAACCCGCTCAATCCAAACACAGGGTCACGGGGGTCTGCTGGAGCCAATCCCAGGTAACACAGGGCACAATGCAGGAAACAAACCCCATGCAGGCCGCCAGCCCACCCGAGGGCACACACACACACAACAAGCACATACTAGGGACAATTTAGAATCGCCAATGCTCCTAACCTGCATGTCTTTGGACTGTGGGAGGAAACCGGAGTAACCAGAGGAAACCCACGCAGACACGGGGAGAACATGCAAACTCCACGCAGGGAGGACCTGAGAAGCGAACCCGGGTCTCCTAACTGCGAGGCAGCAGCACTACCACTGCGCCATCCTGACTATAATAAAATTAATTCAATCAATTTCCCAAACATATTCAAATGGATGGAGACATCACTAGTGTCTTCTGAAAAAAAAACCCTTTATTAACAAAACACTGTCTAATGGCTGATTTGTATTTACTGTATATAACTACAAATAATTATCCAGAATTCCCAGAACCATTCTAACACAATCCAAGGTCCCCTAAACATGGCATGAACCCTTCACGTACCTCTCTTTGTCAGCTTCTAACGTTTGTTAATATAAACAGCCCCTGTAATGAGAAGACAATATCATTTGCAGCTAAATTTTTATTTGATCTCCTCAGAGATTACTATATACTGGTGAAGGGCATCAAATTTGTTTTCTACTAACTCTTTACTGTTTGCTTTGCATTTGTATTTAAAGGTGGGCGAAGAAACATGTTTCTTTTATAAATTTCCTATTCTAATCAATGGCTAATTATGACATTACTTTAGCACAGATGGCTCAGTTATGGATGGACAGAAAGGTGATGATCTTTACCACCATGCAGTACTGGGTCTATAAAATCAACACTGAATTTGCATAATAATGCAGAGTTGCAATAACAAGTTAGTGATTTGTGCTGCTCTTAAAACTTTCAAAATCAGATGAATAAACTAATACATGTACACCTACTTAAACAACTAAATTAACAGTAGCAGTCATTAATGTGGAACATTCTTTTTAAGTTTAAAGACAGACATGCACTTAAAATGCTTGCAACTCTCTACAGTAATTTTAAGGTCACTATTATACATTACGTACATAACTGAATTTCAGTGCAAAATTGCATATTATATTTCATATCAATATATTAAATGCTGGTCAGCTTTCGTCATAATATATGCAATAACTAGGGGGAACTGCTTATATGCAATTTATATGAGATTATGTGTATAGCAGGACAGACAGGTGATAACTAAACGTTATGCCTCAATTTCAATGATGGAGGACCCCAGAGAAGCATGCAGGGGCATGAAGGTATATAACAAGGAGAAACAGAGACAGTCGAAACAACTCAAATATAAACATGCAGTTATCTACAATTAATAGTACAAGTGCTTACTTTTCTGATGCAGCATCAGTATCAGTGCAATGTATTTCAAAGTATTGTGCTGTTTCAAAGATCTTTGCTCTGCAGAAACATTGTGTAGAAGGGCATGTCTATTCTATTATATGAGAAAGCATATCATATCTGGATAACGTGAGAGGGTTGTGTACTTTTGTTAGTTTATATACACTGTTTTAATTGCTCTAAATGTTTAGGTCTGCTTACCGCATCTCAACTTCATGCAGCTCACCAGGGAACTGGTTGTAGAAAAATTGTAGAAGTTTTGGCAGATCAAAGGACATTACCTTAAACTGAAGCAGTCCAACAACAATCCATAATGAAATGTTCATTATTGAATTTCTTTTCAGAGACACATTTTAACAACCCTTTTATGCAGTCTAATAGTAGTAATGAAGCTTACTGGCAACACCTAAACAATCCATCGTGGTAGGGTATTGTGTAGGCGTTGAACTGGTAGACTACATTGACATTATGGAAGTTCACGTAAAGCTCATTCCATTACAGTAATACAGGGCTGGGTTACACCTGTCATTGAAAGATGGCTATAAAAGGCTGACATTACACTCACTCTTCTGGTGCAAAAGCCTCCCATAGTATGCCCACAATTGCCAGTGTAGTATAAATATCCTCCCAAAACTTTACCTTCCTAAGTAGAGGTAGCTAGTCACATACAAATGTGTGTCACAGTGGCACGATGGTAACCACTGTTATCTAACAGAAACAAAGCTCCAAACTAAGATTTTCCACTCATTTATTTTTTGTGCAGAGCGAGCATTTTCTTCCCTTGTCCAGCAAATCACAAAGACGTGTGTGTGAAGTTACAGTAAGTGGTGTATGCAAGAGCGTGCCCTTCAACTGACTGACGCTCTGATTAGTGTTTGTTTCTACCTTGCGCCCCATGCTGCAGGGATAGGCAAAGGTTCTCTACAACTCCAAAATGTCTAAGTTGGGGAGTACGTGGCTGCTATTGAAAAAAAATAATAAAAAATACATCTGTAAATGGAAGAATACACATTTAGGACAAAATAATTAGCAAGGTCTTTAAAATAGTTCTGGCCAAAACACAAGGAAACCCCAAGAAAACAGGGAGACAAAAACTGTCAAAAGTACTAATTAAAGATCTAAAATTAATTTTCCTTAATAACTTAAGTAGATTTTTCAATTTGCATTTAAGCGAATTCAAAGATTAGTTGTGGTTTAATAATATAATCATACATCACATCTGCATGATCAGCAATTGGTGTTGGCACGAACTACATGACTGTGTCCATCCAAATTGCCAGAAAATGGTGTCATCTGTTAGAAGGACTCCAAAATGGCTACATAGTAACATTAATAATAGAAAGAGCACAATGAAATAATTTTACTATGATAAATAACACTAGATGCTAGAACACACTTGTGACAGATGTATACTTACATGCAATCCAGGTTATATATCACTAATATCTATAATATCAGTAATGAATCATTTTCTATCAGCAACAAATCAGATTGCAAAAATTTAAATTTTCAAGTGAATCTCAAAACAAAATTAGGGATTATAAATCAAAGTAATAGCACAGGATTAGGAGAAATTGTATTTAACCCATGAATGCAACTGTGCATAAGAATGTGCAAAATGAAGGAGGAAACCTATGATAACCTCTGATTCAAGCAGAGACACACAAGAAGAACAAAATGAGACATACTGTATGCAAACACATCCAATTTCTAAGTGCTAGCATTAGTTAATTTCCACAAATTATTATATTTTATGTTTTAGTAACAGGCGTCACGGTGGTGCAGTGGGTAGCGCTGCTGCCTTGCAGTTAGGAGACCCGGGTTCGCTTCCCGGGTCCTCCCTGCATGGAGCTTGCATGTTCTCCCTGTGTCTGCGTGGGTTTCCTCTGGTTACTCTGGTTTCCTCCCACAGTCCAAAGACATGCAGGTTAGGAGCATTGGCGATTCTAAATTGTCCCTAGTGTGTGCTTGGTGTGTGGGTGTGTGCCCTCGGGTGGGCTGGCGGCCTGCATGGGGTTTGTTTCCTGCATTGTGCCCTGTGTTACCTGGGATTGGCTCCAGCAGACCCCTGTGACCCTGAAGTTAGGATATAGTGGGTTGGATAATGGATGGATGTTTTAGTAATGGGCGGCATGGTGGCGCAGTGGGTACCCGGGTTCGCTTTCCCGGTCCTCCCTGCGTGGAGTTTGCATGTTCTCCCCGTGTCTGCGTGGGTTTCCTCCCACAGTCCAAAGACATGCAGGTTAGGTGCATTGGCGAGCCTGAATTGTCCCTAGTGTGTGCTTGGTGTGTGTGTGTGTGTGTGTGTGCCCTGTGGAGGTGTGGTGCCCAGCCCGAGGTTTGTTTCCTGCCTTGTGCCCTGTGTTGGCTGGGATTGGCTCCAGCAGACCTCCATGACCCTGTAGTTAGGATATAACGGGTTGGATAATGGATGGATGGATGTTTTAGTATACCTTGCCTCCAGAAGAAATACTGCAGGTAGACTGTTGTTGCACATTCATGTGGAATTCACTGAATGATAAGTATATCAGGCGAATAACTGCAGCGTTGTAGGCAGTACTTACAATGAATGAGACTGAGATTGAAATGTCTGGTAAGCACAGAAAATGAGTGAGTGAGTAAGCACTGCTCGAGGCCAGTGATGTTTTTAGTCTGACATATGCTGCTGACCCAGGGACAGATTTTGAAAGAAATACAGGACTTTCAGTGAAATTATATGTAATGAATGTAAATAACTGCTCTAGAGGCAACAGCTTTTGACATGAGTTGTAGGAACATAGCCATGCATAGTTGGCTGTGGTCAGCCCAACAAGGACCTGCAGGGTTAGATAAGGCTGCCAAGAAACACCAATGGAGTTTTTGGCAAGCGAGAAGACAAGAGGTTTCTTTGAGTGAATTAAATGAGATAAACAGCCTCAAGTTGAAAAATCTCTTCCAGGAAGGAAAATAAATGAAAAAAGGCAATCTGAGCTGCAAACACAATGCAAAATTGTAAGCACAGTTAGCATAAGAAAACACCTATCACTCATTACTAATCATTCTCAGGGCACAAGATATGCTCGTCTACAAAGAAAACAGGTCCCTTTGTACAAGGTCAGAGTGGTTTGCAATTTAGTCTAAAGAAACCATTTTCTAGGACCTTAGGGTTGAAGTCTCCTAAACATTGTATTTTTTAAATCTCTGTTGATTCAATTCATTAACTGTTTTTGCTTTTTTACTCCACTTTTGTAAATGGAGGTCAGGCATCAATCTTTGTGTCTAGCACTATCATGCTGAGCTGCTTGCTGGCTTCCTTCCCAGCCTAACCTATTTTCAAAGGACAGACCCCGTCCCCTTTGTGCAAAGTGACCATTCCACTACTTTCAGCTTAGGATACTTAATCTAATTTATCATATCTGGCATGAAAATGACCCCTAGCAAGGCAATATTATGGTCATTTTACATTGAAAATCTAGTGAGTGGGCTTTTATCACAGAAACTTCAGTAAAACCCATTATACTGTAACTCCCACTGTGACAATACAATTTACAGGGACAAGAATGCACAGCAAAGCATGCACATTTTCCAGGATAACATAAAAAAAGACGAGATATGTTCTTGTAGTTGAGCTCAATTTATTTACTGTACATGCAGGCATTATGTTCTTTGTTTGTTCATCACATATTATACAATTTCATGCACCTAATCAAGGATGACAAGCTTGTCTGTATCAGGAAGTGATTCCTCCATCTTGCTTAGTCTGTCATAGCACTATACTATATGCTAAGTTCACCTCAGATTTTTACATGTCTCTGGGATTTGTGGTTAATCCATCTCTGAGAACAGTATTTTTTGTGAGCATGGAAACATTTGTTTTACTTGAGAGGACTAAAGCAGTAGGCAGTATTAAAAGTTGAACAATGAAGTGTGGTTTGTACATCTAGAGAACGAAGGAGAAAGCTTGAGCAAAAAAGGGTTAGTGAGGTGATCAGGGTGAAAACGGGAGCAAAGGAGCAGGCAAAGACTTGTCTAAAACAGGCTGAAAAAGGTCTAAACTGAAGTGGACTAAATAGCAAAAGAGAAAGGTTAAAATCATGAACGCTCAATAATTCCACCATGTATGCATAGTATAACATTCAGGAGGATTCTGGGAGCTAACTGTTTAAAAAGTTGTATTGTTTTTAATTTTTGTTTTTTTGATCCTTTAAAGACACAGACATCACTTTTTTGTTTAGTATTAAACATAAAATAATGTGTCATACTTAGTAGTGATAATATAATGTGTAAATACATATATAAGTAGATAATAAAATACATGTTTTTAATAGTATTTTATAATGTCATGTAATTAAAAACTGAGCCTAAACAGTGCTGGTGCCTGACATTGCCTTCATAGGCATCCAGTTATAAACCAGGTTAGATCATAATGGCATGTTGGTGTGGATGGACTATGGCTAATGGTAGTTTATATTTAGTAAATATAAATTTTAATTAGTAATTTTTCTGTTTCAGTGCTATAGAAATTTGCCAGTGCTTTTTAAAAGAGAGATTTTGAAATTTAAAAATAGGTACAACGAACGCTATCCTTTTTAATTAAAATGTAACTTACTTAACAAATTTCTTTGAAGAATGAGTGTACAACAAAATTCAACAAAATTGAGAACAGAGTTGCTTCATATGGACAGACATAAAGACGCTTTTGCATTTTGTGGGGTGCATGTCAATGTTGAGGTGAAGCGCACAGCCTGTCAGTCTCCCTAATCTCACAAAAATGGGTGTTTTTTTCCCGATCAGTAAATGATATGTACTGTATATACTGTTTTGCAATATGTGTGCAATCTCAAGATGTGGATCAGTAACTCTCTTTGCTTAAAAATGAATGTATTCAGTAAATTTCAAGGCTTTTTTTTACTTCTATTTTAAAGCGCAAAAACAGGCCAGGCAGTTTTTAAGATTTATAAAAATTCTGTCACTTTGGAATGCAATATCATATGGCAAGTTAATATATACAGTACCATGATTGTAGAGAAATAACTTATTTGAACTTATCCTTTAATTGTATTTCTCCCTAATTTCTTTTGTGTCCTCAAATGCTAATTGATACTGATACTGATTCACTAATTAACTGAACAACTACTGGGCGTCGAGCAGTACGTCAAATACGTCAAATGAATGCTGAGTAAAGGCAAATAGCATGTAGAGCAGTATTTCTCAACCACTGGGTCTAGGGCTGCTGCCGGTGGGTCACAAGTTGCTATTGTTCATAAAGCTAGTGGGTCACAAATTGGGTTGTGCTGATGATTATACTCGGTTCACTGATGGGAAGCTCTGATGATAAGGTAGAAGTACAGAAGGAGGGCTATTACACCCCACCCCACTCTGACAATCAAACTTGACTCACCAAGGAGAGTTATATTGGAAAAAGATAAGATAAGTGAGATGGTGTTGTATGACTGTGCCCTTTTAAACTGTTTATATTGTGTGGAAAGCCAGCCCCCGGACACAGACAGACAGACAGACAGACAGACAGACAGACAGACAGACAGACAGACAGACAGACAGACAGACAGACATAGAATGTCCAAAACACATACGTTTATTATTCTTTAAGCACCACAATACCTTATCACCAACAACTGTCTCTTGTCTGTCTTTCTCCTTCACTGACCTCCACTCCCCTCCCAACTCCGGCTCATTTACTTGAGGGAGGCAGCCCCTTTTATAACAACCCGGATGGGCTTCAGGTGCTCTGTCTGATGACACTTCATCATGTGGCGGAAGTGTCAGAGGACCACCTGGAAGAACTCCGGGTGCGCGTGGGATTTATTCCAGCAGCACTTCCTGGTATGGCGGAAGTGCTGCCATCCAGGGTTCCGTAACTGTCCAGGCGCCCTCTGGCGGTGGCCACGTCCTCCCATAGGGACGAGCTTCCCAGCTTTGTTCCAGTGACCCCCAAGCAGACCAGGGCAGCTGTCCTCACAGTGTTCCAGGGAAGGTATCGTCCCTCTCGTGGACCGTCCTGGCGTTCCGGTTGGGTAGGGTACCCAGCCGCCTCTCACAATTGTTATTCGTCAACCAGAAAATAGATCTCAACATCAGCTGCAGTGCTGGCTAATTCTAGTCTAATAGCCTGCCAAGCTCCAGCAAGTATCCTGTTTGCTGTCTTAAGCAGAGAACACTTTGTGGTAGTCTTTTTGAAGCCAGATACATAATATACAGTATATGTCTGCAGGCAACCATGAGTAAATTTTGCTAAAATTGGTTGGGAACAATTAGATAGCTCACTGAGTGTCAAATTTCCAAACCAGTTCAACACCTTATAAAGGTGGTGTTCAAAGTAGGGGTGGTGTGGACCACCCAGGCTGGCACCGCCACCTGAACCCGACACAGACAAGCGTGGGACACAAGTTGAAGGCACACACTGACTTTTTATTTTATTTTTACCTTGTGTGAAATTACAAGTACAACACAGTCTCAGCACAAGCACAGCACAATACATTTCCTTCTCTCTCTTTCTTTTCTTTCTCCCCCACTCCTCTGGTCAGGCTTTGTTCTACCTCCTCCCGACTTTGGCTCCCCAAGTAGTGTCTACTGGCTCCTTTTATACTGCCCCCGGAAGTGCTCCAGGTGCTTGATGACCTAGCTTCCGGCAGCACTTCCGGGTGTGGCGAAAGAACTGCCCAAAAGGGCTCAGCAGTGCCCTCAGATTCCAACACCGGAAAAAAAACTCCAACTCCCATGAAGCCCAGCTGGAGTCTGAGGCACTGCTGCAGCCCAAGGGGGCTGCCATCTAGCATCCCAGGGGAAGTAACGCTCTGTCACGCTTGTCTCCCTGGTCCTTCCAGCGTGGAGGCCCTCGGCCACACACTACAGTGGTTATTTTGAACTGCAAAGATTAGAGGTGTTCTCGTTAAATGCTTCGACAGGCAACACGCATCTGTATATGATGAACCACCTACAGTTAAAAAGTCTAGTTAAAGTAAACTATTAGACATACAAATGTGTGTCGCATGTGCAGAGAGTACATTACACATTTAAAAATAAACATAACCTATTCTAAAAATAAACAATCTGCTGCAAAGGAAAAACCTTTTTGTAGCATCAGTTTATACATTGGCATTCAATGGCATCAATAGACAAATGGTAATTGTGAACGATATGTTAGCACAGGTGCTGTGTGTGCTCTATGTTGTTCAGTGTCAGACGATAGTGTGGAAGTCAATGTAAGCTTGAAAGAACTGGCAGCTACAGTATTTTCATGAAAATAAGTGAACGGTGTGCTACACTCCCATCAAAAGGACTGCCATTAAGAAAGCTGATAATGAAGAGCCACAGGAGATGCAGATTTCAGTACTCAAAACACCCAAATCAATAAATCTGTCTAACAACACCAGGAGATGCAGAGGCTGCACAACATACAGTATACCTTCTAACAAGACATCTAAATGAATGACTAAAGAAATTTATCATTACTGTCTAATTGGGAATGCAAACATGACAAGGCAAAATAGCTGCAGCGTTTTAAGATGTTGTGCTATATCCAAAGAACACGATTCTTATCTAAACTGTGTTTGCTGTTAGTCAAAATGACAGAAAGATATTATAGCAGACTGAGACATTTCTCAAATATGTGGAACCCTGTACCGGCGGTGATCAATGTGTGCGTGTATGTCTGTCTGTCTCGTCTGTCTCGCAGCACTCATTACAATGTGCAAATTCATTATTGAGCTTCAGTTACCTGAATGGATACAAGCAATTTTAGCTTTTTATTTTCTTTCAGTATCAAGTCTTTTGTTACTATCGTTTGCTCTATTCCTGAAACCCCGACAACAGTTTAAAAGGCATGAACTAGAGAAACTGGGGGAAGTGTTTTAGGAAAAAGCCCTGTGGGTATAGCCTTTGCAGTGCAGGATTTCAACGCATTTCACTAAACACTTTTTAACAGGTTGTCCCCAGACGTCTATTCTCATTTGAGAATCATGTTTGGACCTAGCTTTGAGGAAGCCAAATCCAGGTCATTTAGAATTTACAATATAATACAATACAACTTCTTTTTTGTATAGTGCTCTTCACTGAGTGCTGGCACAGAGTGCTGTAAACAATTTTCACTTACAAGACCAATTGAGATCAACAGAAACCTAAAACAAGAAAAGAGGAGGAACTTATTCATGCATGGGAAATGAGTAAAAAAATTTATAAAAGTGGGAGAAGAGAGAGACTGATACGTTTTCAGCATGGAAAGTGAATATTATCATGCAGAGTATAATGGCATTGTAGATGATACAAAGATCTTTTCCAGGTATAAAATGAGCTACCAGTACAATTTGTCTTGAGCCACCTGAACTGAATGATCTCTTTCTCGTGTTCTTAGCTTTGTTTGTCTTCCTGCTCTATTGTATAAAAACATTTTAAGAGAATGAACTGTAATACTGATGGTGTCAGAGTATTTTTAAAGCTACTTTCCTCAGGTGCTAGTTCTGGCTATAAAGCTCACACACACAGGGCCTGGGTGACGTGCTTCTGTCTTGACTGTAGCTGAGGCTGAGTGGGGGGGTTCTTTGCTCACAATGTTTCCACCCTTTCTCCACACCTGTGGTGCCATGTTTCCTCAGTGTTAATTAAGAGCAGGTTTTAGTGTGAACATGTATAAAATGAGATATCACACATCCGTTGCTAAATATAACATCACCAATAATATTTACAAGAAATAAAGGAAGCCTGTTTTGTTGACAGCCCAATAAATGTGTATTAGTATACTGGAGGATGGTGAACTTTGGATCAGACATGAAATTTTTCATCTATGCCTCTGCTTTGTTATTACTCTCACTGGAGTTTATAATTATATAGCAGCTCAAGGTCACACAGTAATTTTCTGCCTTCTGCCCATAATGCTTGTCACTCACCACTGTGTCAAGTTTGATGGGTGGAGAAGACATAGAAGTGCAAGCTGAGAATGCCTGCTGAAGGTTTATGTGGAATTTGTATGAAAACTTCTAACCATATGTGTCACTTAATGGCATGATCATTTTATGGTTATAATTTTAGAATCAATACAGATAAAAGGGAGAATTTTTAAGATGCAGGAGAAAAAATTGAAGGTGCATCCTTTAGGTTAATGGTAGCAGTATGGTGTTACAGCAGACTTCCTGTTCAAAAAATAATACATTTTTTTTTATACTTTATTAATATCCAATGGGACATTGCCTTGTTGTATGACCTTTGCCGATCAGAGAATAGCACAACATTCTCAAACTCTCTTAGTCAATTTCAGCATCCCAGGGAGCCAGAATGTATCCGATACACAGCAGGAACCAACTCTGGCCCGGGGCACACATAAGTGCAGACATTCACATGGGGCCAATTTCAGATCTCCAGTTAACCTAACATGTTTAGGATGTGAGAGAAAAATAAAGACTATCCAGAGAAAAGGCATACAGACATGGGGAGAACTACATTGAAACAATGAGTGATGTGGCACAGGATTCAAACCCAGGATGCCAGATCCATTAGTCAGCAGCATTAACCTTTATATTGCCCCCCCACCCCAAAAAAAAAGTAGATATTTAAATTTCTGCAGTATTTCTGCATTTTTATCCACTTTTAATAGGTCAAAGCTTATAAAACTGACTCATCTCTATCAGATTTTATGGTCTAAATTCATTTATGCTGTGGAGTTTAGATATTCAAAAAACTGGTAAAAGAACCCTTTTATAAGGAGAAAAAATATAGTTGGGTTGTTGATGCTGTTCTTAAAGCAATGCAGCTTCTAGGGAGAATGGAGAAGAGATAGTTTCAGACTCGCTTAATCAAATACCAGGGTCTGGACTTTACCCTGAGGGTCGGATTTCCCATAAGGTCAACCTAGGCCATGGCCTAGGGTGCAGCAGTCGGGGCATATATACAGAAGAAATAACAACTAAATATTTACATATTTGTCAGTTTTATTTTGAAAAGGCAATATAAAATGCTATTTTTTAAATTTACATCCATATACATTAAATAAATTGAGTGGTATATTTACATTGCCCATTGCTACAGCTTGCGCTGTCTTGCTCAGTCACACTTTTTGAGAGGGGAGAGGGGTCACAGAATTATGTGCTTTGGCCTAGGGTGTAGAAATGTGTAAATCTGGCCCTGCTAAGAACAGTATGTATACTGTAAGAAGGAAACCAGACCTGGGCTGTGTGCTGATCCATCATAGGGAACAGTCACACACATACTAATGTTCACTTAAGATGGGAAAGTAAATTATCAGGCATGCTTTTGGAATGTTGGGGAAAAGTTAGAGTAATTGGGTAAAACTTGGGGAGGACGATCTTCTGAGATATATCAATAGTGGTGATGGCTGCCATAAAGGTTAAAAAATATGACCTGCTATTAATCATGATATGGACAGTATTCCTATGGAGAAACATGCCCTCAAGCCATATGTATACCCATTAGTGGGAAGATTTTCTTTTAAAAGTTGTGATGGTCAGCTGGAACTTCTTCTTAAGGGAAGGGCCGGGGGAAGAAGCTTGCACGGGGCAATACCTCCCCCAGGATGACAGAGGGTACCCTCCTGGCTTGCTACGGTGCCAGGGGTTTGGAGCAAGGAAGCTCAACACTGCTGGGGCCCATGGCCACTGCCAGGGGGCGCAGGGGGAATGGCTGAGCCCTCCTTAGTAGGACTGCTGTCACACCTGGAAGTATGCCCGGAAGGAGATCACAGGACACCTGGGGCACTTCTGAGTGTTCTATAAAAGAAGCCACCTCACTCCATTCAGTAGTCAGAGTCAGGAGGTGGAGGACAAAGCTTGCCGGAGGAGGAGTGGAGGCAGAGAAGAGAGAGAGAGAGAGATAGAGAGAGGAAGAGACTGCTTGTGCTTTTTATACTGTGTTGCACAGATGGGAAATGAGACAAAAGCTTTTCCCACAGCTAAATAAACATGTGTTGTGCTGAACTTGTTTCCTGGTGTCTGTTGTGTCGAGTGTTTCGGGAGCTGTGCACCCCCTGGTCTCCGCAAAGTAAAGAAAATACACCATTCAATACACTGACTCTTCCTTTGGGAGAGCTCATTATAATAATTCCTGTCGTCATTTTCACTCTTATCCTCAATGTCCTTATTATTTACTCTGTAGTCAGGAGTGCTTAACATACAGTAAAAGGCACATTCCATCCATCTTCATCTTGTTGGTTTTCCTTTTTGTTTCACACAGGGAGCCTTTCCAAGTAGGTTATTGGTGGGGTGTGCTGATTGGACTTCTGTCATAAATGGTGGGCAGAAAGCCAACCTCATATCTCATTTGTGTGTCACTATGCAATTTGCCCAGCCTTGGTCCCCTTGACAAAACTATGTGTGTCGTTCTGAATGACCAAACTCAACTGGTCCAGAGTTGCTAATGTATGTTTGAGATGAGTGTGACTTAATGTATGCTTCCTTGTTTTTATTGATCGTGTACTATTGTCTTGTACTCATTGTAGGTTCCTTCAAAACAAATCAGTTTAGGATGTATGTTTTTAATATTAACATACATTACTCTACTATACTGTATACCACACACCTGGTTGCTGTCTTTGTGGAGTTTGCTTTTTGTTCTCATGTTAACATAATAATAATAAGCAGGAATAAAATAAAGATTGTATATGAAAGAATAATTTTTCATACATAGGTTATGTGTATGAGTACAGCAGCTTCTTAAATACACAGACCACATTAATATATTGGATATCGATTGAACTTCACCACTGCACCTCTTCACTACTATAAATACCAATAATTCATATTTACTATGTTGTACTATCTATAGTAATAAATGTTTCCCTGTTGCCTGTTTTAGCTGACCTCATTTAAGCTGTGAAACTCTTTACTTTCCTTAGTATTTGAATAGGTAGCCCATTACCTGCAACTCGTCCTGTCTAAATGCAGTACATTATGTGTCTTTGCACTGTAAAGTGTTTTTCTGGTGCTAAGGAACTTTGAAGCAGAACACAACAGTGTTTCTAAAAAAATATGCAGTATTACAGTTCTAATATAAACTGCAACAATAGACAATCAGGACAAAAATATGTTTGTGATAGAAATTCAAACAATTGTACAATTATTTATAATACAGGTGGTGTCAGTTTATTTGAATTTCAATGGGTGGTTATTTTTGGCCAGCTAGCAGCACTCAAAACAATACATTTTAGGTTTAGTACCTTAATTAGGAAAAGATTAGCTATGTGTTGACTAGCTAAATAATGCTAAAAGTATTAACTGAGGGATTTGCGGCACAAGGAGAAAAACTAGCATTAATAGGCAACTGATTTGTGTTTTGACTACTGTGACCGACACAGAATTTTATCTTCAGCATTACTCCTTATCAAGTCTTTATTAAACAGGTCTAGTGTTGCTTATTGTATTCATTGCAGTGATGCCATGTAATGCTATCCATCTAAGCAGCTTTTCCTACTTCTCCCCTGACTGGCATGGAGTACCGTCCACAACAATATTGTGATTTCATTTCCATCTGTTTGTCTTGCGAGAATAAACCAGTGTTTCTTTGCAGGAGCATCTACTGTGAATGTTAACATGATATGACCCACTTTAGCCAGCCAGTTACTTACGAGCTGAAAATATGGAAAAGCAAGCATCTGCAGTAGGAGTAGCCTTAGCTGTTTATATAGTTAAATATATAAGCTTTCAATGTAATTCTCATTAATTTGCTTGTGAAATAGTACAAAGGAAAAAAGGTTAAGCTAGAATGTTGCACAAAATGTTCAAAGGAGGTCATGATGCTAAAAAAGGCATTTGTAGATAGATAGATAGATAGATTAAGCCCAAAAAATAGATGAAGATAGATAGATAGATAGATAGATAGATAGATAGATAGATAGATAGATAGATAGGTTAAGCCCTAAAATAGATTAAGCACTATTAAATAGATAGATAGATAGTTAGTCAGTCAGTCTACTGGTTTATCTCTTGTTTGTATCTATCTTAACAGGATAATTTGTTCACATTTTGATTCGGCAAGAGGACAAAAGATTGGTGCACTCCAGCCTCAAATGTTCCAATTGTTTAATGCCCTTTTTGCTTTTGTCCAAACCATAGAGTGGAATGGTATTTGTGACAATATGAAAATGTGTAATATCAAACAGGCCAGGATGTGACCAAAATAGAGCAACTGTTAAATAAAATATGACAGTGTCTTAGAATTTCTGGTGTTGCATAAAAAGCAGGTTATCATGAAATACTTTTTTTCTGAAGACACAGAACATCATAAGGAAAATAGAAGCAAAAATCAAAATACTGCCAAAAAATAAGAACTATAAATATATCACAGAATTGTTAAACAAAAGCACATGTAACAGTTAAAAAGAAATCCCCACGTGTCTGGGATGATAATTGTAAAGAATGGCTGAGATAGTGAGAAGAGATCCATTCATAAATTACAGAGAATGGCTTTTCACAGAGCACAGCCCACATGCAGATAGGATACATGCAACATACACTAATAGCCAGCAGTGACTGCAGAAAGCAAAAAGTGCTGCTAGGAAGGCCTGGTGTCACCTTCACCCACTACAATCCAAAGAGTAAATTATCTAACTGGCAGGTTTGAATGGCATAGCTCAGAATCACCACTAGAAAATCATCTCACAGATAGATGACACTGCTAGCAAATTCTTTCCTGAAAATGATGCAATTACATTTTCCCTTTGCTGGCAGCAAAAGTGCAAAGGAAGACTGCCATCTTCATTCCTTGATGGAATGCCAATAAGAGAAAGGGATTTCACTTGCTTGTTACAACAACATTAAAACTGTGAAAGGTTTAAACAGCATAGCTCGGGGTTGACATCAGAGTGACATTATACAGATACATTAGACTCAGTTCATTGCTATTGGATAGACATTAAACAACCATAATGCATAAGCTATGATGCCTATGTGGAGCCCACAGCAGGTACAACTCACATGTTATATCTCAAATGGCCTAGATGTATTTTTTGTTTTTAACAGTGAAGAAACAAAAGTAAAACATAAGTAAAATGCCAAAAGGATGGCTACATAAACTATTGTTCAATTAATAACTTCCTATACTTTCATCATGGTTGCCTTACCATGTTTTGATACCTGATGGATTTTGTCTCCTAGATGTAGAATCTGAGATTTCAGACTATCTTTCTAAAGTAAGATAGATAGATAATCTTTATTTGTCCCTTGGGTGAAAATCTGTCTTTTTATGAAGCTCTTTAAATATATAAATATACATACATGCCATGGCCAGGACACACACGCCAGAATGACTAAAAAAGGCAAGAAAATTAAAAAAAAAAAAAAAAAAAAAGAAAGAAAATTTCTGACTTGAGCCATTTTGAGGCAAATTGATGTTGGTAAAAATGAGCCCTAGCATTTGTTGATACACTTCTGCCAAATAATTCATTGGCTGAAAGTCCTCAGTGTTAGTGTGTCAGAGAGAGGATGTGCAGTATTGTTCATAATGACAGTCAGTTTTGTATGCATATTCTCCTCTGTTACATCCTCCAGTAGGTCCAGAGTGTGTCCCATAGCTGAGCCTGCCCCTTTAATTAGCTTGTTGATTCAGAGGGGCTCTCTTGAAGTGATGTTGCCAGCCCAGCACACCATAGCATAGAAAATTACATTTACCATCACAGAGCTGTAGAAGATGTGAAGGATGTCGTTTTCCACATTAAAGGAACTCAGTCTCCTAAGATTGCTCTGCCCTTTCTTATATAGTTTGCCTGTGTTTTGAGAGTAGTCCAGCCTGTCATTAATGTGGATCACCAAGAACGTTTAGAAACACACCACCTCTACATCCATTACCAGAATAGTGACCACACATAGAAATTATTTGGTGTGGCAAAGTTCATTAACTGAACTAAACTAAATGACTGAAAAGGAAGAACATCAAAAAGAAAGAAAACGTCTGACTTGGCAGTCCCAGTCACAGTGAGGCATTATGTAGACGTGTTGCCCCAGTAGTGTTTCTTGACACACTTCTGTATAATAATTTATTGGATGAAAGTCTTCAATGTTAGTGTGTCAGAGAGTGGATGTGTAGCATTGTTAATTAATTCTCTCTTTTGTTACTACCTCTAGGGGGTCCAGAGTATATCCCATAACTGAAAAATGCCCTTTTAATTAGCTTGATGATTTGGTGGGCCTCTCCTGAAATGATGTTACCAGCCCATCTATTGCTAGTTAGATAAACGTTGAGAAATGTGGCCCCACCACTACCTCCATTAAGTTCTTTAGTCCTTCACATACCATATACACATACAATCATAAAGCTTGTCATCACAATAAAAAAATCAACTTTTGGTTGCTAGAGTTTCCTGAAAACACTACTAATAAACAATGGAGGAAAGAATGCAGCCAGTTCCTTTCTAATTCAGCCTAATCCTCTGTGTTTGAGTGTGTTCAGTGAGTGTAGCCTTCTGTGCTTGACTGCTTTAATAGTTCTAGAGACAATTCTTTGCCTTTTCTTACAGTTCTTTGCTCGTAATTGTGGAACTGCACTCACCTTGGCAATGAAATGGAATATTGTAAAATCCAGCAGCTTTTATTCATGGACTTAGTGCTGCCCAAACACTGTGCGATTAGAGCTATAGAGGGAATTATCCAAGATTACACTCTATTTTGGTAAAAAGTGAGCATTTTAAAAACCTAGCTACTTGCCATCAGCTTTGTTTTTTTAATTATCAATGTTCCTTATTTCTCCTTTCTTTTACAGTTATCATTTTCCCTTCAACCTTTGAAGAATGCCTGACTTTGTCTTTTTCTTTTAAAACTCTATCTCTAATCCCACATTCCAGGTATTTCCCCTTCTAGTGTGATCTTCATGGATCTCTTAAATCTCCCACTGCTGATTCAGTAAAATATCTTATTTTTTTCTTCCTGAAGATGTAATCCTACTGAACGAAATGAACCTCGTGACTGAAAAGGGAGGAATCAATATAGATTGCCCTGAGGAATGAAGGAAACTTCTATGATAATTGCGGATAAATGCCTTAAAGTTATTAGTAAGCTCTCTTAAAGGACATGTTGTCATTATGTTGACAGAGGTAGTTTTTCTTTCCATTTGTCGATCTAATGAATATTTGTATCTTCTGATTAACAGACTTAAGAGACTTAAGTTAATGCACCTAGTGTTATGTCTTCAAGTTGGACAGTTTTGTGAAATCTTAGGGTAGACCCTGTTGTACTATCATGATCTGTTGCACTTCTTCAGAAGATTAACCCATAATCCATGTATCTCACACCTTAGTAGAGCTTAGTGTGACCTCAAAGAACACTCAACATGTTCCTGGGATTTCTATCACTGTTAAGTGTGAGATAGTTGACTTCATTATCCATCTCACAGCCTATTCCTTCTGAGCTTTATGTTTTTATCCAAGGAGATCATTGTTAACTCTACGGTGTCCGTAGCCGAAAGCTCTTAATGTATAAAACTAATACAAAAAAGATTCTGATGAGCCTCCCTACAGATGAAAACAGGAACCTGAAAGCACATTCTGTTGAAGTCAAAAACAATCAACTAGCCTTTTGACCTAAAGGAACATCCATTTAACCAATGAGGCTTCTGTTGCTGTCAACTGCAGGGATATTAATGTCAATTGGATCTCTTGACATAAGCCTTCTACAAAAACTAGACAGCTCTATATTGAAGCCTTCCTTACTGCCCTAGACTTGAACGTCTAGAACTGTATTCTCTTTAGTTGAAAGTATAAGTGAAACCTAGCTCTGTGAAAGCACCATGAAACCACCCAATGAAGCATTTAGCATCTCTGTTGTTATAAAAACAGGACCTACAAACATTAGAAGAGAAAGATTCAGGGGATTTCAAGAAAATTAATTGAAGTATAGAAGGAGAAAGATATGGGGTGATGAAGGGATATTAACAGATAATACTAAGGAAAGAGTCAGAGACAAAGAGCCAGAAGGGAGAGAAGTGTAGGCAGTACCAAAACATATGGAGAAAAGTAACAGTGGTGTTTAGAAAATAGAAATGGCAGGAGAGGTGACTTGACAAATTAATGATATAAAATTTTGGGTGTATACAAACTTTAACTGAATTGTAAGGTACTGTTCTTCAGTAAAGGAGCAGAAAATAAGAGCTCATATTTCCAAACTGTGTGTAGTGGTTAAGGCCTGTATGCAGCTAAACATGAAGTGGTCATGAGCAGTCTTCAAATGAGGGGGGAGTGAGAGAGAAACAGATAACAAGAGAAATCAAGAAGAAGACATGAGGGAAGAGGATAAGACAGGGGACCACTTTATGTCTTAAAGACTAACCTCAGCGTAAGGTAAAAGAAGAAAGAAGAGTTGGGGTTCCTAAATCTTAACTTCACCCACAGGACACCCCAAACCTAGACTGCATGTCCCAAATCCAGAGTCGTCAAAAAATGCTTTGCATCATGCCAAAGACCTGATAGGCCCAGAACAGAAAGAAGATGATTACATTTTGGAGATTTTCTGCTGAAACACTTCTGAACATTATCATGAAATTATGTATTGCTCCTTTAGCAGCATTTCATATATCATTTACAAAACCAAAGGTAATAGAAATAAATTCTTTTAGTTTAGAAGAATGTTTCTTGCAAAGGTGGTCATTATGCGAAGGAGAAAAACTAAACTAACAATGAATGGGGGGGCATGAAGTTGTGTAAGGAGATATTCATGGTCAAAAAATGATGCAGATGCAAGAGAAGCACTTGTAGTCAGGGCTGCATGGACTGGGACAGGGAATCATATGTCAAAAAGTTCAAAGCCCACCTGTTTTAAATATGTGAAGTTGTAGGTGCATTATAAAGAGAAGGAGAGGGCTCCCAGTTTTTGTGGGTTACAGCTGTTAGAACTGAGAATACTTATAGTCAGTATGGGACTGGGAAGCCTATCACACAAATTGTTTGAATGTTTAGGGATGTATCCTTTAGTAAAAGGGGTATGAAAATAGTCTTTACAGGATTGTCAGACAAGGACGTATTAGTCAGGGGTACTAATGGAAGATGGAAAGGTGGGATTCCTCTATCTAAGGTAGAATTCATGTTGAATGACAAAAGAATATCTTTTTATTCAAATGAGGGTGACAATATAAAGATATCAATACAATGATGCTTACTTGTTCTAATAGTCTACGATATGAAAGATATATTTTCTAAAAACAAAAACTAGACACATCCATCACTTTCAAAGATTAAATATGACCGTTGTAATAAGGCTTGCTGAAGAGCATCAAGATTTGGGGAATTACATACACAATCTTTATAGACTCAAGTTCAAATTGATATATAGAATGTAAGATGGTGGGGTGAAAGAGGAGGAATCTTGCAGGGACCAGAACAAGAAGTGATGTCATCAGGAGGCACAAGGAGGTATCTTGTGGGGACTGGAAGAGGAAATGATGTCATCAGGCTATGCAAGCTTGAGAATCAGAAGTGACCCCATTAGGAGCCGGGCTCTGGAAAAGGTCTGCAAAGGGAAAAAAGGAGAAAATATCAGTGGACAGTGCCAACCCCTGGCTCGGCTGAGAAACACTTGTATTTGAGCTTGTAAACCGCCTCCCATGCGCATGTTTTTGACACCATCATAAAGAACTTAAAGTCTTAAACTATGGCTCTGTGTTATTTACGAGCCTTTCAAATCAATTTCCCTCTTTAACCCATTTCTGCTTATTCACCAAGTAATTAATATGTCACAACATAACTACCATCATAAATGTTAGTGCTTACAGGTAAAGTTTCATTCTGTTTCATTGCCAGCCTGGTCATTACCTTAGTAATGTTTATATAGGGTTTTTCTCCACATCACACAGATGCAGATGTTTCATTAACTGGTGTGTTAAAACTAATTCCACACTGAGTGAGAATGAGTGTGAGTATGTGTGTATTTGTGTGTGTGTGCCCTGTCTGTCCAGGATTCTTTGCAGTTGATAGTGGTATAATAGACTCCAGCTCCCTGCCTTCCTGTAACATAGAAAAAGAGCTGGGAAAATGAATGAATGGGTGATAGGATGAATAGAAAATTGTTATTATTTAAAAGAATAGCACACTTCCAAAACAAGAAGGTTGACTAGTGATTCCACACTGGTCAGTGTTAGTGAGGGTATGCATGTGAATAGACAATGTGATGGAATGGTGTGCCACCCAGGGTTGGTTCATGCAATGAGCTTGCTCTGTTAGGATAGAGTTCAACTCCATCAAGACCCCAGACTGATCCAAGCAGATGTCAGAATGTTATGTTATGCTAAGAATTAGGCAAAGTGTTTAATGCATAGAATTGTTATTCAAAGATGTCAGACTAAAACAAAGGATTGAAATTAGTTTTATAGTCAAAATAAGCTTATACAGTATATATGTGTTGGCACAGCTGCACTTTTACACATACACTGTGCTTGTCTTTTCATAATGACTTTGGAGTTTCAGCCATTTTATTGGCATTCTAAGCACATCATATTGAAGAATGTCACGTTCTACTCACAAACTAAATATGTGTAAATGAAAGAATATAAAGCCAGTTTTAGTACAATAAATCAACATATGGTAATGGGCTTTGTGATGTCTGTTTGAGCATATGAGCATTTATTGTTTCAAAAGGAGAATGATGCTGAAAATGAAAATGAAAGAATTTTCATAAATATTTTAACAGGAATGCTTTGCCAGATTATACCTTATTATACTTGAGGATTAATTAAAAGAGAGAATGAAAGATGTTATTCCTTGTTTTTGTACTGCCCATGAGATATGAGCAGTGAAACTGAAAGAAAGGACCAGGAAATGAAACACAGACAACAAACATGCTGGGGTCAAATCTGGAAAGTCAAAACCTAGTATTAAACCCAAATCACTAAACTAGGACTGAAGTCATAAAACATTGTGTAAAGTCTTTATTAATTCAAGCAAGAAAGTGCCTAGTGCCAAATGACAAAACAAAGACAAATTTGACGAATACACAGCAACATTTTTTTTTGTTGAAATGAGAAAAAGAAAGCAAAAGCTGTGGTTGTAATTATCCAAAGTCTTGGACAACTAGGATGTGCCCAAAGCTGACCTTTATACCATCATGTGTCACACTGTCCTGGTCACCCTTTCTAACAATGGCATAGCAAACATTGTGAACACACTGGAAATCTTTCACATACTGACTTTCTGGGAATTCAGGACAAAGACATCTCAATTAGGTTAAATAGGGTAGCCACACAGGACATTGTAGGTTGGGGGACCATTCCAGAATCCACAATCCATCTTAATGCAAGCATAAAAATAATCAATACTGTATTTGAATGTTAACTTATTTTATTAAAGCAAAATACAAAACCCATTATTTTTACTCAGTATGAAAGTTAAATTTAGAGGGACAGCAGGTGCAGTATTCAGAAATGGAGGCACATCTGCTGCTAACTAGCTACATCATTAGTTACAAGCTAAAGTTATTGCTGAATGCAGAATAACTCAACTAGGCTGGGAAACAAAATTCATCAGTGAAAGCACACACATAGGGGAAATTTACTACAGTGGAAGTGAGGGAAAAAAGAAAAGAGAAAAGGGAGAATTTTGTTTTGGCACCTAAAGGGTTTTTTTGAAACATTCATTGTAAAAATGAGAAGTGAAGAAGAATAAAAAGACAAGAGTGGTGATCATGATAACAAGGTTGCTGCTGAAGCACATAAAGGCCTCGATTGCCTTAGCAACAACTGTGCAAGCCCATTAGATAGCTGTTTCATCACCCCAGCATTATACCCAGTTGTCACCACTCCACACAATAACCCCATAACACTTGTCCAGTAGCAGACACAATCGTCATCAATCCATCTCTGACAACACTCCAACACTCAACGGGCCCAGTTCTCCAGTTGAGATGGCCCTGATTAAGGGATATGTGTTATCCTGGAGAGTTTGGAGGTCTTACCATTAATTTGACAAAGGTTAACAAGATGAGGCTAAGGTCCACAAGACCAGGTAATGTCTACCTTTATGTGTGCTACATTCCATTATGAATACATATCAATTTGTTTCAGTACAAGGATGTAGGGCCAATCAAAATGAGTGTAACATATGCACAAGTCAGCTCCTCCAATCATAGTGCACCACTTAGACACTCAAAGAAGTTTTTAAGTATGTAAATAATTCATTTCTTAAGGTTGATGAGGAGAACTTTTCTGTTAACTCCCAAAAGTAGGTTTTCTCAGTTGTAATTGAACATCTTGTACTTTTCAGCCTTGGCTGACTCCGGACTTTTTATGCATTCACTTCTGAAGAGCCAAATTATAACAGCTTCCTAATTTCTCAGAATAAAAAAAGGCTCTGAAGACTATTTTTAAAATATAGTGCACGCTGTTTATTGTGTCTCTACCCTTGGTGTTAGCATTTTTTTTAGTTGAGTAGATGTTTTCTGCTGTTGACACAATCACGAACTGTCTGTGAATGCACAGATGAGACTGTCATTTTTAAACATTTATTTTCAGAACTTTTTAATTAAATTCAGGGACATCGAGAACTGGTATCAGCAGTGGACAAGATGCCAGGATACTGTAAGGCAAGCTTACACAGCACACTCACTCATTAGCGGTGGTCAGTCAACATAACCTGCACATGTTAAAACTCAGGAGAAACGAAATACATTGGCCAGAAACAATGTGTTATGTTTGATCTTAAAACTAGTCACTCTGCCCTCTTCTTTTATTTGCGGCTTTTATTCTTCATTATTGTTGGTCTCGTTATAAATTTGTCTCCATCCATCCATCTATCCATCCATTTTCAAACCTAGTTATTCAGTACAGAATCACAAGGTCTCATATACCTGTCCCAGCAACACTGAGTACAAAGGGAGAAACAACTCTGAACAAGACATCAGTCCATTACAAGGCACTGATTCAATCATAGCCGTAGTCACTCAAAACCAAGACAATTTAGTGTAAGATGTTAACCAAACATACTTATCTTTGGTCTTTTTACTTGTAATCATGCTGCCTATCTGCATACTTCCTCACATTGTCTTACAGGCTCTGCGTTGTTCCTTACTTCTGAGTGCCAGTCTCTATTCCTGCCTCACTACCTCTTTGCTTTTTAGTTCAGTAGGCAAGTGGTTATGCATATGTTGCTGAGTGTGTGGGCCATGAGGGAACAACTCCGTGGTTTCATTACATGAAGCTTAGTGAATGGAAAATGACATGGGCTTTACTCTGTATGAGCAGCTAGTATTCTAGTGTTCTCGTGAAGGCTACAATTTAGGAAAATGCAAACATTGATAATAGTTTGAAGAGACAGATGTTGGTGGGTATTTCTCATCTTTTCGTATGATGATCATTAGTCAGTGTTTTGTGATGGAGGTTGTTTGTTTGACAGGGCAGCTAACTGCACTCTAGTAAGGGAGGGGTGTGGTGTTGGAGCAAACCATGTGAGAACATGGGGGTGTGCAGTAACATTCGACTAATAATAAATCGTTTATCTTGGAAGTTTGCGCATGCAGAAAGAATGGAGGACTGCCGACAGCTGCAGTTTGTAATGATGTGATTAAGCTAATCGTCTAATTCGCACTAATTGGCTGATCTGGGAAAGCTTATTAGCAATACAGGCCCTCGCTCACTTTCTCTCAAGACACAGAAAAAAGAAATGAATGAATTATTAATAGAGTTTTTCATTTCATCTTCTCCGAGTTCATGCTTTGCAACCTTCTAAGCCTGATGATTTGATCTGCCAGTATGTGATATTTTTAAGGCTTTTAAGAGTTTTAGAATTTCTAAATATGCCTAGTTCAGCTGAAAGAGCTGAAACTGTCTGAGAAAGGGGATTTAGGATAGACTCTCAATGAATGAAGCCTATATGCACAAATTAACATACATTTTGTCATATGGAATTTTATCTGTTATCTTTTCTTACTTTAGATTTCAAAACATTTTTTGTTTATACTATCAAGTGGTTTTTTAATGAACTTTTTCTTCCACATGTTCATTGGGATATAGATACCTTCCCACCAGTCCTGGGTCCAAGGTAAGAATAAACACTGCATGTGTCACAAGCCTAGATTAACTGTCTGGTTTCTTCTGGCACATGTCTTATTTTTGTGACTTCTTCCTCATCACATTACTGCTTCATTGAAGCTCCTTATTTTCTTATTAGTAGCATGTCCCTGTTTATCAGAATTCTCAACCACCTATTGCACAACACTGATTCACTGACCTAAACGTCTGTCCCTGAAAAGCTTATTAACAGTGGTGGAACAAATTTCCATGGACATTATTTAAATGAGAGAATTAAATTTACCAAGCAGACCATAAGTTAATGTAATGGTCAGTGAGAATACCGCAAAGAGACTACCAGGTCTGACATAAATGGCACAATATTTTCACCCTGTTATAGTTTTAGTGAGGGGCAACAAGGAGGAAAACAGAGAAAAAGAGAAAGTCTGCTGCATAGTATGACACCCTCACAAGTGGAGTTAGAAGTCAGAAGCCCCTTTACTTACTGAGCAGGGGCAGTCCCATTTAGCTCAAGTGACCAAGCGGCTGCTTTGTGACTTGATGGGACCAACTCTCTGTGCGAGGACATTAAGTAAAGAAGGCTAGCAGTAACACCGAGTCCTTCCATTCGTGGAAAGAAGGCTACAGTATTACAGTAAGGAATACACTGTGCTTATGGCTGTAAACTCAAAAGGATCAGAAAATGGATCAATAACTTGTATGCTTACATGCTACAATGTATTCTTGTATGTGTAAATGATTGTTGTATATATACTTGTATGCTTATGTAATTCCTTATTGAATTAAATAACATTTAAATAAAAGGAGGATTTAAAATTAGAAAAATCAGATGTTATTCAAGCCCTCAGTACACTGCAGACTAATAAAACCTCCAGACCTGATGGGATTGTACTTAAAGAAATGAAAGACATTAGTTATATACCTTTACTAGCAAAATACCTGCGTTTCGCAGCAGAGAAGTAGTGTGTTAAAGAAGTTATGAAAAATAAAAGGAAACATTTTAAAAATAACGTAACATGATTGTCAATTTAATTGTTTTGTCACTGTTATTATGAGTGTTGCTGTCATCAAGGATTTGATTATCATTATTTCTTTCAATCAGGTTCGTATTTGGAGGATGTGTTGTGTTCAAGTTACATTCCGTGTTTGTAAAGATAACAGGTTTCATTCATCGAACTGTTTACTACCCAAATCGCTACTCGTGAATCTAAGATGTTTAACAGGCATTCCTGATATTAACTTGTGGATTTGCCTGTGAATATTTAGCGGCAGCGTGTCTATGAACTTGTGGAATTGCCTGCGAGTATTTAGCGACAGCGTTTCTATGAACTTGTGGATTTGCCTGCTAGTATTTAGCGACAGCGTGTCTATTAACTTGTGGATTTTTCTGCGAGTATTTGGCGGCAGCGTCACAAAGTTTTTTCCGTCTAGCTGCATCAGAAAATGTACCACGACGTCTGACATGCCTCCTTTTTACTGTTTTCTCACAGCTTGGATTGCTGCTGTCATAATTGGTTTGAGTTTCATGGTTTGTTTCAATTAAGTTAGTATTTGCAGGACTTGTGTTGAAGTGACATTTGGGATCTGTCAAGCGTTGTAAGCATACAACTGGCTTCATTGATAACTTTGCATCCAGCTTTTGAGAGTTGAAACATTCATAAACATCAAAGTGTCCACTACTCAAATCGTCACCTGTGAATCTAAGATGTTTAAGAGGCATTGGCGGTTCTCCAAAGGTTTAAAATATTTGGCCATTTCAGTACACTTGAAAGCGATAACCAAACAATTCAGCGGCAGCCATCAACTCACATGCAGAAGCATAGGTGAAGGGCTTAAGCATTTCACTCTTCTAGTGCTCCTGTGTAGTATAATTATCTCCTGTACCGTCATCAGTCCACAACTTGAACCTGTCCCAGTCATTCAATACATACAGTAAGACACAATGTTCCTCCAGATATTAAGATTGAGCCTGATATGGCCGTGCAATATGTAACACAGAGAATGTAAAAAGCAGGTGGCATCTCCGGGCATGGAAACCACTCAGTAAGTGACAGTTCTTTGATCGATGGTGATCACCTTGATAGACATGTTAATGGGGGTACGGTTGGAATGATAAAAAAAATGGGTACCTGAACAATGTAAACTAAGTCTAAAATACCTACACAATAACTGTAAGCGTAATAAACTAACAATAAAACAGTGGAGAAGCCATGAATTAAATAAAAAGGCTGCAGTTATCAGCACAATAAAACAGCAGAGAAGCCGTGGATTAAATTAAAGGCTGCAGTTATCAGCAAGGAGACATGAATACCGTGGCAAAACAAGGGAGGGAATGAAGAGACCGGAGTGACGGAGGGCCTTATATGGGCAGACTCCCAGCTACGTGGGAGGTGTGGGATGGGGGACACAACTCCGCCTCACATGACGACCGAGTTGCAGGCTATGGACGTATATATATACATAAGTAGGATTCAGTTATGACCGTTACGTGTAGAATTTCAAAATGAAACCTTTGTAAGTAACCAGTAAGGAATGAGCCTGCCTAATTTCAGTCTTCTACCAACACTGACTGACTGAGTCACTCACTCACTCACTGACTCACTCATCACTAATTCTCCAACTTCAACTTTCATTTTGAAATTCTACACATAACGGTCATAACGGTCGACAACGTCCGCCATGTTGAACTTTCTTTTTTATTGCCACATCTTCATGAAATTTGGTAGGCAGCTTCCCTGCACTAGCCGAAACCGATGTACATACTTATTTCGGTGGTATGACGCCACTGTTAGCCACCATATTGAACTTTCCAACGTCACTAATTCTTCAACTTCCCGTGTAGGTAGAATGCTGACCCTTTCTTCACGAAATTTGGTAGGCGGCTTCCCTGCGTTAACCGAAACCAATGTACTTACTTATTTCGGTGGTATGATGCCACTGTCGGCCGCCATATTGAACTTTTCAACGATCTTTGTTACTTATGGGCCCATCTTCAAGAAATTTGGTACGCGGGTTCCAAACGCTAACTGAATCCTACTTACATACATATATATGTCCATAGCCTGCAGCTCGGTCACCGTGTGAGGCAACGTTGGTTCCCCCATCCCATAAGGCCGTCCGTCACTCCAATCTCTCCATTCCCTTCCTTGCTTCGCCACAGGATTCACGTCTCCCTTTTGATAACTTCAGCCTTTTTATTTAATCCACGGCTTCTCCGCTGTTTACTGTTCGTTTATTACGATTATAGTTATTGTGTAGGTATTTTAGACTTACTTTACATTGTTCAGGTACCAATTTCCTTTACCATTCCAACCATAACCCCATTAACATGTCTATCGAGGTGATCACCATCGATCAAAGAACTGTCACTTACCGAGTGGTTTCCATGCCCGGAGATGGCACCTGCCAATTGTTCGGTTGTCGCTTTCAAGTGTACCGAAATGGCCAAATATTTTACTCCTTTCAATAACCGCCAATGCCTCTTAAACATCTTAGATTCACAGGTGACGATTTGAGTAGTGGACACTTTGATGTTTATGAATGTTTAAACTCTCAAAAGCTGGATGTGAAGTTATCGATGAAACCGGTTGTATGCTTACAACGCTTGACAGATGCAGAATGTCACTTCAACACAAGTCCTGCAAATACTCTCGTAATTGAAACAAACCATAAAACTCAAACCAATTATGACAGCAGCAATTCAAGCTGTGAGATTTCAGACAAGATTACTGTTCACATGGCCAACTGTACGTTGCATGCTCAAGAGTAAGCTCAGCGCACAGCTTGGTCATTATAACCGGAGGGCCGAACTGACAATGTGGTATACAAAGAGATCCTTAACAAATAATTATTGGTATATTTTCCCTCAGTTTAAAAGGTTTAATTTTCTTCTTAATAAAAATTTTAAGGCAGTACTTTGCCGCTGCAAAGCGCGGGTATTTTGCTAGTATGATATAAATTAGAAAAGTACCTGTATGAAAATACTTTGTTAAAATTAAAGCAAGCATGGACTTATTAGAGGAAGATCTTACCAAACCAATCTATTAGGCAGTTGACAAAAACAAAGCCCATGACTTTATTGACCCAGGGTGAAACAGTACATTTTTATAATGTAGAGGAACCAGGAAATATACATAGTCAAAATTCAAGCTAAAGTAAGAACTGAAACAGAAGTCAATCCTAGAGTATCTTTCAAAGACATTGGAAATGTAAATCAAAAATCAGTAGTGAGAAACATCAGCAAGAAATCAATAAAGCAACTAGCTAAAAGGAATAAAAGGTTTCAAAAGGTTTGAGCATAAGTACTATCCGTGAAAAATGTGGACACTCTGGAGATGTTTGAAACAACCTTTACACTGTTGCGTCGATAATGTCACAGGTGGTGTACCATCTGCGGAATTTTTTGGAAAATGTTGTTACAGTAAAGACAGTGAAACTTATTTTACTTTATTTTCCTATTTCTTTAAATAAATCCTTTATTTATAAAGATGCTTTGTTGCCTTTTTTTGTGCACAAGCCAGAGATTGGCAGGGACTCTACTTCCTTGTGGGATTTTTACTATATTTTTGAACATTTGTTGTTATCTTGTTTGGGGTGTGCTAGACTTGGAGCCTGTAGTTAGCAGTTTTAAAGCTTGCTGGATTTAGGGTGAGTCTCCTTGGGAAGACTTGTTATGTTATAACCCTGCCTTTATGGTTCTTACAGGAAGCCTCACACCCCATTTTGCTATATTTGTGACACCTAATCACAACACTGGCACCAGAAGTAAATGACAAAATTGTATCTTAAGCTGGTTAAAAGGCAGGTGACAGAGTACAGATAAAATGAAAATACGCCACGTGGGGTGAGGTTATCAGTGAAGTCTGTCCTTGGACGGCTACTATTTCCATTTTATATTTATGACATAGGTTCTGGTGTAATTAGTAAACTTGTGAAATTTCCATATAATACTAAAATTAGATGGAGAGCAGATACTATGAAGGCAGCAAAACAATTCACAAACAGTTGGACCATCTTCAGAACTGGGCAGACACATGGAAAGTGCTGTTTAACATATTAAAATGCAAAATGATACACATGGGATGGCAGTTATAAATACAGTATGGTAGGCACTGTCTAACAGGAAGCAACCTCTGAAAAGGATCTAAGCAATGTCTAAGTGTGTTATCGTCTATTTACCCTTTTCTTTGTCAAGTTCGTTATTGGATTGGTCTACTCCTGCACCCTAAATAATAACACACATGCATACATAGATACACATACACTCAGACCCTAACCACAACAGTGCCCTATAAATTACATAAACACAGTTGTCTAACTTTTAGCACCTAAAAAACCACATAAATGCTTTAGGTATAACACAACTTGTCACTCTCTCAGCACATCAAGAGACTTATTTATTATCGGCACGAACAACATACAATGTTTTAAATAGACCTCAGACCTAAATATTACTTTTGGTCTCCAAGAAAATATTAAAACATACAAAGAGTATCCTTGACTATAGGCCATTTATCAGCCAAGAACACCTTCTTTTCGTACGGTCCCTAACTATTGAGTCGCGCCCTCACTCTCAGCCTTAAAATCCCGGAGCACAGAGCTAAATGACAAAATCTCTGGCTACTTCAGGTGCTGTTAAAAATCTACCTTATTACTTCAATCACTCTAGACATTAAGACAAAGCATAGAAAGATGAAAACAAGTTACTATTTATTAAAGAACAATAATAAGTAATAGAAAATAAGTTTGATAGTAAAGTCTGGATAAAATAGTCTTTAAAAAAGCTTACTGAAAGAAATCAGTGATGTCAATGATGAAAGTCCCAGGCGGCATTTGATTTAGCAATCGATGTTCATGAGAATGCTGTTAACTGACAATCGGATGAAAACTGGTGACACGTGTCTTTGTTTTATTCTCTGACGTTGCTCTTCCATCGTCACTGTTTCTCTTCTTGTTCTGCTTCTGACATTTCTTTCAAAATGAGGCATATTTACTATAAAGTTTCATGCCGTGGTTTCACAACACATGAATGTTCCATGCACCTGATTGGCTGGCTGTCAATATGATGGATGAAATTTTGCTCCCCAGGTAATAAAGTTCTTTGATATTGCCTCAGTTTTTCCTTTCCCAGGCTGTTAACCCAATTGATGTCCCAGATGTACATCCTTAAAGTAATCAATAGCCTGAGGTATCAGCTCAGGCTTCCTCTCCCAGGCTGTAAACCAAATTAGCACTAAGCTATGAACAACTGTTATATAAAAGTGAGGTATAAGGAAGAGGACATGTCTTTATTATAATGCCGCCTACATCTGAATTAATCTTACAGAATAAGATGTAGATTTTATACACCATAACACTAAGCAATGTGCAGAAGTGACTAAAAAGGCAAATTAAGTGTTAGGTTATATTGTATTGAGTATAAAAATAAATCAAAGGTCATTATGATCAGACTCATGAGTAATGCTGTGCGTGGAATTCACACAAAAAAAATGGCATATGGACAGAACTGGAAAAATGCATTTGTACAAAAAACTCAGGTGCATAAAACTGTGCGTAAGCAGAGTTCCACACACTTCCCCATTATAAATCCCAATCAACATGAATTTTAACACACCTGCACACACCTACAGCCCCTCCCTGACTCCTCCCAGAATTATATCTATTTGAATATCCAAATCAATATAAATAGCCCCTTCTGTTCAGTGTTTTGTTAAAAGACAATAGCAAAAGCATGTTTATAAAAAGAAGAATTTCAACCAATGTGAAATGGAAGTCATGCTCAGTGAAGTAGAGACGTGGAAAAATGTACTATTTGGTGGTTTAAGCAGTGGTATAAACAACAAAAGGAAATTGATGGAGTGGTACAGCATGGCAGAGGCACTCAAAAGTTCAAGTTCAGAACTTTTATTTCAGTGCCTGAAATAAAAAAAGATGTGGCCAGATATCAAAGTCACTGCGAAAAGACGAGTCACAGCCCAGACTGTGACGCTGAGACAATTATATAAGATTGGATGTTGAACAAACTAAACTAAGATTCAGACTTTGCTTAAAGATAATAGAAGTTAAATGTGGCAGCACATCCAGTTTATTTCAACACTTTAAACAGAAACAGCAGAATAGAACCAGTGTGAGAAAACCTCCAGAGCATTCTTTGCCCTGCCTCAACATGGACCGCACAAGGCATGATTATGCTAGAAATGGAGCATGCCTTGTCTGGGGCCAGGGGACGAATATTCCAGAGCAATCTATCATGCTTTCTTAGCCTGCAGCTGTGACTAGGCTACGGTGGGAGAGAAGAGTGAGCAGGCTGTCTACAACGGGTGGTCAAAGGGCTATCAAAGTGCACTTGGAGGAAGGGACTTCTCTACAGGCGATTCACTCCAGAGACCTGTAATTGTAGCAGAGGGTAAAAGCTGGCTGGTGTGAACTACAAGCTAAACTGTTTGTTTAAAGAAAAGTAAAGTCACCTGTGATATAGTGAAAGGCTTGTCCTGCGTATAAGGAAGAGATGAGAGAGCTGCCAAAAAACAAAAACGTTTGAAGAAAACTGTGCAGTTTAAGAAAAGATCCGTGTAGGTGATATGAAAGGAATGTGGAGGCCACAGGTAAGAAGAATGTGTGCTGCAAATGCTAAAACAAACTATGAAAAGAAAAAAAAGTATAGAAAAGTCTGCACAGAAAGAAGTTTTCTTCTTTTACACCTTTTTTGATAGAGAAACCCACACTTGAATAGACCTTAATGTATGTTTTTATATTGCAAGAAGATAGTTATTTTTTAATTTAAAAAACGAGAACAACCTACTCATTTTGTGATTTTTTTCCTCAAGAATTGTTGAAAGTGGTTTCTAGTTTGAAACCTTTAAAATCTGTAAAACATCCAAACATTTTAAGAAAATCAAGGTTTTTTTTTTTTTGCTGAATCACGCCATATATAAAAATTGTGATGATACAGACCAAAAATATATAAAGTTAGCTGAAAGATGACAATGAAGGAAATTGTCATCAATAATCTGTGTCTGTGTATCTACATACAGTGCTCATGCACTGTCATGGGCTTAATTGTCAGGAACTGGACCTCTTACACAGGGTGTTGGTTAAAATGCTGCACATCTACAACAGCAGAAGTGAACCATTCTAAATAAAATCTATAGAGAAACAAGGCAAATCGTTTTATTTGTGCCAGTTTAAAGACTTTTACAGTTTTCTGTTAAAATTATATCTGTAGCTACCATGTTATGAGTCATAGAATAAGAAGAGCCAATCATTCCAATTCTCAAGTGATTTGAAAGAAATTTTAGGAAGTTTTTTAATTTATCCTACTAGTGACATATTTACAGTGTTACATTTACCATTCTGCAAGTATAATTTCGGTAGAATATTTGGGCTTTGCACAGCTGATTTGTATGGCCCTTCCACTAATGTTTCATGATTGATTGTATAGACAATTTTAGAGGTCCTGCTTTAAGGAGGATAAGCAGCGCATCCTAATGCCTTAACAATGCTCTTGTTTAGTACACAGCATTAATTGTTAACAGCGCCTTTCTGAAATGCTTTCATAATTAAGAGTAATCATAGGGCAAGATGGTTTTTCTTTGTTGTTACTTAACATTACATTTCCATTGAGTTTCTAATACTTGTCTTTGTAGCCCAAGTGACATTATATCTTCACTTTGTTTAAAAGACCACAGTTTGTCTTAGTTTTACATCTGGTGACATTTTGCTCACTTCTTGCCATAACCTTTACTTGCTTGTCTGTTATATTCAGATCAGTACTAACCATGCCACAAACAACAATCATAATCTGTATGTTCAGATAACTTCTGATAGTTATGCACATGTTTAAGGCACCCCTTGTTTTATCTTATAAAAATTAGGACTGAAGAATTAATGCTTCTATTGATGTCTGCAATCTGGCCTCCAGTAAACTAAGAGTCATTGGATAATTTTATATCATGTGATAAATCACAACCATAATGTCCTATGATTATAATATACATACTGTAAGATTAATGGATCTATCAACATCCATGAAAAACTAGCAGGAAAGCCTAGTAATCAGAGTTAAGGAAGCCAAGGTCACCTTATGTTGTTCCAAGTCAAATCCTCTATCACAGTGGGTGTAATCATTTGTTAGGAGTTTTTAAGTAGTGTTTTTTTGTCCTATATGAAGTGTGATGCACAATTTATTTACCCCGATTAATTCTGTTCATCCTGATATTTGAACAAAATTAAGAGTAAAAGAAAATTGAGGTATTGGTGTGGGTTATAGTATAACTGTAGTTTTTGATCTCCACACATATGTTTGCTTAACTTGATAGCTGCTAAGATGTGTATTCCCTATTATGATATTTGAGGAAAAAAATGAAGTCTGACAGAAAAAAGCGGTGTCACGTAATTGGTACATGTATCAGGAAATTCTTTGAATCCAGATTTTCAGAGCTGTCTGTGAAGTGGAGCCTATCACATGTACAGTAGGACATCATGGTGGCTGGTTGGTTAGCACAGCTACTTGATAGCTCCAAGAGGCTAGATTTGATTCCTGGCTTGGTCATTGGCATATCGAGAGGTTCTTTCGCCATTTTGACTTTCTCCCACATGCCAAACATCTGTGTTTTACGTTAACTAGCATCTTTAAACATTGGTGTGTCTATGTAAGTGTGCCCCAAAAATAAAATGATACACAATTCCAGCTCTGTGTCTGATGTTGCCAGGTTAGGCTTCAATATCCTGTAATACAGAAAATCGAATAGAAAAAATGGGAGAATTGAAGTAATATCATAGATGAGTACATATTGATGGATGAATGTAATACATTTTTGCACAGCTCACTATGTACTGCACCATCTGAACTGAGCCATCTATGAAGGTCAAAAAATCAAGCTTTCTTTAAATTCTGACCAAAATGGATTTTTACACCTCTATGATAATAGGAGTATGGAAGATGCCATAAGAAAATTTATATTAAGTATGTTTTGACTTTATTAATAAAAATGTGATCACAAAAGAAGGAAAACATTGATGTTTTCTGTTTAATTAATGGTGTTATGTTAAACTGCATGGTTATCCTTTTCTAAAGACATTTGAATTTGTGAATGTCAACTGCGGCTTGGTGTACAGCTATTTGCATTCCTTCTCTATTAGCAGCTGTCCTCTTAATGTGTGTTAGTGATTTAGCTTAGATGTTAAACCTGTTATACATTTATAGACAGAGATCTTTGTCTACTCAGTTTAGGCAGAATCTTATTAGATTTCTAATATTCTCTTCATTTTCTGTCCAGTGTAAAACATTTGGTATAAATGCTGTACCAGATTTTTGTGTTTAGCTAAAATATTAGTCATTCTAATGCTTCTGGAGAAGCATTTTTTAAAAAACAGTTTAGAAACACATTTGCTTGTTTGACCGTCAGGCAGTAGCAGTTCTGTTCACCTTTAATAATGAGAGGGGAAGAGTTGTTCTCTTTGCCTGCTTCACTGTGTGAAGGGCTCTCTCTGCAGGTGATCCTAACCAGTAAGTGGAAGTTCATGCTCATCTTAATAGCAATTAACTGTTGTATGTGAGTCAACTACAGGGGCTCACCAGTGGGTTCTTGACCCCAGGATTTGACTAGTGTTCCACATGTCAGTGGGAAAGGCATAGAAGCCAATTCCCTTGGTTTTGTAGTCATTTCTTTCTTCTTGTATAGACGCACCCAAGCACATTTTTCTCATGGGTTTACAGCACCAGCAGTAGCAAAAAGCTAAAAATAAGAGAAAGCTGTTTTGGTTCCTCTGAAACCCCCAATGCTATCTAGGCCTGTTCTTATTGGATAACAAAACATAATTTAATTACCTTAGACTTATGGCACAACAAAGTATGAAATGTTGTTTACACATCTTAGGAATGTACTGTGCCTTCCCTTTGTCATTTGTTTCATAGTTCCAGTATTTCAGGTGAGTATGTCATTTTCTGCAAGAGGTTAGCTGGGTATCACAGAGTTCAAATGTGTTTTAAGGAAGGGCAATTTAGTTACCGAACATCCTGCAGATAGAGGGAGACTCCAAGGGGAGAATACACATATATATAGGAGGAATATATAAAGCAGCTGAATTTCAATATGGAAGCCATTGATGTTTCATCTTCTTGTTGACTCCAGAACTAAACAAATACAGTATATGCATTTCTGAGGCCAGCTGGGTACCAACTAGTTTTTACCAGCTGGATCTACCTTATATAGTGTATACTGTATTGTAAGGGGGTGCCCAGCTCATAAGACATTGTTGGGTGCAAGTACACAGGCTAGTTGAAGTAAGAAAGATGATTGTGGACATCATTGTTGAAGCACCTTTCATACCTTTGTAGAAAGGCCTGACAGATGACTTCTGCCTTCCTGGCTAGTGAATGTTTGAACATTGAAAAACATTTCACAGGAACAAGCCATTCAGTCCTACAAAGCTTGCAAATCCTATCCACTTAAGCTCTCTAAAAATGTGGAAACACTGTAATTTGAATGGGTGTTCTGTATATAATACTGGATGTGAAAAATGTAATAAAGCAAAATGTTTAATATACAGAATTTTAATAAACCAGCAATCTGTATTAGCTGCCATTTTCTAAGACCACTAAGTGCATAATGTTACTGGATTAACAAGGTTGCCTGGATATGTGCAAAATGTGATTCCCTATTTGGGAACTTTTACTTATTTCCTTCCCAAATAATCAATTTCAATTTCTCCTAATTAATGCAGTAACAGAATCAAATCATAACAGTCCCAAACCCATGCACTTTAGAGTCATGGTGAGCTGGGGCCTACTTCATACAGTATTATGGCCCTCTTTCCAGGGGTGATTCTTGGCTTCTATCCTATGTTTGATCCTGCCTCATGATAATATGTGAATGTTTCTAATGAGCCTTGATTTTTGACAGAATGGAAGTGCTGAAAGAATTTATGGTAGAGGTTCACTCATCTCTAACTAGAGGTGTTCAGATCACTTTGACCCTGTACACTATACTGAGGGAAAGAGGTGACACACATGAGGGGGATGAGTAAATAGTGTTGGGGGGTGCAAACCAGAATCAGCAACACAGGTGTTTTGGTGGAGTGAAATGAGTGCAATATTGTGAAGACCTATGACCTCAGGCATGAAGAGGCTGCACTTTTCCTTGTTTATACCTTTGAATAAATAATGACCGCCTGTGCATCCCATTCAAGTGAAAAAGCTACTGTGTTTTTGTTATCAGTCACAATATTACGAGCAAAACATGAAGTGCTTGACAAATATTTTAAAATGAAACAGCCATTTGTAACCTCTTTAGAATTCCAGGTATTTGGAATGAAATCGATCTTCTCACATCAATAGCTTAACAGCTGGAGCCTGTCTAATTTATAGTCATTTGTTTTATGCTAAATGTCTTTAGCATTATAAGAAGTTATTTTTGGTTTATTAGTGAGTTTATGAAGACATTTTCTTAACACAATAAGGTACACAACAGATGTGAAGTACTGCCTGTTAAGACCCAAAGGTGCCAAATATCACAGTTTACTCTGTTTGGGTATTGAGACTTGGGAAGAGTTTGAATGGAACATGTGATCTTGAATGTATGGATCACTGTCAAATTCAATCAGCTCTAAATCTTAAACTGACAACATGAAAAGGAAAGGAATATTAACATTATTGACAGCTTTGAGCTGAAAATCTCTTAATATGAACATCGTCACAGCTGTAACATATAAAGACAGAACGCCAAAAGAGTTAATCCATGCTGTCAGATAGAGAGTGAGCTGCCTGGCAAGACGTACTTTCTCTCTTCAGTTACTAACATCCATTTGTCTGTAGGTGTACCTCCTTTAATTTAATGCCATTTCAGTGTTAAATACACCTTCACTAAGGGTATGTGGGGGTGATAATAAAGGCAGCTGATATTTATAGGAATGCACAGCTTTTGTTTGCTTAAACTGAAGCCCTTGATTATGAGGTTATAAGGTTATTTTTTGTATATGCATACATAATTAATATCTGTGAGGGTGAGCGTGAGCGTGTTTATGTCCATGTATATGTATTAGAGAACAAAGCTTGAATATCATTAAGAACAAGCACTGAAAAGTTTACATTATCTTTATTTTCAGCGCATGAATCATTTGTCTTTTTTCTTCATTTTGCAATATAATTTGCATAGCTTCATAAATATTCATAGAAGTTTTATATTTTGGTCTTTATTTTCTTCCAGCAACTTTTCTTGATAGTTTATTTTCCTATCTGAATCTAGCAAAGTGGGTTGGTAGATGAAGGTTTTCTGGGGCAAGGCCACCACCAAGTTGACAAAAGTTGACTATAGGCCATCACTAAATTGAGAGACCCATACTGGCAAGATGATGTATGACGTTCTGTCTAGACAGAGAGAGAGAACAGGGGCAGCATGGAAATTTGGCAATATGGCCTGAAGGTTGCAGATAAGTATGGATTTAAAACTTCCCCAGGCCAGATAATTTACTAAGTACGAATTATGGAATAGAGCAGCTGTTTATTCTCATTGAGGAGAGAGTGGTGCGAATGGAAAATGCTTTGGTATAGTATCTGGGAGTTGTGCAGGTGGGTGAATGAATATACAGGGGTTCAAGTCTACATAGCCTTGGCATTATTCTATGTGTGGATAAATGCCTCAACAGCATCCAGTCCCTTTACTATTTCTATATATGCTGCACTAGTAGGAGTTTCCAGCAATGCCTGAGGTGGGGGCAACAACTAGGGGTAAAATATTGCCTATGGTCCTCCCTGTAATAGTGGGGAACCTGTTCAAGATTTGGTGGAGATATGTTCAACGGTGTGGATTTACATTCCAGGTGAACAAACACACATGAAGCTGTATACAGTATAAGGAACATTTAATGGAGAACACAAACTACAAACAAACAGACCTAAGGAAAGTATAGTTCTACTATCCAACTTGGCCTGCTTGTACAGCTTTGGACCTGCTGTTTCCCAAAGTGGTCTGGATTGTTCACTTGTCCTTCTACCCCCTATCACACTCTTCTGATTTCTGCATCATCTCTCTGACTCATATGTAATCCAGGTCTCTTCTTCCTGCCATTGAACCTTCACCACAGTGTTGCTCCACTGGTACAGCATTAAATCTTCATTGTGAATTTTTTGGGTCTTTAAGAACATTCGGGTAAGACTCTCTCTAGCAACTTGGTTGTAAAGACAAGTGATATTTGCAGGCTTTGTCTCTCATGCTATTTGCAGGTTCTCTGCTCCCTTAACAAAGTACATGGTTCCTCTCCTCTAAGTCAGTGACTATGCTGCTCTGTAGCAGTTAGGCTGGAGACCACAGACTACTTGGTATTCCACCTTTATGTCACAGTTGAATTTCAATCTAGTGTCTTAATACTTAGCTAGTGACTCAACCACTGATCATCCAGGAAGTCTAGGTCCTTTAGCCGATTCTCCCTGGATTTTCTGCCTCTCTTTTTAAGAGCAGTGTCAGGCAGCTCTAGCATCTTCTGGGCTGTCTAACTTCTAGCATCTTGGAGGACCATGTTGCTTATCTATTTCTTGTACATGCTGCACTGGGTACTAATAGCCTTTTGGACTTTGGTTTACCCTGTGCTGTTCTGATAGAGTCCTTGCCCTCGGCTGTCTATTTGAATGTGTGACTAAACTGTTGGCAGGGGCTGGTGAGAATAGTGATATTATCTTGATGATAATTAACCTTAACACCAAAATGACACTGATGCATACAACTGCTGTTTTAAATTAATTATATTGAGATGAGCTGGATGGAAAAACCACAGACAATGTCAAAATAGTTTTCAGAGAAAGACTTTCATCAAACCATCTAAAGATCAGAAAATCTCAGTGTCGCCATGCTAACAGCTCACCAAATTCTTATGTGTATTCAATTTTATATTGTGATTAGGGATGATAATGATTAACTGTTGTTCATTTAGGCTCCATTAAGAGTGTAAATTGAATGGACGGTTAATCTAAACTTGTATGTAATGATAATACAATAGATATTGTAGCTGCTAATTTGGCCACCCCTGTGAACCAAGCCTTGGCATCACATTTTACTCGTTGGCTGCAAGGCACAGTCAATGACCAGTTTAAGATACAGTGTATCTTAATAATGGCAAAAGACTAAAGACATGCTAAAGAGTATGCCTGAACAAAAATGCTTACAGAGCATCTGTTTTTTTCGGCTGCTTTTGTGAGAGCAAATTCTTACTTTTTGCATCTATACTTATACAAGCTTTCAAAGTGACTTCAATGTGGATGACCCCAGTCATCCAGATTGGTGTCCATATGAGCCCCTTTTTTGTTTCACTGTTGACTGTACATGTGCTGCAATAAACAATTTTGAAGAGCAGCAGAAACATACATGTGCCAACTCTGCTCAACCGCATCCATAAATCTGAGCTGACAATTTTATATGTATTGCTTTAATACAATTACAGCAGCAAGTGACAGGGAAAATAAAACATATATTTATATCATGCCATTAATGCTCGAATAATACACTGCTTGCATTATTACTCAAATGTAATGTAGGTATAATGAATCGTTCTTGTAAGTCACCTTGGACAGAGGTGTCTTGTAAATAAAGAACAATGATATTACATAAATAATAACAAACTCCATATCACAGCATAACCAGATTGTGTTCTAAAGTGTAATAAAAGGGGACAAAAGAATATGGTGCACATAACTAAGGATAACTATAGTGTTCTCAGCTATCTGTAAGATTAAATGGATTAAATGCTTATTTCCCTCTGAGAATGTATCATGTACGTCCCAAGATGTAACTTACTCAGGGGACATATACATACTATAGTGTTTAAAGTAGCATATTTGGTCTGATACAAAATATAATTTAAAATTCCTAAAAAGAGTGCAAATATTACCATTTATAAAAATCCTTCCACTCAAAATTAAAACTGCCAAAATGACACAAACAATTAAGTCAATCTGTAATCTCTCGAAACATAAAGAAAAAAGTAAATATGGAGTGAAAGTTTATGCACATTCTGACTTTGAAAATCTTGAAAATACCCTGAAGCAATTAATCCATGATTAATCAACTCAAGTCATCAACTAGTCTATAGTAAGGCTCTGTTTTGGCAGCTGCCCTTGTGGCCCTTCAAATCTCATACGTGTTTAAGCTACTGCATGTAGGGCAGAATGAGCTGTTTTCCTTATTTCCTTACACTAAATATTTTATTTCTTTTTTTTTTTCTTTTGAGTCAGGGGGATGAGAAATTTTAGGGTACAAAATCAAAATACTTCATAACCTTAAGATGTGCTTTAACTATGATTTTCTTTTTTTTATATGCTTTTGCTTATATATATACTGTATATATATACTGTATATATATATATATATACTGTATATATATATATATATATACAGTATATTTGCTTTTCTTTTTAAATTGTTTCCTTATGAGTCTTGTCTCTACTGTCAGAATATCTTCCTAATATTTTCTGAACACCAATAACAAAGGCGGGACAATATAAAATACTGGAGTTTCCCTGAGAAACATGTGTAATAGCCACAATACTAAAGTACATCTCTCTATCATAAAAAAAAATCTTGGTTGAAGTGAGACCAGGGACATGAGACGTGATCTTCTCAGAAGACACTTAAAAAACCTGTGAGATGAAAGAGATTGGCCACGGAGCGTCTCGCGGGGACTTTAAACATGAGACTTGGTGCCAAGAGATTGCAGTTTAATGTCATGTGAGAGCCACTTTAACGTCAAGCAAGACAGGGCAGTGAGACATTTTAAACAAAGTTCACGGACATCTAAGCTAGCAGTTGTTGGAATGCTTTTGGCAGGCAGACATCATGTGCTCCCAGTTCTTAAAACAACGACAAACAACAAGCAGAATACGCCAGCAGCAGCAGCAGGAAGCCAGCAGATGATCCATCTACTTCTCCTTAGCAAGTGTTCATGCCGCACCCCCCCAGACCCCACCCCCTCTCCGTTCACAACTCGAGCAGGGTTATACGTCCTGTGAGAAAGAGATTTAACCACACCCGGGGCCGGAAATAAAGGACAAGTATTGTTTTTACAAAAGTTTTAAAGTGAAAGTGAAAATAATGCAAATGTATGTAACATGAAAATAATCTCTTTACATTGTATATCTAGTAAACCAAACCCAGGGGTGGGCAAGCGAAGCGAGCAGGAGGTGGAGCCCCCTGGTTAGTTAAAAACAAAAAAGACTTTCAATAAGTCTAATGTGGCTCTGGCATTTATGGGTCTGAATACTGACTTCTGGCAAGATCTGTTCTTTTATATGATTGGGGCTGGTAGAGGCGGGACTTCCGGGCTAGTTTGGAAGTGAGGTCAATGGTCTTCTGTGGGCTGCTTCTCCGTTGTGGGTTAGGAAAAGGAGGAGCGGTTAATGTGGTAAAGAGCATCAGAGGTCAGTGGCAGTGTGAGCTTTAAAATAAAAACAGTGCAGTCAGGTTCTCTGGTTGTGGATGTATGCTGTTGTAAAGCTGTCGAGGAGGTGAGGAAGCGAGACGATTTTTTGTTAACATGCAAGTGCAATCAGCTCCACTGTTTCCCATTGATGCTCCATGGATCATAATCAAGGTACCTGCACTTACAAGAATTTAAAATAATCCTGAGTAGGTCAGAGAAGGAGAGATCAAAAGGGAAGAGAATCAGATCAAGAACAAAAGAAGAGAGAAATAAAGCAAAGTTGAGTATTTTGTCTACAGGAGTGACAGAAAATACAATTAAGTGAGCAAGCCTGTATGATGAATAGGAGGCTTGGCAGTCGGGTGTATGCCCTGTGATGTGCAAGAGGTAAGATACTCACAAGGTAGGGTCGCTCCTGCTGAGCATCTGGGGAGGAGATTGTATTATAGACATCAGTAAGAGATGGTGGTGGGGCAATGGACCTAGGCTTGTGCACCCCAGCAGGGACTTGCCTGAGGCAGCAGGGGCACAAACCATTTTTTGAACGTTGGCCCTGCTTGCCAGTGATTCAGGTCCTGGCATGACTGAGAAAAATACCAAAGATAAAATAAAAGACCATTTCATTTGTTACTGGAAGAGTCCTGCAAATTCCTCTTTCTTAAATGAAAATACAGCAGATTCAATGAGCAAACCAAAAATCCATTGCTATTCTGTGAAAGTGCTTTATCCATGAAAGTGTTCCTTGGAGCTAGTACTTACTGTATCATGGATGGGATGACACCACATGACTAAGCATGCTAACTTAAATAGTAAACTGAGGAAATTTTAGACAACATTTAACCTAACAGATACTCCCACATAAACGTCTTTGTGAAGGAGAAGAGAACTAGCGCAGCCTGAGAAAACCACCACAGATTTTGAGATTTTGGAAATATCCCAGATGGATGGGAATTGAACTCTGTTTCTAGGAGTTGTAAGGTAACAGCTCTAATAACTGTATCATCTTGACTTGTTCTCATCATAGTGCAGACTCTTCACTGGGAATCAAAACCATGTTTGGGGAGCTGCAAGTTGGCAGTTTTAATCCCTAAACAAGTGCCCCACCCAATAGCTAAGGTGTTCACTCAGAAATTGATTTGTGTATGTACCAGCACATAGCTAGAAGCTGGGATTATTGGACAGGTCAATCTATGTGGTAGAACAACTGTGGCAGCTTGTAGAAAGACACCAGTTTCCCAGCAGTGTCCATTTTGATGCAGCAGACTAACATGCCATTATGAGATGCATGAACTTGCATTATACTTGAGGGTAGTGATTTGTCATCTCCCATGAATCATTATACAACCATAACTACCTGGTCTGCACACACTCGATCAGGGAGAGGAGGTAAGATGATGTGACAGAATCACTGCATATCAATAACCTCTGCAGTCACAGTCATCAAGTACCCTACTGTCACTGAGCTAGGAAATCCTGTCTGCCTCATTTTGGCAGAGATCTTTGCCTGCTCTCAGTTTCCAGTAATCACCCTTGGTTTAATTCAATAGAAGTCAAGAGACACACATTTGAAAGAGCAAGGACTAGAATAGTAGGTACAAAAGAAATATTCCTGAACCCATTGTGAGTAAAGAATCTCAGAAAATGTCTTCAGATGACTTGACAGTTAACTAAACATACTGAAGCTTATTAAGTCGTATTCATGGGGCTCTTCCCAAACAGCACTGAGTCAGTATTGAATGGCTGTAATGTTACATAATTGATTTGTAATTCTCAGTGAAATGTACTCTTAACCAGCATCAATTTATGTTGCCCAGTCCTCAGTGAAAAGCTTATTTTAAAATAGCCACTGCCGTCAGTTTTACTTGTTGCATCCTAATTTAAAATATTTCCTGGTTTCTCCTCTCATTCAGCATTAGCATTCCTTTTTCCGCGCATTTCTTCTCATGCCCTCTGGTCCTAAAATAATTTATGTAGCTCTCCAGCGAATGTTCACTACTACTGTTATGACAAACACTGCACATGATATACTGTACCAGAGGTAGCCTAACAATTGCAGTGCCTAATTATGCCTTACCTCAGGTGACATCTTTGCTATTGTGCCCCACTTTCTGCTTGACTTTTTAAGTACTTTTATACCCTCTCCACTTCAGTTTTTCGTGCTTTCTGCTTTTTTGTAGTTCTGATCCTGCAGCCAGGTGCAAACACGTTGCTGAGAACCTTCAGTGTCTAAAGCAGGTACTGGTCTTTCAAAGATGAACTGGTATATAAAGCTAGCCCTTTAATGGCCCACTGACTAGCACACCTCAAGTCACTCAATGTTAGAGCAACAGTTCTAAAAATTGCAAGACTTGGGCTAGTAATACAAGGACACATCATCTGTCCACCATTAATCAGAAACCTCATTCGTGCACATGATTCACTGCCAAAGAAAGTCTCATTTAATATGATAAAATGACAGAAGTGTCACACTAAATGCTGTAATGTGCACGACCATCCTCTTCACCCTTCCCCTGAGTATGCTGCCTTTGCTTGCAAGTGAAAATTACCTACCTCTGCCAACCCTCCACTCTGGGCTACACATCGATCGTTGGCTTAGAGCAATGCAAGGTCACTGAGACCTCTTATTCAATTAGAAGAAAGTGATCAATTTTCAGGAGGGCCTGAAGTAAAAATTCCGTTGGTCTGTCCTCTGTTTGTGTGTGTGTGTGAAGACAGGCGGATGTCACACTTCAAAGGTTTGTCAGAAAGGAGCAGAACAGGGCACCTCTATAGAGACTTGCTTAAATGGACTGCTGTTACGTCAGCAGTAAGGGTGCAAAGGTTCCCACATGTCCCAACATCCTGTGCTAAAGTGCCTGGTAAATAGAGAGCCAGTACTTTGGTTCCAGTCCATGCTCTGTAACCTGAGGGAGATGCGGAAAAGGCAGAAAAACTGTGTGTGTATGTGTGTGCACACGTGCGCATATTCCTGAGCTAAGTGCTCAGGGGAATTGTGTCACTAGCTGTTAATGTCTCTGCTCAGTCACCTCTAGACCGAGAAAGACAAGAACGCTGTGATCAGTTTAACTCGATTGGAGACATGTTTCATTCTCCCCTGTACAAAATGCGGAAAGACATGTTCTCTGGATGTCACAAACCGCAAAAGGCCCCCTAGCTGCAGATTGAAGGGAAATAAACAAATAATGTGTCATTTTCAGTATGGCGTGGGGTGGGGAGTAGAATTGGCTTCTTGTCACATATCTTTCATAACACTTTGGCTGAAGAACTGATCATCGTCTGCTTTGCCTTCTTGTTCACAGATTACCTTTCTCTCTTTGGACTGTTGTTTGCTGTATAAAGATGGACACTGTGTACAGCCACAAATGGTTTGCTGATTGATCAATTGATTGACTGTCCAGGGACCTACGGGTGACATGTCACCTGTTGGTAGTCGTCTTGTGTAACACAGGCCACAACAACAGCTCAATCACACTATAGAGTCTGAGGAAATGAGTAACTTTCTGATGACATTCTGTGTATGCAGATATTTGTTTTGTTATTACAGTACACAGGAACAGAAGCTACTGTATATACTGTAAAATGAAAAATGTCTTCAACTTTATGCAATTGCACAGTGTTTCCCAACCCTTTTGGTGTCGCGCCCACTTTGTCCTATAGAAGTGTCTTAGCGACCTTCCAAGAGGAAGAATGGGGTCCCCCTTGGTTAGTCGAGCATAATCTTCAGAATGGCGGAAGGCGATTGAGCATGATCATCAGAGTAGCGAATCTGCATGACTCACTACCGTTATAAACAAATAGCACCTTGCGACCAAATGGCAGCAGCCCGTGTCCCAAACGCTGGCCCCAACCCAGTGTTTAAGAAGCACTGCAATGGCATATTGAGACTAGTAATCTCACTGGTGGACTGTGTACACTGGGTAAACTCTTCTATTGGTGCTCTTGTGCATGGTGCCTCCCTTGTCCTGTGCTTTCCAAATGAGGCAGACCTCGGAAATAAAAGCTTAATCAAATCAAAGTCTGATTCTGTGCCTTCACTCCCTTGGTAGAATTTCAGTGAGAATAAGGCTGACTTTTTTGTGTAGACCTATCAAGATGATCTGTCCAAGTCAGTGACCCTTTATATAGCATACTACTCTGTAGCATTTAGGTGCCCTGTGGCCTCTATGGCATTTGTAGGCATGCTGTTGCTGAGATACATCCTCATTTTTAAACTTTATTAGTCACAGAAGGCACAAAACGTAAATGTTCTTTTTGAAGGTTTCCAGTTTCCAGCTTGGCAACTGAGGGTGTGCTCTAAATACTCTTTATGATCTGCTCTTTTTTAAAGTCAGTAATTTTTATCTCATTAACATTTTTTTTTTAATCTTTTTGTCATTTCACATCAGGTGCTTCCTTGTTGTCTCAGCAGCTCTTTCTGTACAGGGCTCCAAGGTCTTCTTTGTCTTTCTTTTGTTGGTACTTATAAAGAGTTGCACTCAGCAGTAAACTTCAACATTTCAAATTCAGGCTAATTTCAGAAAAGCTTTATTGGCATTACAAGGCAGAGCATTGTGCCAGGACAATTACATTGGGGCAGAGACAGGAACATTAAACATTACCATTAATTATACACCCTGCTGCCGCTCCACTGTATTGCAAAGTGACTTTGATAGCCTTGACCATGGGGATGCTCAATGACTAACACAGCAAAACGTTTATCTCCTGTTTTGTGTAGCCCTTAGCTCTACACTCTGTTTAGTAGCAGTATATGGCACATTACCTTCTGCTCATACTGTTATATCTTTGCCTCATATTTATTCTTAAATAGTTAACAACACAAAGCTTCTGTTTAATACATCCTAACACAACATGAGATTTAGATGTCACTCAGAATCCAAGGCAGAAAGTGTGCTAATATATCTCTCACCTGCTGGATCTGAATAACCCAAACGTAGGACAGAAATGATCCCTGGACTGGACACTAGTCCATCATAGGAAGTCACATACACACACACACACGCACACACACACATACACACTCACACGCACACACACACACACACATCCATCAGTCTCTTAATCCCACACACAGTCGTTGGAAGTTGGTATTTTTTTCAGCAGCAGTGGCTGCAGGAAAGCTATCTGCTCTGGGTAGCATAAACATATAAAATCTATAAATTACAGTGCATACTTACATACCTAGCTAGGTCTGCTCATCCATCCATCCATCTTTTTGCTTTTTCTAAATCCATTCATAATAATACTGGGACACAGGGAATTAGTGAACAATAACTGTAGCAATGAGTGTTTTTATTCCTTTTATTTTGCCTGAAAATTCATTTTGGATTATTTTTGCACACATTTATTACACATTTAAAATAGATGATTATTTTGCATCATTTTTTTGGCAATAGCATTTTGTGATTTGTTCTTTTTATGGTTGCCACCATTTTGTGAGTTTCCTATTGGTTACAGTTGCTACACTTTTTCCTGATCATGTGATGCGGATGTCATATAGCATGTTATGTCATCAGACTTGCCTATAAAAGGGTTGGTATGCTAGCTTTGTAATAATTTTCGAATAATTTTCCTGTTTCTAAAATTAGGTTTTTGTTAGGGAAATATCTTCTCTTGTTTGATCTTTTTTGAGTTTTGCTAAAGTTTTTGGGCTTGCTATTATGGCCAATGTTCATTGTTAATTTTCTGTACATTTTCTCAGACCTATTCAGGTTTAGCTTATATGCAAACATACATTTTTTGAGGGGGGCAGCAGAATTCAATTCTGACATTGTTTTCAGATTGTTAAAAATATTTTGCATCTCTTTCCAATATCATCTTGATATTCATGCATGCCTCCACTTTGAACTGTGCAAGATCACCTGAAGATGCACGGTGCTGATGTCATTATCACAACAGAATAAAAGGTCGGCACTGTGCACTTCCTGGTCATTTGAGTTTGCAAGTATAAAACAAAGACTTCTTAATGCGGATGTGGTTAGTAGTTAGAATGTACTTTTTTGGTTTAGACATCTTATTTCCTTCAAAATGGCCGTGGTTTTTGGTTAGCATTTTGGTATGATGATAGTTTGGACAAACCCTAAATTAACAACCTTATTAGTTAGTATTCTCAACATTTCTTCTCCTGGCCATCTCCATCTCTTTCCTATTGCCTAAAATCTTGATAGGCATAACACTAGCCATTGCAGTTTAGTTTTGATTCTGATGCCTGTCTTTTGATCTTCCTGCTTACAGACTATTGACTGCCATTTGACTATATTTTGCCTGCTCCTTTTGGTTTCTCACCTCTTGGGTGTTTTCTTTCTAACTTATAGGCATGTTATCTTCTTAGGTGTTTCACTTGTGGAAGATGACCCGGACACAGACAGGCAGACATGTTTGAATCAGCCTACACACGTTTATTACAGTACTCCATATTTACAAAATTGCACACCAAACCCCTAAAGTCCCGGCCAACCAACTATGCATCACTTCTTCAGGCAGCCTCCTTGTCTCTCCTCCCAGACCTTGTCCTCTCTTCTCTCCCGACTCTAGCCTCAATATGAAAGGAGGCGGCCCCTTTTATATTCCCCTGGATGTGCTCCAGGTGTGTTCCGGCAATCTTTCACCGACACGCCCCAGTATTATATTGAGGAATGAGCCCCAGACACAGACAGGCAGACATGTTCTAGATCACCACCACATGTTTATTTACAGTCCATTTACAAGTAAAGTGCCACCCAAACTCCCCCAAAGTCCAGGCCTCACACTCTTGCCTTGTCTCTTCAGGCCGCCTCCACTCCACGCCTTCCAGCTTTGTCCTTCTTCCACCTGACTCAAGCCCTGAATGAAGGGAGGCGGCCCCTTTTATAATCACCCGGATGTGCTCCAGGTGTTTCCCAGCAATCTTCCACCGACACGCCCCATTGTGGCGGAAGTGCCGACTGCATCCCCGGAAGCACTCCGGGTGTCCCTGCTCCTCTTCCCCCCACCACTTACTTAGGTCCAGGGCTCCAAAGCATATAGGCGCCCCCTGGTACCAGGGCGGTTGCCCCCACATGGTCTGGGGAAGGCGTAAGCCCTCCTCTGGTCCTCCTGGGTGTCCTGGCCGGGTCGCCCCCCCAGCCATCTCCGACACACTATAATAGGCTCCTCTTTCACACATGCTCACAAGGTGGAATCTTAACAATAGGTGCAAGAATGAAACCAACCCTGGATGGAACTTCATGCGACATATTTGCTTACACACACAGACTCACTCACTCACCTATTCTTTCAGCCACCAATCCATCCATTTTTATGAACCTGCTTTTGCTAAGGCTGGGGCACAGGATTTTGGAGCCTATCCTGACACCTTGGGGTAGGAAACCAGGAATTGTGGATGTGATGCACAAACAGTATAAAGCTAGTTTAGTAATGAGTCAACTTAACATGCATGTCTTTGGGATGTGAGGGGAAGTCAACTTGCTGGTACAAAGAACCGGAAATTGGTGACACATGCAAGTAACACTTGCAGCTGGCAATAATCCCAGTTAGATTCAGGAATTCAGTCACCATATATATCTTCTTATATAATAGTCTACCGTGGCTGTCCATTTGTCTGTCCAGGATTTTAAATCACCTGTAGCTTGCAAAGCATTTGACCAATTGACCTGAAATTTGGCACACATATATTATGTGACGTGTACTATCAGCTTTCGGGGTGATGATTGACCTCCAAGGTTTTTCTTCTTTTTATTTTATTTTATTGTGGAATCATCTCTCGGCAGCGGCCAGCAGGGCACCCATGTGGCACATGTGTATAGGCGCCCTTCTCATCCCTACCACCTTCGCCGTCACTTCCCCTACCTCTTCATATCTTAAATCATTCTTGAGGCAGATTGAACACCTAAGTGCCAGGTTAAGTGAAACATAAAGGAAAATGTACTAATTGCAACACAAACAGTGACTTAATCAGTTTTAACATGAAAAGATGCAGATGAAAGAAGAGAAGCAGCGGGCCGCTAGGGTGGAGAAAAGAAGAGCTGGTCATGAAGCAGCAAGTGCATCAACCTCTGAGCAAATGAATGCTAGATGTACAGAGAAAGAGTATGAAAACTATGAATGCTCCAGTCAAGTGTAACGTGCAGTGCACCGTTACTGGTCTTATATATATTCATCCTTCCATCCAGTTGTAGAAGCTTTTACTTTTCCTCCAGCTTTGACTAGAAGTCAGAATCCCACCACTGTGTTTTTTATAATAACCAGCTAACAACAAAAAAGCACACGCCTTAAAAGAAGCAATTGAAGAATAAAGTCTCAGCCATTGCAGTAAAATAGCACTTTGCTAGACTTTTAATTCTGAGCCCTTTTTCTATCTTATATAAATGTCTACGTGTGAAAGTGTGTGTGTCTGTCCGGCCCGGAAGTGAGAGGAAACAGAAAACTCGCTTGGCCGGTAATAATACAAGCAAGGCCAGCACGTCAGCAAAACGAAGCCTCAGAAGAAAGACAAAGTCACTTAGTGGCTAACATTGGCAAAACAGTATCCCTTTTACTTTTCCTCCCGCCGCTTAAGCACAAGCAATGCTTGCACATCGGCAAAACGAATCCTCCTAGGAGAGAGATGCCCAAAGTAGTTCCTTCAATTACCTGACAGCTGTACATTTCAATTTTTTTTCTGACGATTTCAATAGTTTCTAGGACCCCGTGCTTTTTACAGCACAAGCTTACAAAGCTAGTATATATATAAAATCCAACGTCTCTCTGTCTGTCTGTATGTCTGTCCGCTTTTCAGGAGAGAACTACTTAACGGATTTAGATTGGGTTTTTTTCCATAATTTCCTTGAACTTTCCTCTTGACTTCTCTCATCGTGCTAAGTATCATAGATTGCTTGCAGGAGCAATATATTCATGCTAATCTGAGACAGAGGCTGCGGGCTAATGGTAGGGGGAAGCATGACATCAGGGGTGGGGAGCCAGGCAGGGCCCTTCTTACTCATGCTCCAGCGACTGTTTGAGTCGGTCTCCCTGTCGCCACGTTTTGTTTATTGATGTTTAAAGTTTGCCCTGTTTCACTACTACGCGGGCGGGTTTAGGGCAGCCACCTGTATACTTGAGCTCTGGATGCAAAAAGCAAATAAATTTGCAAAGATATGTATAGGTTTGACACTAGAAACAGGAAGTGGTGTGGGTTTTAAGGTGACCACCAGGAAGTGACGTTTTCAGGGCCGGAGCCAGAATCAGGCATAATTTCCCATTTTTGATCTGCAGAGATAACAAAGAAAGTATTAGCGTGCCCCGCCACCCCCTGGCCTGGCATGAAATTACATTCATTTGGTCCTTTTTGCTGCCTCCTAATCGCATTTATGTGACATTATAAAGTAATATAAACCATTTTAGTTGTCTCTTAACTGGAACATCCTGAAAAATACTAATTAAAAAAAACTATAATATAAAGAAATCTTGTATCTGTTGTTCAGCTTTACCTGTTTTCTTGCATTTAATATCTGAATGATTACACTTAATAGGACTTTTTTAATTCCTCCCTGGCTGCTTAATGTCATTCGTAGGTAGCATCTCCAAATAACTCCAAATAAAAACCCTTTTCTAGTACAAGATCAATTCTTCTGTACTTGTACAGTAGGTAAAAGTAAGCTAAATTTATATGTAAATGTACAACTGTAACCAAAAACCGAGTATAAACAAAGTATATGTTGTGATGGAAACCTGGACGTCAGCAAGCCCAAACACCAACACAAACACAGAAGCACAGTCCCTGGTTCAAATAATGGTTGGTTATTAACCAAATTTCCTCAAAATATGCCACAATAAGCACAAAATACAGGTTTCTCTCTCTACTATAATTCTCTAACCACCGCATTGCCCTCCTCCAGTCAAGTGTTTCCACTCTGCATCCCAGCTCCGACTCGCCTAGATAAGGGAGTACGGTCCCTTTTATTACAGACCCGGGAGTAATTCCGCTGCCCGATGGAAGCCTTTTCAGGTTATATTATAACAGGGAGCTTGTCTCCCTGCAGCGCCCTCTCCTGGCACCCAGTGACCCCAGCAGGACTACATTTCCCGGCATGCCCTACTGGCTTCCCAGTGGGCACGGATATCCAGGACTGCTGCTATCTAACGTGCTGGGGGAATAAAAACTCCCCAGCGATATCTTTTCTTTTACATAGGCTGTCTGTCCAGCTTCTTGTTTCCTTCCCAGCCGGGATGGCCGGGATGCCCGGGATGCCCTTCCAGCCCATATGGCATCTACAATGTATAGTAACAGTATTCAGCATGTGAGTACTATAACAACACCTTGCATGCACATAACAGCAATGCTGACCATATAAAATACAGAGGTTCTTTTTAGCTAAACCAGTTGGGATTTTGTGTCCAGATGTGAGCTGTTAGCATGTGGGCCAATGTTCCGACATGGGTAAGTGACAAGCTATGGCAGGTGCTAAGAGCAAACCCAATGTGAGTTAGCATATACAGTATAAAGTATATTGAAAAACTCTTTTTTTTGTAAAGCATTTTGTGATGGTGTCCTCAGTGAAAAGCATATAAAATAAAGGTTAATTTACCTGACCTGTAATGCACTTCTGTTGGGCAATATATGCTTCAGCTGCAGCTTGTTCAAAAATACTGAATGAATAAAAATTTGATCATATTTATTAGTATCTTAGCATTGGCTACCTCTTTCTTTTAAGGTTAATTTTAAAACATGTCTAATTATTGTTTATAAGGTTCTCAGCAATATTATTTTGCAAGGCTTGTCTCCACACGTTCTCAGATCTTTGAGCACTGCCTTGCTCTGTGTTCCGAGAGTGAAACAAAAAAGAACTGTTGAGGCAGCCTCTTACTTTTATGCATTTCAAATTTGGAATAACTTACCAATAGAGATGTGTGAGGCTAGCAATGCTGAACATTTCAGCAAACTGCTTAAAAAGCACTTTTTAAATATGTCCTTCTCATAATTTATTCATAATGCATCTGTTGTAAAAGATTAAAACTAATACTGCATAATCACATTTTTTGGGCTTTGTATTTGTTTACAGCAAGAAGTATGACTTTTCAGAGATTACACCTTTATGATACTAGTAACTTTGTTTTTTCCTAACTTCTAACTTCCAAAGTACTGCTGGAAAGGTTGAATAGTATTACTGATATGATGAACTTGCAAAGCTACAGTGACTAGTGTTTATTTAAACACAGAAGATACTCGAAAACTTGATCACATGAAAGTACTGTAGAATGACCAGATGATGCCAGGTGGTCTTTTGACCTTCAGTCCCTTTAAGTTTTATTTTCTCTAGCACCTACCAAACCAGCTAGGTAATTAAAAGGACAGGCTCTCCATATGTATCCTTGCCAGCTGCAGTTTTTGTTTTCTTCTTGTCACTGGCCATCTGACTGTAAGAAATGTTATCAAATCTGAGATTTTAGCCATGTTCACCATTACAGCCTAAAAACCAGGAATGCTTCTATTTTACCTTGGGAACACCAGGGGGCACACCAGCTCCCCAAAACTCCGACAAGACACAAGTCCCAGCACAACAGGCAGCACGTCAGAGTGTATTTTGCATTTCTTTTCCATCCTTCTGCCGCCACCAATCTTCCTCAGGTAAAGTTTGTCCTCTCCCTCCCAACTCTGGTTGTCTGAATGGAGTGAGGCAGCTCCGTTTATAGAGCAGCTGGAAGTGCTCCAAGTGTCCCGTGATTTCCTTCCAGCGGCACTTCCAGGTATGGCTGAAGTGCTGCAATAAAGGGCTCCACAGTTCTCCATGTTTCCTCATTCAGTGACGACAGACCCCAACAGGTCTGAGCTTCCAAGCTCCAAGCCTGTGGCACTGTGCCAAGCCAGTGGTGGTACCCTCTGTTGTTCCGGGGGAAGGTAATGTCCCATACAAGATCTCTCCGGTGGTCCTTCCATCAGCATGGCATCCCGGCCAGGTAAGAACCCCAGCCGTCCATCATAACCTCTTTTATACTTTAATTTTCCTTTTCTACTTGTAAAAAAATTTAAGCTACAGCTATGTATGCAAATGTGCTATATAAATAAATGCTGATATTGTTTCTGTTGTTGATTAATTGAGTTCTTAAATAAAGATAAAAATAAAGAAGCAAGATCAATATCCAAGCACAGGCCACACATGTGTATATGTACACACACTTGGGATGCTTTAGTAATTTCATAGCTCCACAATTTTAAAACGTTGATTACATATTGTATTTGATTTGTTACAGTGAAGTTGTTAGGAAAATGATGTTAAGTCAATTTAATATTGCCTGCAGCTCTACCACACTAGTATTCAAAATGCTCATTGTTCTACAGTGGATTTAACTTCAAAATATTTCAGTATTGTCCATGAAAAATCTGTTATATTTTTTACAAAAATTGGAACAACTTTGTAATTGCCTCAGTATATTTTATTGTTTTCCACGGGAAATCTATTATATGTATTACAAAAACTGTAATAAATGTGTAATTGCTGCAAAATATTTCAGTATTGTCAATGCAATATTTATTACATAAATTATGATAATAGTGTAATTTAGAAGTCAGCTTAAAATATTCATGTACATGATTACACCAAAAATATATAAAAATATATATTATTGATAGTATTAACAGAAAGTTATGGTTGATGCTTAAAGGCCAGCCAAAGGTTAGCCACTGTCTTAGTAAAGAAAGCCCTAACTGAATAGGTCTTCAGACAATAACTAATTGATAATCAACTCAGGTATTAGAAAGCCACTGATATTTATCAATGTCTGTGATACTGACCCCATTCTTAGTTTGTCTTTATTAGATCTTCCACCAAAGTTGTTTATGACGTTCTTAACTGTAACTATCCCTGTCATCTTCTAACGCCATCCAGGTGGACAGCTACTTACATGACAACCAGGAACCAAAAGTATTCACTGACTGTTTTACCAAGCAGTGCACGTCCAGAGTTTGTACAAGTAATAACCTCCTTCATCTCAATAAACACAAGATTAGCTTCACTAACAATGATTTTTTAGGTACTTCAGAAACTCTGCCAACAAGACAACAAATGAAGGGTGAATTTGTATTCAGACATATGGATATGAAGAGGCCTCCAAACAACACTCCTACACGGGCCATATGGGACATATCTGGAGATTAATTACATCCATCACTGCACTTTTCATCAACAACACAAAACAGCCTAATAGTGAAAATGGTCTTATTGTTGCAACTTTTTTCCCAATATCTGCAAACCTAACAGACCTGGACACCTTATTTATTCTGCGTGTAACTGTGATGACTTTTATTACAGGTCATTTGGGGACATCCTTTCCTTTGCAACTACACTTTGTATCTGTGTGTTAGTTTTCATTTTCAGCTTTTTGTTCACTCCGGAGATAAATATGTTGTCATTCCCCATGATGAAGTCATTAGAATACTCTGAAATGCCCTAGCAAACATCAAGTACCTAACCCTTCCCCACACACCCTCAACAGACTGACTGACATCCAAAACAGAGTACTGAATGTTCAACATTTTTTTGGTGAGAGGATATTGCTTTTCAATTCTTGATAAAGCTATCAGCCAAACAATAAACAGAAACTGCAACATACAGGCCAAGAAAAGTCAAAACTGCAGTTTTTCTCTCCTGTTTCCTCTTACACTGTGTTACCACCTATATTGACATTTTTGCTGCAATAGGAGTCATTTACCCACCTGACCTTATGTTTTTAACAAATCAGTCTGATGTGGTGCTTCTGAGTTTATAGCCTCACACAGTAACCCTCTTGATAAAAACCTTCTTTTCCCTTTCTTTATTTGTTACAAAAGGGGCCCAGCTGTTTATATAAGTGAAACAAAGAGACATCCCGAAAGTTCCTTCAGGAACAAACTCTAGTGTGGCACATTTCATGTTTCATGATCTACTCCATAGTTATGTTTCTTTTTATGTTATGTCACAGTTTGGTCAGTGATGTTCTGGGGAGGCATATCCATGAGGGTCACACAGGCCTCCACGTGCTAGGCAATGGTAACCTGAGTGCTGTTGGGTACCAGCATAAAATCCTCAGAGCCATTGTCAGACTTTATGCTGGTGCAGTGTGCCCTGGGTTCCTCCTGGTGCAGAACAATACCTGGCCTCATGTGGCCAGAGTGTGTAGGCATTTCCTAGATGACAAAGGCATTGATGCCATTGACTGGCCTGCACATTCGCCAAACCTGAATCCAATTAAGAACCTCTGAGACGTTATGTTGCATCCAACACCATCTCTCCAGAAGCTCATTGATGCCCTGATCCAGGTCCTGGAGGAGCTCCCTCCGGACACCATCCTCTACCTTATCAGGGCCATGCCCAGATGTTGTTGGGAGTGGATACAGGAGTGGGGGCCATACACACTACTGCATCACATTATGAGTTGCTGTGCTGATTCTGTCATGCAAGTTAGATCGGCCAATGATTTAAATTTTTGATTTTTGTGTGGTGCTGAATCCGTCCCTCAGTGGGTTGGTGATGTTGGTTTCCATTGACTGTGGTTACATCTTTTTGTTCTCAACGGATTACAAAGTAATACTCAGTAAAAATTTTCCACTTCAGTGTTTTGTTCATTGAGATCTGATGTGTGATTTAAACGTTCCCTTAATTTGTTTCTGCCCCAGCACCTTCATTGGATGACTTAATTAAGCTATTCAGCTACCGTCCAGGCTGAATATAATATGTAAAAATAAGCACAACTAGTGTATTAGCAAACTTATCTGGCTTTAGGGCCCTCTTGCAGTACACTTGGTTTACTCACTTACAGATAAGTAAATCAGTAAGAAAAAACTAATCAATGTGAAAAATATGGCATATGTCTGCATTGATATAATACATCATCTAATACATCATCCTCAGTTTTTTTCCTTTTCTTCTTTGACATCATCTAATTTATATTAGAAAAAAGCACCACACAAAATGAGATTATACCAATGTATGGATATGCTCCAAATAACTCTGAAATGGTCAAGTGTTCACCAGATGTCGGCACGGTACAGTGTAATCTGTTGCTTTGGTAGCTTTCTGTATTAACAGCATACAATAACTCGTGATTAGATGAACAATGATTGCACCTGGTAACTATTTCACAAGCCATACATTCATATTAAAATAAATAATTCATTATACACTTGATTCAGTATACATCTGTGATGGTATGCTTTAGAGAATGAATATTGTATATATAGTGAATTTAAATTGTGTTTATTCAGTGTTTTCATGCTTCGGAGCACAGTGGCAGAGCATAAGAATTAGACTTGAGGGGAAAACAAACAGAAGACGTACACATGCTCATTGTGAGCAAATAAACAAATGATTATTGGTCCTAAGAAAAGTTCCCTGTCAACTCTGCCTTCAAGTGAGGTTATACACCCAGTTTAATAATATTAGTTATCATGTATGTCATACTCGTGTGTAAGGCTATTTTCCAGCGTTTATAATCATACATTTAAAGTTAGATTGCTAGAAAGATAGAAGGTGCATCTTACTGCCATGCATTTTACACTTATGGTTCAGTCTATGGATTATTTTGTTTACTCACCTGGTTTTGCTTTTTTATGTAAAGCACTTGATATTATAGAATTAAAGGATGTTTAATGGGACTCCATTATATCCCGGGGAACAAGTTATTTTATAATCAGAACTGAAATCCCTTCCCCCTTCCTTCACACAACTTCCATCTGGCAGAGAAATGAGCTTGAGCACTAAATAGAAAGTACCACACATAGAAAGTACCACACTCAGCTTGTTACCATAAACTTGCTGTAATAAGAATATAAGTTTAATGTCACTATGTTCTGTAAAAAAATTATTTTATAAAACCATTCACATGTACAGGCCAGGCCAAAGTTAGCACACAGGGGCTCTCAGCATTTAGAAGTGCTGGACCAAGCATAGGACAAGATAGACAAAGACAGCTGGAGGAATGTATAGTCAGCCTAAAAACAGGTGTATACTATTTTGTCATCTGTTAACAGTCAGCACAAAATCTTCTTTCCTTGTTTGGAAATGGACTATTTACCTAAGTAAGGGCCTGCACGTGGAGAAGACAGTATAAAAAGACTTGGACAGCAGCCAAACACTTTGAAGCTGACGGACAAAAGGGGTGATATCGTCATCCATCCTGAAAAACCTTCCAGCGCAGCGACGAAAAATGGCAAACTGTATAGATCAAGATCCCACCTTGGTATTGTCTTGCTATTGGCTTCCCGTCTGTACTGCCGCGTAAATCGTCAGTAAAGAAAGCTAAGTTATTTTCTCTTATGTGATTTTTACCGCCGTATCACTATGGGAGAGATATCACCTTTTAATATCATATCTATATAGTTTTCGGTTACTTAAAAGCCACAATTAAAAAAGAACTTATTCCAACTAGGGAGCTATCACCCCTAAAAGGAAACACTTGCTTACTTTCTCAAGTACAGATTGCTGAAAGAGATACATGAAGCAGCAAGGCATCATCATGAGAGTTTCTGTTTACTTTCTAAGAAAGCAGGAAATGATCTTTCGTATCACAGTAGCAACAGGGCCACTTGTCTTCTGGGCTCACCTGCTGACTGACTACTTGTTCATCCCAGGTTACGGGAGTTATATAATAACTTTCATTCAGTTCTCAATTTTCAATTCAGTCATAAAATTCAAATCCTAAAGCCTTGACAAGAAATACTAACCTTGTATATTACAGAAATGCTAAGCAAAATACACTTGCGTACACTATACCTTTCTATCTGCTGTCTCGAATAACCAGACAGCACTTAAGTCCATCTGAGCGTAGTGTTGTGGTTAGAAAGACAAAATGTCAGAATCTTCGCAAAACAATATGACTTTGGGAAAAGACACAAAAATATTTTAACTCTATCAAAAACATTTTTTTTACTTGAAAATGATTATGAATTAAGATTCTACATATTTCAAAACCCCAAATGTTAAAGAAAACTTTTATACAAACATAAAAGTGTACGAAAAATTGGCCACTTTCTCTCTTATCTATTGATTACAAACAAAACAAATAACTGTGTTTTTAGCTTATTCACCCCCACTTTATGTTGGCAGCTTCCATATTTGACAAAGGAAAGCTTTACTTTTGCCACAATATGCTAGAGATTTAAAGTGACTGGAATTTTAGAATAGTTTTTTAGATCTGTACTAGGGAATTTAAAGCATCTTTAGAGAATAGAAAAGGTTGTAGTAAGATGACAGTTTAGAAGTTTGAATACCATATAATACTAAAGCAAACCTAAGAAACCAAAACAAGAATGCATACCAGAAATGAAGGTTTTAAACAAAAATGACTGAAGGGCCTAACCTAACTGGAATGTTTTTTTTTCCCTGAATGTTAAGTCACATACTTTGTTTGTTGTAATCAGGGATATAGAAGTTGTATGCCACCATCTTTTATAGGAGGGGTAGGATGACTCACAGAGTCACATGACCTCAATGTCACATATGTCAATGGCCATAGCAGCCAGAACAATAAGGCAACAAAATGGTTGCAAACATTACAAAATGGTGGAAATCAGCGGTATAAAGTTAAAATGTAGAAATAATATAGAATAAAAGGATTAGTATAATTTTACAAATGCAACTTAACAACTTTCAGGAAAACCATAACAGAAATTTATGACACAATTTTTTGAAATGTCCTTATTCCATCTCAGATTTTCATTTACTTATTTGGCTGACGCCTTTATCCAAGGCAACTTACAAAATTTATGATACAATCGGTTTACATTTCTTTTTTTTTTTTTTTGGAGCATTGGTAGGTCAAGAGACTTGCTCAGGGTCACACTGTGTGAGTAGCAGGATTTGGACCCACAACCTCAGGGTTTGAAATCCTTAACCTACCCTCACTGGCTGATTTGATGTGTTCAATACCATTGTTGCTGATTTTTTTCCCTATATTTTGTTATTAATGTATTCTGATTTTTTTTTTTATTATTGTGGGTATTATGCCAATTGGTAGCAGGCATGTTTTAATTGTTATGTTGATTGATGGGCACACTGCTGCTATTTGCATTTGTACATGTTCTGGTTACATTAGGGTTAGTGTTATTATTAGGAAACTTTTATATAAAGGGGTAGCTTTTATTACTCATCTGAACTTTAAAAATGTAAAGACATGTTGAAAAAATAAAGTCTTAAATAAAATTAAGAACTTGCCCTTCACTCTTGTTTCTGCACTCTGGATACCAGATTGAGAGACTATTATTATCTTTGCTATTCTCAACTATAATATTGTCTTCTTTGCGGCACTTCTGCTTCTTGGAAAAATATTCTTTCCAGAGCACTACCTTCTTTGTTTCTTTGGAGATGCATATTTGCTTGCAACACTAATATTTCTTTGTTCTTTTGTCTCTCTTTCCTGCTTTTGCTGTTGCTAACTCCCACTCATCCCATTATATCACATACTCTCTTAGTTCAAATAACATGCTAATTGTTATAGAAAATTAAACACTTGTTATGCATAGTATAAATGTGTTTTTACATAAGGTAAATGTACAGCTTTCATATAGATGCATTAAGAGCATATAATGTGTGTATGTTAAGAAATCTGGAACACAATTCACCGCAATGTATTGTTGATGGCTTATTTGTCACCAAAAGCTGAGGTCACAAACACAGCTGACACTAGCAAGGGGTAAACATGTAATGTGAGTTTTACAGATTAGACAATACTGAGGACTTGTACAATTGCAGTAAAACATGTGTCTGGAAATAGGCCATTCAGTGAACATTATATCATCCATTCAGTTTCCTAATGTGCCTTGAATGACGTTCAAGATTTGAAGGTTCCCATGGTGCTTCTTTTAATTACTTTGCTAGATTGCTTGTATCTACAGCTGCCTGCATCAAGAAATGTTTTGTGTGAAATGTATGCTTAACCAGCTTTCATTAGTGCACCTGCAGCCTCATTGAAGAATTCATTTTAAAATAACAGTAGTAATTTACATTATTTATTTTCTTTATAACATTACACAGTGTTTTAGTAATTTACATTATTTATTTTCTTTATAACATTACCCAGTGTTTTCAGGGCTTCTCTGAATGTCTGCTTTGCTAAGGCTGTGAAGGACTTTATTTCATCAATCTTTCCACATAGCTCAACCCTGTAACGTATCTCTGGTAGCTCTGTTGTGTTGGGAGCTGCTAGTAAGCTAAGCAGCCTTCATTACTAAATGGGAGATTTTCATGAGCTCTTGTAAAGAAGCTCATTGAAACTTTTAGCTCCATACTGCAGATGTTTCCCGGTTTTGTTTACATCTTTTCTCTGAGGGGTTGTGTGTGTAAGAAGATTGACTGACTAAACTAACACCCTTTTAATGGATCATTTAATCATCAAAGTACAACTGCTGCATGTTTTGTCTTCCTTGTACACTTTATTCCATTTAACTTTATATTTGTTACTTATCACTGAACAAGTAGAAGTGTGAAATCTCCAGCACGAAAGAAGGACCAGATGTCCTTGAGTGCATATATTATCAACACACAATGAAAAAGACAGGACATGTAATATTTCTTTCTGGATGATGTCACTGAGTCAGGGAATGCACATGACAGATAACTCAAAATACTTGGATGTGATTGATAAAAATAAAATGCAGTCATCATTTTAAACACCTTGAAGACATGTTACATGCTGGTGAGGAGCTATCACTCTGTTTACCAACAGTCATACCACCTACACTTCAGAACAGGATATCCACCTGAAGCTAACCAAGTTTGTGCCCAACCAGTAGTTGGATTGGAGTGCAACATGGAAAAGCTTGGGTTGGTTGTTTTTGGAAGAGATGTTGGTGAGGCCAGCAGAAGGTGCTTACTCTGTGGTCTGTGTGTAGATCCCAATGCCCTAAGTGAAGTTACTAGGCCATTGTGTTGTAAAAATGATGCTGTCCTTCAGATGAGATGTAAAACCAATATCCTGACTCTCTGTGGTCATAAAAGATCCCTAGGCATCCTTTGTAAAGAGTAGGGTATTTCCCAATGTCCTGGCTAAATTGCCAAACATGACCTAGTCATTCTGGCCTCTAATCATCCCCTGTCTATAATTGGCTATCTCTCTTACCCCTTCACCACCTAATGTGTATTAAGCGTAGTGGTACAAAATGGCTGCCGTTGTATTATCCTGGTGGATACTGCACACAAGTGGTTGAAGTGGCTTCCTACCCACTATGTAAAGTGCTTTGAGTAGTAAAGAAAGTGCTATATAAATCTAAAGAATTATTATTATTTAATGATAAACGAGGATAAAACACAAATGCTCTATAGATACTGTAAAATGCCTGCTTTATTTTTAGCTCTCAATTGCTATGTACTTCTTTTTAAAAGTTCCCAACATTAATGGTTAGATTTTAAATGCAAGCAGCAGGTATGCTACTGAACTTTTTTTAAAAAACAGAATAAACACAGAACTTCTATTTCGTTTTGATCCGAGTCCTACTTGTATACTAAAATTGCTTTTGACTTACTTTCCATCTTTCTTTGCAAAACACTTCTGCAATGTGTGATGACAATGTTCATCTTGCTAGCCAGCATTGACATGTCTTGTCTGGCCAGTATACTAGCTGCCCTTTAGACTCTTGTTAAATATTAAGTTATTAATTTTGATGGGTGTATGTGATCTGTTGGCATTTTTTTTAAACAATAATCCAGGTGTCCATGCTATAGATAATGTCCAGTCTGTGTAGAGTTTCAGTGGGACACAATGTTTGCTGAACCCTGTAGACCTGACTCTGTGCACAAATGGTCCTTGTATGAGCAAAGTTTCAGAATTCTGCACTCATTCTTGGCCTGGCTTTTGTAATGCACATTCTTTTTCAAAGAGGTGATATTTAACCACTTATGCAGTGTGTATAAGAAAAAAATCAACACTTTATACTATCCCACATTTTATGGTATGACAATATGAACTCATAATACTATACACATTTAATTGTGACTTTTGGCCAAGATGAATAGATATCACCTTTTAAATGTTTATTACAGCTTGTATCACTGTTTGCATCTTAGACACTTTTTATATTCAGGCTTTTCATTGACATTGTACAATTTTGCGTGTTTGGCACTAGAATGTGGTAACATCCTTAGTATTCACATTATTTGCAAGTGGAGCTTTAATGGGCTATTTACATATAAATGTATTACAATCCTGCATTTTAACACAACAAAATGTGAAAAAATCCAACAGGGTACTTTAATGTTAGCATCAATGTAGCTGTAAGGATCATTTAATACAGTACTGTCAGTATAAATTGAAGTTCTAAGCAAATAACCCATCCCCACCACAGTCACTCCCGACAAAGAGCTGCAGCATCAGTGAAGAAGGATGATCATACTTGCTCATTTTCAGAAGGAAAATCCGATTTTTTCTGTCCATTAATGTTTTGTCTGACCTGTTTCATCTACTTCAGAGTCATAGAGTCCTGAGACTTTCCTGGCACAAGACAGAAACCAATCCTTGATGTGAAGCAAGTATCTGATTAACTTGAAAGTGAAAATATAGAAGAATGGGCGTGTTGACAGCTTTCATTTCTTTGGATTTTTCCTATAGAAGGTCTGCTAGTGAGCAGTTTTCCCATCTTTTCCAAGAAATAAGAGATTACATGTACAGTAGATACTATTGGATAGAGGTGCTGTTTATGTTGTTTCCTTAGAAAGGAATCTAATGAAAGGCACTATATTAACTGAAAATTGAAAAGTAAATACTTTTATGATCACTGTCTTTTTCTTTTCTTTTCACAACTTTTGTATATGCATAAACTAACACTGCTTAGTCTCCTGGGAATTAATTACAAAAGTGAAGAAGAAAATAGCTGATTAAGAAAGTTCTGTCTTTGAGCATCATAACATCAGTTGTAGTTTCACTCTTACCAGAGATGTGATTAGACTTGAACGGAGGGATGTTTGCTTGTGCCTGCAGCAAAAGAGAGACAGAGAGCTAGACAGAAAGAATGAGAGGGACACTCTTCTCAACATGTTAGACTTAAATCTCAACCAGATGGGCTAAATCAGCATAATAGAGTTTCACATCACTTCAAAGAACGAAACAATAACCAGAAAAATGAAAGAAATCAAATTGAGTCTAGTAGCATACTGTAGAGATCCTTGGATCATAGTAAATAAAAATTAGGCTATAAAGTAGCAGAAAACATTAAAAAAATAAAAAATAAAATAAAACATTGAATTAATACAGATTTTAGAACAATAGCCTTGTCTTCCAAGAGACCTACCTATCTATCCGTTACTTTTTTATTGTAATGTGAATCTCCATCCATGTATTAATTTACTGAAAACAACTAATTTTTAAGCCCAATACCACTTTTTTCTGCATGTTATCCCAATCTTTTGCCATAAAAAATGTATTATGAGGGACGTTCAAAAAGTTTCTGCACTTTTTATATTTTTGTTGGAAACGGTGACGGTGGGAGGAGAAAGAAGTCCAACCTTTTTCAGTCCCTGTTATCTTTAATTTCAGTAGTTGTTTTTTCTATGTAAAAAATGTAGCTGCTGATTTTTTTTTTTTGACTATTGTTGATTTTTTTTCTATGATCTTGAACTGGGTAAGCAGTTTAGAAAAATATTTGGATGATCATTATTTTGGCATTTGTACATTACAAGAAAACAGAATATTAAGTGCAAGTGGGATTTTATTATTCGAGGACATGCAGGATAGTCATTGTGATTTGCCTGTATAATTGTGAGCAACAAACCTCCAAGCAATTCTTACTCAGGATTTGATCTCATGCCTGCAATGCAGATTGGGTCCTAGAGCAGCAAGTATCTTTAAATGGCCTGTTGATGAGGCTGGGACAACTGAAGAATTCTGAAAGGAAATATGTAGTTTTATTGTAGTGCAGTAAAGCACAATAGGAATTACTGTTATTGTTACAAAATTAAGAGTAGTGAAATGGTTTGACAAAAATATGCCAATGAAAATAGAAAAGAAAAAGTTCATTAAGAATTATGAATTCTCAAACATGTAAAACAAGTCATTTGGGGTCTCTAGCAAGCAACCAAGGGTTTTAACAATTTAACACATGATTTCTTTACTCAATGCAATTTTTCTTAATACTAACTTGGGGTTACATACCCTGTCTTGGTGAGGTAATGCCTGACCTACAAGCTCCTGCAATTGCCAGAATTATAGAACTACAGAAAATGTTCAAGCAATAATTGGGGTTTCACTCTCTTGTTTTAGTGATTTGAGTTCATCTATTAACTGCAAAGCTATTCATTCTCACATATCTTGTATAATAATATGTGGACCCCACTGAATTTGCTTTGTGTTTGGTTAAATGCAGAAATGTTCAGGAATTTCAATGAATTCTGCAAAATGCCCTGATGTTAGTGGAGATAGAGAAACCAAACTAGTTTAGTATTTTTCAAGTCAAAATTCCTTAATCTCAAACATGGTATAAAGGTATTTGGAAGGCAAAATTGTGTTACAATGTTAAGTGTTTTCTATGGATTTCAAAAAATATCTTTCTTGCACTGGTGTCTTACAATGGAGGCTATGGGGCACCACCTGAAAATAAAATGTTAGGTGAAGTACTCATACGGTATGAATGCATAAAATTTGGGTGCATGCACAATGCTAATCAGGCAGATAGAGCAGATCAGGTAGTGACATCTCCATCCAACATGAAGATGCTGGCCTTGCAAAGCATCATGGGACATAGGGAAAAAACCCTGTCTAAGCCAGCTGTACAGTGTTTTCTGAGAAATATTGGGCCAATAAAGTCATTGGTGAACTCAGAAAATTTTCAGAATGCTTTGGTGAATTTTTCCAATTAACACTAATCTTGTAGTACTGCATTGAAATTAAATGTATGAGAAATGAAATACAGTAGTATTGAAATCAGTATACACTATTCCTAAGCAGGTTGCTATAACTATAATATAGTTCAGAAGAAAATGGGTAACTACAGGGTGTATAGAATATCACCACAAGTAAAGATACAGCATGTGAATACAAATATCTTTTCCAAAAACCTCAGAGACACTGCAAATCGAGAATACACCATTGTGTATTTTGTGTATACCTTCTTAAAAAAAAATTCACTATAACAGGAGCTCAGTTGAGAAATGAGATGGCTACTTAGAACTAAATACTGTAGTATGTCTTTGTGTATGATGAGTACCTGCGATTTATGTTAGATTTGTACTTTACGCATCACCTAATCTGGCCAATGTAAGAGCCTTGAAGGCTGCGACTATTTAAACTGTACTCCACTCTGGGCAACAATATTTTAAAGAGAATATAATTATAACATACATATTGTATTTTAAATGTAAATATAAAATCAATTGTAATACAAATTAGTTTGATTAAAAAAACAAAGTCATTTACTTGTGACTTTTCCACATTCATACGTGAATGCTTTGCTCATGCTACACTGAAATAGTGTTGAAATTAAATTCAAATGAATAATATTCACTTTATACTTATACAGCGCTCTTTAATGAAGACAGGGTCACGCTTATACAGGCTTAAAAAAACAAAATAATGGCAGAATAGGACATAGCTATGTATATCTAATCACAGAGATCTCATAAACGGTAACAATAGTAATAGAAGGTCTGGCTAACAGAAGATCTTTCTGGATGGCAGTGGAGGAGGTGAAATCAAAAGCTCCAGTTAATAACATTCTTGGAGAACATAAACATCTATGTGGGGTCCACATATTATCAAAGTAAAACTAAACAAAGTTGCCTTCTTCTTGAATAGGATCTTTTTAAAGAAGGGAGGTTGTTTTATGGGAGGAGGAAGTTTCACCATTTATTATTTAGCATAACACAGGGTAGGTTTGTTCCTGCCTTGTGCCCTATGCTAGCTGGGATATGTTCCTAAAACCGACACCACCTGTGACTCTTTTCAGGATTAAGCAGGTTAAAAAAATGACTGACTTACTGACATTTCAATACTGCGCTGACCATGGTGCCTTTCTTCCCCAGTTTTTCGCTGTGTAATTTACAGTTGCATCATTTCTTCACGTGGCATGGAAACATCAGTGCAAATTCACTCTGTGTTGATTTTTATTTTCCACTTTCCCAATGGAAATGTTTAATTTCTTTTGTACTTTATATGATTTTGAACAGCTCCTAGCTCCTCTGGCTAGAAACTCCATGCCTCCTGTTGCAGTAAGATGGAGTGGAAGGACGAGGATTTGACATGAGCTTTACAGTGGTGGCACTGACAAATTTTACTTGATTTAACTTGATTTAATGGATGTATATAAGCAGTTGACAGAGCATAGCTAATGGTCAAATTAATCAAAAGTGTTGTGTCATCTTTAAAATTTTAATGGCAAGATCATCTATTAAAGGTTAGAGAATGATGTCAGGTGTCATTTTAAAATGAGCAATACCTAAAAGAATGAGTGTTAATACCCTTCAATGGCAGTGGAGTACAAACAACCTCCTGGCCCACCTATAAAGCAAATATACTATACCACCAATGTTGCATCAACTCCACTAAAGCTAAACTCACTCTTAACAATTGTCATTTTGTTCCCAGTCTAACAGAGTTAATTTGTCTATAGCAGGCTTGAAGTGACAAGAGTCCTATTGCTGTGCGGCTACTTCACAACTTTTTGAAAGCCTGCTGAAAAGACACTTTATTCATTAAATTATCAAATGGCCTGTGGGAAAACAGTTTGGTTGTCAGATCATCTTGTGCTATATGTTGCACTAATTAAACAGGAAAGAAATCCGAACACTTAATAAAGAACAATGACTCTAATTACGTGGTTAGGTGTGAAAGCCTCATCCATGATGGTTAACAATCTTACTGCAATTAATCTAGACTCAAGTTTTTAAAATCCTGTGAGCCCTGTGAAATAATAAATTCCAAGTTTAAGAAGGCAACATCAGCCGGGCTCTCATTGAAATGCTTGTCTTTTCTTCTGAAAAATAAGTGCTAAGCACTTATTTTAAAATAAGTTCTTGTCACTAAGCATGCATCTGCCTTGCTTTTTTCTGACTTTTCAGTCTGGTTTAAGAAAAGAGGTCTTACTTTTTTTTTCTCTACAACAACAACAACATTTATTTATATAGCACATTTTCATAGAAATAATGTAGCTCAAAGTGCATTGTCGATTGTAAATTGTCCCTAGTGTGTGCTTGGTGTGTGGGTGTGTTTGTGTGCGTGCACACTGCGGTGGGCTGGCGCCCTGTCCGGGGTTTGTTTCCTGCCTTCTGCCCTCTGTTGGCTGGGATTGGCTCCAGCAGACCCCCGTAACCCTGTAGTTAGGATATAGCAGGTTGGATAATGAATGGATGAAAATGCTTTACATGATGAAAAAGAGAGAAAAAAAGACAAAGTAAGAATTAAAATAAGACAACACTAATTAACATAGAATAAGAGTAAGGTCCAATGGCCAGGGAGGACAGAAAAAAAACTCCAGACGGCTGGAGAGAAAAAATAAAATCTGCAGGGGTTCCAGACCATGAGACCGCCCAGCCCCCTCTGGGCCATGGCTACAAACACTGTTTGTCTTGATGAGATTTGACAGGCAGTTTTCAATCAGCAGTTGGCAACCGCTTCAAGACAGTCAGACAGATTCCTTTTTTCATGGTATTGTCACATATGTAACAATAGGGTATGAAAGGATTCAGACCACACAGCAAAAAGGTTTGAGGGCAGCCACCCATAAACTTGAAATAAGCTGTCAAAAAAAGCAGGTTAGTTCGTTAGGTCTTAACAGACATTAGTCCAAAACAGAACTGGCAAGACAGACAAAACATGGCGGTTTTAAAGCCAGGCAGGTGAAATGACGTCTTTCGGTAGGAAATGGAAATGATGTCCTCTGGGCCGGAACTGGAAGTAATGTCATTGTGCCGGAAGTGTTTAGCCCAGGCGGAATTTCCCGTGGTTGGACTGCAGAGGAAAAAGAGAAAAAGGATCAGTGCACTCTGCCACCCCCTGGTCCAGCATAGAATTATCCTTTTTTAAACCCTTGAGCTTGCCTCCCATGCACATGTGCATGACAAGGGCAATGATAGGGTGACACTGTATATTTTTGATGGCTCTGTGTGGAATTTTCAGTTATGCTGTTCAGTGTACTTAACTCAAACATATTTCTTTAAGTGTTCTCATATTGTATAGCATTTCTAATCCATCACCAGTGTAACGGACCAAACATGACTCTCAAGCATTTTACCCTAAGGATTGTACTGTCACAATGTAATTTATTGGCTGTCTTTTGTCCACCTTTGTCTCAAGGATGTGGTCATTGTCTGTTGATTTCATACTCTGTTCTCAATACTTTTTCATCTGTATCATTTTCATGAGTACTGATGTGAATGTTGCATTTTAAACTGTTTAGCTTAGTATAGCTAAACTGTAAAGCTGTTTAGCTTAGTATATTTTTGTCTCCAAATAAGTCACTGCTTTTTCATTCTGTGTTACAGCCATAAATAGTTTGTGAGTGGATAGTGAAATGAACAAGTGACTGTTGTGATTCTGTACTAAACTAATGCCGGAAATGTGGCACTCAATTATAGAATAATTTATGATATATCTTTCTCTTTTGATCTGTTGGGTGTTGTCCTCACATGCTTGGCTATAATAAACTAAATAAAAAAAGTTATGGCCTTCCTCTTTAAACATTTGACTTATACAAACCTATTTTCAGTTGATGGGATGCCTGTTTGTGAGATGAACCAGTTGTCATACCTATGATGCCAGCTCCCCTGTGCACTTCCATGCTTTTGTTTAGCTGAAGCCAGGCGGGTGTAGTTACCCATCATGCTCATGCTGAATTGCAGCACCATACTACTGGACATTCAACTGTTTGGTCAATGGTTTAGATGACAAAAATGTTGCTTTATTACTTATTTGTTTAAATGATTGCATGGCTTTGGGTCTGGACAGTACAATGTTCAAAGCCACAAAGACTCATCAGAGATTTGTACTTGTGGTGCAGATACAGATTGATGGATGATTACACAAGACGTGTTCTTTTTTTTTCTGATTTTCTAGAGCGCATCTCATTTAGTCATTCTGATGTCATTTTTGTGTTGCTAACGAGACTTTTCTAATTCATCCTAATTTGTTTCTGTAGAGGATAATGAGCTGTGTGCTTGTGTTAATGCTTGTAATGAAATGCAGATGCTAATTATCGCTAACAAAGACCATTTCCAATGTCTGTAAAACCTCACACACAACTCCGTGGTAGATTTCTGTGTGCATCCTGTCATTATTGATTTTCTTATTTGTTTAATTTAATTTTTTATAGTGCCCTTAATAGCATGAACAATCACAAGACACTTTACGGAGCAAACAAGACATCAATACACTGTGGAATTAACAAACTCAGGAGCAGCATAAAGCACAGAGTTGGAAGCAATATTAACAAAAGGAGTGCATGTGGAAATTGACAAAGATCTGACATTGATGATAATGAGTAATGCACTGTGGCAGAGAAGCTATTCAGTTTAACACAGTAGAGTCTATTTTGGAGATGCAAGAACAACATTTCTAGAAAGCGAGACTGAGGAGGGAAGCCGAAGAAATTACACTTGTTATTGCACTCCAGTTTATTTTATTATAAAATAATAGTAAGAGGAATCCTGAGTAGGACTATATCATGACACATTGCTGACCAGAATTTGTTATTTTTCTAGGTTTTCCATAAACATATTACGCAAACTGTTTTACAAAATAACAAAATTGTGTGGAAGATTGAGTATACAGTATATGGTTTATGTTAATGGACAGACATGCTTGCAGGATTAAGCTAGAAAAAAAGGAGTACCAGAAAAAGACAGGTGTAAAATCTAAAATATCTCTCTGAGTTGTAGACCAGCAATGACAGATAATTAACTTACACTAAAATTATTATTTTCTCTCAGTCCACCTCCTCTAACTCTATGTCTAGAGCTAGACATATTGTCCACTCTCATCTAGCAATCTATTATTGATATGCTTGCTTGCTGTTTTCTTGTGTTAACTAAGAATTTTGTGCATTATTTATGCATCTCTTCATTTGGTGTTGGTACATCTGATATGAGTCTAAGGGCAGTGTTCATTATTGGACTTTGTTTCTTATACTTCTATTGAATATATGTGAAGTTCTTAGAGCATGGGTAAGGTTCTGTGTAACTAAATTGTGTTATTATTATTGTTGTCATTATTATTATTATTATATTTTCTCAATGTAAAAATATTGAAAAGTTCATATTTAAGATGTGGGCTATAATGGCAATCCAGAATGGACCTTTGCTTTATCCAGGTTTAACTCCAAACTGTTTGCTGCCATACTAGGTTTGCTTTCCTGTGACACCATACTGGATGGATTCATTAGGTAAAGAACACAGATAATTGGCTGTGTTAGATAAATAATATTGCAATACAAATATACAGATTTTAATGAGTCGTCAAGATGCACCCTGCTCTGTCCAGAAGAGTTCCCATTTAGCTACTCTACGATTGGGCTGGAGTTCTTAGAATAAAACTTTTTTTTACTAACACTCTCAATGAAATGTTAATATAGCTGAAAAATAAAAAAAGTCTGCAGGAAAGTACCTTATTTGTTGTGTTGAATAACAGCATGCATCTAAAAAATGTATAAAAATCATCACTGCAATCTTTAAAACACTTTGGTTGGAAAGACAGAAATAAAAATTAATACTAAGACCAGAAAATGTCATGAAAGCGTTGTCATTGGTACATTTTTATGAAAATAATTTTTCACACTAGTCATACAAAATTAACAACAATTTAAGAATAGTTTAAATTACAAAATGCATGTTATATCTCATAAAAGACTGTTGTTTCAATGAGAGCGTTGCTGCCTCGCAGTTAGGAGACCCAGGTTCGCTTCCCAGGTGCCCCCTGCGTGGAGTTTGCATGTTCTCCCCGTGTATGCCTGGGTTTACTCCAGGTACTCTGGTTTCCTCCCACAGTCTAAAGACAGGCTGGTTTAGGTACATTAGCCATCCTAAATTGTCCCTAGTGTGTGCTTGGTGTGTGTGTGTGTGTGCGTGCCATGCGGTGGGCTGGCACCTGCCCGGGGTTTGTTTCCTGCCTTGCGCCCTGTGTTGGCTGGGATTGGCTCCAGCAAACCCCCATGACCCTGTAGTTAGGATATACCAGGTTGGAAAATGGATGGATGGATGTTTCAATGAGTCAAATTTCTTCATAAGCTCTTTTCTCATTTTTCTGCTTGTCAATGTAGTCTCCACATACTATAGGAGGGACCTGTGTCACTCCTTCTTTTTTCCCAATATTTATTAGAATATTTAGAGAGTTTTGATCAAAGCAGACCATCTGTTTACCTAATCCAAAATAACACCACATTGGGTTTTGGAGGACCCTAAAGTCCTGCCCTGTACCACATTATTTAGTAATTATTCCATACATTTATGATTCTGTATATGAAGAAGCATTTTCTATCATTTATTTATCTTTAACAAGGTTTCAGTGTTTACAAACTCTTTATAAAATATCCATACTTGTTCCCTATATAATTTTGAATACCACAATCATATCACCTCCTGATCTCTGTGTATTTAAACTGAAAAAGATTCAGCTTTTCAACTTTTTCTCACAGCTCATACGTTGCAGTCATGGAATCAGCCTGGTCACTATCCTTTGGACTTTGTCTTGCCTTGTTATGTTTTTTTAGTTATTTTCCCAGCATCCATTCTTTCTCTTGCAACAGTGTACTTGTGACCACTCTCCTACTTTCATCACTTCATTTTCTTTCACTCCATTGACTTTTTTTTTAATGACATCACCATATTCGGATGCTGTTTGTATTATGCAATCCCATATCATGTTGGTGTCATTAGTAGCTGTCACCTTTTATCTTCTTCACCACAAACCTTCTTTTTCCACTGTGGTGTTATTTCTAGAAACCCTGACAGTGGTTGCTGCTACTTCTTCATAATTGTCACCATTGAAGTGACAGAATGTTCTTCATATGGTACATTTCTCTTTTTTGGTAACTGCTACCTTTAAATGTGGGTATATTCTGTTATCCAGACGGTACTCCGGTGTTCAGCGTCCCTTCTTTACCAATTTGAGTACTTTTTTGATTCATTGCACGTAATATATCTTGTCATTCATTTACTGGTTGTTAGCTGCATATTATTATAGTATACTATTTATATTCATGTTTATTTATTGATGCATGTGTGAACTTGCAAATCACACTTCATTTCACTGTATATTTTTGTGTGCTGTGTATTTCTTTGATGTTCATACATTCATATTTTTTGTATCATTGCTATTTTATTTACTGTGCTCTGGTGTCTTCATTTTTTGTATTCTTTAATCTACATTTTTTATCTTACATTTCCTAAGCCGAAGATTTTTGTCAAATATGATTTTCCCATACCCGTGTGAGTTTCTAACTTCATTGGTAATATTTATTCAAGAATTATTGTAAGTGCATGAGAATGTTTCAAAAAAACTTTGGAAAGAGCTTGTGTATCTTTCACGTTTTATGCTGCATGGAAACCTGCTCAGTGTACTTCTAGGCAAAGAGTGCTATGGAAAATCTGTTGTAATATCCTACACCTCACTGCTTACACAAAGACTAAGTTTGTTTACCTGGAACAATCCCAATCTACTGAATTTTATTGAGAACTTGGCAATAACTCATTAATATCATGTAATATAAGTAAACATATGTGGTCTGTACTTACCTATTTGCTCTTTTATACTATACAAAGAACATATTTTAGATGTAGCTCTGTATTTTCATTGCTCGCTTCATGCATTAGGGGGCAATGCTAATTTTTTTTTTGGATTGCTTTTAAAGCATACTGTTGTACTTGCGATAGATAGATAGATAGATAGATAGATAGATAGATAGATAGATAGATAGATAGATAGATAGATAGATAGATAGATAGATAGATAGATAGATAGATACTTTATTAATCCCAAGGGGAAATTCACATAATCCAGCAGCAGTATACTGATACAAAAAACAATATTAAATTAAAGAGTAATAAAAATATATTAATGTCATTTGTTTGATAGAGTTGTATGTGTGTGATGGAAAGCCAGAACCATTACCCAGCTGGCATGGCAACCGGGTGGAAAGTCTGAGGGTGAGAGCATAGTTAGGACATTATCTCCCCTGAGACACTAGAGGGCAGCCCCGCTGGGTTGCTACAGCACCATGGATCACCGCAGGGCATGCTTGTAGTTTGGAACAGCCTTGTTGGGTTCCATGAGTGCCTCCAGGGGCATGCTGCAGGTACGGCTGAGACATTTGTCGCACCACTTCCACCACACCCGGAAGGTCTGGGAACACCTGGAACACTTCTGGATGCACTACAAAAGGAGCCACCTCACCCGAGTCGAGAAACCAGAGTTGGGAGGAGGTGGACATAGCTTGCAGGAGGAGGAGTGGAGACTGAGAAAGAAAGAGAGAGGAAGAGACGAAGAAGGAGGAAGAATTGAGATTATTTGTAATTTTGGTGCTTTGTACTGTGCTACTGTGGGGAGCTAAAGAAAAGCAGTTCACCACTAAAGGTGTGCTGAGTGACAAAGACCTAGGCTCTGTGTCTGTTGTGTCCAGGGGTTTGGTTGCTGTGCTCCCCCTGGTTGTCAACACCAGTTATAATGTCCTGTTTCCAAATACAAAAACAGTTGCATCTCTGGTATTACAGTAAAGTAATTGATACTGCCATTGGCAAATAAAAATCAGTAAGGGATAATTTCAGTGTTTTCTTTAAAACTGTGGACAAGAAAATGGTTTTCCCTGTTGCTCTGTTTTGAATGTTATTTTCCTGTCATCTTCCACCCCTCTTGTCGACTCACTCTGACTTTAAGTTCTCCTTCATTCCAAACGGTTTTCTGGACCTTACTCTACTCTTCTGCACAGAACCTGCCATTCTGTTGTTTTGCACCTTTCATTGTGAACTTCCAATCTGCCTCCTCATTTTGGTTTATGTAATTTGCCCCTGTATTGAAGACAGCAATGCTCAATTCATGTGTTGTCTTTAACATTAATCCCATCCAAGATTTCCCATTCCATTTAAAAAATAATCCAATTTAATTTGCATTTCAATCAGCATTTGGCAGTCTATCATCTCCTTTTGTGATTTTTGACGACATCTTAATAAGGAAAATGACCTCTGTTTATTTCTTAATTGACCCCTTGGGTTTTGCTTCTTTATCTGGACCTTACTGCTGCTTTTGCAATGAAATGACATATAGAAAATAAAATGAGTGTTTGACCTTAGCACTATCAGTCTTGAACTGTGTAAATACCAGTTGGCTCAGCAGAGAATAGACTCATGGTTAGAGGTCTGTGCAAACGTGAAGACTGGAATGTTCATCTTCAGGTCTGGTCAACTGCATAGTTGTGCTCTTGGTAGTACTTCATTTTGCTTTACAGCTTTCGAGCTTATTTAGCTGTGCATTTAGTTTTCAAATGTTGCTCTTCTAAGCTGTTATTTTAAGTCAATGACAATATTTGGGTGTTCTTCCACAAGTGACAAACATGTTGATCAAGAGAATCCTTCAGTTACTTTAGGTAAAATGTCCTATTGTGGAAATGCTGTATATGTGGTGTGAATTGCAGCGTACTAGTTTCCAATGACTGATGTTTAGAAGTGAGACAACATTACTTGGCCAAACATTCCATGCTCCTGGCAGAAAAAAAAATGAATATGTGTAGGAAGAGGTGCACTGTGTCAAGTCCAAGAGCTAAATGGATCAAATCCAGCACCTGGTGCTGTCATGTGCAAAACGTTTAATCACAGAGACAGATTTGTAACACATGTCACAAGGTCACAGGGAAGCCAGTAAGTGAGGGAAGGAGGTTGTCAGAAATAATCAAACATGTTTACTGCACAGGCAGCTCTTCCTTCCAGCCAAATCGTGACACAGCTACCTCTGTGGGGGAGATAAGGTGCCAAAAACCAAGACTCTCATGGCTTTCCTTCCAAACAGTACATTTAGTTTTCTACTCAAAGAAAGCTTCTGCTAGGATTGCTAGGATTTCTTTGTTTTGTTTTTTCAAACTTGTTCCCAAATTTGGTAAGAGCACTGATTCATAACCTCTCAGAGCAGCGTGGGGTTTATCTGTTCCTCTTCTTTTGTGCTTTACTTCCACAATCAATAATGTAAAAATAATCCAGCAAAGGTTGGAATCAGCAAATAGATGACGCATAGAGGTTAAAGCTGCATATTTGAATTCTGTTTCCCTGCTTTGGCAGAATCTAGTGGCAGATAAGGACTAGCAGTTTTCAAAGGCATCGCCTCTCTGCAGAGTTTCAGTCCAAGGCGAATTAGACACCTCACCCTGGCCCTTATTCAGTCAGTGTCTTTTCATCATTTTTAGTGTTTGGAACACTTTCTATTCACATAGTATGTGCACATAATACATAAGTGTGATCTTACTGACAGAGTGGATGTATCTGAAATTACTCTTTAAGATTTTAATGAATAAATTAAAATTCATGTGAAGTTGCCAGAAAACTGCTTATCACTAAGCCAGTGTGGAAACAATCATTTGGAATGCTATAGCATGGCCTCACTTTTTGCCATGGGGCTTTGTCAACAGAATATGAAAACTACAATAGAATCCTTAGATAATGTGAATATAATATATGCCTGCTGTCCTGGATCATACAAACAAGCTAGAAAGAAACGGTGCAGTATTTCTACACACATAACAGGTCACTGTGATCTTAGAGATGATGGTTATCAGCTTTATATTATACCCACTTATTCATTTTAGATGTATGGCCTGCTGAGCTCTCATGCTGAAGGTAATAGCCAGATTTTATAGTAGAGATGAGCATTCATATTAGGTATGTAATGTAGCTTCCTAATTAGAGGAGTCCTGAAGAAGATTCTGACAAACAGCGAGGGGACTCCTTCTTATAAGGCACGCCATCATTGCATTTTGCATAAGTAACATGTCTTTTTTAACTTGGGCATGAGTCCATGCATTTTAGGAGAATTTAAAAAGATCCCATTCCAAGGTTCCTAATATACCCAAGCTTCTTAGAGTAAAGATAGAAAAGAAACAGAAAAAAAAAACAGGAAGGAGAAAGGAGATGTGATTTGTATCTGTGCGAATGTTTTCTGCATGTCCAACTGACATTTTATTCATTAATTGCATTCTGAATTAAGTTGAGTCTAATTTGTAGTGGTCTGGGGTTCCTTTAATGTATTTATTGGTAATGAGGGCATGTTTATTAGATTTTATAATAGTGTGGCACAGGAGTCTCCAACTCCAGTCCTGGAAAGCTAATGTGGCTGCAGGTTTTCATTTTAACCCTTTTCTTAATTAGTGACCAGATTCTGCTGCTAATTAACTCTTTACTTTAATTTTAATTGATGCACAACTTAAGACTCAGGCCCCTTAATTATTTCTTTTTTCCTTAATTAGGAACCAAACAATATTAAAACACAAATAGTTCATTAGCAGCAAAAACTGGTGAACCCTGCATAGGAATATTACCATACCCTAGACTGGTTTTTGCATTGTACTCAATGCTGCCAGGAGTAGACTGCAGCCCACTGTAACCCTGAATTAAATGAAAGGGTTTTGAGAATGTTATGTCATGTTTGTTGTAAGTTTTTAATATACTTCTAATTCTGTGAACATGTTAGAATATGAAAAGAAATAAGCATTTTGCAACATTTTGGGTGACTCAGTCCTTCTCTATCTTTTCGTCCCATCAGGCACAGAGTCTATCAGTGTGATCCTGATCTCCCTTGCTGTGACTGTCTGTGCTGCAGCCATGGTTGTAATGTGCGGGATCTGCCAGTGGTGCCAAAGGAAGCTGGTAGGTTTCACATTTTCTTATCTTCTATAATTGGTATAGACCTTGAGGAAGAGAGTGAAAAATCACTCCGAGTAAGTCTTTATCTTATTTAGTACCTGTTCCAGTGCATAATCACACAAATCATTTAGGGAAATAACCTCTTTATTCAAAGCTCTTTTTATTTCTTTTTTTATACTTTATACACCATAGTGTAATGGCATCCTGCTGTTCACTTTATAGCGAGATATGCTGTGTGTTAGACTGATGGATCTGAGGCACGACTGAGGTCAGGAAGTTTAAGCGAAGATAGAAAAAATCTTTAGGTATAGAGATGAAGAATTTTCTTTGTGACCTTTTACACATTTCTTATCTATAATTCCTCATGTACCTGCTCCTGTACCTAGCTTTATGTCCTCTTTGGTACAGACATTAGTGCCACCACATCACATCACTAGAGTTTGGGTTCTGATTGATGTCTGTGTACAGTTTGGTGGTTCTCTCTCTATCTGCGTTTGTAATTCTCCAGAAATGGATTGGTGTGAACAAGTGTATGCTTATGGGAGCATACTCTGTATCCCATAAAGGGTACCTTGCTCTACCTATTAATTTGGCTTAAACCTTTGACACACCATCACATCCATTCTTTTACAGTTATCATAATAATTTAAACCAAAGAGTCCAAAAGCAAGACTGATTACTTCTTCATAAAAACACAATGTGACTCCATAGTGGGAGAATGATATTAAAGGACAAACACTTTTATTATATATATATATTGTGGAACGAGCCCCGGACACAGACAGGCAGACATGTTCTAGATCATCACCACACGTTTATTTACAGTATATTTACAAGTAAAGTGCCACACAACCCCAAACTCCCCCAAAGTCCAGGCCTCACACTCATGCCTTGTCTCTTCAGGCCGCCTCCACTCCTCGCCTTCCAGCTTTGTCCTTCTTCCACCTGACTCAAGCCCGGAATGAAGGGAGGCGGCCCCTTTTATAATCACCCGGATGTGCTCCAGGTGCTTCCCGGCAATCTTCCACCGACACGCCGCAGTGTGGCAGAAGTGCCGGCTGCATCCCGAAGCACTCCAGGTGTCCCTGCTCTTCTTCCCCCCAGCACCTCTGAGTGTGGCAGAAGCGCTGAGGTCCAGGGTCCCTGGCGGTGACCACGGGCCCCTATTGGGTTGAGCTTCAAAGCCCTGTACCCGTGGCCACCAAAGGCACCAGGGTGGTCGCCCCCACATGGTCTGAGGGAGGCGCAAGCCCTCCTCCAGTCCTCCAAGGCGTCCCGACTGGGTCGCCCCCCCAGCCATCTGCGACAATATATATATGCGACAGTAATATATATTGCAACTTCTGAATGCAGTGATTTCAGTTCTTCATTGCTCCAAATTGAACTAGGCAGGTTTAATAAATGGTTCAATGTTCAGTTATATTATTATATACAATATATAATAATTTAGATATTTGATTACTTTTTTCTGTTTTCCTCCTTACTTCATTTTTGTGCTAATATTAGGAAATAAACAACTAAAGAGAAAAGATCTAAAATTGTGAGAAAAACTGTGTCCGAAACAGTCTGGCATAGCTAGGTTAAATACCTTGAAGTAAATCTTTTTTTGCAGTTTCAGATCTAAATTATCATGCTGTAAAGGATGATGTAGAGTTCCTCTGATTCAGCAAAATTTTCTAAGATTACTACATTGAAATAAATAAGAACTATAAGATCTATCAAGGATAATTCCAAAAGAGAACATTAAAAGTGAGTCTGTCACAGTGCCTGACTCCTCCCACAACTGGTCTCTTCATATGACAGGCCGTTTCCCTTCACTTAGGTCCGGCATCTCCTTGGTGGAGCCAGCTCCGAGACAGAATGCACTCATAATGAGCATGCTCTCCACACATGGGAAATAAAAACTATCTGTGAAGCGTTTCCTACAGGAAGCAGTTTTTTGTATTCCCAAAAGGTGCTCGCAAGAGACAGAGTGCTGAAAAAAGTTAATATGTGATACTACGGCACTTCTTGGCTTTTCAAAAACGTGCATTTGTAATCTCCAGCTTCTCCCAGTAGCTGCTTTGCGAACCTGTGCCTCCTTCTCTTTGTGTTGTAATTGCACTCATTTCATTCTTTGCTAAACGACTCTGAAGGTTTAATTACAGTTCTCCTATGATATGGAAATTAGCACTCAGATGAAGGCATTCATTTATTACTGTGCCTTTTGACGTTTATAAATTTCCTCTATGCTGAATATTTGACAACATCCTTTTGGCTGAATACAAGCTGCAGAGTCAGCCACCTGCACAACTAAAAAAAGCACATTCTTAACTGTTAAGTCTCCCACTGAGACCATTTCACTTTGAGACTGTCATACACTGAACCCAAAGTGCTGCAAGGCAGCCAAACACAGGGGCTAGTTAGCATTTAGAGCGGCAGGCAAAGTGAGAACTCGAACACACTGTTCACTCACTGATGTTAACTAAATGGACGGTGTTCTGTGAGAAAGCTACAGCAAGACAGCAGACACTGAGTTCATAGCACACTAAGTGCACCTGACAACAGGCAAGTATTACCAAGCGTTGACAGAGCAGGATGTGTTGTGACTCCTGGGAGTTTGTGTGCCTATGTTAGTTAAAGAATGAGTGTGATTAAGGTTCAGAGACAGGAGAAACCTGAGGCCAGGTAGGCAAGGATGTAGAAATGAAAAGCTACCCCTCTGAGTGCCAATGTAGTGGCCATTCAGATTTGATTAATTGGCCTAGAGCATAATAGAGAACTGTCACCCTTTGTGCCAGTGCATTACAGAACTTGAATTGCTGATTTAATTCTCCAGGCTCACCGTTTTGCTGGCAGATGTGTTTCTGCAAACCTCCTTGTGTGTGTTTGTTTGGCAGTGTTTTTGTAGCCTGGTATGTGTGCTGGTTTTACTAATGAGCAGGTCAGCAGTTTGACACCTGCAGAACAACCTTGGATGGGTCAACACCCACTTAAGGATGGGGGTAGCTCTCTTCCCGTTGCCACACTATTATTGGTGGAGGGCAGGGCAAGGGCAGATATACCTGCCAACGTGTCTGAGCCTAGATGAGGTGGGCACATGTACAGACAAGGGTGAGCACCTAATAAAATGAATTGACCTGCTTCAATCACCTTCTCACTCCCCTGGAACCCTTTCTGAAAATTCCAGTGGCAGATTCTGTTTGCTTCTTTCAGACAAGTGACATTCCCTATTCAGTATCCAGACCATGCACATACTCACATATACACCCAAACAAACATTTAAAGTAAATAAATAAGGCTTTTTAAGTGCATAATCAGTGCTTTGCTTGTGTTTAACATTGAGTTTTCTTCGGTTCTGACTTGTCAACTTTCTTCACTGCTTACAGATTTGCTGCGAGTAATGTTTGCTGGGGTCTCTACCCACTTCCCCCGGCCCTTCTTGTAGAAACAGATAGCTAACCCGAAGCAAGGTGGCTTCTATGTAAAAGCCAGTGTTTTTTTTTTTTTGTTTTTTTTCCTCATTCATTTCAATCCAGCAGCAATAGGAAGGTCATATTAATAACCGAGTATACTGTGCTTCTTTGCTATTATAATGTTGAATTCCTTGAAAGCCTGTTTGTAATAGCACACTCCATTTTAAATCATTTTTCATATATTTGTTATTGAGTCTATAAACCAATAAAGCAGAAGACTTAGTTTGAAGTATTTACTCAAAGATATTGGGGCATCCTAGAGGTTCGATGTGCTTAGTTCATCAAGGACAACATTAATACATGTCTACCAAAAGTGTTGAACAGTTTCTAATGAAGTGAATTTAACTTTTTGAAATGTTTAACTAAAATGGGATAACCCTTTTCCATTGTATCATGGTAAGTAGTTATGATTCTTCAAACTGAGTAAGATTATAGTGATGTGCTAGCAATGTAAAGTAGATTTTTATATTTGCCTTTTTGAAAATTTGGACTCTTAAAGTATTAATTTTGATTATAAGGCTGTTTCATAAATAAGCAAAAATTGTATTCCAAGAAGGTCATTGTGTAGAAAATTAGCAGACATTTACTACTGGACATTTTCAATAATTTTTCAATGTGGTAATTGTTTGTAAATGTGTACAGTTTTAAACTGAGATAAATCATGCCTTGTACAAATTGATGATGAGTGTACTTTATTGGTAGCTGCCAACAATTCATTGTCTTAAATTCTAATTGAATAGTTTCATTACTAACACTGACCCTAATTATCTAGAGGCAAACCCTTTTGAAAGAAAATATAGTAATGTTCGGAGATACCACCTGTATACCAGGCAATATAGTATAGTTTTCATAGAAAATATTGAAGAAAGGTTAGGAACAATGACCAGGATTTTGTAAAGTCTTCGATTTGTGGGTAGCAAAAGAAACGTGTTGATGAAAGGTTGAATTCAAAGTACTTTTGTTCAAAGTATAAAACATATGCACAGTATAAACAACTGTAGTGAGTTCAATACCAATCACATTCCTTAAATTAAAAGTTGGTAGTTTTGAGGTGGTGTGAATATATGATTGTCTTGTACACTTTCAGTTCAAAGTAATATTTCAGCCAGGATGCAAGTTTGCTCATTTGGATTGAAGACCCACACAGCAACCCCCCATTCATTGGTCAAGAATCCTGGTTTCACTTCAAAAGTGCAAGCACGTGTGAATGGGCTTCCTGTTTGTGGATTACTTTTTTTTAAAGAGTCATTTTGGAATATTTTAGCAAATAATGCAGGAGTTATGCACTTTGTGAAGATATAACTGGATGACTTGTCTTGCAGATTCTGCAATACAGGTAATGAAAGATTTTTGATGGATGTCTTTAATATTGTTTGCTGTTTTCCACAGCTGGTCATCATAGCCTCCCATTCTATCAGAAACATTGTTATCTCCATTCTCCACAAAAAAAACATTTTTTTTTCTTCTCAGCCTTCACTACAAACTAAATTGGTTAAGTAATATATAAAAAAAAACAATTTTGGATGGAGAATTCCTTTTAGTGGTCACTGGTGTACCTACTAAGGCATTCAGTGAAGAATTAAGTCATTAATTTCCATTAGTTTCCATTAATTGTCTCAGAAGCTGCCGCATAACTCCAGACAACTGGATTTGATATATTACATTTTCTAGGCAGAGTTTGAATGTTTTCCCCATGTCCATATTAAAAAAGTATTATAAGCGCATGAGAAAAGTAGACACTATATTTTACTAAGTATTAATATGTAAGAGTTAGGATTGAAAAGGCATATTCCTACATATTTTTTATTATTCTGTATGAGCTAGAAACAAACAATAGTTTATTAAGCCAAATGTTAGACGTGCAAGAGAGCCAAAAGGACACCCCCAAACGCTTAGAAAGGAAATGTGAACTCTTTGGTTGTAAATTATGGTAGCAAGCACTGAGATAGTAGGGGGAGAGAATAGTCCTTATCAAACAAATAAGATGGACATTGCTGGGTTTGACTCCCTCTCAACTAAGAATTATTGGTGGAATTAATTAGAGGCAGGACTGAAGCAGTGGAATGCTAGAAGTCAGATGAGGAAGAATAATGGCTTAAATTATAAGAATTGTAGTAAAAGTGAAAGTTACCAATGGCTGATCGCTCATTGTTCCATCTAAGTTGAGTCTGTATGTGTGCTGTACAATAAAGTCTTATTCTGCAACCTGTCCTGAGAGTCCGAGTTTTTTTGGGGGCTGTGAGTGCTCCTGTCATGTCTGCCTGCTTCAACACCAGCATATCTCTAAACCAGTCCAGTCTGAATGTGTGCATGACTATGCCCTAGAACAATTCACATTTTTTCCATGGTTAGTTTCAGATTCTGCTAAATGAGGTTCCGGCTTTGTGAAATCCAGAGAAAAAGTTGAACAAATTAGTGGATGATATATACAGTTTGTATATACTAGCTTTAATACCTGTCAAAGATATGCAATAGAATAAATAAAAAAATATTTGCTATCTCTTGCTCTATGTACACCTTAGGCACCATTCCTCTGTATTTGTGTGCATGAACACCTATTCACTGGCACTCCCTCTCTCCAGTGTGCCCCTGTAAAGCCTGCTTCTCAAACTCTGTCATTATTTTTGAAGCACCTTTCACAACAGAACAATTCCTTAAGCCATCTGTCCAGTTTCTATACTTATGCCACGGCTGAAACATTGCTCGATGAAAGGACCCTCTTTCCCATGATTCCTGTGATCCTCCATCAGGGATGACTTGGCAGGTGGGCGTGGCACCAATGGCCACATTTGGGTACCGAGAAAAGAAACAGAATAGGTGAGGGTTAGTATTCAAATATAATTATCATGTTACTTATGTTATAGTGCTAATGACTAACAACAGAGATGCAGTATGTACAGTTAATCAGCAGCTCTAGTCAGGATATGCTAAACTGAAGTAGTGAGTCTTCAGCCGGGATTTAAAGGCTGAGACCGAGGGGCATCTCTTATGGAAGCAGGAAGACCATTCCACAGTTTAGGGGCCCTGTAACTAAAAGCTCGACCTCCCACTGTTATTTTATTAATCCTTGGAATCCTAAGCAGACCGGCATCTTGAGATCTTAATGTGCTCAGGTTTGTAAGTCATGATAAGTTCAGACAAGTCTTTAATGCTTTATATGTTAAAAGGAGGATTTTGAAATCTGCCCTAAATTTAACTGGGAGCCAGTGTAAAGATTTAAGAACTGGGGTTATGTGTTCATATTTTCTTGTTCTGCAGCGGCATTTTGGATTAACTGGAGGCTGTATAGAGAACAGTTTGAACAGCCAGTGAACACCGCATTGCAGTAGTCAATCCTACTAGAGATAAATGCATGAATTAATTTCTCACAATCCTGTTTATTTAGAAAGCGCCTTAATTTCCTAATATTTTTAAGATGGAAAAACATGTTTTGGACGACTTTGTAATATAAATGACATGCTAGAGTCAAAGATAACTCCTAGATTGCGGGCTGATTCAGTAAAATTAATTGGGATTCCAACTGAGTTAAATGACTTAACATCTCTGTTTTATCTGTATTTAAAGACAAGTAGTTCTCATTCATCCATTCCTTTAATTCACTAACACAACTAATTAAAGACAACATCGGAGAAACTTCATTTGATTTAAATGAAAGGTATAACTGGGTGTCATCTGCATACGAGTGAAAATTAACATTATGTTTCCTAATGAGAGATCCCAGTGGAAGCATGTAAAGTGAAAACAGTAAAGGTCCCAGTACTGAGCCCTGCGGACACCATATTGAACTTCTGTGTATAATGATGGAGTACTGTCAGCACATTTCTGTACATACTGGAATCGATTTGATAAATAAGAACTGAACCAAGCGAGCACGGGCCTGTAAGCCCAACATCGTTTTCTAGCTCTGTCAGTGTGAGCCATTAATCCTCCTTGTGCGTCTCACACTTGCTGTTTTTTTGTTGTCACATCACCAAAGCCAAACTGACCAATCACATTGCTCAGGAGGATTGCACATACAGACCTTACTGTTTTATTATATAGTAGATGTGTGTGTGGATGCACCAGGAATAGGGCAGCTATTAAGACTCAAATAATAATATATTTAAACTTTAACAGGCAAATTCTATATTTCCAGTGAGGCACATCACAGCACCCCCATTTGTTTCCTCCAATTTCATGGTAATCTAGCTATTTTTCTTATTTTAATACAAAATTACTATTTTCCTCAACGCTGCCCATGCCTGGAAGCATTGATTTGAATGATGACAATAAACAGGTTCTGAAAATGGATTGAAGAGTGGATGGATTAACAAATATCTGTCAGATTGCTCCACAAGATAAATTTTCACACTCCATGAAACCCCATTTTGCCAGTGTACTGTTTAAGGGGGATTACATTAGAGAAGCCACATTTCATCTCTGTTCAGAACTAAGTGATATTGCTGAAGAGCTGTTGCCAAGGCAGTTTCTCACCTTTTCACATTAGAGCCTTGTATGTTGGTGCCTAGATTTCACATTCTGTATTGAAATTGTTTGTGGGAAACACAGAACAACTCCCATTCATGTTACCAAGCAGTCGCTTGATGTGAGGAAATTTATGGTTCACATAGTGCCTCTGCAGAAGCCCCTGTTCAGGTTCTTAAAGTGTCTAATATTTTCCTTAAACCCTCCATTCTAGATCTTCTAATGTCTCATGTGTGTAGACTTAATTTGGGTTATGACCTTTTGCCTGCTTATTGGATTACTTTTTTGTCTATTGTATTTTTACATTACATTTTTTGTGTATGACCTACTGTCTGTTTTTGACTATTCTCTTGGATTATGGACTTTGAATTATATAGTTTGTTTTATAACATCTTGACATGTCTCTTAAATTTTTGATTTGCCCTGATCTGTTTTCTCACAATGAAAAGTACTTCCTAATGAGCTTGACAGGGTGCCACTTCTCTCAGTGTTCTCAGTGTGTGGCTCATCCTCTTGGACACCACAGCTGGAACAAAGCCCTGATAGGGTGACAGCCCCTGAAGGCACATCCAAGTGTTGTGTGTCTCACAAAAACTTGAACCAGGATTAGCCTGTTTCTGAATGGAAAATGAAGCCAGTGATAAAATAACGTTAATAAAAACGAGATAAATTATGACCAAAAGTGAAAGATTATCTATATTGAAAATCTATAGGCCCTACAGGGCTTAAATAAATAAGCCTGTTTAGAGACAAACTAGAAACTGCTAGAGATTATGTAATTAGATCACTGGGTGACGTGATTTGTTCATGTTCAGGAATTTTTTCAGGTGCCCTTTCAAGATGAGAGTAGAGATTTTGCTGAATAAATGTGTTGCATGAAACATTGCAGTTTTATTTAGGATTCTATTATCTACTACCAGTTTTTTACTTTCTTGTATGCAAAGTATAGGGAAAGTATTGGAATCCTCCAAAATTCTATTTCCAGATTTTGATGAATCTCGGCAATGGCTAAAGATTTTTTGCAATGTTATCTTTCACAAAGATTTTTGAGTTTATGTTTAGTATTGATGCTTGTTTTGATCACTATTTTGTTTTAGACTTTGACAAGTTTTTTTTTTTTACTGGTTCTGTCTTTCTCTTGTCATTTTATGACAGTACTCCTGCATGAAATTCACATAGCAGAAAAGATCACTGGGACCTCTCTACCCTCCATCAAAGACATCTTTTTCTTTAAGCATTACATCCACAAAGTCTACAGTGTTGTGGGGGTCTGCTCCCACCCTTCTCATGATCTCTGTGTCCCATTTCCATGTGGTAGCATCCAAACCAGTTCTGCCAGGTTCTGCAACAGCTATTGACTGTCCAGACTCTGAACTCTGTGCCTCCTCCTGCCCACACATCTGCTTCTAGTAGTTTATTTATATACAATATATCTGTTAGTACTGTTGCTTTTATTATTTGGTTTTTTTTTTACTATTGATTTATTTGTTTGTTTGTTTATTTATTACTGTCTATTTCAATTCATCAATATCTGTTCATAACCTATTATTTATTTATTTATCACTTATTTATAGTTTAGTTCTTTACTTGTCTTGCACTTGTCCTGTGAACGTTTATTTCAGACCACTGTATGCTGCAATACTGTGTATGGATGGTATTACAATAAAGCCACTTACTTTGACTTGATTTTCCATCTCCCTTTTAGAACAATTCAGGTCATCATAATATCCTAATTGCAGCCTGACTCACTTATCTTCTTCCTAGCACATTTTTCCTGGATTGTTTTTTTTGCCAAGATAATGATGTCTGTTTAATAAGTATTTCTATAACACCTTTAACAGCAAACAACATGCCATAACACTTGACATTAATTGAAAAAGTCAGTTGCCTGGACATTCAGTGACTTGATGAGAAAAGGTGCCACTAGGCATTCTATGTGATTACTAGTAATCATGATGCACAAGTCTCACGGTGTGTGTGGTGTAATGCTTTGTTTCTTCACACTGTTCATAATCAGTGCATTGAAAAAGAACACACTCTATATTTCAAACATACACATCCCTGTTTTAACTTTTATGCACTTTGATAGAAAAGTAAACAAAACTCTCTGCTTAAGCATTCTCTTTTTTCTCTTAAAAATCAATTCATAATTTAATGCTTATCTATAACTAACTGATAGTGAGGGTGAGCAGATTGAATATTGAAGTAAAAGGAAGGGTTTTGCTTCAGGTTTGAACATTGTGATGATTATTCTATCTGTATTTTTTTCAGTCAGAACAGAAAAAATGCTTGTTCTTTTGTCTTAATATTATTTTAACCTTAATATGTGTGGAAGTATGACACCCCCTTTTGACTCGAACAAAAATAAAAAAAGAAGCACAAAAAGCTAATTTTTTCAAGACCTTGGGTCACACCAATAGAAGCGTTGTGAGAACAATTGAAGAATGAGTCTCCACCACAAGCAACTTGTTCTCAAAAGTTGTAGCATTTGAGTAGGCAGAGGGTTAGAGCCCATCTGACACCATTAACTGAATAGGCGTCTGCAGATCGGAGGCAGGCACTTGCATAACAAATGTGGTTTTAACTTCCCAGTCTAATCCACAGTTTTCAATAGAGTAATTGTTTTATGCTACATTGATGAAAAAAAGAAACAGTATGTGGGTGTTTTTAAAGACTTCTGGCAATATATTACTGTCAGTTCCATGCATTATTTGTATGTTTTATTTAGATTAGCATACTTTCAAAAGGAAACAAGAAACTGAAAATTCAAAAGCATCACCTTTTTGGCAGGTGGTTGCAAGGTCAAGTTCCTGCACCATTCACTGTTAAATCTTTGATAATGTAAACTACCTCAGGTAAGCAGTGAGAATTGATAACATTCCTTTGAGACTGTTGTTGCTAGATTTCTTATTATACATCAACTGAAAATGACTAGCAGACTGCAAAATAAAAAAAACTGAATTATGTCTATAGCCACAAAGATAGAATCCATCACTCTAAATTAGTGATAACTTGAATTATTGAATTATTCAAAATGGGAAAAACAGAATACTATATATATGACATACTCTGAATGAATCATTTTCTGCACATTATGGAATAATTGTTAAACTCTATAAACTTTCTTACTGGTGTAATGTAAGATTTGAAATGTTTCCTAATGCATTATTGTCAAGTATTGATTAATTATCATGTCTTTGTGAAAAGTATACATGTGGCATATTTATCAGGAAAATGCTTTCAAGATCAACCAAGCTATGTGAAATTTATATTCAAAAAGATTTTTTTTCGGATGGTAATTATTAAGTTTATAATAAATAATATTTCAAAATTAGATATAATGAGAGAAATAAGTCAATTATAAAATGACAGTGTTTATATCCTTTAAATGTCTGAAAACAGTTCTTGTTTTGTGTGATATGAAGCATTTAAATTTATTTTTTACATATTACTTCCACTGGAATATTCTTTAAACAGAATAATAACTCTGGGATATACCTGAGTTTTTGGTGCTTTAAAAAGGATAGGAAAAAGAGCATTTCTGTCACCTACACCAAACATCATCTTAAACTACAAAATATTCCAAGCTCTTCAAGCCATGGTCCCTGAGTTTATATTTAATCAACATCTATCTATCTATCTATCTATCTATCTATCTATCTATCTATCTATCTATCTATCTATCTATCTATCTATCTATCTATTTATATTTAGCCTTGTAGACTAAGAGAATGAAAAATTGCGTAACCAATTACAATTAAAGCACAAGTAACCTGAATTTTGAGTTGCTGGAGGTGGGCTTGTAGCCTTATTACTGTACCTGTATATTCAAAGGTAGTTTATAACATGACATTGTGCTTGCAGTGTACATCCCCTACTCAGAAGACGCAGCAATCACAACAGATACAGTATATTCTGTGGTAAGCAGAATAACCATGTTTTTTACTCTCCTCCACCCTCACCAATTTTTTACCAGGTTGTGGACTGTAGAAGTAAGGGAAAACAGAATCTTATGTCAAAGAGAAACATTGAGAACATGGAATGTGATGTGCTACAGTATGTGAGTCACATTGTGAAGATGCTGAGGGACTCAGCCACTTGAGTGGATAACACAGTCCCCACAAACAGTGCTTTTTTTCCCCAATAGCAAACCATGGATCATAAAGGACCTGAAAGCTTTAATGAATAAGAAGAATAGGGCTTTCAGGTCTGGAGATAAGGAGGAAATCAAGATGGTGAAGTCAGGACTGAGGAAGCAGCTCTTTTTGGGAAAAGCATGCTACTGAGATAAAAGTGAGCACAAGTTACTCTACTCATTAGTCAGTAAGCATAAAAGTCCATTGTACTGAGTTTCTTGCCAGCAACAGAGTTGGCCGTAGATGGATCTGTTTGTGGAATTCCAAAGTAATACCCATCTTCGCCTTGCCAAAAGATTAGTGGGTACTGAAGGGCATCATACGACCTGTGTGTGTCTGCCACATGCCGAAGACTTCTGTTCCTTTTCTCAATGATAATGTCCCGCTTCCCAAAATCATTGCCTACCATTACAATGGCAACTTCATCAAGCGTTGGAGCATTGAATCGTTGGTGATGCTCTCCCTGTGGCATTTTGTAAGCTCTTATGACAACTTTATGATTATCTGTTGACATACGTTGAAGAGCAGTCTTGAAAAGGGTGACATAATGCGTTGTTCTAAATCCATCATAATGTCCAGTCTCACGTTTGGTATTCTGCTGTGTCTATGATGCACTGTTGTGGAAATATCTCCCATGACGTAGATCTAAAGGAACTCAATTCCCATGGAAGTAATGATCCTGTATGGTAAACTTGACCTTGCACTTTGAATGTGTGCATGAACCAATCCTCTCGTATTTGTTTAGTTGCACCAAAAGAAGTCATTTGAGAACAGGAATTGTACTTCTTGATGTTGTTCAAGAAATGCTTTGAAATTGGTGTTGATCCTGACATCAAAGAATGTAAAGGTTCAGGTGGACGAAGTTGCTCACCTTCCCATTTGAGCAACAGAATCCCAGTGACTCTCCTTTCCATTTTAGAGCTCTACAATGAACACAGATATGATCCATTCGGCCAATAACAGTGACAGGCTGTTCATGATATGCAACCTGTCGGTTATATGCAAAAGCCATATTTTTTAAATCGTGCTGCATTTGTCAACGTGTTGCATCAGCAGCCCTTCGCCTGTTGGCAGACAGACTGGTTTCCCTTTCTTGAGATGTTTCATTCACTCTTGCATCAGACATTTTTCCCAACCTAACATACCCTATGACCTCCTCCTGGTTACAAAGGAGCCCCATGCCCAGTTTGGTGGCGATCGGATACCCGGTGCAGATTTGTATGGCAGACAAACAAACATACATCGACTACAGCCTCCCTTCCCTTTCTTCAGATGTTTCATCCGGTCTTGCATCAGCAGCCCTTCTCCTGTTGGTTTCCCTTTCTTGAGATGATTCATCTGATCTTGCATCGGCAGCCCTTTTCCTGTTGGCAGTATGGGGACGTGTGCAGAACTGTCGGTGAAAAGGTGCCCTGCGCTTCACCCCACACATTTTTCCCAACCAAACATACCCCATGACCTCCTCCTGGTCACAAATGAGCCCCATGCCCAGTTTGGTGGCGATTGAAGGCCAGTACAGATTTGTATAGCGGAGACTCTGCTTTATATATTAGATGATTCATTCTTGTCAGTCCAGCCCTCCACCATCACATCTAGCCTCTGTGTCCAAACTGAGACAGTTATGGAATCCTGCCATATCCACCCTACATGACCTCCCCCGACAATGACATTGTGCCTATAGTCTCCAGTCCCATTTCACTTCGAGGACTGTCTTTTTTTGCTGATCAAGCCACTAGTGAGCTGGGGAAACTGCACAAACAAGGCTGCAGGGCTGGATGGACTAAGCCTCAGGGTGCTGAAAAAATGTGCCAGCCAGCTCTGTAGGGACTTTTTAGCACCTGTTCTCACTTTCCCTAATTTTGCAGATGTGAAAAACATCCTCTGTGGTTCCAGTGCCAAAGAAAGATCATTCCAGTGATCCCAGTTCATCTTACATCAGACCAGTTCCTTTTACTTCATATATCATGAAGACTTTTGAGAGGATGGTCCTGAAACAACTCTAACCCCTGGTTTTCGAACATCTTGATCCTCTGCAGATTGCCTATCTGGCACATATAGGTGTGGAGGATGCTTTAATTTGTATGCTCCACAAATCCTAGTTCATCTTGGACAAAACCAGTACCACAGTCAGGGTACTGTTCTTTGATTGTTCCAGTGTCTTTAACACCATTCTGCCTCATTGACTGGGAAACAGTTTAAGGCTTTGCACCTTGATGTTCCCACAATCTCCTGAATCATTTACTATTTGACCAACAGACAGCAGTTTGTAAGGCTCAAGAACTGTGGGGCAGAAATGATGGCGTGCAATACTGGAGCAAGGAACTGTTTTGTCTTACTTCCTCTTTACCTTCTACACAACAGACTTCCAGTACCATTCCAGCACTTGCCATCTATAGAAATTCTCAGATGAGTCCATCATAAGCTTCTTCAAAAATGGGGACGAGTCAGAGTACAGGGTGCTTGTGGAGGACTGTGTCTTATGGTGCAAGGAGAACCTCCTGCAGCTCTACAATAGGAAAATATAATACTGTAGTTGATGGTGAGATTTTGATGTGCCAAAGAGCCTCTAAGACCACAATTCATTAGCAAGTTGTACGTGTGGTGCACAGCTACAAGTGTCTTGTGGTTCACTTAAAACAGCAAACTGGACTGGTCTGACAACACAGTAGAGCTGTACAAGAAGTTCATGAGCAGACTGTACATCTTAAGGAGACTCAGGTCTGTTGATGCATATAGCAAGCTGCTGGAAATGTTTGAATTGTTGTAGCCAGTGTGTTATTCTATGCTGTGGTCTTCTGGGCAAGGAACTTGAGTTTAAAAGATGCTCAATGCCTAACTAAAGTTATCAGGAAAGCATGATCCATCACAGGGATTACACTAGACACACTGGAAGCTATTGTGGAAAAAAGAATGGTGGCAAAACCAGATGTCATCCTAAACTAATCCCCTCCACCCCTTCCAGGATTTACTTTCTTAGAGCACTTTTAGCCACAGGCTCAACTCTGTATGATGTTTTAAGAAGCACCTGTGGGGATCTTTCTGCCAGCTGCTATCAGGCAATTCAGGGCTTCCTCCTGGTGTCACTCTTTAATCTGCTATTTCTGCAAAAAATATCCATCCATCCAACCCGCTATATCCTAACTACAGGGTCATGGGAGTCTGCTGGAGCCAATCCCAGCCAACACAGGGTGCAAGGCAGGAAACAAACCCCGGGTAGGGCGCCAGCCCGCCACAGGGCGTACACACACACACCAAGCACACAGTAGGGACTATTTAGGATCACCAATGCACCTAACCTGCATGTCGTTGCACTGTGGGAGGAAACCGGAGTACCCGGAGGAAACCCACACAGACACGGGGAGATCATGCAAACTCCACCCAGGGAGGACCCAGGAGTCGAACCCAGGTCTCCTAACTGTGAGGCAGCAGTGCTACCGCCACTGTGCCGCCCCCCTGCACAAATATTCTTCATTTATTTATTTATTGATTGATTGATTCTATAATTTGTCCTGTGTATCTTTGCTTTGTATGTTTTGCTGCTGTAAGCATCTAAATTTTCCTCTGGGATTAATAAAGTTTATCTAATCTAATCTAAAATCTAACAAAATACTAAAATAGCCATTTCTGAATTACTGGTACTGCTGTTTCAATATTAACAAAAGGTACTGGATCCTATGTCTGAGGTGTTTATTTATCTCCTCCTTTCTGGAATACCCTGTACAACTTTTTCGTGGGCTAGGAACTTTTTCTGCTTCAACAAGTGGCTTTTTTGTTGCTTAGCAATGTGTCACTGTGGGCTTATGCACCAGCTGTGCTTTCAAAATTGTCTAAGCTTTTTTAAGCACACTTCAGCTTATTTCTTCTCTTGTACTTAATGTCTTGTGCTATCTTGCAAATTTTATGTTAAAGGCTTGACCTATCCTTTGGGTGGTCACACCCTTTTATGGATGTTCCTACTGTGTTCTGAGTCTTGCTTGTACTGAAGATAGTCCCCTTTTCTAATGTTGCTTTTCCACTAACATAAGGAAACATCATGAGCCAGAACCAAGATGACAGCATATATCAAAAATGTACGCATGCATAAAATCTTCAGCTTTTGCTGATATACAGTTGAACTCTAAACAAAACATTTTCACCTATATTAAGATCTTTTAACCAAAGATTCTTAAATAAAAAAAGTTACACTGTTTGGGGAAATTTATTAAAAATGAAAAAGGTTCTCATGCCTTAATTACAAAAAAAGTGTACATCCTTTAAATAATTTTGTACAGTATGTGGCTTCATTTAAAGCAGTCCCAGGTTTTCATGGCTTTCCCCTATTAAATAATCGGGAGTGGTCTCCCCTAGACTCTCTCGCATACGCAGATATGGGGATGGATATTTGAGTTGTAAACCACAAGACAATGATTATATTTTTATATTATGTACATTAACGAACCATCAACAATAAATCAAATCAAATTAATAATATATTGAACAATTAGTATAAAAGTATAGTTGAATAAATCGGACTCTGCAGCTGCATGAAAAAAAGGTAAAGTACCACTTCCAGTTAACGGAAATAGCCCAAAAGTTGATCTACGTTTTGTAGCTGTGGCGAATGCCTGGGGGTGGTACCCAGCCAGGACGCCCAAAAGGACTGGAGGAGGGCTTGCGCCTCCTCCAGACCACGACAGGGCGGCTGCCCTGGTTGCTTTAGGGACCACGGGTTGGGAGCTTGGAAGCTCATCCCTTTAGGGGTAGTCACCGCCAGGGGGCGCCCCAATGCCTACAGAGCCCTGGACCTCAGCACTTCCGCCACACCCGGAAGTGCTGGGGGGAAGAGGATCAGGGACACCCGGAGTGCTTCCGGGTGCGCAGCCGGCACTTCCGCCACACTGGGGAGTGCCGGTGGAAGATAGCCGGGAAGCACCTGGAGCACATCCAGGTAACTATAAAAGGGGCCGGCTCCCTTCATTCAAGGCTGGAGTCGGGTGAGAAGAGGACTAAGCTTGGTGAAGAGAGTGGAGGTGGTCTGAAGAGTGAGGCAAGAGTGTGAAAGGCCTGGACTTTGGGGTAAAGTGGGTTGTGTGGCACTTTATTATTATTGTAAATAAACATGTGGTGGTGCTTAAAAACATGTCTACCTGTCTGTGTCCAGGGCTTAGTCCACATAACTAATACTTGTGTGCAATATTTGGTTGACCTAAGTGAAAGTGTACTCAAATTATCGTGTTCACATACACAAACATACAGACAGACACAGAGACATAATTACAAAAATAGTATTTTTGAACTCAGGGAGGTCTAAAACATCAAGATTCATCAAAATCTTAAAATAGAGTTTTTGGAGGATTCTAATACTTTCCTATACTTCGTATGAGAGAAAGTCAGGGGTTCATCAAAATTGCGACATCTGATCTTTGGATGATTACAATACTTTCCCTATACTTTGTACACGAGAAAGTAAGATGAATCAAACCACTAAATTTCACAGAGGATTCCTATAATCTTTGAGACAGGAAAGGAAGTGAAATTTAAAGCAGTACATGCTATGTCTGAATGGAGATGGAAAAGTGGCATGCATGGGCAGTCTGTCTGTGTTACACAATGCCCAGCTATCTTTAATCGTTCAACATGTGCTACTAATATTTCCTGGCAAGAAATATTAATAACAGAAAATTAACTGATAATAAACATTGGTTAATCTACACTGCAAAAACATTACTTTCAATGTCTTTTTTTCTTCCCTCTCTTTAATTCGTACATCATTGAACTTTGGGCTGACTAAATATTTCTAGTTTTGTGCTAAAAAGTGAAAGATTTTTAGTAGAAGATGCCTAAATCTTTGAACTGACAGAGAACACAAAACCCAGCCTGAAATTTTAGCCCCCATTACTCCCTGCATTTTTTCAAAAGAATCGTCTACTGTAGTGATTTGTTCATTTACATTTCTCTGAAGGTCACCTGTGCTAATACACATAAAAATCCTGGAGGAAACATTGATGAAGTGTGCAAGAGATCATCCGCTTGGCAAAAGATTCACTTTCCAAGTAGATAGTGACCTAAGACTTAGCCAAAGCCTCAACTGATATGCTGATATCTACAGCATTCTAGTGAGAACTCAAACCTTAGTCCATTCGAAAATAGAAAGCAGCTAAATATTTCTGTTCAAAACGGGTTCTTTTTAAAATTGAGGGAGCTTGATGATGCAAAGCTTGCAAAAATGTTTCCTAGAAGACTAACTGTAAAGAGGTGAGTGCTTACATTTAAGTTATTGTTGCTGTTTTCTATTTATCGTTAAATTGTTTCTTTTTGATTATTATACTGGTTTATTCTGTTCATCAATGTTATAAAAATCTGAATTAAATACATTTAAATTCTAAAGTGTAACACAGTAAAATGTGCGAAAGTATAGGCTTTAGGAAAATGTTTCTTATACTGCATGTGTCACTTTTTTTTTAATTCTTTTATTTAAAGTGACTTATATACAGTGCAATGTTACATGTACAATTCTTATATACTTCAACAGTTGGAACACTGGCAGGTTAAGCTGCTTACGCGAGGTGACACTTTGTGTCATTTGTGGGGATTGAACCGTTGACTTTATGGTTTTAATTCTAATGCCTTAGTTAGCAGCACTGCTTGCTTCCCAGATGCTGGGTGATGATTCTAAAGTCTAGGGACCCCATTACTAAAGACTTTACCACCTGCAGTGATAAAATTTATCCTAGCAATTATAAAATAGCCAACGTTTTGTGATCACCGAGCACACTCTGGAGTATAAGCATTAATAAGTTCAGCAAGGTACAGGGGAGCTAAACCATTTGCAGCTTTATAAGCCAAAAGAGGATTTTTAAGTCCTAAACCTAAATGAAAGCCAACAAAAAGATTTAAGAACTAAAAGGATCTGATCACATTTCTCCTTATTATAATCCACACTGCTGCATCTTGGATTAACTTTAGGGTGTAACACATGAACAAAGAGTTTTGCCTGAAAGTGAAGTTTTACAATGTTCTGTCCAGGGTTGATTCCTTCCTTACTCCCAGTGTGGCCAGGATGTTATGTGGCCCATGCACCCTTGCTGAAGTGAGGTTTGGTAATGGATGGATAAAGGAAGTTTTTAAAATAGCTAATTTTGTGAAATGTATGTTCAACTGTATGGGACCCTTTTTGTTTTTGTATTGTATACACTAGAGAAAGTGAAATATTAATTTAAAAATATTTTATTTCTCTGTTACTGTCCCTAATATCCTGCAAGTCTTTCTTGAAAATTCTGTTGCTATAAAAATGCTGAAATGACATCCTAAGGTCATTTACAGTGCATTATTAGCCATTACTATTATTTACCTGGTTTTTATCATTTCCAATTTTCCTTTAGCTCTCAGGTAGTCCTAATCCCTAGGGTTAGTGCTGAAATTCTGTAAGTGTTGTAATGATACCTTTCGTAAGCTTATGCTATTGTGTCACTACCTTTTAACTAAAAATGGAGTGAGACAATGCAGGGCTGTTGGGAAGCTATGGTTCCTCTGTCCAGTAGGCTGCATCTCACAGTTCCTAACTGGGAATGAAAGAACCAGTTACCCCATAAGAGCTGAGGGGCAAGTTGAAAGACAGGACTTTTAAAGCAGGCAGGTATGGATAGCAAATAGTTCCTGCCTAAAATAAATGGCAGTGTTTCCCTTTTAATAAAGGAGAATGAAATGAGGTGCCTTGGAAAACTGGCCATTTATTAACTAATCTGGGCTCAGAGGTGCAAGGAAACTAAAGAAAGAGCTCCTACCAAGTGGCTCTATAGCCAGAAATGGCCACCCCTCATCTCAAAACTGATTCCACATTTTGACATGCAAGCGACCTCAGGATGCCCCTTACTGGGTGAAACAGAAAGCACAGACTGGTTAGTTTGAACATGAAAGATGAACAGAAAATAAACAGAAAGTGCTAGTTTACAAGAAAATGAGTGAACTTGCTTCACCATTGAATAAGGACCAGTAAAATGTTGAGGCAGTTTTCAAGATGGTACCCTCTTAAGGCTAACTCTGCTATTGGCTATACAGCACTTCATCATTCTGAAAATGTGTGTATTATACACCAGAGAAAATTTTCTAAATGTCAAACATTATTTTGTTACTAATGCTTTACTTAACTCAACAGATTCCACCACATGTTTCCCTTGTGTAGGTTTCCCCGTCATGGTGTCTGTTTCCGATGGGAGTGTTAGCTCTGTGGAAATATGTTCTTTTATATTGCGGCGTTTTAATAAACCTTTCTTTAAATAATTATAAATTATAACGGCGATATCCCTCTTTTCGGCGTTAGGCGGCGACAATGTCACAGAAAAGACAGAATATACTTAGCTTGTTTAATGCGGCTTATGTTGCTATAAAACCAGGGAAGACCGGCGAATTTCATCTGTAAACCTTGGGGTTTCGGTCGTGTAGAAATTGCTTTTTTCTGTCACAACGGAGGTGGCTTGGAGTTTATGGCTTCCACTCCCTCAGGTCCTCAAAGCTTGGCAAGGTTCCAGCGTTTCTTATATTGTATCCACACGACCAAATCCCCCAGTACATTGCCAAACAAGGTAGACAAACTTGAGCTAAGCATCAGACAGTCAGATCATATAACACGTAGGCCTTTTAGGGCTGACAACAGCTGTTCTTGTCTGTCTTTATGCTTTGCTTGGCCCAGAAATTCTGAAAGCTGACACTCTGTGCTAAAGCTGGCTCAGCTCTTCACGACATGTTACACAGAAAATAGAATGAAAAATACATTTAAAAAGATCTAAAACAGATACAGTGACACAATTCTTAATATTATAACAAACCTATTATAACAGTGTCCCTGTCCTTTTTTCGTTCTGTGTTGTAGGTGCCAATGTGAAGTGCTACACTATATTGCCAAAAGTATTGGGACACCCCTCCAAATCATTGAATTCAGGTGTTCCAATCACTTCCATGGCCACAGGTGTATAAACTCAAGCATCTAGGAATGCAGACCGCTTCTACAAACATTTGTGAAAGAATGCGTCTCTCTTGGGAGCTCAGTGAATTCAAGCGTGGTAACGTGATAGGATGCCACCTGTGCAATAAGTCGGTTCATATAATTTCCTCGCTACTAAATATTCCACGGTCAACTGTTAGTGGTATTATAATATAGTGGAAGCAATTGGGAATAACAGCAACTCAGCCACAAAGTGGTAGGCCATGTAAAATCACAGAGAGTGAACAGCGCATGCTGAGGCGCACAATGTGCAAAAGTCACCAACTTTCTGCAGAATCAATAACTACATACCTCCAAAAGCTCAAGAACAGTGCGTAGAGAGCTTAATGGAATGGGTTTCCATGGCTGAGCAGCTCTATCCAAGCCTTACATCACCAAGTGCAACGCAAAGCGTCAGATGCAGTGATGTAAAGCACACTAACTCTGGAATCTAGAGCAGTGGAGATGTGTACTCTAGCGTGATGAATCACGCTTCTCTGTCTGGAAATCTGATGGACAAGTCTGGGTTTGTGCAGTTGCCAGGAGAACGGTACTTGCCTGACTGCATTGTGCCAAATGTAAAGATTGGTGGAGGGGGATTATGGTGTAGGATTGTTTTTCAGGGGTTAGGCTTGGCCCCTTAGTTCCAGTGAAAGGAACTCTTAATGCTTCAGCTTGCAAAAACCATTTTGGGCAATTTCATGCTCCCAACTTTGTGGGAACTGTTTGGGAATGGCCTCATCCTGTTCTAACATGACTGCACACTAGTGCACAAAGCAAAGTCTATAAAGACATGGATGAGCGAGTCTGGTGTGGGGGAACTTGACTGGCCTGCACAAAGCCCTGAACTCAACCCGATGGTAGGAGACTGTGAGTGAGCCAGGCCTTCTCATCCAACATCAGTGCCTGACCTCACAAACGCTCTCCTGGAACAATGGTCAAAAATTCCCATAAACACACTCCAACACCTTGTGGAAAACCTTCCCAGAAGAGTTGAAGCTGTTATAGCTGCAAAGGGTGGGCCAACTCCATACTAAAGCCTATGTATTAAGAATGGGATATCATTAAAACTGATGTGTGTGTAAAGTAAAGGCAGGCATCCCAATACTTTTGGCAGTACAGTGCTATATTTATCACTTTCCCCAATGTTGCTCCAACATCATCGGCTGCAAGCTCATCTTTAATTTCCAAGCAAACACTTCTTCTCTTATTTGTTTGTCTACCACTGTTCTTTTATTTTTTCTACTTTACCTTGTATTTGTCTTAAGTCCTGAAAAATTCAGTTCTTCTCTGGGTCACTCATTTTTCTTGTTTGTTCCTAGATTTTGTTTTATCTGTCATTTTTTCAGGTGTGTTCAACATATCTTAGGCAATGCAAAATGGCTTTTTTACTTCATGACAACACCCTGATCGGATCCAGACAAAGAGAAGCATGTAGACAGAGGTTCAAATTGCTGTATACCACAACTAACCAGACCCAGGGGTTTATATACCTTAAATATACATTTTAAACGTGACCGAAACCAGACATAAAGGGGTGTCTACGTGAGATATATGGGGTGCATTGTATTGAAAAGCTTATTATGGGATGTATGTGCTTTACATGATTTTCATAGACATTTATAACATCACTATGAGGGTGGAACGTGACTGACAGTTGTGTTAATAAATGACAAGACAAAGGGGGAGCATGGTTCAACAAATAACAGTAACAATTAACAGCTTGTGTTAACCGTACAATAACCAAAAATTAAAAGATGTTCACCCCAGAGAGCCCACACTGAAGTGTTGACTGTAGGAATCCCAAATCTCTGACTCTGCATTGAATGCAGCATGGGGTTATAAGGCTAAGCATCCTAGACATGGCACAAAGTGCCTTCTGGGAGGCAGCCCCTAAAATGGTGCAGTGCATACATTCGCAAAATCCAGGAGCTGCAAAATAACGATATGATGTACTGCAAGGAGTGGCAGCAGCTTTGAGAAGAATTGGCATCAGGAGATGTTGCTAAGTCAAAAACGTCAAGCCAAGCGTCAGAACCAATAAGATTAATAGTTAAGCAAACAGTGCTCAGGATGTGTTTCAAAAAGTATAGTATGGAAACAGTGTGGAAAAGTTTGGCAACCAGAAATAAAAATGAACATGTAACCAGAGCCACAATCATAAATCGCAGTCAAACAGGTGGGCAAATACTGTATATTCATGTCATTTTCTGTCCTGCTTAATTCAGAGTAGGGTTGCAAGGAGGGCTGGAGCCTGTCCTAGCTAGACTAAGGGGCAAAGCAGCAACAAACCCTAGAGAGAGCATCAGTCCATCGCAGGGCGAGCACACATCAGGGCCAATTTAGGACTGCCAATACAGTGGGAGGAAACCGGAGCACCCAGAGGTCACCTACAGAGACATGGGGAGAACATGCACACTCCACACAGGGAGGACCCTGGACACAAACCCAGGTCTCCTTAGTGCAAGGCAGCAGTGCTACCACTGCATAATCATGCTGCCCAGGAAAAAATATTCATACCCAAGAATTCAAAAGCACAAAGATCTTTTGGGTTAAATCTAGTCAGAGACAACCAGGAAGTGCATGAGGCAACCAACAGAAATAATACGTGTCACACACTTCCGGTTCACCTAGCAACAGCATAGCAACCATTCACAAATACTTTTCAAAGAGACAGTGCCCATAAGAAAAACAAAATTGCGTCACAGGAGAGTGCTGCTTATTTTCAACAACAGCTTACTTTCAGATAAAAGGTTAAACCATAAATAAAAATTGTATTGTATATTTTAAGTTAGATGAAATTTAATGTCTGCACCTACCACATTATTATCCACTAGTATATAGTGGACAATAAATATAGATTTTATTTTCACACAAACAAAAAAATATATATATATATATATATATATATATATATATATATATATATATATATATATACATAATCGACCAAGTCGCCCAACCATGGGAAGCACGGCCATGGAGTATGCACGACGGAGCCCTGTCCTCCTACTCTAACCCTCCTCCCGCACCCACCCTTGGTAATGAGGCATGCACACTATCCATGCTAATGTGCCCGCCCCCAACAGCTCACCAAACACATGTTTACACGCTGCATACAGCCATTCCCATCCGCGACAAAAATGCTTCTTCTTAGATGGTCCTGCAGGAACAGGGAAAACCGTTGTCTACAAAACCCTGATTCATACCATCAGAGCTAGGGGAGACATTCCTACAATCGTAGCATCTACAGGAATAGCTGCAACATTGGTACCAGGTGGACATACTACACATTCTGTTTTTAAAATACCATTGAAGCTGACTACTACTTCCACATGGAACATCAATCCTATCTCACCACATACTCAACATCTTCTGCAATCCAAACTGATAATATGGAACGAGGCGCCAATGACACATGCATACGCATTCCAGGCAGTTGACAGGTTATTACCTGACCTCACAGGTGACATGCAGCCATTTGGAGGGAAAACAAATACTCCCCGTCGTTATGCGTGGCTCCCGAGCACTTACTGTCGCCAGTTGCATTAACAAGCAACCTTTGTGGCGTCACATGCATGCACTTACACTGACGACAAATATGAGAGCTCTTCCTCATGAACAACATTTCGCAAAATGGCTCCTCGATGTTGGAGGCGGGAAAAACAGAACAGCTATAACATTACCTTCACATTGTTTTCCTTTTAATTCTGATCCCATTCAACAACTATATGGCAACATCGACTTCTCACCTGTCACTCCGGAACAACTCAGTACGCGAGCTATATTAAGCGTCACCAACGAAGACTCACTACACCTTAATGAACAAGTACTGAAACTTATCCCTACCAACGAAGTAACTTTCACCAGCGTTGACTCCATCGTCACAGACGATCCCGCAGATCAACTTTCATTTCCCGAAGTATTTCTTAACAGTCTTACTCCCACTGGCATGCCTCCGCATAAACTCAAAATTAAAATTGGTTCAGTCGTCATGCTTCTCAGAAACCTCATGCCAGCAAGAGGTCTCTGTAATGGCACCAGATTGACAGTTACCAGCATTCAGTGCAATGTACTGGAGTGTAAAACTATCGCAGCTCCTACCTCACAAACTGTCCTTATTCCCCAGATTTCCCTGACCCCATCAGATTCAAATTTGCCGTTTACTTTTACACGCAGACAATTTCCTATTAGATTAGCCTTTGCAATGACAATTAATAAGGCACAGGGCCAAACTTTCAAAAAGATATGCCTGTATCTGCCAAAACCAGTTTTCAGTCATGGACAATTGTGTGTTGCTCTCTCCAGAGTTCCATCTTTTCATTCACTCACAGTCGTATCCTCAAATCAACCCCATTTGGACAACTGTGTCTTTCAGGAAGTGTTCACCCATGAATGAATAATTATGCAGCATATGCTACGCCGCGGGTCGGCTAGTATATATTATTTAATGTAAAATTTGATATTGGCATAGTCAGCACACAAAAGAATATTTTCAACTTGTAGCTTTGTGCAATAGTTAAAGCCTTTCATGTACTCTGTGTTACAGCTTACATAACACCAGCCATTATGGCAGCATTAACTGCAAAGACATAATATCCATGTAATTGCTTTTCTGTGGAAAATATACTTTACATTAATTTTCCTGATAATGAATTAATATGTATTAATAGTATGATTATTACCCAATACTGTAGCTCTCAAAACAACTTTACATTGCAATGATTCATGCATGAAACAGCCAGTGAAGCAGACATGATTAAGTAGGGTTATTCCATACAACTGTTGTGACGGTAGCACTTTCTGCCTCCTTCAATTTATTATTCACATGCTAGGACATTCTTGGCAGTGTAATCCAGACGTTGACTTGACTTTGCATCATATAATTCTGGATAGACTCGCTTAATCCAAATACTTTACCTTCAGCTGTTAAAAATGGCAGCATTATCTATAAGGATTATGACTTCTTCAGTAATAGCATAATAAAAACACATGACAGAATTTGGCAGTGTAATAAAAACATATTGAGGAAATGCCTCACAAGACACAGAAAAATAAAAAAGCCTCAAGGGACCAGGGTTGAATATTAATTTTTTTGATTTAGCAAATCCACAGCGATAAAGGATGGTTTTTAAATTAACTTTAAAAGTAGACAGTATTGAAAAAGCCCTAAAAGATTCATGAAGCTAACTCCAATCAGGGCGGAATACTTTGTAACAGTCACTCAAGTTTAAATGGACTTGCAGCTGTTTAGCAATAATCTTTCCAAACACTTCAAACAAAAACGGTAACTTAGATATCAATGATAATGTGATGTAATAAAGGTTTTATAGCAGTAAGGATAAAGGATGTATGCTACATTTTAATGATATTTGTAAATGTAGTGTAAACTGTTCTGAGGCATGTGTTTTAGATCATAGATAAAATAGGGTGAATGGAAAATTGTAAAATCTTTGCTTGTAAATAGTTAAGAAAATTTACAAGTCACCATGGGGAGCCACCAAAACTGATTATCTTGGGTTAAATAAATTAATGGTGGTGGAAAATAGATGCTTAGGATTGTGTGTTACAAACATTTCAAAGCCCCAGTTTGCCACTGTGGTGGTAGCTAAGTAGGGGAATTCACTGGCACCGTATGCCACATATTTTTCACATTACCCACCAGTCCCCTTTGATTTGCTTATCAGTTAAGATGCTCCATCTCTAATGGCAGCATTGGTCTGCTCTCACTGCTACAGCATGTTAATATGAGTTCCTCGTGGAATTTATTAATGATTGTGTCTAATCTAGTCATGCCTTTTGATTTAACACATGCTAGATTCTATCTTAATTGCCAGCATTGTGCACACACATTTGCATGTTTAGCTTTTAAGTGCACCTGCTCACCTTCACTGCCATTAATCTATGCTTTTTTTGAATCCTATTCTGATACTGCACTGCTTTAATCGAGAAAGCAGTAGCATTCTTGTTTGTTGAATAAAGTGTCCATATTTTTATGAAAAGCCATTTGTATATGTATGTAAAGAAAAGTGCAATCTTTGTTTTTTATTATCTCTGTTTTTTCATTGATGTAGTTTAATGTTGTTTTTTCACGCTGTGACCTAAGAAACTATCACTCATAATGCAGAGGACTTTTTTTTTTATGTTTTATATGTCTGTCATAACAATGATGCTGGTGTAGTTGTTATAGCAGGGCTGCTATACTTAAGGTACAGTCATGTACACAATTTTTAATTAGAACTGTGCATAAAAGTTTACATTTTCTTTCTCTTTTCTATTGAACTCTGTCCTAATGTAAATTCAATTAAGCCTTCAAACTATCCTTTCTCTTATAGCATAAGGACAAACATATTTTGTTGTTTTGGATAATTGTTTAAGTATTTTCTCATAAAGTTTGCATTACCTTTACTCTCCACTCAATTATTTATTCTTGAAATATTACATGCATTTACAGTGCACTCTATATACAATCGAGCACTTCCTGAAAATCACACCCAAGAGTCCATTTTGTTAGAAACAGCCCACACTTTATAGATGTTTTAAGCACATGCAATATTTATTACAGGAACAGATTGTAGGTCATTTGTACAGATGTATATTTCTCACATTGTATAACCAAAAGATAATTAATTACAATACAGCCATACCCAGGATTTTGAGAAAAGCAAACACACCACAGATTCAGCTGTTTTGGGCAAATTTATATTTGACGGTGTGTAGGTTTATGATACGCACCAAAAGCTTTTAGGGATTGCAAATTTTAATCTGTGCTTTAAAATGTTAATTCTTTATAATGTTTAAATTAGTGGGGTCAGTAATGAAAAAGAGTTAGCTTTCAGATTTGCTTTTTTCAGTATAGAGTCTCCATTCAGATTAATCAGCACACAAAATAGAAAAGAGGTGTGAGACCTCTAAAAGACCAACCAAACAAGGCCAGGGCTTTTCCTAGCCTACCTAGAATAGACCTTACACTAGGCAGCATGAAAAGGCCTCAAAAATGGGCAACAGGCTTTTAGGAGTCAAAATACTTAAAAAAGTCCCAAAATTAAAAAGCCTCTCAAGAGAAAGGCAAACCATAAAAATATACAGAATCTCTTTACCACTAGAATCCCCGAAGCTTACGATTTTTTTAGTTGTCCCTGACCGCCTTAAATTTTCCTAACACATGCCAAGAAGCGCGCTGCTTTGTATCACTGCGCTGTTAGCCGGCTTTTTTTTTGCAAATGTGTGGATTAGCAGAACACAGCCATTACACCCCCCCAAACCCCCATTCAGTCAGATAAAGGCTTTGCCCTGCTGAAATCTTCACAGCTGACAATGTGTTTGCAAGGAATTATATAGGTAATGAAATATTGTTATTTGAAATACATACATTTCCTGTGGGTTCCGTGTCTACAACTATCTGTGTAAATAAAGAATGACAGAGGAAATGTGAGGCAAGAAATGCTGAACACACTGCTAAAAGAGAAAATGTTTTCATATGTTTTAGTAATAATGGCATAATTTTGATGGGAAGTGTAGAAAGGTGAAGCCCAAATATCAAAAGTTGTAACAAAACAAGTATGCTTTTATTCAAAAATAAAACCGAAGAAAAAGAAGTTGCTGAATTGACATGTTGGTGAAGCCCAGCTATCAGTCGGGACAAAGTAAAAGATGTTCACATGCGTGCGTGTTTATACATTTCATTTTTAACCAGCTGTCACATTAGTAACACCACTCCCACAAGGGTCTGTGCAAATGGTATAGTGAATAAGCTATCGTTTAGCAATGTCAAAATAACAGGTTCACATCCCGCATCAGCTCTGCATTTAGCTCTCTGAGTATTGAGCTGCTTATTATTATTTTTATCATATAACAAAAACATATATTTGATGTAAGCATGTGACATCCCGAGCAAATTTATGGTACTTCTATAGGATGTTACTTTTCCTCGCACACGGACATTCATATCAACAAGTCATGTGAACATTTTTTTTTATTCAGTTTTATTCATGGATTCTTGAATAAAACTGAATTTGAGTTATTTTTTTATTCAGTTTTATTCTTGGACTCTTCTACAAAAAAAATCAATCAAATGACATTTTGATGTGAATTCCGTGTGCGAGGAAAAGAAACATCCATCATAGACATTGCGGTGTCTGTTTGCTCAACTAGTCACCCACAAGAAATGATTGAGCTGTGTTTGTGTGTCTCCTTTTATTCCTTTAGCGCTAACTTTACAAGTCCCATAAATTTACGCTGGCCATTACAGACTCAAATAAAATGTATGTTTTTATTATACGATAGTAACAATACCAGCAACTCACTACTCAAAACGGTAAATGCGAGGATAACCCGGGATCACACCCACAAACTCTTGATTATTAGGCAGTAGTCTTTAGCTTTGCACCAACTAAACTGACATGGCTACCACCTATTGAGAGTTGGACTTCACTTTTTACACATTGCCAGTAACTAGTAAATTGAACATTTTTTTTTTTTTTTGTTATATTCTTGAATAAAAGTGCACTTGTTTTGTTTTACTTTTTGTGAAAGTGTTTATTTGATATTTGGACTTCAGTCTTTAAATATTATACACTTCATGTCAACAATTTGTCAATTATTACTACAACATGAAAAAAGTTTGTTTTAGCTATGTATTCAACATTTCTTGCCTCACATTTCCTGTCATCCTATATACACATACTGTATCATTGTAGACACGGAACACATGAAATACATGTATTACCAATAACGACCTATTATTTACCCTATACAATTCCAGACACCTAACTCCCAAATAAAGAGACCTGGGGCCTCATGTATAACGCTGTGCGTAGAACTCGCACTATAACATGGCGTAAGCACAAAAGCCGAAATGTGCTTACGCACAGAAAAATCAAGATGCAGGAATCTGTGCATACTCCAACTTCCACGTTCTTCCGCTACATAAATCCCGATCAGCGTGAAAAGTAACGCTCGTGCACATGCTATATGTAACGCTTCAACTTCTCCCAGAAGTACGCCTCTTTGAATATGCAAATAAATATAAATCGCCCTTAAGCTCAGCCTTCTGTGAAAAGACAATGGGAAAATCACGGGGGAAAATATAAGAATTTCAGCGAATACCAAGTGGAGGCAAAGGAAAAACATACTATTTGTTCAAATAAACTGTGGTATAATCAACAAAATGAAGTTCATCGAGTGACATAGCGTGTTGGAGAAACTTGAAAGCTCATGTTCACAAAATCGCACAGTGTCGGAAATAAAAAAGAAGTCACATATCAAAGTTGCCGTGAAAAGGCGAGTTGTAGCCCACTGTCTGAGTGTCATATGAAAGCTTATTAGGGTACAGAGAAAAAAGGCACACAGTGGGGAAAAAGCACGAAATGTCAACTTCAATCTCAACATTTCCACTTTAATCATGTAGTTTATTTTGTCATTAAAGTAGAACATCATAAACTTCATCTTAAAATCGTTTAATTAACCAGTTTCTCAAATCATATTGTAATTAAAGTAGCACATTAAATGCTTTGTTTTGTATTTGATCTTCTATGTGCTCTATGTGTGTGAATTACTACTTGTTTCTTAAACCGGCTCTCTTCCTCCAACTGGACACAGAATCCATTACATTCGTGATATTACATCTCTCTGAATAACTAAAATACTGAGATATATACGTGATATCATTTTTATGATGATAGGAGTTAAAGCACGTTATTAAACATGAGTTTCACGGCGCAGTGATTGTGTGCGACCTTCGATGAAATAATTTATTGCAGCAGTACTCAGGGGCGGCTCTAGGCTTGTGGTGGCACTAGGCAGAGGAAAAATCAGTGGCTCCTTCGCCCGCCAATGTCAGTAAGGTAGCTTATGCACGGTGGATGGCCACATCTGTTGCAGACACTGCATAGCCGCCTCGTGCTCATGACACAAGCATTTAACTTTTGCCGAAATTTGTCGCTGTGTTTTTAGCTGTGTTGTTATTTTTTCTTTCTATTTTATATTCAACTAGCAAAATACCCGCCAGCGTGGTACTGCATTAAAATTTTTATTAAGAAAAAAATTTAACCTTTTTAAACTGAGGGAAAATATGGCAATAATTATTTGTTAAGGATCTCTTTGTATACCATGTTGTCAGTTCGGCCCTCCGGTTGTAACATGACCAAGCTGTGCGCTAAGCTTACTTTTGGGCATGCAACTTACAGTTGGCCATGTGAACAGTAATCTTGTCTCAAATCTCACAGCTTGGATTGCTGCTGTCATAATCGGTTTGAGTTTCATGGTTTGTTTCAATTATGACAGTATTTGCAGGATTGGTTGTAGTGAAGTGACATTCGCCATCTGTCAAGCGTTGTAAGCACACAACCAGTTTCAGCGATAAAATCACATCCAGCTTTTGAGAGTTTAAACATTCATAAACATCAAAGTGTCCACTACTGAAATCGTAACCTGTGAATCTAAGATGTTTAAGAGGCATTGGCGGTTGTCGAAAGGTGCTTTAATCGAGAAAGCAGTAGCATTCTTGTTTGTTGAATAAAGTGCCCATATTTTTATGAAAAGCCATTTGTAAATGTATGTAAAGAAAAGTGCAATCTTTGTTTTTTCTTATCTCTGTTTTTTCATTGATGTAGTTTAATGTTGTTTTTTCACGCTGTGACCTAAGATAAAACTATCACTCATAATGCGAAGGACTTTTTTTTTATGTTTTATCTGTCTGTCATAATAATGATACTGGTGTAGTTGTTATAACAGGGCTGCTATACTTAAGGTACAGTCATGTACACAATTTTTAATTAGAACTGTGCATAAAATTTTACATTTTCTTTCTCTTTTCTATTGAACTCTGTCCTAATGTAAATTCAATTAAGCCGTCAAACTATCCTTTCTCTTATAGCATAAGGACAAACATATTTTGTTGTTTTGGATAATTGTTTAAGTATTTTCTCATAAAGTTTGCATTGCCTTTACTCTCCACTCAATTATTTATTCTTGAAATATTACATGCATCTACGGTACACTCTATATACAATTGAGCACTAAGAATCTAAGATGTTTAAGAGGCATTGGCGGTTGTCGAAAGGTGTAAAATATGTGGCCATTCCGGTACACTTGAAAGCGACAACCGAACAATTCAGCGGCAGCCATCAACTCACAAGCAGAACCATAGGTGAAGGGCTTAAGCATTTCACTCTTATAGTGCTCCTGTGTAGTATAATTATCTCCTGTACCGTCATCAGTCCACACCTTGAACCTGTCCCTGTCATTCAATACATAAGACACAATGTTCCTCCGGATATTAAGAGTGAGCCTGATATGGCCGTGCAATATGTAACAAAGAGAATGGAAAAGGGTAGGTGGTATCTCCTGGCATGGAAACCACTCGGTAAGTGATAGTTCTTAGATTGATAGTGATCATCTCGATTGTAATAAACAAACAATAAAACAGTGGAGAAGCCGTGGATTAAACAAAAAGGCTGTAGTTATCAGTAGGGAGACGTGAATCCCGTGGCGAAGCAAGGAAGGGAATGTAGAGACTGTAGCGACAGACAGCCTTATATAGGCAGGCAGCCAACAACGTAGGAGGTGTTGGGATGGGGGACCCAACGCCGCCTCACACGGTGACCGAGCTGCAGGCTATGGACGTATATATGTACGTAAGTAGGATTCAGTTAGCATTGGGAACCCATGTACCAAATTTCTTGAAGATGGGCCCATAAGTAACAAAGACTGTTGAAAAGTTCAATATGGCGGCTGACAGTGGTGTCATACCAACGAGATAAGTACCAAATTTCAGCCTTCTACCTACACAGGAAGTTGGAGAGTTATTGACGTTGGAAAGTTCAAAATGGCGGCTGACAGTGGTGTCATACCACCGAAATAAGTATGTACATTGGTTTCGGTTAGCACAGGGAAGCCGCCTACCAAATTTCGTGAAGATGGGGTCAGCCTTCTCCCTACACGGGAAGTTTGAAAATTGGTGACGTTGGAAAGTTCAATATGGCAGCCGACGGTGGCATCATACCATTGAAATAAGTAAGTACATCGGTTTCGGTTAGCGCAGGGAAACCGCCTACCAAATTTCTTGAAGATGGGGCTATAAATAATAAAGTTCATCATGGCGGACGTTGTCAACCGTTATCGACCGTTACGACCGTTACGTGTAGAATTTCGAAATGAAACCTGCTTAACTTTTGTAAGTAAGCTGTAAGGAATAAGCCTGCCAAATTTCAGCTTTCTACCTACATGGGAAGTTGGAGAATTAGTGATCAGTCAGTCAGTCAGTGAGTCAGTCAGTCAGTCAGTGAGGGCTTTGCCTTTTATTATTATAGATATATATTGGTGTAGCCGCCACTGCAGTCCTTGCTTTTCTTTCTCCAAGTAACTGATCACCACACAATCAGCTCTGTAATAGAAGTTAAGCCATATGTAAGCTTAGAGCGCCGATTCTTCAAAACGTTTAAGGAACATTGAAATATCTTCGTAGTACATGATTAATTATTCTATCCTTCACGACACTCCCAGTGAAGAATATAGATTATTTAAATGAAGTTAAAGTTTTATCTGTATAATATAATAAACATATTTTGCTGCATTTCATCTTAAAAATTATATTGTATGTAAATACGCACTTTATAAAGTGCCGCAGGTTGTGTAATATTATAACTGTAGTGCAAGTTTACAGTGAGGTAATTGTACTTATAAGTACAAGCAGTTCTACAAGGAGCAATTGATTGACTGTGTTTAAAGTTCTTGGGATGAAACTGTTTTTGAACCGCGAGGTCCGTACAGGAAAGTCTCTGAAGCGTTTTGCTGTGGCTGTGGCAGTGTGTGTTTGATGCTGTATACCGATAATTCTCTTTTCGATCAGCTGCTGCTGTGATTTCCCACTCAGATACAGTAATAGAAATACTCCGAGTGGTGCAGTGAGAGTAATATGGAAAAAGATGATCCGCTGTGGCAACTCCTAACGGGAGCAGCTGAAAGAAGAAGAAGGTGCAGTGAGAGTAACAACGCTAAAGCAGTAATGGAATTTGGAATACTATGGCTATTCCCTGGACCATTATATTGTTACAAGTTAATTACAATTAGATGCGTTACACTAATAAACAATATGCGGTTAGTTTCAGTGTATTTATAAAGCCGCGTCAGGAAAATAAGGAGTAACCACACAGGAACAGTAGCACTGCTTTGACGCTGGGTGCCGCCAGTCTGCAAAACCGAGCGGAGAACTTGCATACAACAAGGTATGAGGTACCGTGGAAAAGTGCGTGGCTTTACAGCAAGTGTAGGTTTTATACATCGCAATTTGAACGTGGAAAAGTTCTTACGCATCATTTCTGTGCGTACGCACCGTTTATACATGAGGCCCCTGAGCTGTGAGAATTTTGATTTTAGCTTTGTCAGGGATGCAATAGCAGACTACCTGCTTCCAGTGGTGATCGACACATTTGCAAAACAAAGATGATGATGAGGAGCTGTGAAGGAATTTAAGGTGGCCCGGCATTATGACTTTTTTCATAGGCTTCAGGGATTCTAGTATTAAAAGATTCATTTATTAATATAGATAAGTAAAAGAGGAATGAAAAATGGGAAAAAAGGAAAAATCAGGCAATTCCTAAAACAAGAGCAAAATCCAGAAATACAAGCAATAATATAAAATAGTCATCAGAAAAAGCAATACAAAAAAGCATATCCAAACATCAATGAACCACTGAAGTGTCCACTCTCAAGCTCTGCAATATATTGAGTTACATAAATGGCAGCCCTAAGTTTCCAGAATGCATATTTAGTATTATTAGACTTAGATGACCAGGGGAGATCCCTGTCGTTGTCAAATGTGTGTCCACCATCAGTTATATAAATGGTGCCCCTTGGTGTCCCTAGCACACACTGAGTATTGTTAAACTTCAATACCCAATCAGCGTTCAGATGACATGCACCTTAAGTTACCAAAGCAGCACCCCTTGTTGTCCATAGTTCAATGTGGGGGAGGATTTTGGAGCACCCACCCTTTAACATTCATAAATGGTGCCCCTCAGGTGTTAGCCCTCTAGGCAGCAGCTTATGTTAACTAATGGATGGACAGGCTCAGCTCTTAAGTCCTTCTAATATAACAATGTAATTTCACATTTTAGACCTAACATCATACTGTATATTCAAATCTAACCTTTTTATCTCATACATGTAATACTTTGCATTTGTTTGTATTCAATTATAGCTACCACATACTTACCCAAGTCTGAATTCTATCAAGCGCTACTTGTAATGAGAATTCTGCCCAGATCCTCCTGTAATGTTTCTACTGTGGGGTAACTGCCATTCCACCTAGTTTAATGTCATCAGGAAGCCTAATCAGTTTTTTTATTTATATTTTCATGAAGATGATTTATATCTTTTAGGAAGTGAAATGGCCCCAACACTAAGACCCAAAGGACACCACTTTTAATGTCATCTAATTTGGAAAAAGGTCAATTTACTATAATCTTTTTTGAGCCAGTTTTACACTCATCCACACAATTGTCCTTTAACCCAAATTTATTTTAGATAGATCACTAGCTTCTCGCATGGTACCATTATGGATTTTTTTAAAATAAAGATAAATAATATTATATGAAATCATCTGATGAACTGTTTAACAGAATTCTAGCCTATTAATTAAATACAGTCTTCCCTGTCCAAACCCATGTTGACTGTTTGCTAATACACCGGTACTTGACCTGTGGTGCTCAGGCTTTTCTTTAATGACTGGCTGGGCTTTATTAACCCATAAGCTTACTGCCATCTTTTTTAATATATATATATTTTATATAATATAAAAGAGCAACATTTGCTAGCTTCCAGTCTTTAGACGTGACAACAGTATGTGTGTGGTATCTGAAAAAGGTTTATATATGTTATCACTAATAACCTTGCGCATTCTCAGATAAATGTCATACAGTGCTATTCAGGCATTATGTTTGATTTCAGCCATTTTAATCTTTCACATGTAAAAACTTCAAAACAATTTGAATTTAGAGGAGATGCTATTTCCATTTCCGTTTATTTAATTACACCCTAACTTTTTTCTAATTCATTTTATCATCTCTTTGAAAGTTTTGTACAACTAAAATGTAGACAGGACCTCTTTGAATCAATTTTTCACACTGCTCCGCTCTATCTCACTTTGTGGTTTTCTAATAGCCTTTTTAACCATTTGCCCTTATGTCCTCATAAGCCCTATGGTTAATGCTGGAGTTAATTGCCTTGTAAGTTAATTGTCTTGTGCCATAGCCGCTGAAGGTAATATTGCCTTTATATTTATTTATTTAACTGTATTTCTTTTCAGCATAAGAGTCAGGAATTCTGTCAGGTAAAGCAGACTATTTCTCATTTACTCCCTGTGGTAACACTAAACTGTTACATGTTGCTATCTAGCCTTAAGCATCTCCTACTTTCTCCAGAGCCCTCAAGATCTGTCTTTTTGTGAGTATGAAACCACCCATGAGGGTAAAGAACTCATCAATGTATTAGGCTTATTTGGATGTGTGGTTATATTAGCAAAAACGAGTTCCCCAGTCATAAATATAGAGGGATTTGAGGTACAAAAATTGTAACAAGAGAAGACAAATTTATTCTTGAGTAATAGACATGTCATTAGCTCATGTGAACTTGAACTAAAAAAACAATTATAAAGCACAGGATGATTCCAAAAGAGGCTAAAATCAGAATGCAAGAATCAAGACAAGTAAAAGTACTGCCTAAATTTCAATGCTTGTTAATACTGTAAAAAGAATACCTATTAAAGCAGCAACTTGACTACCAAGCCTTCACCAAGGTTGAAAAATATATATAACAAGGTTTAGAGGAATAAGTGCAGATGAGATAAATACATGATGTTATGGCAGCATATCCTGGATCCTAAATTAAATGACAGAGGTGGGTCATTGCATTTGACTTTTTCACTGATTGATTTTTATTTAATATTAAAAAGAATAATTAACTACAAATTTGCAAGCGCATTTGCCTGAGAGCCGTGAAGTTTCAATAAATTATTTTATATAGTGGCCTTTGCAGAGCACCTGAGCCCAAGAGATTTTATAAAGCATCCAACCTGCTATTTCCTAACTGCAGGGTCACGTGGGTCTGCTGGAGCCAATCCCAGCCAACACAGGGCGCAAGGCAGGAAACAAACCCTGGGCAGGGCACCAGCCCACCGCAGGGCACACACACACCCCAACCATACACTAGGGGCAATTTAGAATTTCCAATGCACCTAACCTGCACGTCTTTGGACTGTGGGATGAAACTGGAGCACCCGGAGGAAACCCATGCAGACACGGGGTGAACATGAAAGCTCCACGCAGGGAGGACCTGGGAAGAGAACCCGGGTCTCCTAACTGCGAGGGAGCAGCGCTACCCAATTTAAATCAGATTGTGGAGGAGATCATTCAGTAATTTCAAAATCAGGTTCCGATTTATTGTTATTTGTATATTTTGCAATTAGCTGGTTTAATTATATATAACGATATATACATACTAGTTTAGTTAATTAATTTTTACTGTTTCAATGTTTTTAATTGTAAAGATCTTGTTGCAATAGGTAAACGTGACGTATTGAAAAATGCAGTCAATAGAACATGTGGAGGACTGCCGGCTTCCCATGCCGGTCCTCACCCCCAGGCTGCCAGGAGGAGCTCTCCCGACAGCAGGATCGTGCCCGGAGGTCCAGCAGGGCCTTATGGACTTTGTAGTGTTTATACACAGCCCTGCTGGATACCTTGGGGACCACCAGGAGTCGCTGTGGGGGGACTTATGGGCTCTGTGATGCTGTGTGCCCGGGAGTACGTCACGGTCACGTGACAGGAAGAAATGTCGTGCCCCCGGGTTGAAGTAAAGGACTAATTGCCCTGACCCGGAAGGAATAAGGAACTGTGGACTGTTGGGACAGAAACACCTCCGGGTCAGGGGCTATAAAAGGGCGGTGCCTCGCTCCAGACAACGAGCTGAGCTGGGAGGTAGAGGAGCAAGTGTCTGGGCGAGGAGGAGAGTTTGTTTGAAAGAGTTTATTATATATGAGTAGTGTGGAAGGTGCTTGGTGCACTGTAAAAAATAATAAAGAGTCATGGACTTTTCCCTGGTGTCTGGAGTTGTACCTGAGGGTTCAAGGGAGCACTAGCGCCCCCTACTGCCACAAACATTTCCAAACAACAGTTAAAATGCCTTAAATCATAATCAACATGTATAGCCCTACACTACCCATGTCAGAACACTATGTAAACAAAAGAACTATAATAAAATAATGAGTCAATAAATACCTTACTGATTTATTTAGTTGATACTTGTAGTGTGTGCTAGTATCTCGCAGCAAATTGCAAAAATCTTTCCTAGACAATAATATTACTAATTTACATTTCTTGATAGTAATTCAGGGTTAAACAACCACTTTGAAATGTTAGATATTCATTAATGTTATGATTAGGCCACTCTAAAAGGCCTAAATTCTTAAAGTAGGCCTAAGATAAAACTCAACTTATTCACTGTCAGCATTCACAGTTATTTGATTCAGTTCTTTAACATTTTATACCAAGTTATACAAATTAAAGATTCTATATCATAATGCCATGAGGCCTCATGTATAAATGGTTTATACACCCATGTATAAATACTAAAGGCATGCACATTTTCACGGCAGCCTCACATTATGCGTGTACACTTACACTTTTCTGCTTGATTTTGCAAACTGGTTGAACCAAGCGTCAAAGCACTGCTACTGTTTCTGTAGTCTTTCATTTTTAGATTCATATTCCTGACACTGGCTGTATCAAATGCACCAAAATTAATTTATTGTTTACAAATTTAAGGCACTTGATTGTTATCATTCTGTAACAATATAATGATGCACCGAATGACCAAGTTATGCCAAGTACCATAGCTGCTTTAGCATTGTTACTCTCATGTGCACCAAAGAGAGTATTTTAACCTTTATTTTATTTGTATGTTGTATCACAGCTACACAGGTTGTGTCGGAGCACAGAGGATTATCGGGATACAGTTTTCAGTCCTGGAGGACATTTATAGCACACGTTACCTCAGGAAACCACCAACATCTTCATGGATTCCACTCAGCCAACCCATAGTCTTTTCTCACTTCTCTAATCCGGCAAACACTTCAGAGCCTTTCCTTCATGGACCTTGAGGCTCAGAAACAGTTTCATCCCAAGAGCTATAAACACACTCAATCAGTCCATTTAGTGCTCCTGGTACAACTGTTTGAAATTAAAATTCCAATTGTAATACCGTTACAACTGTAACGTTGTATATATTTGTTATTTTTTTATCATTTTATAGAAAATACGTTTGTGGAGGAGTTGCATATTGAATCTCATTGTACCATATAATGAAAATAAAGGAATTCAATTCAATAGAAAACAGTACATATTTACAGATGATTATGATTTGCTTCTAAGTCGATTTACATTTTCAAGAGCTATCCTCTTGGAGCTGTGTGCTGTTAGAATACTAAGATGCATACTTGACATCATTTTTATAATAAAATGCAATAAAGTATGTATATTACATTTTACAAATAAATTGTTAATTTAATTTAAACAATGTATGCTGTTAATAATTAAACATGTTGGGGCACGGTGGAGCAGTGGTAGCGATAAGCTGGAACCTTGTCCAGGGTTTGTTCCTGCCTTTGACTCTATGATTGCTGGAACTGGTGTGACCTTGGATGGATGGATAGATGGATGGAAAAGTTAAATATGTATAATGAAGATTTCTGAATGTTCCTTAAATGTTTGGAAGAATCAGCGTTTTAACCTTGTAGCTGGTTTTTCATTTATTACAGATGCTTATTGTACGCCGATTGGTTATGTTGTGAAAGAAAACAGAAGAATAGGAATTGGGGGTTGGTTCATTTGAGAGACAGTACTGCTGTAATAGATTATTCTATCCAGGGTCACACACAGACCAGCAAGCATTTTGCTGGAGACAGGAACAATCAATGGACAGGGCATCAGATCATCACTACCGCTGCGCCACCATGCCCCCATATGTTTAATGCATGCTTTAATGCATTTCTTCATGAAAACCGATATCAAGTATACATCTTAGTATTCTAAAATGTTCAGACAGCTGTAATATCATGAATGTAACATATTATGTGTAGCAATCACTGCTTGCACGCTCCTGTCACCGTATGGGACTGCCTGTTTAAGGTAATTAACGACTTAATCGGAGAACACATGGAATACAAAGCATTTAACGTGGTATTTTAGTTACGATGGGATCTGAGAAACTCTTGTAAATTAAACATCCATTTTAAGATGAAGTTTATGATGTTCTACTTTAATGACAAAATAAACTATGACATTAAAGTGGAAATTTCAAATTTAATCTTGACATAGACCTTTGTTTTCTTCACTGTGCCCCTATTTTTTTTTTCTTCTCTGTGGCCGTAATATGCTTCCTTAAGACACTTGAGACACTCTCATTTTTATGTCGACTTCGACATCTGACAACTTCCTTTATGAAATTCTTCATTTTATATATGCTTTTATCATTGTCTTTTAACAAAACATTGAACGGAAGAGGATAATTATATTGATTTGCATATTCAAAAATGTAGAATTCTGGGGAAAGTCGAACTGGGACTGTAGGCACATTCATGTGTGTTAAAATTCATGTTGACTGGGTTTCATCAAGGGGAAGCACATGGAACTTTGCTTACACACAGTTTTATGCATCTCATTTTTTTTGTGCACACGCACATTTCTGTTTTTGTCCATACGCCATGTTTTAATGTGAATTCTATGCACGGTGTTATATATGAGACCAATAATCTTTATCTGGCCCAACTGTAGAATGGATGAACCTAATTGTTCAATCACTGCATTATTATTTAAATTAAAAACATTTTTTTAGTGTGATACAGGAAACACCTGTAGTCAATGACATTAGAAAGAAAAAAACTTATTATGAAAGAATAGATTTACTTTTTCTATGATATAAGCCATTAAAAACAGAGCTACTTAAATGGATGGCTGGTGGCATTTGTCTGCTTTTTTCTGATTCCTTTTTCTATTTGTGTACAGAAAGAAAGAAAGAAAGAACATTTTAGACTGACAACAAATTTTATACAAAAGGTTATTTATGCACTTATGTGCATCGTTCAAATCTTAAGTCATGACTTTGTATCACCTGCAATAAAAATATCACTGAAGATTCTAGTCTCATGTCTATTTAGACTTTTCCTTATCCAAATAAAACATATTTTTGCTTTACTTGATCATATTTGTAAAGATGTATTGTTCCTATAGCCACACATTTCTTAGAATACAGCTTATTTATTCACTTGTATGATAATGATAAGTGTATTATAATCTGTGCCAGGAGACTCTCACACCTAAGTTGCATTGTGTTGCACATGATATTTGTTGTATTTCTGTGCTTCTGTAACAGAATGAATTAAATCATCCATCCATATTTAGACCCTAACGAATGGCTGAATGCACATTTTTATATTCTGCATCTTGTAATCTTTGGATAGTAAATAATTCATAAGAATACATTATCAATGTGTCCTCTAGCAGGTGAAAACTGATTCAAATTTACTTGCATCATTTTAGGTTTTGCTTTTTATAGCTTCCCTGTGGTGCAGTTTCAGTATCACAGAACTTTGGACAGGACTGTCTAGACCAGTCCAATTAATGTCACCCTTTCCTGTTTATACTGTGAACTTGAAAAATAAACAATTGGATTTAAACAGTGTTATAATATCACTGTGGATTATATAGGGCCTATCTAGATTAACATTGATATTTCCAATTTAAGAAAAGTATCTTTGTATAAAATGTACAATTATTTCCAGTTTGTACTTCAGATCTTGTACTTTCTTTCAAAGAAAGAGAAAGGGTATTTTTTTATTATCTGCCCTTTTTACATTTGCAGATAATAACTTCAGTGGTTTTCCATTTTAAATATGCAATAAATATGTATTTGGCTTGAGGGGAAAAGAACAGCATAGCTTTTATAATTATGGTTTAATATTTTAGCACAATGCTTTATTTTTAATCTTGTAAAAGATGTACCATTTTTGATAAAGCAATACAGAAAGCCTACATTATCATCTGTGTCCCTGAAGAGAACCCAGTGCCTAGGTTATGCAGAGTGGCAGCTGCTTAGTTTCGCTGTGCCAAAATATGACTGGGCAAATACTGTAGGTGGCATGAGGTTGAAGAATGACCTCCTGGAAAGTGTTTGCCTTGTGTCTCAATAAGAGTGAGTGAGGTTTTTGCAATCCCCTCTTCAGTTTCCTCTTTGAAATTGTTTCTTCCTAACTAAGAGGTTGCTGCCAATGATGGAAAAAAATTAATGCCAAATCTGAAAGCATCCTGAATGCTGTTGTGCTATCACTCTTGAAGAAGTTTGTTAACAAGTGGGTTAGGCAGGTGCACTGGATGCTCACAGGTATTCTTTGATTGTTGGATTAAAAATTAAGTTTTTATCTCTGGATAATGCTTGTTTAAATAAAGTTATAAAGTTATAAGTTATAAAGTTTTTCTGAGCATCAAAGGGTAAAGTACTTGCCCCTGTTCTACTGGATACATACAGTGCATCTGGAAAGTATTCACAGCGCATCACTTTTTCCACATTTTGTTATGTTACAGCCTTATTCCAAAATGGATTAAATTCATTTTTTCCTCAGAATTCTACACACAACACCCCATAATGACAACGTGAAAAAAGTATACTGTAATTGAGGTTTTTGCAAATTTATTAAAAATAAAAAAACTGAGAAATCACATGTACATAAGTATTCACAGCCTTTGCACAATACTTTGTCGATGCACCTTTTGCAGCAATTACAGTCTCAAATCTTTTTGAATATGATGCCACAAGCTCGGCACGCCTATCCTTGGCCAGTTTTGCCCATTCCTCTTTGCAGCACCTCTCAAGCTCCATCAGGTTGGATGTGAAGCATCGGTGCACAGCCATTTTAAGATCTCTCCAGAGATGTTCAATCGGATTTAAGTCTGGGCTCTGGCTGGGCCACTCAAGGACATTCACAGAGTTGTCCTGAAGCCACTCCTTTGATATCTTGGCTGTGTGCTTAGGGTCGTTGTCCTGCTGAAAGGTGAACCGTCGCCCCAGTCTGAGGTCAAGAGCGCTCTGGAGCAGCATTTTCATCCAGGATGTCTCTGTATATTGCTGCAGTCATCTTTCCCTTTATCCTGTCTAGTCTCCCAGTACCTGCCGCTGAAAAACATCCCCACAGCATAATGCTGCCACCACCATGCTTCACTGTAGGGATGGTATTGGCCTGGTGATGAGCGGTGCCTGGTTTCCTCCAAACGTTACGCCTGGTATTCACACCAAATAGTTCAATCTTTGTCTCATCAGACCAGAGAATTTTGTTTCTCATGGTCTGAGAGTCCTTCAGGTGCCTTTTGGCAAACTCCTGATTGGTGAATTGCTGCAGAGATGGTTGGCCTTCTGGAAGGTTCTCCTCTCTCCACAGAGGACCTCTGGAGCTCTGACAGAGTGACCTTATATAGACAGGTGTGTGCCTTTCCAAATCATGTCCAATCAACTGAATTTACCACAGGTGGACTCCAATTAAGCTGCAGAAACATCTCAAGGATGATCAGGGGAAACAGGATGCACCTGAGCTCAATTTTGAGCTTCATGGCAAAGGCTATGAATACTTATGTACATGTGCTTTCTCAATTTTTTTATTTTTAATAAATTTGCAAAAATCTCAAGTAAACTTTTTACACGTTGTCATTATGGGGTGAAATTATTCATCCATTTGGGAATAAGACTGTAACATAACAAAATGTGGAAAAAGTGATGCTCTTTGAATACTTTCCAGATGCACTGTATTTATAAGCAAGTAGTAACTCGGGGCTGGATTAAGACCTCTACAGGCCCTAGGATGTCGAAGCTGAAAAGTCCCTTCTGCACTCCAAATTACTACCCGCCCACTAGGCACACAAATATACTGACAAATTATGAATTATGAATATGCCTCAAAAATAAATGATATACAATACAGCATGTGATGTTAAATAAATAATAAAAGTAATAAAAAAGTATAGTACAAAATGTTGTACTGGGTGAATTTTACCTTCCCTTTGTTCTTTAGTGTATTGCAATGAATGTAAGAACCTAATTAATGAGTGCAATATCACGTCTGTGGGAACTGGACTGCACATAGATTCTAAAGTTTCTAAAAGTGGTGACATCAGCCCTCTCCTGACTCTCTCTGTAAGGTCACTTTCATTAGTCTCAACTGTAGTATTTACAGGAAAACCTTTTTTTTTCATTTTTTTATCTAATCTACTCTAATCTAATTTTCAGTGGGCTCTCATTTTGAATGACCATCCACCATTGTCTCTTTTGCAGCACAGTAACACATCAAATGTCTGATCTCTTTAAAGTGACCTATGTGACACCTGTTCTGGCAGTGGCCACCCACATTAACCAAACAGGGCTCATATTTTTCTTTGAAATGCTTTTTATTTAGGTCTGATTGGATACATTTCTAATTGTGAGGATCGAAGTGGGGTCACAGTGTGTGCTGGAGAGCAGTTTACTGTGAGTGTCTATATTGTTAATAAAAACTTTGACTTATTAGGCATTTCCCTTGAATATGCTTAAGGTCTGCAGGGCTCCAGAGTGTGCAACTAAGTCACCCTACCTGACCATACCTACCTACTCTACCTGATGGTAGATCTAACCATGTAGTAAACTTTACAATCATTTAAAGTTTCACTATACTGTGCAGCTGTAGTACTTAACATAATATACATTAGATATGCAGTATATCTGCTGATCTACCTTACTACCTAAGGTGCAAGGCAGCCCAATTAATATTAAAATACCAAAGCAAGAGCTGCTTCCCAGAAGCCTTACACCTGCAGGAAAAGCAATGTATTTCAACAACAACAACAATATTTATTTATATAGCACATTTTCATACAAACAGTAGCTCAAAGTGCTTTACATATTAAAGAATAGAAAAATGAAAGATACAATTATAAAACAAAATAAATCAACATTAACATCGAATAAGAGTAAGGTTCAATGGCCAGGGGGGACAGAAAAAACAAAAAAAAACTCCAGATGGCTGGAGAAAAAAAAATAAAATCTGTAGGGATTCCAGACCATGAGACCGCCCAGTCCCCTCTGGGCATCCTACCTAATATAAATGAAACAGTCCTCTTTGGATTTAGGATTCTCACGGAAGGGCTTGATGATGATGATGGTCACGTAGACTTCTGCCTTTTAATCCGTCCATCATTGTTGGAGCATCATGAAGCTTTGAGTAGGTGGTGGCCTGCGCCACCACCACAAAGAAACCGGAAAAAGAAACAGAAAAGAGAGTAGGGGTCAGTACCGATTTTAGAGCCACCATGAATAGTTATTGAACATATAGAGTATCAGGATTAAGTTAAATTACGATTAAAATGAAGTTATAAAAAGGCCATGTTAAAGTAATGTGTTTTCAGCAGTGTTTTAAACTGCTCTACTGTATCAGCCTGGCGAATTCCTATTGGCAGGCTATTCCAGATTTTAGGTGCATAACAGCAGAAGGCCGCCTCACCACTTCTTTTAAGTTTTGTTCTTGGAATTCTAAGGAGACACTCATTTGAGGATCTGAGGTTACGATTTGGAATATAAGGTGTCAGACATTCCGATATATAAGATGGGGCGAGATTATTTAAGGCTTTATAAACCATAAGCAGAATTTTAAAGTCAATCCTGAATGACACAGGTAACCAGTGTAGTGACATTAAAACTGGAGAAATGTGTTCGGATTTTCTTTTCCTAGTTAGGATTCTAGCAGCTGCATTCTGCACTAGTTGCAAATGATTTATATCTTTTTTGGGTAGTCCTGAGAGGAGTGCGTTACAGTAATCTAGTCGACTGAAAACAAACGCGAACTAATTTCTCAGCATCTTTCAGTGATATAAGCGGTCTAACTTTACTTATGTTTCTTAAGTGAAAAAATGCTGTCCTAATGATCTGATTAATATGTGATTTAAAATTCAGATTACAGTCAACAATCACCCCTAAGCTTTTACCTCCGTCTTGACTTTTAATCCTAATGTATCCAGTTTATTTCTAATAGCCTCATTGTATCCATTATTGCCAATCACTAAGATTTCAGTTTTCTCTTTATTTAACTTGAGAAAATTACTATTCATCCATTCTGAGATACAAGTCAGACATTGTGTTAGTGAATCAAGAGAATCGGGGTCATCAGGTGCTATTGATAAGTACAGCTGTGTGTCATCAGCATAGCTGTGGTAGCTCACGTTGTGCCCTGAGATAATCTGACCTAACGGAAGCATGTAGATTGAGAATAACAGCGGACCCAGGATAGAGCCTTGTGGAATACCATATCGGATATCATGTGTCTTGGAGTTGTAATTCCCACAACTAACAAAAAATTTTCTCCCTGTCAGGTGGGATTCAAACCAATTTAAGACACTGCCAGAGAGGCCCACCCATTGACTAAGGCGATTTCTAAGAATGTTGTGATCAATGGTGTCAAATGCAGCACTCAGATCTAAGAGGATGAGAACAGATAAATGGCCTCTGTCTGCATTTACCCGCAAGTCATTTACTACTTTAACGAGTGCAGTTTCTGTGCTGTGATTTGTTCTAAAACCCGACTGAAATTTATCAAGAATAGCATGTTTATTGAGGTGGTCATTTAGCTGCATAATGATTGCCTTCTCCAGAACTTTACTTAAGAAAGGCAGGTTAGAGGTGGGTCTAAAATTTTCAAGAGCTGAGGGGTCGAGATTATGTTTCTTAAGTAGGGGTTTAACTACAGCAGTCTTAAGACAGTCTGGGAAGATCCCAGTATCTAGTGACGAATTTACTATGTCCAGAACATTATCAATTAGCACGCCTGATACTTCTTTGAAAAACCTTGTTGATATCGGGTCAAGGACGCAGGTGGAGGGTTTTAATTGAGAGATTATTTTCTTTAAATCAGGTAAATCTATCCTAGTATACAAAGTATACTAGTATACAAAGTCAATGAAAACCAGTAGTGTAGCATGCCCAAATTCACAAAAACATGCTTACTGTCTGGCAGTGTTCCCCATGTGAGCTACAACAATGTGGAATGTTTTTTTAGAAATTAAAAAAATATATACTTTTATAACTACTCTAATGTCTTAATCAAGTTTTCTTTTTCTTTAATGACTAATGAAAACCCTAAGCTAGATCCAAAGGTAAATTTGAGGTTTTAGTATGGAATCTGTTGTGCAGCTCTCAAGGCTATTTGTAGTCAATAAATGTTTACATTCATTTCTTTAATCAGAAACATAGGCTTATCTCAAGTAATAAATATAAAAAAGTACGGCAGAGGACTGCCTTCTGTCACCGCCAAACAGGTGGTTAGTAGTGGACTTACTGGGGTGTTGTTTAATTAAGCTCAAGCGAGCAATCAGATTGAATGGCCCTGTCATGTTCTTATTTTTAAGGGTTGTTTGTTAAGACATAGCTCACACTTATCTTGCCTTGTTCATGTTTCTCTCCAACAGGACATACCTACATAACTAGTAAATTCAGAGACTTACTAGTTGATAGGCTCCTGTAACAGCAGACATACAGGCTGACTGTTGTTGCTGAAATTTAAAGTCAATCTCTAGGTGAGGGTGGGCATTAAGTGTGGTTTATGATCACACATCTTAATTGGTCCTGTGATATACAGTATGGGTTTGATTGTATTTCTCACTTAAGAAACTTTAAAAAGTTATGTTTGGTCATATTGTATCCCTTCTTTTGTAATGGAAGTTTCTGAAATAAACAAAACAAAAGATAAGTTTAAAGAAATTAAATGTACTCCTAATTTCTGGAATGTGATAGACATTACCATCCATATGCTTTTCTATATATGGGTTACTTTATCACTAAAAGAGTTAATTTAACACTGGTCATTTTGTTATGTATTTTTCTATTTAATTGATATTTAAGGGAGATGTTTATTAAAATGCACATCAGTGTATAAATGTTTGAAATAATTCAATAATTTTCATATTTTTGATGTTCATTTTTTTTTTTTATCAGGGTAACTTTAAACTGATTTAAATGTTTAATCAAGACATTACTTATGTTGCAGACTACTATTGTTGCTTGCTATTACTTAATTATAAATTATTATTCATGTGTAACTGCAATGCCCCATTATCAGGAGCCACTACTACACTATCATAATGGTGAACTCTTTTAGCTCATCTGCAATTATTAATCTTTAAATGCTGGTTATTAGAGAACATTTCCGTAACTACAATGTACACCACACCACACAGTCCAACTCACAACCACAGCTCACAAAACTACCGCTTGTGTAAAATGTATAGCAACTAGTGCTTCGGATTAATTATAACTCATTTTAAGTATAGTCAATATTTTTAATGACTAAAAATGAATTTTCCCATGCTGCCACGAAAGCACCGAAAGATAAGTTTCATGAAAAATTGAAATACTTGTCATGGCCTCTAGAGCTTTGTGATGTGTTAGAAGGAGCAGTTCTTCACTTGCTCAATTTTATGTTAACCATTTGTTCACAAAGAACTGTTTTGTCTCAACATACACCTTCTATACTACAGTCGAATTTCTTCAATCTATAATGTGTTTAATAAGTTTTGCACCAATGGCAAGTTTTGCACGAAGAGAAAGAGAAGAGCATGCTGTACGTTGTGCTCTGAAAACATGTCATCAATTGCACTGTGCAATGGCCTGTGCTGCTCCGTCTCACCATTATCCTTGTATCTTTTTGTGCCTTTGGCCACTTGCGTACTTGCTCTTCTTGATTATGAGTGACTGCTTTGAGGATGCAGTATGCTGGTATCACTGACAGTTTGTTACAGCTCAATAAATTTGGTCATATACTGAAGTTTACAGTCACAGTAACACTTGCAGAAAGTTCCAGATGTAGCATTTTTTAAGACCTTTTGTCTTTTTCTCTATAGTATGTTTCCTGGGGCAGTGTCAACTACTTGTATAAGCTGTGCCAGTTTTGTGCCACTGTTGATCTTCTTACAGGAGTAGCAAAATACTGTGTTGGTTGTGTTGATTCTTACCCTAAAACAGGCAGGCAAGGTTTGATGTGATTGTTTTTTTCAACACCTTGGTCATCAAGAAGGTTTAACTGTAGCCTGCAGATGACCAGATTGAAATTTTTACAGGTTAAGTCTACTCCGTCTTAAACAGTAAAATCTCTATGGCTGGAACCAGTGTGGGCACTTCTATTGCTGACTTGCTGTGCATTCCATGTTAACACTGAAAGTTTCAGTGATACCTCAGTGGCAAATGAAAACATAACTGCTAGCTCTGCTGGCAACAGTACTACCGAGCGTGCTTAAAAATCTAGAAGTATTCCACTGCCAAATCAGCCACGGTCACAGATTTACTTGATACATGACAACAATTTTACACAAGAAGCAATACTTTTCTAGATAATTAAATACATTGATCATATTATAGAAAAATTAAAAAAGAAAATGCTTAAAAAGACAAAGGTGAGAGCTGTTCTAAACATTTTAGTAATACATTAAATTACTATGGAAGAACATTTATTACTTGTTTTCCAGAAGATGTAGTAGGGCTGTGCCTCACTGGCCCATGTATTTCGAGACACCAGTGGAGTTACATGTTTAAAACTGGTGCTCAAACTTAGTCCCCTGGTTAATACCAAATGCCTATCCTTTCAAATTGTTCTACCATTTGTCCAGATCTTTTATGCCCAGGTGTAACCAGGTGGAAAGAACAAACTTATGGTTTTTTTTAGTCCCAGATATAGTCATTACCAGAATTGGAAAAGGTACTTAAAAAAGAGAAAGAAATTTACTCAAGTAAAAGTATATAACATGGAAACTAATAAAGTAAAATTAATAAAGTAAGCCTGCAAAAATTACTCAAGTGAAAGTTACTTTACATAAAAATAGTATAAATTGCCAAATATCATCAAATCTTCATCCATTCTTCCACTTGAACTCCCTCACAATTTACTTAAGCTCAAAAGCAGTAAAACTGAATTACTGATCATAGGCTGTAAATCAGTACTTGCTAAGTACAAGAGATTTACCTTCTCCTTTGAGGACTGCACCATACTCATTTCCATTCAGAATAATAATACCCTCGGTATAATCATGGATGGCACCCCCTCCTTTGCCCCACATATAAATAATGCCTCCTGGATTGCCTTCTACCACATTCGTAATATTACTAGAATTCACCCTGAAGTGCTAGTGTTTTAGTTAACTCATTGACTAATGTAATAGCATTTTTTCTAACACCCAGAATAAACTCCCTCACAGATTACAGCTCATTTAAAGCTCTGCTAGCCAACCATATTACACGTCAACTCCACTGGCTCCCTGTGGCATTCCAGATTTACTTCAAAATGCCTCTCCTCAGATTTAAAGGTTTACATAACCTGGCCCCAGCTACATCACTGACCACTTCCAACTTTATAGTCCTGTTCATTCCCTGTGATCCTCATCTGTAGGTTTATCAACAGTCCCAACTGTCAGTTCTATGGGTGTTAAAGGCTTTTCTGTTGCTGCCCTCCAGACCTTGGAACACTTTACCCTCCCACATCCTAAGTCTGGACTCCATTACAATTTTAAAAACTCTTTATGTACTTTGGTATTCCCACAAGTCTTTGCACTGTAGCCAACTGTTCTTTAGGATATTTACTAATTAAAGTTTCCATTATAGCTTAGTTCATGCAGATTTCACTATTGATTGTTTACTTATTGTTTTGATTTTTACTTTTGTTATTCAGTATATACATGGATTTTACTACTGGTCTGTTTTACTCTGCGAGGTGAGCTTAAGTGTCATGAAAGATGGTTTAAATAAAATGTATTATTATTAACAATAGTAATATGCTTAAAGAGCCAAGCTGTGCATTTGAAGTATAAACAGAATGCACATAGATAGATAGATAGATAGATAGATAGATAGATAGATAGATAGATAGATAGATAGATAGGAGTGAATAATATATTGTATGTTATAGGTAATTACATTTCAAGCAAATTTTGCCTGAACTTGTCTACGAAATACTAAAAAAACATTTCTAAAAGAATCTAAAAAAAGCGCACGACTGACTTCTTGATTTCAACTTGTAGTTATTATTGTATACTTTTGTCAAAAGGAGCCCTTTGTAAAATTGCAAAGCACACTGTACTCCCCTCAACTGAAATGAGATTTAACGGTATGGAAACAGACCACATATTTTCTGCTAGAAGTTTACAGTGATCATTTAAATATAAATTCAATAAAATTACTATGTTCTTTATTAAGATTTTCTTTAAAAAATGCTTTTAAGTATTATAGATGAACTCAGTAGAAAAACTTTCATGCAAAACTGCAACTGTTAATTTTTCTGTTAAATGTCAGAGATTAACTGATTAAATGAAAAAAAAAAATTCAAGCAAATATGACAGGAGGATCCAAATGCAGTCTCTTTGTTTGGAGCTTTCTACTAAATTTCAACATATAAAACCATTTTTATTTTTAAACCAGAATGCAAATAAACAGCACAGCTGCTGCAGTGGTTTCAAACTGTAATTATTATTATCTACTTCTAGGAAACTGGGTCCTTCATCAACTAGAAAGTGCGTCATACTCCCACCCCGGAATGAGATTTAAACTTATGAAAACAAGTCAATATATTTTATTACTACTTGTGCACTATACAAATTACAATTTGAAATCAATAAGGCTGCTATATTATTTAGTTTGTTATTAAAAAGTTATTGATGATACTTATCTCGGCCTATTGAACTAATAGTACACATCTCTGAAGTAACCTGTATATTTCAAATACTAAAATATGCACAAAAAATGACATCTTGGCATCAAGATCTTGGCATCCTCTGTAAATATCAGATGACAGTGCAAAATGTAGTTATCATTATAAAGTATAATTTAAGACAGCAAAGACTCCAGTAAAGAAAAACACTTTTCCAAATAAAGTGCATTACCAGGATTACATTATGCAAGTACAATCTGCATAAAACCAGCATAAAGAAGCAAATTTTAAAAACTCAAACCATGGTTAATAAGTTATCTCTAAAAAGCTAAGCAGTGAACAAGCTTCAGGAAAAATTTTGTGATTGTGCCACATGCCTTTAAACTACATAAATGTTGAATCTTCTTCTTCTTTTGGCTGTTCCCGTTAGGGGTCGCTACAGCGGATCATCTTCTTCCTTATCTTTCTGTCATCTGCATCTTGTTCTGTTACACCCATCACCTGCATGTCCTCTCTCACCACATCCATAAACCTCCTCTTAGGTCTTCCTCTTTTCCTCTTCCCTGGCAGCTCTATCCTTAGCATCCTTTTCCCAATATACTCAGCATCTCTCCTCTGCACATGTCCAAACCAACCCAATATCACCTCTCTGACTTTGTTTCCCAACCATCCGACTTGAGCGGACCCTCTAATGTACTCATTTCTAAACCTGTCCATCCTTGTCACACCCACTGCAAATCTTAACATCTTTAACTCTGCTACCTCCTGTTTTTTGGTCAGTGTCACCGTCTTCAACCCATAAAACATAACTGGTCTCGCTACCATCTTGTAGACCTTCCCTTTCACTCTTGCTGATACTGAAGTAAAATAAAAAAAAGCATGTAGACAGGTGTTCCAGGAGTTAACAGGTGATAAGCTGAACTACTTCTATTTTTTTTATTTTATATTTATTTTATACTTATTTTTTTTCTATTAACTGTTCAGTTGAAATGTGAGCTTAGACAAATACAACATGAGTCGTCTTCAATATAATGTCAAAGGAGTTTTATTTCTAAGCCCTTTGTGTGACTGATTCTTGGATATTGCATGTGCTGTGAAAGGCAGTCGCTGTAGACTCATCATTACCAATCTCAGTGTTAAGCTTTATGAAACCAAGCAATTTGCAAGAGACTTCATTGTTATACAGAAAAGTACAGGGAAATATTATAAATTATTCTAAACTTATCAATACACATTACGCTTGTTTAAGAAATGTGCTCAACACACCTCATATTACACACTGAAGTGGAACATCTTTTTAAAATGATGCCGCCTGTCATACTAGCTTATCCTTTTGGTTAACTGGGCACTGCTTTATTTGTATCAGTAAGTGGTTATCAGAAACTTACTGTGAACTTTTTCAGTGCAATTAACTATGATCTTTTTCAATTGTTTATGCTGTATTTTAAACACCTCACGAGTTTAAAAATCAATGTCCATGAATTTTTGTTAAAATTTGAGGAATAGTTCTTGTATACAGGTAGCTTCACAGCTTTTGGGATTTAGTTTACATCTCACAATGAAGTTGTTTGGTATTATGTCCTTGAGTCTGAACAACTCCTCTAAATGTGACCAGTGATATAAAATACCATCTCCTTTTTTAAACAGAGTGTTGCTGCTACCACTACACAGAGACCTTTATGCTGCATCTTCCATTGCACAGCTACAGTATCTCCACATACAGCACTGGAGACAACAGGTGGGATCAGGGCCACCGTAGCCAATAAACTGGACCTGTGATATACTGAGATGCATCCACTTACCGAGTCAGAGAACACCACATTGCCATTTTATCATTTACTAAAATACTTTGCGATTCCAGACCATGACCTTCTCTACAATCCACAACATTTTCTCATATAGTGTTATTTTTAATTAGCTGCTGTGAGCTCTGGATTGTTACTAAATAAATATACTTTTTAAAGACTAAAAGTATTTAGATTTGAAAATACTTTAAAAGGTACAAAATAGCTACAAAATCTACTCAAGTTTAGTCGCGAAAGTAAATCCAGTTTGTTACTTTCCACGATTGGTCAGTACATATACTGTATAAGAGTGCATTTACTTTTTCTAAGTTCTCTTAGCCTGAAAAGCTGGTGAAATAATCAATAACGGCACTGCAACATCTTTTTGGTGGTGCCTTTCGTACAGTAAATGTCAGCTTTAGAGTGTGAAATAGACCATCAAAGACATTATCAACCAGCGTAGAAGGTCAATTAAGCATACAAAATGCAAACTAAACCACATATTAAATTCCAAAAGCTTTCTTGTCATAAACAAATAAAAGAGAATCAAGGGTTTAACACAATGCAAATTATAAAAAAAAAACGCAAATTCCTATGGGCTTCTGGTCCATTCATCAAGTAAGGCTCTTGGCAAACCTACTGTAAGTGGCCACCTGGTCTCCCAGCTGCTCCTTGGTCATTTATAAGATGTGCAGAGGAAACTATACAGGAGGTTTCAAGGTTAGAACTGTGACCTGTGAAGCAACAGATTAGGTCCAGCTCTGTATTCAATTTTTTTGTTTGTTTGTTTTTATGCTGTTGCTCCTCCCATCTGTTACGAAGTCACATTCCACAGCTATAAGCTGAAACTTGGAGTTAGCCATATTTATTAAATGAAAACGTACTGTGAAGGATAATGTCTGATTTTCATATGCTTGTTTTGTATTTTAAAAAGGTAAGCATTTGATAGCAAAAAAAAAGATGAATGGCAAGATGGTTCATTGGTTGTTGCTGCTGCTTCACTGCTCTAGAGTCTTGGGTTCAAATTTTGGCCTTCCCACTTTTCGTATGGAGTCTTCACAGCTTCCCAAGGTCTGTGTGGGATTTCACCAAGTATACCAGTTTTCTCCCATGTTCCAATCACCTGTAAGTTAGAGTGACGGATATTTCTAAATTAATCTGATGTAAGTAAGGGTGTGTTTAAGTATGCCTCCCTTCAGAAAGGGTGGGAATGGGGCAGCAGATTAATTAGTAAAAAGAACAGAAATGTAATGCTGATATTATATTATTGCCCATTCTGGAATCAATTTAATAAAGAAAGCATAAACCATCTAACAGTGATACCTGAGTGCACAGCATAATTACTTAGCCTGTGCAGTAAAGTCACTTGGTCTTGATAGCCTATGAACATATTAACTTTTAACTTTTACTGCACTGGGCAATGCTAATGCATTATTAATAACTTGGGTTAAAGTTTATTTTGTGCCATGTCCACTATTAATGCCAAAGTAAAGATTTTCAAATATATATTGAGCGTGTTTAAACCCCTTTTTCCTCTCATTAATTCCCAACAGTATTAAAAGTTAAGTCTATCTACTTGGAGTAAACATATAACAGCAGGAAGTCTGAAGGAATCATGAGTAACACTTACTAAAATAAAAGTAATAATTGAAATGTGCAGTGGCTCAATAATTATAACAGAGGTGATTTTTAACCGTTTTATTGGCTCTAATGGACAAACTGATCGTCTTTTCTTGGGAATTAAAGTCAAATTCCCTACTCTGTAATTAATTGAAAGATACTAAAATACTTTTTGTGTGAGGTAATCTATTGAGTTCCATTATGTTCAAATATGGAAGCTGAGTGCTTTGTTTGCATACTTACAAAGCTAATCTTCTATTGACATGATCTATGAAGCCACGTCTTCTAATGTTTTAGTTGACATTTTACCTTTGCGAGCCTTATTTCTTTAAAAAAAACGTTAACTAATGTCTCATATGAAAAGTAAAGACTTTTAATTTTTAAAAAGTTTACATTTAGAAGAATAAGGAAGTAAAACTGGTGTTCTGTACAGTTTGATGTTATCAGTCCATTAAGACAAGTAAAACAACAATGGTTATGCAGTTCCTGTGTTCTGCTTTGTACTATTCAATTGTATTATGTACAGTTTAAGAAAATGTGGGTAATGTAGAACTAGGTTTAGAACCTATTAGTTGTCACTGTCTTTATGTTAAGAACAGAAATTTTATAACATTTTGAAATTGTGTTGTTATTGTTTAAGATGTTAATAACACAAAATACACAGTTAAAATGATGGGTTCTGAGAAGAGTTCGGAAGACTTGGTAGTTTTAAGAATTCTACTAATCTTTGAATGTAATTTAAATATAAAACATTAAAACTGGAGAGAGAATCACATTTGAGATGTTACCACCTTAATTAGTAATCCATCATATGACTATGTAAGTGTTTTCAAAGACATATAGTTGTCAGCCAGGGACAAAAAAATCATTATTGTTATGGTTTATATTTTCTAACCTGTTTACAAACTTTTCCATTCTGTTCTTTTGTTGCTATAATACTACACTCTATGTTACTACTGCCCACCCTCAAGTCTCTGATTCCACTCTACAGAAGCTGAATTAGGAGGGTCTCTAATTGAGGCAAGGTTTTTTATACATTAGTAACATAATTTATGGACTGCACAAATGCATGTTTGTTAACTAGCAGTTTATTAATATTTTTTATTTGTTTTAAGTTGCAACACTTGAACATTTGTGAACTTGCAGTCCAAACATAAACTTAATGTACAGTACGTTGTTTGCTTTATATTAATTTCTTATTTTCACACATGTATATCATAGAACACATTTATTCTAAAGTAGCCTTTTTCAGTGATGAGCAAGCCATGCCACAATTAATCTTAGATTAGATAGATAGATAGATAGATAGATAGATAGATAGATAGATAGATAGATAGATAGATAGATAGATAGATAGACTGCGGTGGGCTGGCGCCCTGCCCGGTGTTTGTTTCCTGCCTTGCACCCTAAGTTGGCTGGGATTGGTTCCAGCAGACCCCTGTGACCCAGTAGTTAGGTATAGCAGGTTGGATAATGGATTGTTGGATAGATAGATAGATCTATCTATATTACATTAGATATTAATATTAATATCTATATTATATTATGTATTAATTAGATAGATAGATAGATAGATAGATAGATAGATAGATAGATAGATAGATAGATAGATAGATAGATAGATAGATAAACACTTTTGTGTGAACACACACCAGAATGACTATATAGCAAGAATGAATGTCACAGTTACAGTGAGGCATTCTGCAGTTGTATTGCTGTTGCTATAAAGGAGCCCCAGTAGTTCATATAGTCCACGACCTGTCTCTCAGAGGTCTTCATGATGTGAAAACATGTTACACTGGTGGACTGCACAGGACCAATTTTTTATACCTACTTTCTTGCTGCCCACTCCTGCACATAACCAACCTCACTCACACTTCTTCCCACCCACAAACTAAACATTTGGTCCTGCTTCCCTCCATATGCTAACTGTATCATCCCACTTCTCTCTGCTCTTGAACATGAGGTGCTTGATTTACGGCTAATCCATGCTTTAACTCTTCAAAATCTATCATAGCAAGCAGGTGGAAGCTTGTTTCCTTTTTTTATCAATGATAAAGGAAATAAACGACATTTGTCTGGTTTTCTTTTTTTCATTTCACTGCTCTTTAATTTCCTATTTTAAGAGCATTTTGAAATGGTGGTGCTTGTTTGACCTGCCACAGCCAACACACAGATGCACACAAATTTAGACATGGCTGCTGATAAGACATGCACATTTTCTGCTGTCTATATTCACACACATTTTCTATATTAAGCAATAAGAACAATGATTTAGGTCTCTTCAAACACATTTATGCAACATAAAACAGACATTTTAAAGAATAAAATTATTTTAGTTTTGTACTTTAGTCCTTGACTACTCAAAGAAAAACTTTCCTTCCAACCCCATAACATGTTGTCAGGTTCCATGAATCCCTCTGTGAATTTATCTTATATTCTTTACCTTGCACTTTTCTAGTTACCATTACTCCACCACCAACAGCATTCTTACCCCTCAGATATTTTATGACGGCTTTCATGATATTTCTAGTCTCTGGTTACCTAACACAATTTCTTAGTGATTAAAACAATTCTTCTTCAAGATTTCTAGTATACTGCATACTACTTACATACTCTGTCAAAGGTACTCTACACAAAAAAAAAACAACAAAAACAGGGAAATGCTTTAGGTGCTGCAGAAATGCATCTATTACTTATTTACTGTTATGTAACAACACATTAAAAATTGATTATTTTTTCTTAATTACACTTATAAACCATCAGTGAATGTGTAGTGTGGTATATTAAAAGCCTTTGATACACTGATAAAAATTACTTGTAAATATAAAGGATTCTCAGACCTTATATTAAAGTATGAAATATCGTGAGGAATTTGTCTCACTCAAGCCACCTCTAACCATTTCAAAGTGAAATTATTTACTAGTCCATATTGCACAGATGAATAACCACATTACTAAAGCCTTGTAAGTGTTATTAACACCAAATTAAATCTTTGCTATGGTCTTGTTACAAATGAGTAAAGGAGTAATAGACACATTTTACCAAACCAAAAATGTTACCAAAAACTAATGGCCAAGCAAAATGAGGTTCTTTAAATCTGAAGTGTACTAACTTTATTTAGTTTAGTATTGGCAAATCAAATTGCAGTCTACGGTTAATTTTCATTTGGTTTCTTCATTTATATATTTTTGGTTTTACAGTGTAAATACTAAAGAATTTTGCTTTACGAATAAGTGCTTTCAGGTAAGTTTCTTTTTTACCTGATAAGCAACTGGACCAGTGGAATAAAATAATGGTTCATCACAACCTTACTACACCAGTGTTTCCCAACCTTTTTTCAGTGGTGGCATATTTTCTGTAACCTAAAACATCCAAAGCACACCACTGTTCTAGTAACCAATAACATGTCTCGTATACATCCTCAACCGCCCACCAGAGAAACAACATATGCCTTTCAGAAAGTCCAGTAGAAAACAGCTTAGAGATCAGCTTTCGCAGGAATGGCACTTAGTGAGCACTTTGGGTGCATTTCCTAGCTGCCTCAGAAGCAACTCGTATGCCCACTATCCACCAGCACTGTGAGACTTGCTGGTGAGCACACACTATGCCAGATGGACTCTAGCAGTCAGGAGACGCTGTCCTCTAAGTGCTATGTCTGCAACATAGCAATCGTGGAACTGCTCAGTTTCTCCAGATAGATCTGTCCTCCTCTGACAGGTCTCAATCATCTTAGGGGTGACTACCTTATCACTTGTCCATCTCAGGCTCAGAACCAGGTGTGCCACACTATTATTTCCATGGCACACCTTAAATAAACTATTCTGTGAATGGCTTGGCAAAAGCGCTCAAACCAGATCAAGCTTTTGAACTGAAGAACTCTATTTCTGGGTAAAGTGTTCGTTCAAGCATCTTGGATATGAACATATACAAGACTGTATACTGTACTTGATACCTGATCGCTTTCTAGTTGTTAAACTTTCTCAGAACACACTCTGCATTGCTGATATTACGTGAAGTGCCATGGTTGGTAGCCAATAAATGAATTATTAGTGGGCAGGACTTATGACCAATGAATGAGAAGGAAGGGTGTCAGTTGAAAAGATCATTGCCCTTTAAACATCCCCCCAAGCCATACACAAGAATTATTTTTTGCAAGTGGTTTATTTAAGAATGTTTTACCCAAACAACATGTTTGCGATGTTGTGGGTGTATGACTGTGACATGAGCATTGGTGCCCATAGGAGACTTTTAATATGTCAGGAACCTTGCTATCTCCATTCTCTATAAAAACAAGAGATTAAAATTTTCTCTCAGCCATTACTACACAAAACACAGGGTAAATAATATACATTTTTCAGTGGTATATTTTTTAATATGTGAAAAATGTGTAATTAATGAAAATGCCATATCAGGATATATTGAATGTTTATGTAGTCACTATTTCCAAATTTTTTTAATATCCATGGATGTAGTTGTCTTAATGATGGAGGCAAGCTGGGACACCAGTTACAGTGAGTAAACTTCTGTTGGGACCATCTGTCTCTCTTTAAAAAAACAACTAAGACTTACGTAAAATGTAAGCAGATGGTACTTTAAGCTACCCAAAACCCTGATTGTTTGAGAAGTAATGAACACAGCAGCCATTGTAAAAATAGGGTGAGATGAGCTGCAACGAAGAGACAAGAAAATCCACCATGCTTAGCTAGAAAAACAAAGCAATATTTTAATTAGCTGAAAAGTGACATCTACAGTGTTTTCTTGATTTATGAAATAATCTCTAGCTAGAACAGCAGGTTGTCCAGTGGATGAAGAATTATTAGGTTTGATAAGGAACATTGTATAATAGAGGCCATTGAAGAAACAGAACCATCCAGCTGTACTGTATTGGTTGACCAAAAACCACAATCTATGCATAACATCTAAGCCATAAATGGCAGATTTGTCAAATAAAGTGTAAGCAGCAAAAACACTGTGTAGACACCTTAAAAATAATGGCAGTAAAATAATGTTTGGAGACATTCACTAATTATTCATATTTCAAAAATGTTAGTTTAACGTTTAAATTCAGTTAATATTGCAAATATTCATCATTTGTTCGTCAATGTTTATCATTTGAAAATGTGCCAGGTTTGTTCATCAATATTGAGACCTGCTTAATGCAGGTAGTAGTCAGTTAGGATGAAAACTATTAAGTGTGTAGCATCAGACACAATCCTGGAACCAGTACACACTTGCTTCTTTACTAAGTCATATTGGGCTACTTTAGTGTAGACAGCTTATGAGCGGAAAACTAGAGTGATAAACCTCACAGATATGGTGATAATGTACATACTCCACACAGAGTGTATGTACTAGGACTTGAACCCAGGACTTTGGCACCGTGATGCAGCAATCCTAATAACAATGATATCATGCCACCCATATCTGGAGGCCATATCAATAAATCATAAAATTATATTTTCTACTAGTCAGACGGCTGTGAAGGTTATCAGTGTAATTTGTTTTAGATCTCCTGTTACTAGATTTGATGTTACAGTTTTCTCAAGTGAATCTGCCTTGTCAAAAAGCCTGGCTATTCTTTTTTATCCTGAGAATTTGTCCTCTTTGAAAGAGATAGTTACTGGATCCCTTGTTTGCTGATATACTAACAGGTGGCTGTAATAAATCATACTGGGTAGAGTATGTGTCGTTGTGTTTATTTCTTCAGTTACTTCAGTTTCATTCCTCATTCCAAAGACGTTTGTTAGTTGAATTGGTGACTCTGAATTGAGCCAGTGTCGGTATGTATGGCTGCCCTCTAACTGAGGATTACTTACCACCTTGCACACAGAGTTGTATGGAGATGTAGTAGCCCCTTGCACACACAAAATGTATGATGGATGGATAAACTTGCCATAATCAAACAAATTCCTTCATGCAGCATTTATATTTCTGCAAACAGCTAATAAGTAAATTAGAAAAATTCTTTTCAACAGCTCTGATGAAGACCTCACATTTTGTAATAGTTTGTTAGCCTCAGGCTACTCTGTATCATTCAAGTGTTCATCTGCCATTGAGCAAAAATGTTCCCAGTTTTTATTTTTTATTTCTTTTTTTTTTGTACATGCACATCAGTGCTTCATTAAGTACATACTCTTCTTGATGCAGAAAGCTTTCTGCCTGGTCTGATTTCCCTTGAAACTTATTGTGGTACAGACAGCTTCATTGGCCTGTGTCTCTATAGCAACCAAGAACATAGTCCCCAAATGCATAATTAAAATTTGCAACTCAATAAGAAATGTCTGCCATGAAGCATTAAACTGTTGTATGTACATTGAACCCCTCAGAAAACAAAAGGACATGGGTCACTAATACAAATGCAACACATGATCTACAGTACCATTCTGGCAGGCTAAAATTTGTAAACAGTAGAAAGAGCCTGAGCATGAAGAACACAGGTGAGGAACCCCATGGTGGTAAAATGTAGTGGAGAGAGCTAAGAAGTTTAAAAGGTAAATACAATTTGTTATTTTACAGAACTAGTTGTAATGGAGAGAGTAGAAACAACGTGAGGTGAAGCCTGGTGATCAAAATGCAAATGCTGTATAGTGGTTAGCACAGTGCTCCTAGAAATTTACATTTAGTTACTGCATTTTTCTAATAATGTACTTCCAACTTCATGTATTATCATAACCTAAAAGTTGAAATGCATGCTGCACACACATCTTACCCAATGCATTTTTTTCTCGTTCATTTTTCCTGTCTAACTTTTCATCTTCTTGATATCGGTTTTGCCCTGTTACTACTTGTACATTGTTCTTCTCTTGTGGCCTACGATATTAGTGTCATAGATTAGTGGATATAAGTGGCAAAGCAGGACTTCAGAGGACACTTAATTGACATTTGTAGAAGGAACACAAGCAGATAACTAGAAAGCAAAGGTTTGAGTTTTGCCTCTTAAAAACTAGAAGAATAGAAAATAATATACAGTGGCATAAAATAATGAATTATATTTACTACCGTTACTGTACTTCAGTAGACTATGTAGGGAATTTACCTATTAAACTCTTTTTAAGCTCCAATGCATTTATGTTTAAAAAAAGCATGTTATTTAGTAACGGTCATTTTGTAACCTGTTTAAGGTCATTACAAAGTACAAGTGATAGTCTATGATTAAAATCTGGAGTGAGATTATAGTGGCAAATTAAAAGAAAACTGTATACAGAAAGTCTTGGAATTATTGGTCATAGTCTTGGAATACAAAGTATTTTAGTAAAAAGAACAATAATTATGCTGTTCTTTCCTGCCGTATAAGTGGGCACATCTCAATACATAACAATTTAATGGTCCAGTGCATTGGACAGCATTTGCTGTAGAATCTTCCGCCGTAAATCTAGTCTGCAGTAACTTTAGGCAAATAAGAGCTGCTCAGAGCACTTGGTAGGTGTAGGGTGGACTGAGACGGTCTGAAAACTCACAGTGCAAGCAGTACACGTATGAAACAGGCCAATGAGACTTTAAAAGCTAAAGAAGTGATGTTTAATTGTGATCCCAATTTGTTATGAAACTTCAATCAGATGTATGACTGTTTTAAGAAGTTAGCAAACTACAGAGTAGGACAGGGAAAAAACACCAAACAGATTACAGTGGTGATGTAAGTGCAATAAACAAGTCAGAGGACCATACCCACTCCTGCCTCTCTCTTATTACAAAATACTGAGGCTAGTCTTTGATTAGTGGATTAAAGGAAAGTGCAAGAGCAGTATTCAAGGCTGTGATCAATTGTTTTCAAAGCAAGTATAGGCTGTATTCAAAACTGAGCTGTATACATACATACAAACAGACACCACCTCTATGGAGATTATAATTTTAATTGTGTACTAAATTATATGTTTATATTTTGGAGTTCCCACATAATTTCTATAGTGTCTGTCACAATGCAAAGCACTACAATCACCAACACATTGTTGTAACTCAGCTACTTTCTTTGCACAGGATGTTAATCTAGTGAGATATGAAAGCATTTTTTAAATCCTATTTTTTCATGAGAGTACTATGAATAACAATAGTTCCTTATGCTTTCAGTTCCTTGAATTTTTTTTCTATATACAAAAATGGTTTGTATTTGTCAATTTAACAACAATCTTTCTGAATCAGTTTAAATTTTTTGACTGTCCTTTATTGTTCATTTTGAAACTGAAATATGTCCAAACTGCAGATGAAATAATACCTATATTGAGTGTCACTTCTTTTTATTATTCTAATGTAAGGTCACTAACAGGGCAGCATTTTTTCACCAAGGTGCCAAAACACTATAAGTAAGGACTAAAACTGTCCAGTCATCAGAATGTTATCCAGTAAAATCAATTTTTGCTCTTCAAAGGGTGCAAAGAATGAGCACAACTTGGCTGGTTCATCCTTGCAGTGTCAGTGATGCCTATAGTTTGTTTACTGTTGACGTGGATGTGAATTCTTTATACCCCCTCTTTTGTATGAAATAAACATTTTAAAACCTACTTCTTGGTTCCATTTTACCAATGTTGAGATCTCTAATTAAATTAATTGTTAAAATTCTACCAATAAAATACAACAAAGAAAATAGCAATAAGTGAGATTTTACGCTAATAAGAGGCATGTCAACATGGTGAACAGTTAGCTACGTACTGCCAGAATTTAAATAGTATAGTGGAAAGAAGAATATAAAGAAAAAAATGAAAAATATACAACATGCAGTGCATATTTTAAAGCTATTTGTGAAAATCAGCTGGTGTGAAATAGTTCTTGACACTCCTTCAGCTTATGCAGTTACATTATGTTAGAACTTTAACTGTAGATGTTAACTTGTCTCAAACTCAACAACTGTGATCTGATGACATAATCATCACATTATCGAGTAACCAGCCGTCTAGCCTCTAGTCTGTCAGGTCCAGCAAACACTTGGCTGCACAGCAGTTAGCCCAGCTACCAGACAACCCCGAAGTGTACTGTTCTATCAAGGTAAGCAGAGGGATGGGTGGATCAAGAGGTAAAGACATAGTCTTTATGGGTTTAAACAGGTGGAAACCAGGAAATCAGTTTTAACATGCGTCTAAGCTAGATCCCTAAGTCAAGCACAAAAGTAACAGTTTGTGTTATTCGTGAACTGGAGCGCTATAGAAAGTGCAAGCACAGTAACAGCTTAGGGAAGTATCCACAATCATAAACGAGGCAGACATGATACTGGCTTAAATTGTGTTGCACTAGTGATATCACATGATGCAACTTCTGGGTTTGCTAGGACATGAACTAGTAGCCTGGAGTCGGGATCAGTTTCCTGGCAACTGCTAATCAAATTGGTGTCACCTATAGAAAAAATAAAAATGCCATTGTGGAAATTTGAAAACATAATGCTGAAATAAAACAATAACTGTAAACAAATGTTATCAATAGGAAATGAAGATATGATTGGTTTACTGATATTTTCATAAAATAACAAAATACAGAACAATCTATTCAGCCAAAAAAATTAAAGTAACAAAACTTAATCTAGCATAGAGTGTTGCGGGTGAGTTATGCAGTACATGTGTAGTCTGCATGTTCTTTCCATGCTGTTGTTGCTTGTCCTTTTTCACCTTAAAGCCATTCACATCTGAGTTGTTACTTTTTTTTATTTTAGCCAGTTCTTAGGCAATGTAATATATTTTTCTGACAGCAGGTGGTTGCAAGTCTAGCAGTTTGTTTAAAATTTAAATCTGTAGTGCTATATTTTGACAGATGATAATGATACCAGAGATTATCACAATATTTTGATCCCAACTGAGAAAGACCAGGTGCCAGCGTTCCAATTCTCGACTAATTTTTTGTAATGTGAATTTTATGTAAATTTGAATATCTTTTTTTTCATTTGCAAAAATGGTTACAGATATCATTAGATAGGCATGTTAATATGTTAACATTACAGAAGTCTGCACATGTAAAGGAAAATTCTGATATGGTCCAATGAGAATTTACATGCTAAAAACATCACTACACACTAGGCAATGATTTTATTTAGACAGCTTGCTAGGACACTTGATATATAGGAAAAGTCACTTGATTTAACTTTAGAATGTACAGAATGGTTTAGAAGTGTATAAATTGGAGGCCTAGGTTTGAAAAGAAGTAGGTGTGCAATCAGCTTCTTTGATAAGTTTTTCTGCAATATGTTCTAAAAATAAACTCACTAACTATTTCATAATGCTAATCAGCCTTTGAAAAGGTAAATGTGGAATAGAACAGTGAAAACATATTAGGTATTGGCTCTCAATTGTATTAAAAATGTTTGAATATTATTAGATATAATGTATTGTTAATAAGCATATCAGTGTACTTTTTATCTTTAAAAACACCTAAGTACAACTGTTTTATTAATAATATTTTGATTTGTGGATTGATATTAACTGTTGTCTTGTATAGATGGGCTGCTGTCAACTGCTGCAATCCACTACTAAATTATTTGGTTATTCATTTTTATACAAAATTCATTGTCCCTCAGAAGGAGAGGCTGTGTTTTTATGTTTAAGTCATCCTTAAATATCATATAGTTGAGTGCAGATGTTAATTTTATTGTATTTGTTTATATTGAACTGGTTATCTTCCTACAAGCATCAAGGTTTTTTGTCATGTACTCGGTAGAAGCATGCTTTCTTTTAAATTAATTCTTCTCCTTTTAATCTGCATTATGGTTATCTACAGATTGATTAATTATAATAGCAATTTTAATTTCCTTCATTGCCATGTAGGGCGGATTTTATGAATTATTGTTTTCTGTTAATAGTGCATATGTTAAACTGTTGACTCTCTGACTCGTGTCAAAGGCAGTAATCTTGATTTAGTCATGATGAATAATGTGAAGGTTTGAGGTCTTCTTTTTTCCAGCATAAAATTTAGATATGTATGTATACTCATTGGTTAAATATAAAGTTTAACATTTCAAGCCAGATTGATTTCATTTTAAATGTGAAGTAAGATATCGACATTATGAATATCTAAAATCTGACTAACTTTAAAGTCATGAAATACTTCTTTAAGGTGTTGGCTTACAGTAAACTGATGTGTCAATTTCTACAAAACCTATTGACTTAGTTTTATTAGTGGAAATTCGAAATTTGTGTTATTAAAAATAAAATACATTCTCTCAAGGTTTGCATACATGCATACATTTACTTTTTTACAGAAACTCTGTACTTGTAGCTGTTTATCTTTTTTTCTCAACTAACTTATTAGTTACTAGTCTTATTTTAAATTACAATTGACATTGCTTCTGACTTGTCACAGATAGTAGACATTCGAAATCGGATAAATGGATTTTAAATTTACAGATGAACTGCAAAGCATGTAGACTCAGGTACTGCCTTGTTATGACTGAACTTCAAACAGGCTTTAAACTTGGATGGAGTCAAGAAGAGAACCGGAAGGCTGCCTTTTATCTGCAACACCTGAAACAGTAAATACTCTGAGAAAATGAAAGTAGGGTATATTAAATACTCTTGTAATCAGCTACTTGCACTGCAATCGCAAACACCTAAGCAGCCCAGTTATACATTAACGTCATTGTTGTTATTGTTTACATCCCCCCTCGAGTGAACGCGGAGATAGTGAGTGACGTCATCCATTCCGCAGTTGCTAAATTACAAACGCAGCACCCTTAGGCGCTTGTGCTAATCTCTGGAGACTTTAACCATGTAACGCTGGACAAAACATTACCTGCCTTCTCCCAGTATGTGGACTGTAATACCCAGGGAAATAGGACTATTGACCTATTATTATATTGACTGTATGCAAACGTTAAAGACGTTTTTGCCTGCGCTTGGGAAGGTAGATCATAACCTGGTTCTGCTTCATCCTCACTACAAACCAAGAGTGAGGGAGCTACCTACAACCACACGCTCATTCAGGAAGTGGTCCCCTGAGGCAGAGCAAGCTCTGAGAGACTGCTTTGGAACTACAGGCAGGGATATCCTGCAGGGATCATATAGTGAGAACATTGAGGAGGTTGTTGACTACACAACTAATTACATCAACTTCTGTATGGACATTGTAGTTCCAGTAAGAACAGAACACTGCTATGCTAACAACAAATCATTGATTACAAGTGACATCAAGGGCCTTTTGAACCAGAAGAAAAGGGCTTTTAAGGTGGTGATCAGCATGAGCTCAAGCGCGTGCAGAAGGAACTCTGAGTCCAGCTCAGGGCAGCGAAGGAGCAGTACAGGAGAAAGCTGGAGCAGAAGTTGCAGAATAACAGCATCAAGGAAGTGTGGGATGGGCATCACTGGCTGCAGCTCGAAGCGGGGTGCCACCATCGAGAGCGATCTGGAGAGAGCAACCAAATGAACAACTTCTTTAACAGGTTTGACCACTCTAACCCACTCTCACCTCGGAGTACTGTATCCTCCAACCATCCTTCTGCTGATACCATCATAGGAGAGACATCCCCACCCACAATTACAGCAGCGCAGGTGAGCAGAGAGCTGAGAGACTTCGTGCCAGCAAAGCAGTGGGTCCAGATGCAGTATTGCATTGCACGACTGCTGAAGGCCTGTGTGCTGGAACTGGGGAGTCCTCTAATGCGCATCTTCAACCTGAGCCTGGAACAGGGGAGAATCCCGAGGCTTTGGACAACATCTTGTATCACCCCAGTCCCAAAGGTATCACGTCCTAATGAGCTGAATGACTTCCGACCTGTTACTCTGAAGTCACATGTGATGAAGACCATGGAGCAGCTGCTGCTTCCCTACCTGAGGCCTCAGGTCCGCCACACCCTCGACCCTTTGCAGTTCGCATACCTGGAGAAGGTGGGAGCGGAGGATGCCATCATCTATATGCTACATCGATCCCTGTCCCACTTGGACAGAGGCAGTGGTGCTGTAAGAATTATGTTTTTGGACTTCTCTAGCGCCTTCAACACCATCCAACCTCGGCTCCTTAGGGACAAGCTGACAGAGATGGGAGTAGATTCACACCTGGTGGCATGGATCATGGACTGTCTTACAGACAGACCTCAGTATGTGTGTCTTAGGAACTGCAGGTCTGACATTGTAGTCAGCAACACAGGAGCGCCGCAGGGGACTGTACTTTCTCCGGTCCTGTCATGCCACGTGCAAAAGTTCACTGATGACACAGCTAATGTGGGCTGCATCAGTAGTGGGCAGGAGGAGGAGTTTTGGAAGCTAATCAAAGACTTTGTTAAATGGTGTGACTCAAACCACTTACACCTGAACACCAGCAAAACCAAGGAACTGGTGGTGGATTTTAGGAGGCCCAGACCCCTCATGGACCCCGTGATCATCAGAGGAGACTATGTGCAGAGGGTACAGACCTATAAATACTTGGGAGTGCAGCTGGATGACAAATTGGACTGGACTGCCAATACTGATGCTCTGTGTAAGAAAGGTCAGAGCCGACTATACTTCCTTAGAGGTCCTTCACCATCTGCAATAAGACGGTGCAGATTTTCTACCAGACGGTTGTGGCGAGTGACCTCTTCTACACGGTGGTGTGCTGGGGAGGCAGCATAAAGAAGAACGACGCCTCACATCTGGACAAACTTGTGAGGAAGGCAGGCTCTATTGTAGGAATGAAGCTGGACAGTTTAACATCTATGGCAGAGCGACGGGCGCTGAGCAGGCTCATGTCAATCATGGAGAATCCACTGAACAGGATCATCTCCAGGCAGAGGAGCAGCTTCAGCGACAGACTGCTATCACTGTCCTGCTGCACTGACAGACTGAGGAGATCATTCCTCCCCCACACTATGCGACTCTTCAGTTCCACCCGGGGGGGTAAACGATAACCTTATTCAAAGTTATTGTCTATTTTTACCTGCATTTTTATTACTCTTTAATATTGTTTTTTGTATCAGTATGGTGCTGCTGGATTATGTGAATTTTCCCTTGGGATTAATAAAGTATCTATCTATCTATCTATCTATCTATCTATCTATCTATCTATCTATCTATCTATCTATCTATCTATCTATCTATCTATCTATCTAAAAGGTATCCTGAATGAGAAAAACAGCATTCAAATCCAGTGTTAAAGAGGCTTTGAAAGACATACAGTGTTTTCTAAAGAAAAAGCTGAGTGAAGGAATGGATGCTTACAAAGCTAAAACAGAAAACAAACTCATTCATAACAACATGAAGGATGTCTGGAATGGACTAGGTATGATTATGGGAGTCAAGCAATCCAGGGCTCAGGTGCTAGAAGGGGATGTGGACAAAGCTAATGCCCTGAACCAATTTTTTAGATATTCCCTCCCACTGCCACCTTCTTGCATTGACCAGATTCCCCACACCATCCCTACTACATCAACAATCCCTACCACTTAAACTGGAATGGCCAGCGACATGTCCTTGTTTGACCATCAGTGTGGACTGTCCATAACTGAAGACCAAGTAAGAAGACAACTGAGGAAGCTACACACATGAAAAGCTGCAGGACTCTGTGGTCTCCTCCTGTCACCTGTTCAATCTATCCCTAAGGCTTCAGAAAGTGCCACTGCTGTGGGAAACATCCCGCATTGTTCCTGTTCCAAAAAAAGCAGGTACCTCTTTACCTAATGACTACAGACCAGTGGCACTTATGTCTCATATCATGAAGACCTTTGAGTGACTGTGTACCGGACTATATTAGTCCTCTTGTGGTAGACCACCCAGACCCAATCCAGTTTGCCTATCGAACAATGATTGGAGTGGTGTATGCAATTAACTATCTGCTCCACAAGGCTTATTCTCACCTGGGCAAAGCTGGCAGCACTATGAGCATTATGTTTTTTGATTTCTCCAGCACTTTCAATACCATCCAGCCAAGGGGTATATTAAGAGATATGCAGGTAGATGAGCCTATGGTGTCCTGGATAATGGACTATCTGTTGGGCAGACCACAGTTTGTGAGACTCAATGACTTTGTTTCTAACACTGGAGCACCAGAATAAACCGTTTTGTCTCATTTTCTCTTCACTCTGTACACCAGCAACTACAAACATAATACCAGGTCATGTCACTTGCAGGACTTCTTAGATGATTTTGCACTTACGGAGTGTATTGATAAAGGGGATGAAACAGAGTATAGGAGTCAGGTGCAAAAGTTTGTTTCTTGGTAAGAGGAGAATTGCCTGCATCTTAATATCAGCAAAGCCAAGGAAGGAAAGACTAATTTTCTTGAGACCAATGAGGAAAGACTCTCTACCAATGAAAACGTTGGATTACAATCATGTGATTTAAATGTTTCGACTGCATGATTTAAACCGCAGATGTTGTTGATTTGTGAAAAAAATTATATTGTGTACATGAAGCTCAGTAAAAATGAAATCTAGGGATTATTAATTGTAGGGACGATAATCACTTTCTCAAAGATGTAACATACTGGTGAGATAGAAGTATAATGTAGAAACAAAAAGCAAGCAAATCAGGCAAAGGAATTGCTATCACTTTTTCTTTACCTGCTTTGCATGGATAGTCAGCAATATGTGATACAGAAGCCTTTCTAATTAATTTTGTAGATTTTCCTGTTGTAGTTGTGAACTAGAATTCTAATAAAGTTTACCTTTAAACCTTATTAACCCTTGTTATACATTGCCATTGTATTTAATATTTTTCTTCACTGCAATTGGCTAGTGCTCCATATAGACTTTGTTTCTGTCTTTACACACTTGCCTTGAGTGGGATAAGAAAATGAATGGATGTGTTTTCTCAAGTTGATAGAAAGGGATGGGTGGAAAAGTGACTGGGCAGGATGGCTAAGCACTTTAATAAGGCAGTTTGCCTTTCAAACTCAGCTTGTATTACACTGTTCATGCCCTGAACAAAAGGGAGCTGTGCACCAGCTGAACCAGAATGTAATGCACCAGTGAAGGTTGACTCTGTTGTACAACCATAGAACAAATACAATTTTGATAATCAAATATTCATGTGACTATTAGAATAATTCATTGGCTTAACTAAAAATGATGGCATATACATTACACCAGGAGCTCTATTTATTGCTTATTGTGATAGTGTGTATTACTCAAGATAACTAAAATGAATATAATATTAGTGATACTGAACCTGCTCATAAAATTAGCAAAAGCAGGATTTTTCAAGTCAAATTATTTCTTCAAAATCATGGCATATATTAATTTGAAACATAAAATTGCATTCTAAAGTAAAGAATTTTTAAAAAAAATTTAAAAATATGTTGTTTTTTTCTTGTACCTTACAATGGGGCTTAAAGATACATAAGTCCATAGGTGAATGAAAAAGCCTTAAAACCTCACCAATACATCCACATTGAAGTAACAAAGGTTTTGATTTAAGTAAACATGCTTTCTGTGTTTATGAGGCATCCTTGTGATAACAATAGGAAACTAGAAATAGTTATTTTATCACAGATTCTTGGAAATAATTTTCTTGAGGTAAGTAAACTCATGTCTGCTCACAGCCTCTGGCATGGGTTGGAGTTTTGACTGCACAAAAGCCTCCAGTGCCAAGTTATGTTATGCTTATTATCTTATTTTTACTTCAGCAATTCTGTTTCTGCCGTGGTTATGTTCTGCCGTGGCTTGTAACAACGGACAGATGGGCACAAAAATAATATAATAGTGAATTGCCCCTGCTAAATTGACCTGTGCGTGTGTTTGTGTGTGTTCACCCTGGGATGAACTGGTACCTGTCCAGGTGCTGTTCCTACATTGTGCCCTATGATGTCTGACATAGGCTCCAGCTGCCCCATGACCCTGTCATAGATAAGTCAGTTAGTAGATGGATGGATTATTATTATTGTTATTGTGCCAGTAGCAAAGAAAAATATATGAATAGATTAATCTTCTTCTAGTGTTTTTCCTGCGCTGACGCAGGGTCGCTTTTCAGCTCATCACTTTCCATTTGTTCTGACCCAGGGCATCTTCAAGGGGTGGTGTTGACTTTCAGTAAATCATCATTCAACCAATTGAGCCAGTAAGTTTATGGGCTCCCGCAGGGCCACTTTTTCTGTGAACTGAGGGACAAGGCTGTGTTTGTAATCGACTCCTCATTGCTGCACCTCAAGTAACCATACTATCAGAGGCACACAATTCTATTAGAATAGGATAATGGATACGAGATATTGAAGATAATAATAATAATAATGATTACTACTGCTACTACTACTACTACTACTACTAATAATAATAATAATAATAATGGGTGGTAAGGTGGCTGCTTTCTCACAGTGAATGAGACGGGTTCATGTGTGCTTGGAGTTTACATGTTTTTCTCACATGTTCTGGTCTCCTGCAAGAAGTGTTTGCCCTTCCAGGGATTCTTTCTGCCTTGTGTCAGATACTTTCTGGAATAAGCTCCAACTGCTCCACCATACTGCCCTGAATAAGTGGGTTAAGAAGATGGATGGATGAGTAAATAGATGCTTACCTGTTCAGTTCTTGTCACCTGATTACATACTATGTGCCTACTAAATATTCTTTCTCAGGGAAGGACATATTTGCATGATCATTCTAGCAACAGTAGGCAATCTTTTTGACATAAATAAATAACCTTCTGTATAGTTAAAGAATAAAAGTGATCACAATGTGTGTTTTTTCATTTATTAATGTATAGTTGTCTACAGAACTGATACAGAAATTCACATCTTCATATCAACATTGAATAATGTCAATAATAGACATTTGACATTTTGTTTCTGAGGTGAAATCCGTGACGAATGCAATAGTTGGAGAAGTGAAATGTATGGCTAGTCTCCTTTTAAAATGGCTTAATTTTTTACAACAATACATTGCTTTTTACATTTTTACTTTTTTAAAACAGCATGAATGTGTTCTTCTTTTACAACATATGTGTAATCTCAAGATGAAGATTAATACACTAACACTTTTGGCTTGAAAAATTGACATATTTATTAATTTTTAAGGCTTTTAAATTCACCTATGGACTCTTGTACACTTAAGCTCCATGGTAAGCTGCAAGATAGGAAGTTATTTTTAAGATTTATAAAAAAAAAACACTTCACTGTACAATGCGATTTTATGTGGGAAATGAATATATCCCATAGTTGTGAAGAAATAACTTTGACTTGGAAAGTACTGAACTTAATCTTTAAATATTGGACCTACTGGACCAATGGGTATTTAAATTTTTATATAAATAAGATTGTGATTTCTCCATTCATTGCAAAAAAATAATCAATTTGTACTTTTTATTCTTTTTAACATTTTATTGAGTTTTTTAAAATCAAATAATATTCCATACAAGCAAGTCCAATTTTACAAATCTAGGTCTGAATCAAATCAACCCCATCCATGAAATTTTTACTTTATAATGCAAAGAAATGCAAACTCATTTCATGTTTGTAAAGTTTCTTAGCTGTACATCTGCAAGGAGGTTTGCATGTTTTTTGAGGAGATGACTTGCTAAATACTAGTAATCTAGACACTGTTGTGGAAAAAAACAAAGTCTTGTGGTATAATGGATAAAAATCTAAGACTTTGCAGAATGAAAATATATTATCTTTTAACGAAGTTGTGTCTCTTGCTGAATGTTATTCCTCTACCAAGGTTATGCATAATGCCATATTGTCAATCATTAAGCTGTTTCTAACTGGCAACATAGTGTTAGTGAGTGTGGTAGGTTGTGTCCAAGATCCCTGCAATGAACATCAAGCCTGTACATAGCTGTTTCACATTTTGCCAGATTCCGAGCTCAATGAAAATCATAGTCCCTTGTAATTTCTGTGCACTTTTTGGTGCTCTGAATTTTACATTACACCCAGTATAGGCTTCTGCTAGTGAATAGGGCAAAGTATATGCCAAAGATGGATGAATTTCTGTCACACATGTGATTCATAGTTCACAGTTTACTTCATAATTAATTCAGCCATTGCCCAGTTATATTTCTGCAGAATATGTTAGCTATTTACTAAAATGTTAAAATATCACAAATTTAATTTGGATATTTCAGGAAAGGCATTTGTATCTGAACAGTCACAGAATATTAAAGACTGGGTGCTGATTTCTTATTCTGCTTCATTTTTATCGAAGTGCTCAAGCAGCATTCAAACACTTAACATTCCAGAACAAGAGCACAACGTCTCACTGACTGATCCTTTTAATTATACCCATTCAAATTTCTCCATTATGGGCCTGTGGGACAGAGTCCTCTCACTTGCGTGGAAAATAAGTAGTAAGCTTTCCTCAGTAATGTTTATAACAACCCTCATGTTTGTCTTCTTAAGCATTTTTTTCCAATTTTTCCATTTGTGAAGTGTCTTTTTCCAGGCCTGCAGTGGCTTTTCCTTCTTCAATGTAGGTATTTCGTAGCCAATATATTTTCCTGGCAGTAAGTGATTGTGAGGTTTTCAGTTTACTTAACATCTAAACGTATATTTCTAAATTTTGTCAGATGATGATGTTACAGGGTATTACAATAATCTGATACTAGTCGAGACAGACCCGACACCAGCATCCCATTGTTGGATTCATTTTTTGTGATGCAAACATGAACTTGCACGTCTCACAAGTCATTAGCAAAAGAGGGAGAGATATTGTATTATTAATTAGATGTGTTAATGTTAACACTACAGAAGTCTGCACACATAAAGGAAGACTCTGGTGAGGCCCCACCAGAATTTTCATGATAATAAAAAAGATTTGCTGATCAAATTCAAATAACCTAATGTAAATTATTTTTATAATTCTCTTAATATACTGCCCACACTTCACAACTTTGAGTGACACTGCATTTCTAACATCTTAGCTCCTCTTCAAAAAGAATGAGCTTAAAAATATCAGTCCTGCACAAACTACTAGTTTTAGGTTTGTTTAAATTTGTATATGAATGGCCAACAATAGACGAGAAATAGAATGTCAAAATAAAGAATTATCAACAAATTTTTATTGCTTGTATAATATCATCCCTACATACGATTTTCCTAGACATCTGAGGAGATAAATGAAAGTCTTCTTCACAATAGCAGATTTGTTGTGTCTACTTTAGGTTTCAATGGTTTTGACTTTATGAAATTAAAGATACTTGCCTTGACCACTACAACTCCACTGATGTACAGTATTTGGGACTGTGGTCTTCTTCCTCCTTACCAAAATCTACGGCTAGCTTTAGAGCCTCCCAATTAATAATGTATTAATCATGATTACAATTACAGCTGCCACAATATACTAATCACAAAAAGTGGTAATTACCTAATTCTTCCCATTTAATACTCCTTGTCTGTCAGAGATGGAACCTTCCTAGTTAAAGACTACTCTGAAAAGGAAGTGAATGTTTAAACTGATCACAGATACATTCACCAAGTGCAAGTGCTTTGGCGAAGCCACGTGCTACCATGATTTAACATTTCAGGTGACTATGCTGAATACACTTTTAGGAGTCTCATTCCTAAAAATGTTTTTATTAAAAGGTGTGAATTTCTTTTTCTTCTGTTTTCAGCAACCGCCAGAATGATTTTGAATTGTAAATAATGTTAAACTTATATCATCTGACATTTTTTATTACTAAAATAAAGAGAATCATCCATAATATTGAATTATTTTGTTGGTAATGAGGTTGATAAGAAGAGTATACTGTGCAAACTGTTGAACACTGCACTCAAATATTTACAATGATGTGAAGTTCAAACACATACGAGTAGCTCACAAGAGTGCAGAAACTTAAGCAAGCAGCACCAAGTCCCTGTAACATTAGATCTAAGACAAATGTTAGTGATGTTAGGCCTGCGACACAGATGAGCACTCTATTAAAACCAAATTCAGGTAACCTAAGTCATCACGTTTTAGCCATCAAAAGACAAGGCTCTGATAAAAACTGAGCAACAAAACATTTTTAAAAATGATCAACACCCCCGGGGTAAGAAATGCATCATCCCCTACCGTGATTATTCTTTCAATGTTGCATTTATTTTATACCAAGTGGCTGACAGAAAATTAAATGGATCTGAAACAAGTGCCACTTTATGAAACTACAGGTCTAGAACTATGGAAGCATGCCTTAGCATAATGGTTCATTATATTGATGAGGGATTTATGCTGAAAAGCAGATGCAAGTAAAGAGAATACTTTCCACAAGAAAGGGAGTGCAAGGACCAAGAGTCAAACTGGCCACCTGGGACTTGAATGATCATAGATAACGTGGTCAACTTAGTGAATGCTTTTGCCATCAATGACTGGAGCAGACTCACAAGCTTTAGTCACAGGCTGTGCTTACCGATAGGTTGAGTATATCTTGACTTTTATGGTAAACCTAAACACTGTGCATACTATTGTATCTGTGCTGTTGCAATATTGTCATATCTCGTGTAGTATAATTCATTGCCTGACATAGGAATGAATATGAGAGAATTATAACTGTGTTAATTAATTATCCGTTTTGCCTTAGACAATGCCAGTGATTTGTTAAATTATTTTGTAAACCTACTTTGTTTTCCTGATCTTTCTCTGTAGGAGTTGATTCCTGCCATTAGACACTTATTTTAAGGCAACTGAAGCACACTCATTTTAAAAATCAGAGTAATAAAATGTATTGATAAACACAAGGATTATAGAAACTTGATAACTGCACATATATATCAACATAGAATATGGGACACAAGACAGACATGGCAAACAAACGTATAACGCAGAAGTAGCTGGCTGTTTATTAGTTAAGATTTTAATTTATCTTGGCACGGATATTCAGTTTTACAATACCAGTCTTTAATAATTTTGCTTGATGTCGTGTTTAGTTGTTGCCTTTGTTCGTGGTGTGCTGTGCGTTTCTCAGCTCGCTGTAAGGATCAGCGTCGTGTCTTCTGCAGCTTCATAGGGATAAACATAACTCTTTCTGGCACAAGAGCTATGTGTCTGAAGTTGCCTTCTTGATGTTTTGACTGTTTCTCAGTCTTCACAGACAGGGCTCAGTCACTGGCACAGAGCTTTAGCTTGGTAGGGTGGATCTCAGCTCCCAGGTCCATAAAGAGAAGACATTGTCAGTTTTCAGCTCTCCAAAGAGAGAGTATCACGTCAGTTTTTAGGTTTCAGAGAAAGAGAACAGTTTTTAGAAAGAGCTTTCAGAGAGAGGCAGAAAAGACGAGTGCAGCTAGTTTTTGAAGGAAGGTGTGACCTCTGGTGATTGGATCAAGGTCACTTCCAGTTACTGAACTAGTGCTTTCTCATAGACACATAATTTTGTCAGTCACATATAGAAACAGGTCAGTTTTCAGTAACAAGCCTAAGAAGGTTGTCAGTTTAGGCACCTTCATATATGAGAGAGCCTCTGCAAAGGTGTCAGCTCAACTCTGATTTTCACCTTTGATATCAGAGAAAGTACAAGGCTGATAATAGTATGAACTGCAACTCAGCCACATACTCTGGAATGCAAGTTGGATGTGCAGCTGTATTTCTGCATATGTGATAAATCTGCTGTCTTACCAGGCTTTGTATGCCACAACAGCCTAGCACAAGCATCTCCGACTCCAGTCCTGGAGAGCTACTGTGGCTACAAGTATTCATTCTAACTCTTTTCTTAATTAGTGACCAGATTTTCTATTTATTTTAATTGACTTTTCTTGAGACTCTGACCACTGCATTGATTCTTTATTCCTTAAATGAGCCAACAGATGTCCAACTAAGTTGGGGCCTCCAACCAACTTCACTTCATTCAGTTTGTTAATCTGAAGCCAATACTCGTTTCTATTTAAACCTGTTTTTTAATTACATTGCGCTCATTCTGCCATGGCAGACATTTCCAAAACTTCGTTTTTTAAGAGCACACTCAAAATGTTTTGTGGACCTGAGCAGATCAACATTACTGAGGCCTTCACCTTTCTTTTTTTTTTAGTTATTGTGTGATGGACACAGGTTGTTGTTTATGTGTTGGTTGGTCTGGTTGCTAATTAAAGAAAAAAGAAATAATTAAGGGGCCTGAGTCTTAAGTTGTGCATCAATTAAAATTAAGACAAAGAGTTAATTAGGAGCAAAATCTGGTCACTAATTAAGAAAAGGGTTAGAATGAATCCCTGCAGCCACACAGTAGCTCTCCAGGACTGGAGTTGGAGACCCCTGGGCTAGCAGATGCCCACTTTATCCTACACTGGTAATGTGTAAATAATGTGTAAGCATGTAGTGAACTCTTAAAGTAATGTTTTTTTTTATATGATTGTTCTATATGTGTATTCTAGTACTTTATATAAATGACACAATGGCAGCAGAAATGTGTTACTATCTAAGTACGTTATGAGTTTGCAATATATTAATATTTAATACATTTTCATATCAGGACAGTAGAACTATCAGGCTATGTTTACATTAACTTCTTAATCTTTCACTACTGCCTTTTAAGATTTTAGTCTGTGCTTTCATTTTACATACACATTCATCTTTTGTTTTCTTCCATCAAAATTCCAATGTAAAATTCCCACATTTCTACATTTTACATTTTTGAGTGGTAAGGGGTGCTGGTGGCTGATGTTTCAGAAAGAAAATTTGATTTGGAAAAAAGATGTCTGCGTTATACTTCCAATTCATTTCATAATTGTTTGAATATCAGTAATTTACTGTATTAAGCATATTACAAAAATATGACATTCATATAGTTTTTATGTTTCCTGTATCTTTGTTCTAAACAATTTCAAAAGAAACAAAATTTAAAAATTCAACTAATCCAGCAATTAGCAATTTCACATCAACAATTTTTTAAGTGGCTTCTTAGGAAACTGCTAAATAGAGGCTCTGCTCTACTGCGTGTAGACAGAATGCAGTATATGTAATTGGCAACACAAAAAACATTTCATTGTAGTGCTGGTAATCAAATTTATATTAGCAATTATAATATCAAGAATAATAAACATTAATTATGAATGTTGTGTTAACCGTGCACCACTATTTAGCTTCTTGGTTTTCCTCAAGTTAAGGAGGAGACTGTGTCCTAGCACTGCAGTGTTAGAAGGCAGAACTCTTCTCTGTAAGTTCAGCTTATGATTTTTGGTGATCAATCTGATCAGTATTGTCATTAGTAAATTTTATGATGGAGCTGGAGGGCCATTGTTTGAAGATCAGTGTAGAAGATATGTTGTTGCCAGTTAGGAAGTCCGAAATCTAATTGCCAAGGGTAGCACAAAGTACCAAGTGTAGTTTGGAGATCTGCTTTAATGATAAAAAAAAAGTTTTAAGTGAGCTACTGAATAGTCTATAGAGAGTAATCTGACAAAGCAGTTTTGTTATTCAGGTGTGCCACCCTGACAAAGTGCAAGGGGTGTAGTGCCCTTTGTGCAGCATGTTATGATGATATGCGAACTGGAGGTTGTCCGCACTCTCTGGAATGTTACATTTAAGGTGTTAAAGCTAATTTTTTAAAAACATTTCAGTACAGTGGTAGTGAGGGCTACATGTCTGAGGTCACTTATGCTATGAAAATGAATGGCTAGTAATTATTAACTGCAAAATTGGCTGAACTAATCAATTTCTTTATCTCCTTTGCCATTCCTCTAATTTATATTTGTTTTTATGTAGGATTTTGATGTGTCGAGTTGTAAACATAGCAGTGACAGTTCCTATTTGACAAATTGATTAACTTATTTTTGGTATCTGAATGAATCGCTGAGATAGTTCACTGCCACAATCTAACAGTTGTTAAATGTATACTTTGAAATATAGTCTCCATTGGCTCTTGTTGTTGGAGGACTAAAGTATTTGAAAGGTATTATTTTATAAGTTCAATTCTGAAGTGTCATCCATCCATTTAATTTGTAAACTTACTTTAAGCAGGTCAAGTCTATTCCAGCAGTAATAGGAAAAAAGCTAGATTGGGCAGGGCATGTTGCCAGTCCTTAACTGGACACACTCCCATCCTAGTTCCAGTTTAGCCAATATTAACTCACTAATAAACCTAGCATAAGTGTTAAGATTGTGGGGTGAAAGTAGAGTTCTTGGGGACATCCAGCATGAACTCCATAAAGATGGACTCTGAACTGAGAATTAAACAGGTGTTCCACCTCTGCCTGGAGACAATTCTAATTACTAGTGTTAAACTAAGTGTTTTTGCAGTGAATATGCTGTGTTTGCTGGAGACAGTGTTTACTGAACATTTTCCTGGAAATTTGTTGTGTGACCTGCTTAGGTAAACATTTTTTTTCAATCACACCATGATGCATTGTGAGGTAAGCATGACATCATATAGCTGTAGCAGCCATGAACACAATTTTCACTCATGCCTACTATAAGAACATTGCCTATGTGACCATGAGTGGATCGTAAGCACACAAGAAAAAAAAATGCTCTTTCAACTACGAAGATGCTCTGAAACCTTTGACCGAAGCACTTGACATGTGATATTTTATTATTGTTTTGAACTCGCAGTAATTTCAACCCCAGGGTTGGCTCTGAGGCTAAGGATCTGTGCTGGTTTCCAGAAGATTGCCGGTTCAAATCCCCGTCACTGCCAAAAGAGATCCTACTCTGCTGGGCCCTTGAGCAAGGCCCTTAACCTTCAATTGCTTCAGGGGCGCTGTACAATAGCTGACCCTGCTCTCTGACCCCAAGGGGCATACGAAACTGACAAATTCGTAATACAAGAAATTGAGTAAGGTGAAATTAAGAAAAAAAAAGGGTTCCTTAGTTGCTGTATGGGAGTCATCAGTGAACTTAAAAAGGCGATAATGGGTTACTGAAGCCACAAAGATTTGGAAACACTGCTAGACACACAATTTTGCCTAACAACACAGCCATGAATAAAGAATGGTAAAAAACATCCTCCAAGAGCAACTTCCCCTAACCATCCAAGAATGGTTTGGTGACCAACAATGCCTTTTCCAGCATGACGGAGCACTGTGCCATAAGGGAAAAGTGATAACTAAGTGGCTCGATGAACAAAACATCAAAATTTTGCGTCCTTGGCCAGGAAACTCTCCAGATCTTAATCTCATTGAGAACTTTTGGTCAATCCTCAAAAGGCAGGTGGACAAACAAAAACCCACAAATTCTGACAAACTCCAAGCATTATACAGTCAGGATTTGGCCCAGAAGTCAATTAACAGCATGTCAGGGTGAATTGCAGAAGTCTTGAAAGAGAAGGGCCAATGCTGCAAATATTGACTCTTTTCATAAACCTAATGTATAATTGTCAATAAAAGCCTTTGAAACTTATGAAATGCTTGTAATTATACTTCAGCATACCATAGAAACATCTGATAAAAAGATCTAAAAATAACGAAGCAGCAAACTTTGTGAAAACCAATACTTGTGTTTTTTTTTCAAAACATTTAGCCATGACTGTAATGCTGATTTTTGTGCAGCATTACAGGGCTATGTTTTGCATGCAAATTAGCCATGTGCCCAGCAAGGATCTCAAGACCAGCCTTTAAGGAGTGCTTTCCCTCCCCCTCCCCTCATCAGAAAACACAGGACACGCTGTGGTATAATAAAAATAAAAGATTTAATATTATTTGCAAGGAGTTTCTTACTTCCTGTTGGGAGAAGAAAGTGCAAAGCATCTGCACAAATACATGAGAAACAAAAAAAATGTTTTTGCTGTGCCTGGAGCCAAGGAATTGAAACAATAGAACAAACTAGTACCACGATGGCACTTTGTTACCCGGCCAATGTGTGCTCCATGATTGGAGCTCAATAAGTGGAATGATCTATATTTTATTTACTTCTTGCTATAGTGAAACTGTTTGTTGCATTTTGTCCGTCTGCATCTTATGTTGTCTGAGGCATGGTAATGCAGTGGCTAGCACTCCTGCCTCACAGCTCATATCACATATTTGTCCATAATAACTGGTGCAACATAGCTGGCAGACTTTTCCCTAGCCCTTAGGGACACTTAAAATACAATTGCACCATTATAATCCACTCAAAACTAGTTCTGTGCCTACTTCTTCGTTAACTTCAGTCCATTTTGAAGAGTTCAGAGAAGTTTGCAAACATTTTATGATTTTGCTGAAATCAAGACAAAGTGAATTCATCTTAGCTCATCAGTACTATTTACTGTGCCTACCAATAACATCTTCTAATATATAACGATAATGAATGGACTTAGAGAATCCATATTTGGCAACTGACATATAACTACAATAATTACAAGAATGCTTTACGATTACTTCCTCTGTTATTTTGTATTTTAGACTTTTATTTGTATGGATGTTTCGCATATGTGTAGAAAGCTGAAAGTTTTCTACTGCTAAATATTCAGAACTGTGCAGAGTATTTTCTGATTGGTTTTACTTGTAGCAATACCACATAAAATAAGTGTATAAAATTACATTGCAAAGCATTTTTTGAGGTTAACTCATAGCTGGGTTTCATAATGTTGAAGTTATTCTGTATTTGTGAAATGAATGACTGTTCCATTTTCTCATATATCAGCTATCGGAGCTAGCGGGGTGGTGACTCTGTGGCTAAGGAACTGTGCTGGTATCTGGAATGTTGCCTGTTCACATCCCAGTACTGCAAGGAAGGGATCTTACTCTTTTGGTCTCTTGAGCAAGGCCGTTAGCCTGAAAATTGCTCCAGGGGTGCTGTACAATGGCTAAACCTGTGCTCTGACCCCCCCAAAGGTCATGTGAAAACACAATTTCCCCTCGGGGATTAATAAAATATATCATCATCATCATCAATGTAAGTCTCATAAAGATCTTATGTACTGTATGAAGGTGAAAACAAGTTAAATTCTTTATTTTAGAAAATGAGCCTGAATGTAATTTATCATACATAGACAAGGATTGTTCTGTACCTGAAGTTACTAGTGTCACTTTAACAATAATCTATATTTTATTATATAAATAAATACACAATACAATTTATTTTTGTATAGCCCAAAATCACACAAGGAGTGCCGCAATGGGCTTTAACAGGCTCTGCCTCTTGACAGCTCCCCATCCTTGACTCTCTAAGAAGACAAGGAAAACTCCCAAAAACCTTGTAGGGAAAAATGGAAGAAACCTGGGAAAGGCAGTTCAAAGAGAGATCCCTTTCCAGGTAAGTTGGGCGTGCAGTGGGTGTCAAAAAGAAGGGGTTCAATACAATATAATACACAGAACAGAACAAATCAACAATACAGTATAAAAATAAAAATTTTAGAAGTACAGAGAAGAATTTAACAGTGGATGATATCACATAATAGATTTGGATTTTTTTAGAGTCCTGGAGACCTCATCCATCAAGCTGCCTCCCCATTTGGCCATTCCACAGCTGAAACAGTCTGCCAGCCAATCCGATGAAAGGACCCTCTTTCCCATGATTCCTGTGATCCTCCATCAGGGATGACTTTACCATAGGCAGGCAAACAACTTGGCAGGTGGGCCATGGCACCAAGTTCCACATTTGAGCACCAAGAATAGAAACAGAATAAGTGAGGGTTAGTATCAAATTATAACTATCATGTTACTTATGTTTTAGTGCTAATGACTAACAACAGAGATGCAGTATGTACAGTTAATCAGCAGCTCTAGTCAGGATATGCTAAACTGAAGTAGTGAGTCTTCAGCCGGGATTTAAAGCTGAGACCGAAGGGGCATCTCTTCTGTAGCAGGCAGACCATTCCACAGTTTAGGGGCCCTGTAACTAAAAGCTCGACCTCCCACTGTTATTTTATTAATCCTTGGAATCCTAAGCAGACCGGCATCTTGAGATCTTAATGTGCTCAGGTTTGTAAGTCATGATAAGTTCAGACAAGTAAGCGGACCTTGGCCATTTAATGCTTTATATGTTAAAAGGAGGATTTTGAAATCTGCCCTAAACTTAACTGGGAGCCAGTGTAAGGATTTAAGAACTGGAGTTATGTGTTCATATTTTCTTGTTCTTGTAATAATTCTTGCAGCGCATTTTGGATTAACTGGAGGCTGTATAAAGAACAGTTTGAACAGCCAGTGAACACCGCATTGCAGTAGTCAATCCTACTAGAGATAAATGCATGAATTAATTTCTCAGAATCCTGTTTATTTAGAAAGCCTTAATTTCCTAACATTTTTAAGATGGAAGAAACATGTTTTGGACACTTTGTAATATGTGCTTTAAATGACATGCTAGAGTCAAAGATAACTCCTAGATTGGGCTGATTCAGTAAAATTAATGGGATTCCAAAGATGACAAAATATTGCTGTGATCAGCGTCATTCCCTCCAACAATTAACATCTCTGTTTTATCTGTATTTAAAGACAAGTAGTTCTCATTCATCCATTCCTTTAATTCACTAACACAACTAATTAAAGACAACATCGGAGAAACTTCATTTGATTTAAATGAAAGGTATAACTGGGTGTCATCTGCATACAGTGAAAATTAACATTATGTTTCCTAATGAGAGATCCCAGTGGAAGCATGTAAAGTGAAAACAGTAAAGGTCCCAGTACTGAGCCCTGCGGACACCATATTGAACTTCTGTGTATAATGATGGAGTACTGTCAGCACATTTCTGTACATATTGGAATCGATTTGATAAATAAGAACTAAACCAAGCGAGCACGGGCCTGTAAGCCCAACATCATTTTCTAGCCTGTGCAGTAAAATAGAATGGTCAATGGTGTCAAATGCTGCACTTAAGTCCAACAACATAATTACAGTGGAGTTTCCTTCATCAGAGGATATCAGAATGTCATTTACAACCCGTGTTAGTGCGTTTCTGTACTATGACCAGTGCGAAACCAGACTGGAATTTCTCAAATAAATTGTAATGCGTAAGGTGTGACTGAAGCTGACTGGCACTACTTTTCTAGTATTTTAGAGAGAAATGGTAAATTTGAAATAGGCCTATAATTATTTAGTATGTGTGGGTCTAGGTCTGACTTTTTAAGTAATGGTTTAATGCCTGACACTTTTAGTGCATCAGGTACTGTGCCATGCAATAATGAACTATTGATAATGTTTAGAATAGGCTGCAAGAACATCCATTGCACTTTTACTAGTTTTGTTGGCACTGGATCTAGGGAACAAGTAGTGGGCTTCATTTTAGAAATTAAAGTTAAGACTTCCTGCTCAGTTACAGGATTAAAATTACTAAAGTGCTGAATGCAATGTGACAGGGTCTGCTAAGCTAGTATTTGGTTTGTACTGTGATGCTGAGATCTGGGATCTTATATTTTTAATTTTCTCATTGAAGAAGTTCATAAAGTCTGTACTGCTAATATCTGTTGGTATTTTGCACTGTTGATCTGAATTCCCATTTGTTAATTTAGCCACTGTTCTAAACAGTACCCAAGGATTTTTATTATTGCTATCTATTATTGTAGAATAGTATTCTGAGCGAGCTTTAAAGAGGGCTTTTTATATTTATTAACACTCTCTGTCCATGCAATTTGAAAGACATGTAGCTTTGTTGTTCTCCATCTGCGCTCCAGTTTTGACACTCTAATTTAAGAGCTCGAGTGTTTTCATTAAACCAGGGAGAGTTTCTATGTGCTTTGATCACTTTTGTTTTAGGGAGCCACTGTGTCCAGAGCATCTCTCAAGGTCACATTATAATGTGATGTTAGCTGATCTAAATTGTTTTCCACAATTACACTCGACTTACTCAAAGCATCTACAAATTTTGAAGCAGAATTACAATCTAGATGTCGCACTGTCTTTGTTTTAATCTTTGAGTGTGTTGGCAAGGGCAGAACTAAATCAAATGTAATTAAGTAGTGATCGGAAATAACTTCATTTAATGGAGTAATATTTAAATTTTGAATTTCAACTTTGTAAGTTATAATTAAATCTAATGTGTGGTTATGATTATGAGTTGGACCTTTGACAATCTGACAAAATCCTACTGAATTTAACAAATAAGTAAAACATTTGCTAAAAGTGTCAGTTTCCACATCAATGTGTACATTAAAATCCCCCATCAGTACTACGTGATCATAATTTATAGCCAAATCAGATAGAAGGTTGCTAAATTCAGTCATGAACAATGAATATGGCCCTGGTGGTCTGTAGACTAGCACTATAATTGTGTTGGAATCTGTTTTAATATTTAAAATGAATGCCTCAAAGGATGTAAAGTTGCCTAAATTTTTAGGAGTGATTTGCATTTTGTTACAATGAATTATTCCAAGGCCTCCTCCTCGACCAGAATCTCTAGACTTATGAAGGAACTTGTATCCATCTGGTGATGCCTCAGCTAGGGGAACAGTGTCACATTTACTAAGCCAGGTTTCAGTGAGAAGACACAGATCAGATTTTGTACTTAATATATATCATTTACCAAAACAGCTTTAGTGCCAAGAGAGCGAATGTTCAATAAACAGCATTTAAAACTGCATGGTTCTTTCTGAACTGCTGATATATTTTTGTTTTAATTTGAAGTAAATTTCTATTACAGATGCCCCTGGTGGAGGGTCTGGTTTTATCCCTTGGTCTAATTATACACCTTATTTTTTGGTTATCAATTAATTTAAGGTTTGTATCAAGACTAAATTTACTGGATGCCCCACAACAGGGATTATGGGTAACAGCTTCAGGAAAATAACAGGTGGGATAAACAACAGCCTGTGATTTAAGATCACATGACTGCAGCCTGGATGGTGCTCTGATCAGTCAACCACTCCGTTTTGCTGCCATATTTTGGGATAATACATAAGATCCCCTCCAGTTAGGATGAAGACCATCTCTTTTGAAAAATCCAGGCCTTTCCCAAAAATCATCCCAATTGTTCACAAATGCTATGCTTTTATTTGCACACCAGGTTTCTAGCCAGCAGTGAAGGAAATGCAATCTGCTATAAATCACATCCCCTCTATATAATCTTGGTAAGGGACCAGATACAATTAAATTCCAACATTTTCTTTTAGCTTTGGTGCATAGAGAGATGAAGTTCCACTTTAATACCTCAGATTGCTGTAAATAAATATCATTAGTGCCGACATGCAGCAATAAGGTAGATACTTCATCGTCGGCGACACTGTCCAATGCGGTCTCTATACCAGAAATCTTGGCCTCTGCAAGGCATTTAACATTAACTGCTGGTTTAACATAGTTTGGAATTCTAACATTCCACACTATGGAATCGCCAATTATGAGCACTTTCTTATTCTCAGTTTCCACAGGCACGCTGCAGAGTGCTGAGAATCTGTTCTGGGGACGAATTGGTGACCTGAGTGCTGGGGGAGTACATTTTGGCTTCTTAGACCCCCGTCTTACTATTACCCACTTGCCCTGTGGTTGAATTGGTGCCGCTGACTTCGGTCGTGTACTGACTACAGTGGGTCAGTAGTAGCCGAATTGTCTAAACAAACCGAGTCGATCCAATTTTCCGTTTGCCTAATTATATGTATAACATATATACTGTGTATGTTGTTTTTTGCATGCACACCTAATCTATGTGTTGCATAAAGGATTTCAAAAGTTGAAAAATGCTGTGAGTCTGAAAAGAAAAGATAGCTCTGTGTAAAAAATACAACTAAAAGACCCAAATGTCCTGAGTGTAGAAGAAAATCTATTCAACATTTGGACAGTGTGGTTAAAGACGTTTGAGTTACATCTAATCGCAGCAAGGAAAACAAAGTGGGCCACATTTCTGTACATGATGGGGAAAGAAGTATACATCCATCCATCCATTATCCAACCCGCTATATCCTAACACAGGGTCACGGGGGTCTGCTGGAGCCAATCCCAGTCAATACAGGGTACAAGGCAGGAACAAATCCCGGGCAGGGCACCAGCCCACCACAGAAGAAGGATACAGATATTTTTTATCTTAGACTTTAACAACTGTGTTAATAGTTTGAACACATTGAAAGAGCTATTCTAAAAAAATCTGTGAATCAAGAAAATGCATAATATTCCATGGGCATTGATTGTCCTTAACATAAATTAATCTTTTGATGCTTATGTCATGAAGTAAAAAAGAAAAAGCCAATGACATTAAACAGCCAGATGACTATTTTAATAAGGACCAGCATCACGTGAAGCTTTTCAAATTAATTGTTATATGGCTTACTCCTCAAATGGGGGTAATCTCACATAAACCTGACCAATAGAGCTTTTCATGCTAGTGATATATGACTGAGCTGGGTGACAATGTTTCATGTTGAAGCAGAAGATCTGGCTTGTAAGTGACTCATTATAAAATAGTTTTGTTTTTCAAAAGCAAAAGGAGAAAGTCTGCTCTGACTCTAGAAAGTCACAAGAGGATTGTGAAAGACACGGATACATTCATGAGTCAAAAAATGTCTTGCACTTAATCAGTGTTCCAAAGCTTGTCACAGAGAAAATCATTACCCTAAGAATTACATGACACGTGAGCCAACCGACAATCAATACAAGATTCACAGAACAAAGAGTGCAATGATAGAACATGTTAATTGAAACTACTGAGGTGAAACAGGATGAAAAGCATCACGTAACACCTCTAAGATACATAAAATAAAAGCAAAGGGGAATAAATATTAAATGAACAATTGAGTGTATTACTTAAAGTCCTGAAACTTGTTAGCTTGGTACTGGTGCCAGATTTCATGTGATATCAATAAGAGATTTTAGTGTGCTGAAAGTAAGCCAAAAAAACACATTTTTTAGAAATTGTCCTGTAAAAGAGTGTTTTTTTGGCGGCAAGAAGTCTCTGAATCGAAAGATATCTCTTTCATACCAATACATACAGAATGACAAAGAGATTCAGCTAACGGAAAAATAAGTACATATAATACTTAGATGATCCGATTACACAAAATTAAACATCTGAGACAATTTCAAAGTATAGTAATCAATTCTCAGGGCTTGGCTTTGTTCCAGAAGTGCATCACACGCAATGTTATCCCAAGGTCACATCAGCGATATACACCATTCAAAAATTACTCACTTGGAATATTCTTCTCAGACAGCAGAATGAAGAAGCTGTAAATCAACTTTGAACAATTACTTAAAATAAACAAGCTGTATTATGTAGAAATTATTCAACACGATGTATTAAACCTCTGGCCACGGGGAGGTCATAATTAATGTCTCCTTACATTAAAATACCAAAAATGTGATCTCACTTAAGCTTTTAACTCAGGTTTAAAAGCTAAACTGGAAAGAAAACTATGTGTCCTAACTTTTTCATTTTTTTATTACTTTTATCCAGATGCTTTGTAAGCTAGTTATTGTTTATGTATATATTTATATAAGTTCATAATTACAAGTTGGCAGAAAACACTTTGAAGTTAGGTTTAGCATTTTACTGTTTATCTTGTTTAACCTTTTCTTATCTCCAACCATTATTGCACAAGCCTATACACTTATATCTCCCAAATTTGTAACTGTACTAAATTATGAAATTTTGAAAAATATCCACTTCAATAGTAAGCTTTATCAACAGAAGACAGGTGGTGAAGGCTGGAATGCAAGGTTCTTTAGCCCAGTGGGAGCTCACATAATCAACATCAACCACTTGTTTGTAATTTAATGGTCACACAGAAAAGCTACATGGTAAAGAACCTGTTAGAGAAAATAGTAGATAATGATGGAGATCCCTGTTCTTTAACGTAGAATGATGGCCTCAGGTAGAGTAAATCTTATGCTGACACATCTACTAATAAGTAGAGCCAATGGCCTTTAAGTGTTAAGGGCCAAATTGACCACTGCTCCACCAGCTACTGTGGAAAAAAACTAATAATCAGTTCAATTCGGTTTATTTTATATTGCACACTAAATGCAACTAATAATAATAATAATAGTAATTTAACTTACCATTAAAATATTTATAGCAACCGTCAAGTTTGTCATCTTAAAATTTTTTTTCCAATTTTTCAACATATGCTCATTGTAATCTCTTATGTTGAAAATATTGCTTTTGGCAGTATGTGAAATTGTCTTTGCTTCTAGAGCTGCAGGCCTGTTTCCTTCTTATGGGGCTAGGTCCATTGGCCCTGCAGTGTTCCAGGTTGACCCTTAGGTATACGTGCACATTTATACAACCTTAGTATTCAATTTCAGCAATGTGCTTAAAGGCTAGAGCACATACCTTGAAAGGCATGAAAAGTGCCGTACCATTTGCGCCCTTAAACATGGCCGCAGTAATTGGGAACAAAAGCAGCAAATCAATAACTGGAATTCATCAAGTTCAATGCATTATGGTAATCAGTATTTTGATCTTCACTTGTCATTGAGGAGGATCACCCAATGGCACTAAATTTGAAAAAGCCACCAAGGGAGCCATTATGCTTGCTGCTTCTACCATGTCGAAGAGAAGCCGGCAGTATGATGCCCCGTTTAAAAGAAGTGCTGAGTCCTAGTACAGAAATAGCAACTAATTAGATTTTTTTTTATCATAAGAGTGAAGAAAGTAGAGAAAAATGAAGATTCTATTGTCACATGGAACATATGATCTGCTAAGGCTTTACAAAGTACCAATTACACAATCTTCTGGGCAAACCAAAGAAACCACAAATCTGGCAACATAGTAGGTGATGGCAGCCGTCATATATTTACATTCCATCAGTGGGAAAATAGCCTGAAAAGACAGACAAAAAGTCTCTGCCACCCATATTGCTGAAACATTGAACGGGATTTTTTTTTTTAAACATAGACAGCCCTTTGACAATATTTAGCAGTTTAAAAAAACGAGAATTCATATACATACTGTAAAGACTAAATGGCTACTGATGATTTGGCATGTCTTGGTACTGAAGCAATTTAAACAATACATTGTTCATTAAATAGAATTGTTTTAAAATCTATCTATATTCAACAAAAAAAATTGCCCTGGGTGTATGCAACTTTCTCAGTACATGGATCACATTCCTTGGCAGTACACCTATGATGCATCATCCAAATTTATAAAAATAAAACTAACATTAATGCTCACTTGATAGAAGTAAACACCAGAAGAAATGTTTACTCACCAGTAAAAATGTTTGATGAGTACAGGAGACTGAAGATGAATAACTAAGTGGATAGGTCAGGTCTTCTTGTTAGTGATTTGTTACTTCTTTCATTGCTCAAAAAAGTTATGTATTTCCAAAATCTGTCTAAAATACAGTAGATATAAATTATTTATTCCCAAATACTTTCACAAATAATAATGCTTCAGGGCTACAGATGACAAACTTTTCTCAATGATGCAAACAAAATTGCCGGAGAACAGAGAAGGATGGAAAAAATGAAAAATGATTTGAATGAAATGCGTAGACCTTTTTCTTTTTCTTCAAGTTTTATTTGATGTGTTTTTTTTTTCTTTCAGGGTCACTTCCGTTAGCAAAAATGAAGTTATATTCAGTAAAATGTTCAAAAATCACTAGCATTCATGCAGAGTGAAATCGATTGCAGTTGGCCAGTCTGTTTATAGTTCATTTGTGCCAGAAAGATAGGAACACAGAAATTACTTAAAGATAGCCAAATGCATTACAAGGAATAATGCTTTCAGCGAGTTCTATACGTTAGGAAGAAGTTCTGGAAATTGTTTCTAAATTAATATGAAAGACATTAAAGAAACTTCAGAATTGGTATAAGTTTTGATCCAGTTCAGGATCATTGCTAGCTAAAGCCTATCCCAGCACTACTTGGCGAAATAACTAACTCTGGGCAGGGCACCAATTAGGTGTTATCAGCATGTACCCCTGAAAATACACAAATACACTCATACAGGGGTGGTTTGGAGTTGCTCATTAACCTAGAGTGCACATTATGGTATGGGATAACATTTATTGCTGTAAAAAGCAAAGTTTGAGAAGTTCAAGTAATTTTTTCTTCCCTCTATATATATAATGCAACATTGACAATAGTGACTGAAATTAAAGAAATACGACAGTAGTGTACGGCCTTTAATAGTACCTTGAACCCTGACCTGGGAACTGTCTTTGTACATTAGATGTATGTGTTAATGTAGTTGGGTTAGACATTCTAAATAGGTCTATTGTGAGAAAAAGTTTGCCCTGAAATGAACAAATCCCCCATTCATATTTGGTTTCTGTTTTGAATCAGGTAGTTCTGTAAAAAGTTTCTGCTTCCCATAAGAGAATAAAAAAATGATAATTTTAGTATATTGATATTTGTGAATATTTTTACAAACTGTGTATATGTTGTTTGCAGTATGACTGTTTTTTATTGTATGGAGTTTGTTATTTTCATCCAGTGTAAATGTGTTTCATTTAAGTTGTACATTTACAAATGTTTGTAGTAGTCTGAGCTAGACTAGCAATGGAAAATGCAATTGTTTGAAATAGAAGTTAATCAGATTGAATGGAGTTAAGTGGCACAGTGTTTCATTGGTTAGTCCTGATGTTACCACCCATTAACAGATTAATAGTCTTTGTTGAGTTTGTATTTTCGCCCAGTTTCCTATGACATCACAGTGATGTTTCTTTTAGCCCAATAGTTAATTTTCAGTTGTGCTGGTGTTACTTGGGTGCAAATAATTTTGACTTAGATGGGTTTGCGTTGTATTTAGGACTGTTTCCTTGATCCAGTGGTTTTGGGATACACTGGCTTCCTATGACCTCATAATTAATAAAGTACTGCCTGGTAGGATGATTTTATTTTTCAATAAATAGTGGCTGTTTAAATAGGGCTAAAGTATTGATACAACAGTTTATAGCAGGAAATATGCACTGTACTGAAATATGAAAATGTATTGAGTAAGTTAATAGCAGCATCTGAAGTACTACAATTTTTTTTGCTTCGTGCCCTTCCCCTCCGTCTATGGGGGAGGAGTGAAAGCTGTCTTCTTCTTCTTTTGGCTGCTCCCGTTAGGGGTTGCCACAGTGGATCATCTTCCATATCTTTCTGTCCTCTGAATCTTGTTCTGTTGCACCCATCACCTGAATGTCCTCTCTCACCACATCCATAAACCTTTGCTTAGGCCTTCCTCTTTTCCTCTTCCCTGGCAGCTCTATCCTTAGCATCCTTCTCCCAATATACCCAGTATCTCTCCTCTGAATATGTCCAAACCAACGCAATCTCGCCTCTCTGACTGTGTCTTCCAACCGTCTAACTTGAGCTGACCCTCTAATGTGCTCATTTCTAATCCTATCCATCCTTGTCACACCCAATGCAAATCTTAGCATCTTTAACTCTGCCACCTCCAGCTCTGTCTCCTGCTTTCTGGTCAGTGCCACCGTCTCCAACCCATATAACATATCTGGTCTCACTACCATCCTGTAGACCTTCCCTTTCACTCTTGCTGACACCCGTCTGTCACAAATTACTCATGACACTCTTCTCCACCCATTCCACCCTGCCTGCACTCTGTACTGTTGATCCCAAGTATTTACACACGTGTATTCTGTATTGTTCCTACTGACCTTCATTCCTCTCCTCTCTAAAGCATATCTCCACCTCTCCAGGGTCTCCTTAACCTGCTCCCTACTATCGCTATAGATCACAATGTCATCAGCAAACATCATAGTCCACGGGGACTTATGTCTAATCTCGTCTGTCAACCTGTCCATCACCATTGCAAATAAGAAAGAGCTCAGAGCCAATCCCTGATGTAATCCCACCTCCAACTTGAATGCATTCGTCACTCCTACCACAGACCTCGTCACTGTTACACTTCCCTCGTACATATCCTGTACATCTCTTACGTACTTCTCTGCCACTCCCGACTTCCTCATACAATACCACAACTCCTCTCGAGGCACCCTGTCATATACTTTCTCCAAGTCCACAAAGACGCAATGCAACTCCTTCTGGCCTTCTCTAAACTTTTCCATCAACATCCTCAGAACAAACAATGCATCTGTGGTGCTCTTTCGTGGCATGAAACCATACTGTTGCCCAATAACCATCACCTCACTTCTTAACCTAGCTTCCACTACTCTTTACCATAACTTCATGCTGTGGCTCATCAATTTTATTCCCCTGTTGTTACTGCAGTCCTGCACATCTCCCTTTTTCTTAAATATAGGCACCAGTACACTTCTTCTGCACTCCTCAGGCATCATCTCACTTTCCAAGATTCCATTGAACAATCTGGTTATTAACTCCACTGCCATCTCTCCTAAACGCCTCCATGCTTCCATAGGTATGTCATCTGGACCAACGGCCTTTCCATTTTTCATCCTCTTCATAGCTGTTCTTACTTCCTCCTTGCTAATCGGTTGCACTTCCTGATTCACTATCTCCACATCATTCAACTTCTCCTCTCTCTCGTTCTCTTCATTCATCAGCCTCTCAAAGTACTCTTTCCATCTGCTCAACACACTCTCGTCGCTTGTGAGTATGTTTCCATCTTTATCCTTTATCACCGTAACCTGCTGCACATCTTTCCCAGCTTGGTTCATCTGTCTAGCCAATCGGTACAGGTCCTTTTCTCCCTCCTTAGTGTCCAACCTCTCATACAACTCATCATACACCTTTTCTTTAGCCTTCACCAACTCTCTCTTCACCTTGCACCTTATCTCCTTGTACTCTTGTCTACTTTCTGCATCTCTCTGACTAATCCCATTTCTTCTTTGCCATCCTCTTCCTCTGTATACTCTCCTGTATTTCCTCATTCCACCACCAGGTTTCCTTTTCCTCCTTCCTCTTTCCAGATGTCACGCCAAGCACCCTTCTTGCTGTCACCCTTACTACATCTGCTGTAGTTTCCCAGCTGTCTGGTAATTCTTCACAGCCACCCAGTGCCTGTCTTACCTCCTTCCTAAACTCAACCTTGCAGTCTCCCTTTTTCAACTTCCACCATTTGATCCTTGGCTCTGCCCTCACTGTCTTCCTCTTCTTGATCTCCAACATCATCCTTCAGACCACCATCCTATGCTGCTTAACTACACTTTCCCCTGCCACTACTTTGCAGTCTTCAATCTCCTTCAGATCAACTCTTCTGCATAGGATGTAATCTACCTGTGTGCATCTTCCTCCACACTTGTACGTAACCCTATGTTCCTCCCTTTTCTTAAAATACATATTCACCACAGCCATGTCCATCCTTTTGGCAAAATCCACTATCCTCTAACCTTCTTCATTCCTCTCCTTGACACCATACCTACCCATCACCTCCTTGTCTCCACTGTTCCCTTCACCAACATTCCCATTGAAATCCGCTCCAATTACCACTTTCTGTCCCTTGGGTACACTGTTCATCACTTCATCCAACTCGCTCCAAAAATCTTCTTTCTCACTCATTGCACACCCAACTTGCGGTGCATATACACTAGCAACATCCATTATCACACCTCCAATTTCCAGCTTCATAATCATTACTCTGCCTGACACTTTTCACCTCGAAAACACTCTTGACATACTGTTCCTTCAGAATAACTCCTACCCCATTTCTCCTCCTATCCACACCATGATAGAACAATTTGAATCCACCTCCAATCCACCTGGCCTTACTCCCCTTCCATTTAGTCTCTTGCAATATATCAACCTTCCTTCTCTCCATCATATCTGCTAACTCTCTCCCCTTACCAGTCATACTGCCAACATTCAAAGTTCCTACCCTCGGTTGCACTCTCTTTACTTAACTCCTCTCCTCCTACCTCCAGACACGCCTCCCCCATCTTCTTCTCCTTCTTCTTCTTCGGCCAACAGTAGCCCAATTTCCGCCAGCACTCTGTTGGCTAACAGTACTGGTGGCGGTCATTGTTAACCCAGGGCTCGACCGAGCCGGTATGGAAATTTGTATAGTTGTCTGCATATTGATTTGGCAAAATTTTACACCAGATGCTTTAGATTTGTCAAAAATTTCGATCTCCGGTCTTCAACAGATCTTGATGTTTTAGGGTCCCCTGATGCAGAAAACCTTGATATCTCGATGAAGGGTGTGTGGTCTGCCTGTGTGTCACAGTTTCTTGAGGACGGTCTAGAACTAAAATGATTGGACAGAAAAATACCAAACTTGAAACTTAAGCCTGTTATAAGATGACGATCTGCTGATTAGTTTTTGAACCAAATCGTGCAAGAGGCACTCTAGAGAAACCCTGAAATACTGTAATTCTGCAATTAATTAGGAATTATTCTTATCAGTTGCTATTGTAATGACCTATTTTATGATCAGAAAGATCAGCAACAGAGCAGTAAATAATTACAGAAATGTTATAGAATAGTTTGGGTAACTTGGTTCATAGGGTGCAAAGCCTACTGATGCTCATATTTGAATTCTTTGATTATTTAGACTTGGCAGAAACAAAACAGAAGAACATAATTTTATTTTCTTAAGAGACTAACTCTAAAATGATAGTATTTGATCTGCAGTTTAGCCAAATTATTTGCCTAATTTAGTGTAATTGTTCTCTGCCTTTTCATACACTACTGAGATATTTGCCTTCTAAAGATCACTGCTTTTGTTAATTCTCTTCATAATTTCACTCTTTAACTTGTTAAAGTCTTAGATCAGGTGGCCTAAAATTAAAATTGAGAGACTGCCTTTTCGGCGTGTTCGCAACAATTATAACACCAATCTGAAACAAAATAAACTTTTTTGCCAGATCTCATAAACCTTCAGATTCAAAAGGCAAATTACATCTATATTTTGTGTTCTTTTTTTTTTATCTTACTTCTTCTTTTTTAATGGTTGTTTAATATATTTAGGTGTTGCTCATTAGAGGCAAGGCACTTCCCAATTCACAAATAACATTTATTTCTATAGTACATTTTGATACAAAGAATTTAGCTCAAGGTGCTTTACAAGATCATCTTTTAAGATCTTTTAGCTACACATAAAATAAGTACATACAAAGAAAAACAAATTAAAATTAGATAATAGTAATAATAATACTATTTTTCACATAATATAGTTTAAGGAAGTACTCTTCTTCATATTGTGGTTATAGCAAGCCTGCAAATACCCCGTGCCAGAGGTATTTGTGTGAACAACATGTTTTGTATTAAGTGTGAAGGCAATATGTTGTGTGGAAACCGATAAGAACGAGATTTTCACTAGTTAAAAGTTTTCTGGCTACTACTTCCTAACGAATCAGTATTTCTAGGGCCACTTGGGTTTTGGTAGAACTGCGTGAAGTTCTCCAGTAAAAACTTTTCAGACCTCTGCTCTTCTGCGTTGCATCTGCCGTAACTTTTTCCAAACAGCACATTTCTGTAAAAGTTGTGAGGAGGACAGAGGCTGTGAGCTCTATAGCAGTTCCAGAGTCATAAAAAATAAATTTCAGAAAATCAATAACACTGCAGTGCAAATGATTTGGGGCAAGAATTCTATACGAAAGAAAATAAAAACTTCTCCTGCGCAATTATTTGTTGTTGACCTGATATGAAGAGCAATCCAAAAGGCACCCTGGCACTATTTTTTATTCAGCAGTGTTTGAAAGCTAGGGCAGGGGCCATCACATGCCTGTGGACCAGCTGCTGTACTCTTCTTCTTTTTAGTCTCTAGGGCAGCATATATGATCATAACTTGTGCCTCGTGAACATGCAAACAGGTTCCAAGCCTCATCTTACAGACATCTAAGACAGACATTTTTTCTTTACAGGTGTCATATACACATTCAGGCAGCCTCACTGACTTGATTGCATGCACACACAGCAGAATCATGCTGGCTTGACACAGGCAGTCCCCTGACATTAATTACTGACTCATGGATCATCTGAATGCACATATACAGTAATGTAGACATCTGTACAATCACATATGTAGTCATGCACAGTCAAAAGGCTGTCCTCCAAGTAACCTAGACAATTTTCTGTCCTTGTGAGTCCTTCTGCTGGCAGCCTGCATGTCTATTAATGCATACCCTATTGTACAATGTTACTTTTTCTGGGTTGCTTTAGGCCAGGTACTCTCTGCCCCCAATTTAGCTTTACTGTACTCCCTGTGATGGTCCAAATGCTACATAATTACTGATGTGCAGTTATGAATAGTTGTTTAGCATTCTAATGGCAATTCCTGAAATAATCTTTTTCGGTAGGGAGGTCAATATTGGATTATTCTAAAACCTTTAAAGGAACACAGTGATTAATAGTACTGCTTCCAAAATATTGTAATCTGGGTTTGAATAGCAGGTCCATTTTTTTAGTGTATGGTTTACACGTTCTCAGAGATGTGCTGTCCATATACTACAGTTATATTCCAAATACATGTGTGTTAATTGGTAACTGTAATTTGACATGTAAGAGAGAGGGGGCTTTGCGATGGACTGTAACTCTGTCCAGGATTTCTTCCTGCCATGCACCTGATGTTTCCTGGAGTCCAAGACTCTGCAATGGATTAAGATGGCTAAAGAATATTGTGTTACACTAAGTTTACATACCTTTCAGTCAAATTTGCTGGTTCCTGAAGGGCCTATGATGGACACAATTAGGAAGATCTTTAAGTCGTTTTCTATTATCTCTTGCAGATTTCATATCTCATGGTCATTTATTTTTTTGGGGTCAATACTTTGTCATTGTATTCCCAATGTTTACTTTTCTGTGTCAACTTACTTACTTGTTTGTAGCCATCCTGTATTGGGTTTTCTGGATAGCGGATGTGCACCTCAGATGTGAGTGTCAGTTTCTACTAATCTGTGAAAGTTGGCTTTACTGAGTCATGAGTGTCAACTTGGATCAGTTGTTATATGGTATGCCAGTTCTGCTGAGTTGTGTCTATCAGCTCGGCTAAGATGTGTATAACATGTCCACTAAGTTGTGTACGTCAGCTCTGCTAATTTGTGTACTGCATGTCAAGACCACTAAATTCTGCATGTCAGCTCAGCTGAGTTATTTATCACAGTTCTTTCTGAGCTGTACATGTCAGCTGTGCAAAATTGTGAATAATCTCTTTTTGTTTATTTCATCTTAGTCATGTTGCTACCCTGCAGAATGATAATTTAGTGTCGAGGATAGAAAAATGGCCCAAGGGTTGGTTTCGAAAATTTATATTCAATAAATTATACATCCTGGTCTTACTTCACAACATTTCCTTTTTAGGTCCCAGGCTCTGTGTGAATGATATACTGCTACCATTTTCTTTCTCTGTTTGCTGTATGACATCAATATTTTCAGCATAGCTGCTTCCACTTTTTGAAACACCCCCAGTTTGTTCATGTCAGCTCTCTAACGAAGAACAAAGTATGTTGTCTATGAAGGCTCTGTACTTTTCGCTTTGCACTGTGGTATATATGAGGGCTGCCAGAAGTGAAACCAATACATTATCTGCAACAGTAGGATAGACACAGGCAGAAATGATGTTTAGCTGGTTAGTTTCCTTCTATGTTTACAGATATTGTTAATCCCCAAGCATGAAAAAGTTCCAAACAATGTCATTGTAGTAGCTATTGTAAAGACATCCAAGTTCTCAGTGGCTACAGGCCAAGGTTGTTATCCTTAATGTACATTGTACAGTGACAAAAATGAGTAAGAAAGCATTTTTAAATGAAATAAAAATGACACTAAAAGCTAAGTGGAACAAAATAACTGAAATGTGTACCTTTTAATAATAGAAAGTACTCAGTTTCAGGTAGGTGCTTAAAAACTTAAGAATCAATGTGGTGATTAGGGGTCAGACTGGCTGAGTCTTTGGATTTGAGTTCTTCCCCCAGCCCATTGCTATACCAGTGATGCCACCAATCTACTCTTTTCTGGCAATGTATACAAATACAGCTTCCTTGGTTCATGCTCAGAGCTCCCACATGAAATAGAGTACATTTTCCTATTGAAAGGTAGAAAAAATATGACTGGCCCCAGTTAAACAAACACATCATTTTAATAAATACATTTTCAAGTGTGTTCTGTAATGTATAAAAATGTCACATTATTATATATGCATACATATTTTATTGCTTTATAGTAAGTAGTACTCACAAGGTAACATAATTGAAAATCTTTGTTCACAAGGACACATTTTGGCTCACTTTGCATGGCCCTTGGAGGGAACTTTGCTCTTGACTGTTCCTCACTTACACTAATTGGCTATGTAGTGTGACAGCAGGGGTCGCTGTTGTCCCATGAAACCCAAGGACGACACGTCCAGACACCCGATAAAATTATAAGAAATTAAATTTAATTTTCCCAGAATGTGCACAAAGCACCTCCACTATACTTAATAATAATCACAATAACAATAAATCAATAATAATATGCAATCAGTAATCCTCCTCTCCACCCAGCAGCTCTGTCGCACTTCCTCCCAACTCCAGCTCAGTCTGCTGGGGTTTCCCAGAGTCCTTTAATCTTCCTCGACCCAGATGGAAACTCTCCTTTTTCTTCAGCCCGGGCTATAATAAAAATCATCGTGTCTCCCTGCAGCGTCCCATGGCAGCACCCTTGGTATCCAGCAGGCCTGTGAAGTCAAACTCCAATGTCCATGGTGCCCTGTGGGAACTTGGGGCACCTCCATGTTGCAGGAAGCACTCCATCTGGCGGCATGGGGGTGTTGGCCGGCCATCTCTCACAGTAGACTCACTGACAAAACAGTTTTCAGCGGGGGTACTAAATCAATGACACAACTGTCTAGTATGTGGAACTCAATTAAGGAAAAACTGCTGAATTTAAAAACACTTTTAGCCTGCTTTCATAACGAAATTGACAAAAGGTTGAATACAAAATAATAAAATACATTAATCAACACATTTTCACCTTTTCCCTGCAGAAAGCTGACATCCAGTCACCTCAATCAATAAAATGCAAAAAAGAGAAAAACAGCAGTAATACAACTATGTAAAGAATATCTGAATTACAGTGTGAATTGCCTGCCTTCCAAAGGTATAGTGAAGTGAACAGTCTGCTCCTTGAACAGATGGATGCTGTTACAATGCTTGTGGCACACTGTCTGTTTTCATGACTGGAGTAAAAAGAACCTCAATGAGTGTTTTATGGGACAATCTCAATGTTTCTACATTCTCTTTGCTATCTAAACACAGTATGGACTCAATCTTTACCAATCAGCCATTTTTTAAACTAATGTAAAAACTAAAATGAAATTATTTTCTTAAAATAAAAGCTAATGGAGGTATGACCAAAAATAAAAAGTAAAATTGAAATTGTCTAAAGTTAATAAAAGCAAACTAAAGCTAAACTGAAAATTAACTGCTTGGTGAAAATTGTATAGCAGTAGGAACTAATTAAAAGGTGCAAGTACAATAACATTGCTACAGTCCTGGCTGTCTCCTTGACATAGTCTGTCATAATGTGTACTTGGTTCCTTACTAATTTGTATATCGGCAAATAGATTAGTGGAGGATACAGTGTCCTGGAGGTTTTTGACATTTCTGAGCAAATGTATGTAGATTCTCTTGACTAGCATTTTGCTTTTAACACACTTATTCCTGCAAGCTTTTTAATAAACTGACAGGCACAGGTATCATCTACTTAATTTTGTGCTATTGGCTACTAGATTTTCTTTCTGACACTAAGCAGGTGGTACATCTCAAAGAAATGAACCCTAGGCACGGGTGGCATACCGAATGGTACCTTAACAAAATTTCTTTATTCATTGTACATAAAGTGCATTTCACATCCATATTCCATTTGAACTAGCCATATTTTCTAATGACGTTATCCTTATTTACTTCATCACAAATTATAAAAATCCATCATACAGAAGGTAACACAATTGGTCAAAAGATTAACTCTTATAATCTTGAATTAATCTTCAATAAAACCATTTTTGATAGAGATTGAGCAACTCTCACCTCATCAACAGCACAGACTGTAGAGGCAGTGGAGAATTTGAAATGCCTGGGCATGGTATAGTATGGCCTCCTTATTAAATTATTATAGACATCTCTGATGGTCAAGATTTTGTTTATACTTTTAGCCTATCTTGAAAATAGCTACTTATATGAAAACTAGTTGTCCTAATCTTGACTAATTTAAGCTTTTTAGTGGCGACCAATGATTTTAGAAACAGTGCACATCCCTAAATTTGCTTTTGTTAAACTGGTTATTTGTGGGCCAATAATGAATAATTATTAAATTTGTCCTTATGGTCTATGTTTTTATTGACTTTTTATTTGTATGGGCTTTGCCAAATTAAATTATATGAAACTGACATTGTTAAATGAATAACATATTTACTTATTTTTTTCCTCAGGGCAAACGGAACAAACCAACACTGGAGATGGTGGGGACCCCAGATTCTAGCAGGGCACGCAGTGAATCAAAAGCTATCAAGTAGGTGGTTGGGGAGAGGGTTGGGAGGGCAGCAGAATATCTGAGCTTATAGGACTTCGGTACACAGTACCAAAAACAGAGCTGGAAGAGGATAACGAATTATTTTAAAAACGATAAGAGCATCCAGAGGGGAGAAGCACAGCAGAATACACTTTACAGCCTGCTAGACATGATCTCTTAATCTATGGAAGGTGGCCATGAAGACTGTCCATATTAATGCCAGTCTTAGTCCCTGTGTCAGGATGGTGTGAACTAGATTTGGTTTAGTATACTTTGTTGTCAGTGACTGGCAAAGATTTATCAAACTAAGACAAAATATGAGGTCTTTGAAGTGGAGTGCCCAGTACCGAGACCACAAGATCACTATGGTTACACCCTTAACGGTTTCACTTGAACCCAGTTAGCAGCAACTGATAGTCTAATGTGAGGAGGCCAGTTGTAGCTAAAATGAATCTTTCTGTATTTCAAAATAATAATGGACTTAGAACTAAAAACATTTCACATTAGAATGACTCAGAGATCCCGATGCATCCATCATTGTCTATAGCCAATATGAAAGTCATGGTTAATAGTATGCTACATTATATAATTTGCTATGTAGAGTAAAAATAAGGATTTTGCATAAATTGTAGAATACACTTATGATGTCTCAGCTGGAATATTGTGTATAGTTTTAGTATGCATATTATACAAAGGATATAAAGCAACAGCCCCAGACAAAGTATGTGTAAGATGAAAATAAGGTATATTAGTAAAAGAAACTCAAAAGAATATGATAGGCACATTTGCAAATCATGAAGTGCTTAATAAGGATAAATGCTTTTACATGAACATTTCACACCATACTGTACATCAGTGGAAACTTTAAGTACTAATATTGCAAAAATAATAGAAAATCAAGTGACGGTACCACCTTAGAAACTTTTCAGCCTTGCCCTGGGCCTGGATTCACCAAGTTATGTATAGCTGAGTGGCAAATTCTACTAAAAACATGTTTATCTTGTGCATATGACCCCAGTTGCAGAACATACATTAACAATTCAAGTGTCAGTTAAGTCCTTATCGCCCTTCTTATGATGCAGATGTTGGCAGAACAGATTGTAAGCTTTGATTTGGCAAATTTTGTAAAGTTTTTATATCTCAAACAAAACAATAAGACATAACTGTAAAATAGGGTGTCAGATTAAAAAATAAGTGATCCTCAGCCCTGTTCAGCAGCAGCCCTAAATTAGCTGAAAGAAAAGTGCATTAGCAAAGATGATTAGAATGTAAATATTTTTGCAGCATTTTTAGCCTTCAGATCGTTGGCACATCTTGGTGCCAGCTGTTATTAAGAAAGATGTAACAGATGTCTCCTCAAAATTCACTAACTATGGGTGTCATCTGCTATTTAATACAGTGATCATCCCTTTTCATGTGACTAGTGGCACACTGTTAAGATTGTGCAGGCAAAAATGAAGTAGAGATGGAAAGAATAACTAAACTTGATAAAGGGAGAGGGGAACTATTAAAAACCCTTGTCCTAAATAACAAAAACTAAGCTTCTTTATGGTATAAGATTGTTTTAGCAAAAAAATAGAAAGCAAATTAATAGTAAAAAAGGGAATAAAAAAAGATACGCCTAAAAGATAAAAGTTAAAACAAACAACTCCAAGTTAGTAAATCGAAAATTCAAATCCATAAGCAAGAGCAAAGATTAAATAACCAGAAGATACGACATAACAAATCTAAAATTTAATAATTAATCAGAAGATCAAACAATAGTCCTTGCAATATACCATACCATACTATTTTCTAAGCTTGATTAATCCAGAGGAGGGTCACAGAGACTTACAATATACAAAATCCAAAATTCTAGAGTGAGCCAAACAAAAGAAGGTTTCACTAATGCCACAGCACAAGCACTGAGGCTTACTCAGACCTATATCTTCCTGGAAGATGTCACACAGCTATAGCATTATGGGGCCCTGCCTGCTTAGCGTCTACATGCACGATAACAAACAGAATAAACTAATTTGTAATTCTTAAACTATACATAAAAATAATGAAATACACAAAAGGAGAAGACATAAACCTTCCCCAAAATGTAAATTACAAACAAGTACACAAGACACAAAATAAAAGCAAAAGACAGGACACTTGGGTCAGGCAATAATATAAAACACACATCTTATCATAGAACCATCCTCTTTGCACTGTGATATGTAAACTAACTAAAAGTTGATAACCTGTATAAATTTTTTAACATTGCTTATCACATTTCTGACTTTACAGGAAAAATTCACTGGGCATTCATTTGGGAAATGAGATATAAAACATCTGTAACCAGGGATATGTCTGAAACAAACATAGAACAGTGGGGTTGCACCGCTTCCTGTCTTTTATGTCAGTCTATTGTTCTGTGAGAACAATCAGAGGATTAGTTGCAAAATGTTCAGATAGAAAATTGACAGCCCTGGGCAAGTGGAGACACATGTATCCCTGGAGGAAAGAGAGCCACCGAATAAAACAGGAAGATATTAAAACAAGAAAATGGTCTTAATACAGGTGAAATACTAGAAAAACAGGAGTGAAAGATTTACAAATCGAGAAGATACATAAAAAAGGGAAGTAAGAAATATTCTGTCAGTAGTTAATTCCAAATATATTAATTTGTTTTTTAGCCAGTGCAACCTGATTAGCAGTACAGAAATGCAATATATGCAAGGATAGAACAAGAGTGTACACGAACACAGCCACCCACACACTACATAAAGGGCAATTAAGTGAGGCCAATATATGTAATGTTAATAATTTATTATCACTTTTTCACCTACTTTTTATTTTCATTGTCAGGTATGCAACTGTTACGATATTTCATGTCATGTCTGTGATTTTGTCTTTATGTTATTTGTATTTGTGATTATCTAAGGGATGCTGCTCAATTGACAAGAATGAAAATGTCTCTGCTCATGCTTTCACTTACAGTATTCTTGATGTCTTTACTATACAGTAGCTACTCAAATAACATTTGAGGTTGAAGCCATAGTAGCACATATCAGCATTTTAATAATACTTGTATTTTGCTAGTTTTCACTGTTATAGTGTCTGTAGTAAATAATTACTGTTTGGATTTCTTTCAAACTTTTAAAATTATTTCCAAAAGCTTATGGTTGGTGGCAGGATTAGCACTCCAGCCACTGTAAAAAAAAACCTCACACTAGAGGTATCACCTGCTGCACTCGGGTCCCACTCCAGATGGTTCGTCCTGTGGTGGGTGCTGCAACATGCCATCAGTACATGGTTTCAGCCCCTCCTTGTATGAAGGCTTAACACTTGAATCTAATTTAAACAACTCAAATACACTTTCCTAAATAAATTATGAGTTGCAGCAGTACGAAGACCTGTCCTAGTAGATCCAATCCGGAACAGGATTTACAAAGCATGTGCACGCACATAAACACTTGCATTCACCTATACCGGGCCATTTTAGAGCCTCCTGATGTTTACATCTTTAGAACATGGAAAGAAACAGAAGCATAGAAATTAAATGACACAAACCCCATAGACTATAATTCTTTGAAATGTGAGGCAGCAGTGTGGTTTACTTCAACACTGCACTGCTTGAATAAATTAATTTGCTTAGCCTTTCAGTTTCTAAACTTAAGTTTATACTTGCAAGTGCCCAGACCTTATCTCAACAGTATTTGGCAAAAGACAGAAAAAACCATGGCACACCTATTTACACAGGCACCTCAGTTTACAGCCATGGAAAGAACATGAAAACTCCACATATACAGTGTAGCTGCGTTTACCCAGTATTACCAAAGTTTGGCAGCTTCAGTACGTTTCATGGGATTCTGGCAAAAAGCTTGACATGTTGAAATTATTCCACAGACAAAATAACATTGTTTTAAAAACTTTAGTAAAAATTCAAAGTAGAACAGTTCACACAGAAATAGAGAAAAAATTGGCATTGCAAGAAAAGAAAAGTTCTGTTTAAGGCTTATATCTTTCTTGCTTCTTTAAGTTCTCTTATACAGATGAATCATTTCTAAATGGTCAGAAAACTGTATGCCTATCCCATTTTCATGCTGTAAATGGGTCTTTCAGTCACTGCTAGCAGAGGAACCTATTCTAAACTATCGTACTGTATATACTCACGTATAAGTCGGGTCTTGAAACCCGAAAAATTGATTATAAAATCAGACTCCGACTTATACGCCTGTTCAAAAATACGACACTTAATTTCTTTTTTTTTTTTACATCTTCTTGCCTTCTCCAGTCTCTCATCGGTTTCTCAAATGCATCGAATTTTGTTGCAGCAGCACAGTTACCAATTTCTTTCGCTACTTCAACGACGTTTAATCTGAAACCAGCTTCATATTTACTTCTGATCGAATGCTCCATCATAGATAAGGGATGCTCTTACGATAAAGGTGATTGAGGGTGTGAAACACACAAAACAGTGCAAACGTTGCTTCGGAATAGTTCGGATATTACCGTGTGGTGTGATGCCACACCCACATAAAAAAGGCAGTGTGCTTCGTGGTTACTCTCTCAGATGGGCGTTAGCATATCATATTCTCTTCGACCAATAGCGTGAGTTTTCCGCATTCGACTTATACGACCAACATTATAAAATACCAGAAATTATATGATAAAATCAAGTCCCGACTTATCCACGGGAGAACTTATTCGTGAGTATATATGGTACAAGTGAAACTATTTAAACACTGTATCTCACATATAACAAGTTAGCTGTATCTCATATTAACCTACAGGGGGTAAAAGACTATACCATTGTCAATATCTATTCAAAGAAAATGTTATTCTATTCCAATTGTTAACATACTAATATGTGTTTAACTTAAAACATTAACTTTCTAAGATTGGCTCTTACAGACAGTAACTCAGTCTTCTTTAGCTATAAGGCACCAGTCCTAAGCAGGGCACATCAAAAAATTCAGGGCATTTTAAAACAAAAATATATGTTATTTCTCATTATATTTGTTGTAAATGCATCTGTTACTACATTTTGTTGTATTTGTTGTAATTGCATTGCTCTTTTTTGCTGTGCTCCTACCTTTAAGAGTATTTAATTGTATGTTATGTTACCAATAGGGTAGCATAGTGGTACAGTATTCATTCTGCTACCTCACAGCTGTTGGGACTCAGATCTGAATCGCTTTGAGGTGGTTGTCATTATGGAGTTTGTCTCCCCATGTTTGAATGAGTTTTTTTCAGGCACTCTGCATTAATTCTCATATTTCAGTATGAATAAGTGTGCCTTGTGACAGACCAGTGCCCCATCCGGAGCTTTGTAGCCTAGTCTGCCAAGAATGTCACCAGCTCATAGCAATACTATAATGGAGAAATAGGATTTAGAAAAGGATTAAATGGAAGGATGATTTGGTTCTTCTTTGAGAAGGGCACTCAGGGAAAAAGGCCACAGTTGAGCCTTTTGGCTTCTATTCTAGTTGTATAACAATTAACCATCAATAAAAGAAAGAAAGAAAGAAAGAAAAACCATTTGTGAAGATATGTGAGATAAACTCTTTGGAGTATTAGCCATATTAACACTTTAATTTAAAAGTACAGTTAAAGTGGTTCAAAACTAAATGCAATGAAACAGAGTATTTCTCTTTTCTGAACAAACAAAGATGATCAATGAAACCTGAATCTTCAGCATGATGAAAGGTAATGTATCATTTCTTTTCCTCTAGGCCATGTTGTTCATGTTTTATAATATCATCTTTATTTCAAGGAAGTCCATGCTGTGTGGAGGCCACATATTTTAATAAATCACATTCTAATAGTCTACTATCTCAAAGTCTGCTATTTACAGCAGTTGTAAGATATTAAAACACTTAAGATATCCAGAATATAGCTAAGTTTGTTTATAGTAAATATTCTTCAATTCCACAGTGTACATTAAACAGATGTTTTAATTGCAAAAAGGTGTGGTATCTAATGTGTTGCATTTAATAATGTGATATAGTAATATTATTTTGAGTGCTGATAGATCGGCAGTTATTTTCCACAAAAATTAGAAGCATGCCTTTAGGTTCATATGATTTAAATTTTATGAAGCATGTGCTATTGATTATGAACTATTTATCATTATACTGTACACTATAGGTTTTTTATGATTTCCTTTTCTTTAAGTCAAAAGCTGCTAGTCTGGTGCAGCCTGCAAACTTATTCACACACCCTCAAGGGTGCCAGAGGAAACAGAAAAATATACCTCAGTTTTTTACTCAAAGTGGACTGTAGAAATAAATCAGTGTTAAAAATATTGAGTTTTGAGTATTGAGTATCATAGTCCATAAAAAAACACATTTTTAAAATATTTATTGCTTCCCTTTATGTATATTTTTTCAAGTTAGGCCTTCAACTACAAAGATCATGATTTTTTTTCACTATTTTTAGTCCAGTCAATATCATTTTACTCCTCGATGTTTTAATGTTCCTTTTATGTTAATCATTACTTTGTATGCCTGTCATGTTTCTGTCATCGTTCCCTGTAGTTGCTGATGTGCTGTATGTAATAACAATCTCTTATGAAGAGCCCTGAGATTACTCTGTTATTTATTAGTAAAATATTTTAAACTTTGCATGTAGTTCATTTCTTACCATGATAACTTATTGGCCATCTTTCCTTGAAGATTTCATCAAATTTCTATCAGAATGCCATTTTCAGTTTTAATCCTTGATGCACTTATTTTTCAAGGAAATTTGTCGGGAAAGTTCAATTTTTGTTAAGACATCTTGAAAAGAGCATGCTGTACGCACTCACCTATCTTAAAACAAAGAAAAACATCTGTGTGACTTCAGTTGCAGATTGGTTTACTTTTTCAAATTTACCTTAAACGAGATCACTTCAAATTATAAATTTTGTATATTTTCTGCTCTTTTATTCCTCCAACTGCCGCACCTGCCGGCAAAACGAATCCTAAAACAAATTACTCAAATACTGGGACAGTGACGTGTTCAAACAGTGGTACTCTCGCTTACTTCTCCTGTTACTTAAAGGTAAGTTAACCTTCAAAGTTAAAAAAAGCAAAACTCACTTATCTAGAAGTGAATGTAAGAGGAGAGGAATTATGCAAGTGTTGTCCTACAAGCATACTGTAGATAAATACGTACTCAGTGTTTACATAACACCAAAGATAACCCATCAGCTGCTCTTTCTGTACATTATAATGACTCAGTGTTTTACAGACACTATAATTTATTAGCAAACCATCAGACCTTCTCTCCATCATGGTCTGAAGCAGTCAACAGTTTTACCTTTAGACTTCAACAAAGATTTTAACTCTCAATTAGGTACTTCTTTTAAAAATGTTATGTTTAAGAATGTTGTCATAAAACCAATACACTCAACAACTAACAATAGGAATTCTATCTATGCATTTTTTACATCAGTTGAATTGGAATCTGCTTCCTTTAAAAGCTATTAAATCACCACAAGCCTTAGTTGGGCTGCCTTTGTAACTACATGACATTGTGCTGTTAAAAAAGCATGTTTTTAATGTAGTCTTCTAACATATGTAATTGCATTTGATTATCACAGTTATTTTTAAATATGACTCACTGTTATAAAAATACTTCACAAATATTTGATAACCGACTCTTTGAAGAAGTTACTAAAAATTAAAATGCTTAAACTTTTAAATTAATTAACTAAGTCCCCAAACATACCTGCATGTTACCAGAAATAAAATAAATAAATTAGCTAACATTCTGTGGATTCAAGCAAATGATGACCCAAAGATACTTTCAATATTTTGATAGTAAAAGACCAGTCAAAGAGGAGGTGAAGAATATTAGGAACAGTAAAGGTGAGCTTGAATATAGAGGCAGTGTATGGCAAGCCGAATTAACATTTAGAGATATCTCCAAATAAATTTGAGCTATCTTAAAATGTAATTTACTTGTTAAGATATCTGAAACTCACTTTGAGATATCTTAAAATAATTTCCTGCACATTTTAAGATATCTTCAATACATTTTCAGATATCTCAAATGCATTTTAAGATATCTCAAATACATTTTCAGATATCTCAAAATAATTGTGTCTGTATTTCAAGATATCTCAAATGAATTTTCAGATATCTTAAATTGACCTTTCATGCATTTTAAGATATCTGAAATGCATTTCAAGATATCTTAAAATCATTTCCTGTAAAACTGCGTATTATTTCAATGGGACTTCTTGTTTATTATAAGATATCTGAAAATGTATTTTAGATACCTGAAAATGAACAGGAAGCTGTTTTGAGATATCTGGAAATGTATTTCAGATATCTTAAATTGTATTGTAGATATCTGAAAATGGTATTGAGATATCTTGAAATAATTTAGTGTCCTTTTAAAGATATATTAAAATGCATTTTAGATATCTTGAAATACAATTGGAGATATCTTGAAATACATTGTTAGATATCTGAAATGGAGCAGAGACCCATTTTAAGATATCATGTAATTAATTTAAGATATCTAAAAATGTATTTTAGATATCTCAAACAACAGTGCATTTTAAGTTATCTTAAATGTTTTTTGAGATATCTTAATTATTTTTTGAGATATCCTAAAATAACTTCCCAATCATTTTAAGATATCTCAAATTTATTTTGAGATATCCGAAATGCATTTTCAGATATCTCAACATAACTTCCTGCACATTTTAAGATATCACAAATACATTTTCAGATATCTTAAAATAACTTCCTGTGTATTTCAAGATATCTCAAATTTATTTTGAGATATCTCGAAATAGACAGGAAGTCCCATTGAAAGAATAGGAAATGTTACAGGAAGTGATTTCGAGATTTCTCGAAATGTATTTGCGATATCTCAAAATGCACAGGAACCTATTTCAAGATATCTCGAATTGCATTTAAGATATCTTAAAATGCATTTCAGATATTTCAAAATGTACAGCATATCATTTCAAGATATCTTGAAATCTATTTAAGATATCATAAAATGCTTTTTAAATATCTTAAAATAGATGCATTTTTAGATATCTGTAATTCAATTTGAGATATCTAAAATGCATTTCCAGATATCTTAAAATCCATTTTGAGATATTTCTAAATGTTAATTCGGCTTGCCATAGGCAGTGACATAGCAAATGTCTTAAATGTGCTTCCCAGTGGTAACAGAGACTTTGGAGGTACTTAGGTATTCAGAAATTGTTCAGGAAGAGGTATTGTTTGGATCAAATAGGCTGAAATCTTGCAGTTCACCAGGAGCTGATAACATTTCTACTCGATTGCTTAATGAAGTTTGTGAATGCTTATATAAACCCTTGGAACATATGTTTAGAAATAATGGGAAATTCCTGAAGACTTGAGGCTAGTGAATATTATCCGATTGTATAAAGAGGGTAATAGGGCTGATCCCAGTAGCTTTACACCATTAAGCTGTAACATGCATCACAGGTAAATCAATGGAAGCAATTATTAAGAAGAATATTGAGCAGCACATAGCAAGAAACAAAGGATACAATCTGAGCAGTGAATATGATATTATTTATTTCGCAGAAATTAAAAAAAAAATTCTTCACACAAAGAACCATAGAATGACTAACTATTGTCATGAAAAGTAAGACTTTAGGGACCTTCAAATATCAGCTTGTTGGGCAATCTAATTGAACAGGATGGACTAGCTAGGGCTGAATGGCCGGTTCTCACCATATTTCTTCTAGTATTCTAATAAAGACTACACTTTGATGAAAGATACAGTGGGTATTTGTAACCCAAGGACAAGACTTTGCTCTGAAATAAAAAGGAAAAATCATTCTTGGAAACTTATCTGGTGGACTAATTTGAGGGAAACATAAACCAAGATACTTTCAAAATTCTCTAAGTTAACTTCCCTACAGACACAGATGTCATTAGTTTGAAGCAATCGGCAGTAGACTGAGGTAGATTAGCTTTCCTTCCTTTCCTTGGACTAAATCCTGCATTTGAAAACATGTAGACTGTACATTTCACTGATAATGCCACTCATAGATAATATGAAAGAATTTTCCCCTCTTAGGGCACATGGGTCACCAATCTCTAAAATGAGCTACTTAAAATTAAGTACAGATAGACACATCACCACCTAAGGATGTCAGAAACGAGATAGTAAGAGGCAGGGCACCCTTGTGGAGCAATTTCAAAATTACTTTGACTAAAAAGCACAATGTACTGACACAAAATGAAGGAACAGTCTTGCTGTTTGGTGGTTAAATGGGACAAACCTTTTCCTTTGTGACACTTGGGTTTGGATGAGCAATTGAGTCAGGAAGACAAGGGGCTGCAAATCAGGATAGTATAAAACGTAAATGAATGTATAGGTGTTGTTGAAGTAATCCATTTAAAAGTTATGACACTCTTTGACAGCAAAAGACAACAGTGCATCAAAATAGACCTGTGTTAGGCTTGTTTTACGATGTTAGTTTTCACTGGACAGCGCCTTTGTTTTCAGCATTTTACTAGATGGTTTGTCATTGCAATATACATCAGAATGGTCATGTGGTTGTTAGGCAGTGTGACTGGATATGGGAGCATTCACTAAGCCAAGATAAAACATAGTTTTAGTAAAGACTCAATGCCTAGGTTGTGGGATACTTTTATTAACACCAGGAAAAGAAGCTTTGACCCTCTGGAGTTGAATCCTTTTAACAAAGGTGACCTCCTTTTAAACAATAACTCCTAGCCTTTCTCTTTTTTTTTTTTAAGTATACCAATTCGTTTCTCTTCAGCAATAAACAAGTTTAGTTTCTACCCTAGTTTCCAGGGAAGGCTGTACTACCCTCACCTGTTGTGGCAGAGTTCATTTTTACTTGGTGACAGGAAATAAACTGTCCCCCTCTAGACATGTCCCTATTTTATAGTGGCCAAGGTTCAGGTGACTGTAAGAGGCAGCACTCCCGTTTCTGCCCTTATTAGGTGTGAAAGTTTTGCTTGGATATTCATTTCTTTCCCCAGCCCACCCAAAAAAAAATAGGTAAAAAGTTGCTTTGAGTCATCCAGAGCTCCACATTATCTCCACAGGTTTTCTCTGTATTCCTGGCTAGGTCATTGTGGGATGGCACAGCAAACTCTACAGCAACTAGAGTTTCGCATTTCACTCTACAGTATTCACTGTCCTCTCATCCACGGGCACATGGCCACTGTTTGTAATTTACTGTTCATGTGTTAATTACAGTTGTTGTATTAACTTTTTAGTTTTATGTGTTTTACACTTTGTCAACATGAGAACCTAATAAGACAACCAATTGTAGGTTTCATGTGTTAATTACAGTTGTTATATTAACTTATTCGCTTTTTGGGTTTTTTTTTATTGATTTTATTGTAATCGCACAACTTTCCATACAGATAGATGAATTTTTACTAAATAAGATTAAAAACAAATCAAACCACCCGTGAGAAAGAGAGCATGGCCAGCAGAGTAAAACTTAAAGCTAGTAAAAATAAGTACATCGATGAATTTTGTAAGCGGATAAAGATAAATGGAGAAGAAAAAGAAATGGTGAGAGAATCTGCTTCTTCACTGCTTTAAGAGCTTATTCTAAAATGTTATTAATTAGATCCTGCCAGGTTTTGAAAAAGTTCTGCACAGTTCTTCTAAGTGAGAATTTGATTTATACCAATTTCAAATAGTATAAAACATCAGTTACCCACTGACTTAAAAGAGGAGAGTTAGGATTCTCTCAGTTGAGCAAAGAGAAGTCTATGTGCCAATAGTGTAGTAAAGGCAATGACAGTTTGTTTATTCTTCTCAACATTAAGCCCATCTGGAAGTACACCAAACACAGCTGTTAATGGGTTAGGAGGGATTGTGACGCCAAGGCATTTAAAGATTTTGGTCCAGAATGATGTTAATTTGGCGCACGCCCAAAACATTTGGCTCGATGAGGCTGGAGTTTTATGTGTTTTAATCTTTGTCAACATAATAACTTAGTAAGACAACCAATTGTAGACTGCATTCTTTAATAAAGAAAAAAATTGAAAATGAAATTAAAATACTTTTAAGAGTGCATATGTTTAGGTGGAGCTAATAAAGAAGATATCAAGTGTAGGTGGAATTATACTCATATGTTAGTGCAGTGAATTCTTAACGCATCGTTTTGATTTTTAGGATCTCTTTGGATGCAGTTAAGGAATAGTTTGTAGAAAAAGCAAGATTATTAGGTTAATATGAAAATAGTACTATTTCACCTGTTAATGACAGTACACCTAAATTATTTGGTGGCAGAATATTTTTTATCCTCAAAGCTAATTTTAATTGTGTATATACCTTTTAATAGAGCATCAGTTTAAAAAGAGAGAGAGAGAGTGACTTCCACTGTCCTATCCAGGGCAGACTGTGAGAAATATGAAGGCAAGCACATCCTAGATTCATCTCTGGACGAATGCTGTGTTATTCTCATAACATGACTCTTCTAGAAGCGAAAACGTTTGAAACTATGCTTTTAGCATTTAAATTTTCTGCTTCACATGACTGGCAAGAAGATTGTTTTCCATTAAGTGAAGTCACTCACTCCTCTTACAGTGCATCAGTGCATACACAGCCATTGATCTGTTATTTGAACTTTTTCATCCATCCAAATGTTAAAAAGCTGCTAATCTACACTCATGCCAATTATTGCCCTGCTTGGCAGGCATCTTGAAATTGCTGAGTGAAACACTTTTAACACTAACAACTGAATGTCATGGAAGAACAGGACAGAGGGCACTTTATCTGTGCAATGAGGCCTTATTGGCTTGTACTCACAGTTTCTGTATGCTAAAGACGTATCATTGCAGTATATCCACATACTTAGATAAGGAGATATTTCTCCTGTCTAAACTGAAATTTAGGGTGTCTGTAATAGAACAGATTATTTACAAGGACTGTCTTCTTGAATATGGAATTCTTGCATTCTTAGTGTGTTTAGACATTACTTGTTAATAAGTCTATGCATGTTCACATTTGCTGTGACTCTAGTCAGCCTCAAAGGATTGGATTAATTTGGTCCAGCATAGGGCCTCCCTTTCTTACCTGTAATCACTATTAAAATTAAACGGTACTGGTAGCAGTGGTAAAATAACTTTGTATGGCTTAATGGTTTGTGGGGGGCAACAACAAACAGAGATACCTTGTTGAATATTTGTACGCTATTTTTCATTGAAGCTGTTTTCTAAAACACTTAATCTGTTTACCACTCCATCACGATTAGTAATAGCTGTCATTAGAGGTATAAGTGGCGATGGTTTATTCCATGGGCTTCAGTTAGTGGCTTTCCTTTGTCCTGTGTTGGAAAAAATGGGTTTAGATAACAGGTGGATGGGAGAACATTTGCCTTATATATATCAGGTAACCTCTTACCAGACATTATTGTTAATTATTTGTTTAGGTAGTGTAGTGGAATAGCTGTTTATTTTCATGACTTCTAAAAACACTATACCAAAATTTCCTTCTTGGTAAACTATGGGCACTCCTCATAAAAGACCTCTGACCTTGACAAAAGTTACCTGTTGGACCTAAATTGTTCTAATTGCTACTTTTTAGAGACTGCATAGCAAAAAAATGCATATTCTTAAATAGATATTAGGTAATGGTATTCCATTCAAGTAAACCAAACTATATCTGGTTCCATTTGAAGTGAACAGCAGACTAAGAAAATACAACTAGAGGATCTGTGTTTACTGCTAAAAGAGGGACTTCTACAGTACTTGATTTGCTGTTTTCACTTATAAAGATCAGCTTGCCTTCTTGATGTCCTCTCCAGAGGCATAGGTTAAATAATAGCACAAACTAGATTTCTTGATGAGTGTGAAACATCCTGTATAGAAATTACTAATTTAAAAGAAGTGATTGTTTCTTAAAATGCACCATAAAGCACTGTTGTCAAAAGACTACTCATAAAAGGTGAAACATTTCTGCACAACTGAGAACAGTGCTCTTGAGAGTCTTCTTACTAGAAACAGGGTATGCATTGCTGACTCCTTGATCTGCTAGCATTCTCTTCTCTACTTTTCACAGGCAAATGCTGACCTATGAAGTCTTTACTGATATGTACATCGGCCTTTTTGCTACACATGTCCTGGCCTTCCTTCTGTACTTGTAAATTCCAGGCAAAATGGGTGACCACTCTAATTTCCTGAGTCTTCAGTTTATGCTATATTTCAATTACAACTGTCATATTTGCTGTTTTGAGTCATAAGGTTAAATGCCCTGGTTGATGGTCATACTTTGTATTGCTTTTTTTTTCTACTTCAGCAGTATGAATACATGGATTCCATAGAGTGTTTATTTTGATCTTTGGGCTTAGCAAAGCCCTCATTTGATATTAATTGACAAAATAATTGATTTTCACTACTTAAAAGTCAGTCTCCCACAGTGCTTTCAACAACATGCTTTGTTCTATTTTCTGTTTCACTTCATTCCTTCTTTGCAGGAGCTGTAACTCTCATCCAGATGCAAGCTGAAGTCTTTTTTTCTTAATGGTGCTTCTTTTTTTCCTCAACTAGCATCCCCCATTCCCCTAACACTTTGATAAATAATTCCCTCTTCATCATTACAGGCAACCTTAAACCTAATAAAGGAATGAAAGGATAGGAGTGGAGCTCCTTCCTATGTTGTACCTCAGGTGGCTGCTGCAATTTCTGAAAACACAGTTTCTTTTAAGTTCATTATTGTTCTTTAACTTGATATCCTTTTTTTCTCTTTCCATACTTTGCCTGATCATATTGTCAGGTAGCCTTAGGCATGTCTTACTGCAGTCACATAGAGTCACTTGGCCAACAATGCCCCCACACTAGTACAGTTGTCACTTTGTTGGTCTCTTGCTTTGATGTGTTTTTCTCTCTGCTGCTGTAGTGATCTAGACAGAGACTTTTGGAATAACAATGAAAGCACAGTGCACCAGAAATGGAGTTCCTATCCTCCCAAGGAGTTCGTTCTAAATATTTCACCCTATGCTCCATACGGCGACCCACGCCTGACCCTCAAGTGAGTCTTGTTGTCCAGCTGGTAAGAGTCGTAGTGTGGCAGTAGGGCTGTAACGAAGGAAAGCAGGTTTGTTCTTGTACACTGGTACATTATGTGTGCAATTCCTGCTCTGAGCACTTACTGTAGGTAAAGGAGAACAAATAATTCCACCAGAATAAACAAAGGGAAGTCAAATAATTTTTAACTGTTACAAGAAACTAGGCAGATGAGAGACTGTCTCAATATGTGATCCAAATTTGCATGAACACCACTATAGAAGATGTTAGTGGTAGATATGTCACTTAGATTCCTGAAAGCTGTGAATTTGTAGAATTCATGAAAATAGTATCTTATTTCTGATATAACAGAGAGGCTCTTGAAGAACTTTCATCTGGTTAAAATCTCCCTGGTTTCAGAAGCTAAATGACACTAAGCTGTATTTATTAATAAGACTGATTAATGCTTGTTTAGTGCACCTGTTATTAAACTGCACACAAGGAGAGGCTGGCATTTACATTGCTAAGGATGACTGTATCAATTTAATAATAATTATTATTTATTTCTGTTTTCAATCCTTTGACATATAACAGTCTGGAGCCATAGATTAATACTCATGGATCATCTGGTAGTAAAAAGTAATATATATCTTTAAAGGTATACAGTAGCTAGAAAGAAAAATGTCACAAGATAGAATACTAAGTTTTTAAAAAGTTGAATTACTCGAGAAGTGAAAAGAGGAAGACCTACAAGAATATGTTTTGACAACATTGCTAAATTATATGACATGATATGAATAATTATTGAGACATAAAGTCAGGGAAGGCAGAGAAAATGCAGAAGTGGAGAAGCATAATGGCTAACACTTGTACAGAGCTACAGCTGATGAAGATGATGGGGTTTACAGTTGACGCAATCACTTCCACTAATCAATCCATGCAAACCTTAAAAATATATCCAAGCTGTGATCAATCTAACTCGAGTCCATGCTGATGCAAACAAGGAAATTTAGCTACTGAGCACCATGTAGTTCAGTTTAGAAGCATCACATATACAACTACACTGTAACACACATCTACAACAACAACATTTATTTATATAGCACATTTTCATACAAAAAATGTAGCTCAAAGTGCTTTACATAATGAAGAATAGAAAAATAAAAGACACAGTTAGAAAATAAAACAAGTCAACATTAATTAACGTAGAATAAGAGTAAGGTCCGAGGCCAGGGTGGACAGAAAAAAAAAAACTCCAGACGGCTGGAGAAAAAAAAATAAAATCTCCAGGGATGCCGGACCATGAGACCGTCTAGTCCCCTCTGGGCATTCTACCTAACATAAGTGAAACAGTCTAAAACAATGAACCAGGTCAGCTGCTACGCTCAATTTAATATCTGATTGAAACAATTTGATGGCAAGCTAACACCAAACCCTACAGTTGTCCCTTTAAAAACTTTCCATTATTAAAACAAAGTCATCCAAACATACATCACTTTGCTGTAGCATTTACCTGTTATACTGCCAGTGTCAGGAAACATATTCTCACTCACACCTCTGCACCTGCTTGTCAGAAGTATCACACCAGTCAATTCATGTCAGATTGGTTTGAGCAAAATCTGTTCAAAGTCAGGTCTTCTTGTTCTTCAGGCTATCCCCATTACATGTCAGGTCTGCCTCCAAAATTAAGTGAGTGTAAAATAATTCATTAAATATGAAGGAACAAAGAATGATAACCATATTGTTAAAGGGTAAATTAAGTTTTGTAAAAAAGAGAGGTAGATGATATGGACCTATAGCTGTACATTTGGAGAAGTGAACATGGTCAAAACAAAATTCTTACAAGACATATAGTACCATATGGAACAACTAGACAAAAAGCAAAAGTTTTTTTTTTTAATGAACAAGTAACAAAATATTCTTTTGTCCATCCTACATTTTTAATGCCTGTTGATCACACTTCCTATTACCCCACTCATTTTCAAGATATTTTTTTAATTGGTCATATCATTCAAACAGACTTATAATTGACTTATTTACTGTGCTCTTTAATTTAGTTTGTTGAATATTTTTAAGTGTATTATTCTTATTTTATTTTTTATTCTTTTTTTTGCTTTTGAGTATTTTTGTGTTCCTGTATTTAGCCAGACACCTCTTTCTCTATTTTTTTCTGTTTTTTTTTTTCATTAACTTTATTTCCTTGTTTTTTATGCCATCAACTTCTGATGTTTTATTCTTCTAACCATGTTTTCATGTTTGATGGATATCATCATAGTCACTAAACTGAATTATCTTTTAAAAAAATGCCAGTTTCCCACACTTATCTATAGGGGAACTTGTCCTCACTGTCACTGAATGGCACATGTGGTTTATGCTGGATACACATGTCAAGGTAAAGACCAAATGCAGGATGATGACTTGAACATGACTGGACTAAATTAACTGCAGTCAAGGCCAAATGGCTTCAAGAGCTGTCAGATTGGCAAAGCATGGGTTTAAGTTTAGTAAAACGTAAGGAAGGAAAGGGAAAGGCTAGAGATAAGTCTTGGCTATTTGTTCTGTAAGTGTGTATCAAAGAACACTAAGTTTGTTTAACTAAAAAACAGTTTCACATTGTTCTTATTCCCTTAAATCCCACAGTGTTGTTCCTTTTTCTGCAAAAGCAAAATATGAGTAGGTCTGTTACACCAAATCTCGGACATTGTCAGATAAATTATGTACTATGGTATGCGCAAATGCATACCACTTGTTACCTGCCATGCTGCCAAAGTTCTAGTTTGCTGGTTTTATTTTTTTACCATTAATTCTTCTTGAGAACCGGATACGTCTAGAAACAAGGCAGCCTATTTTGTTGTTGAACCACAGTAATAAATGGAAGACACTCTTGTGTGTGAACAACTCAGCAAAGATGTCAGTGTCCCTGCATTTCAAGGTACTTAAGGTGCAATGTCTGTCCATTCATGTAATGAACTGCACAAACATCTAATAGACCCGAGTAACTGATTACTAGATTTGTATCACAATTTCATTCAAATCATGGTAAAGAGTATTTGAGTGGGTTTAATGTAAGGGTGGCTGAGTGAATTATACTACATGACATTATCGCGTATTACATAACTGGTCACTTATTGTTGCTTCTTTTAATGGAAATTGAATATAGAACCAGGATCAGAACTGCTGCTGAAGAGCTAACAAAAGCATTGATATTTACCAAAGAGAAAATTGCACTTCTGAAATACTGTGTAGAGGCCATATGTCAGAAAACAATTTATTAGCGGAATGATGAATGTGTATTAACAAAACAAGAAGAGGTAGATTTATTGTATGGTTAAAAATTACAAGGAAATAAAAATATCAAAACAAGACATCATTTAAAACATGAACTACAAATATATCAATCAATCAACATTTATTTATATAGCACATATTCATACAAAAAAATGTAGCTCAAAGTGCTTTACAAAATGAATAGAAAAATAGAAGACACAATAAAAAATAAACATAAGTCAACATTAATTAACATAGAATAAGAGTAAGGTCCGATGGCCAGGGTGGACAGAAAAAACAAAAAAAAACTCCAAAGGCTGGAGAAAAAAATAAAATCTGTAGGGGTTCCAGACCACGAGACCGCCCAGTCCCCTCTGGGCAATCTACCTAACATAAATCAAACAGTCCTCTTTGTATTTAGGGTTTTCATGGAAGGACCTGATGATGATGGTCACGTAGACTTCTGGCTTTCAGTCCATCAATGTTGGTGCATCATGATGCTTTGAGTAGGTGGTTGGTGGTGGCGCAGGCCGCCACCACAAAGAAACCGGAAAAAGAAACAGAAGAGAGAGTAGGGGTCAGTACAGATTTTGGAGCCACTGTGAATAGTTATTATGAAGAATTGAACATACAGAGTATCAGGATTAAGTTAAAGTGAAGTTATAAAAAGGCCATGTTAAAGTAATGTGTTTTCAGCAGTGTTTTAAAGTGCTCTACTGTATTTGCCTGGCGAATTCCTATTGGCAGGCTATTCCAGATTTTATAATTTTATATATATAATTTTATATTTTATATAAAATATACATATTTTGCATTGCAAGTATTGAATATATTTTGTTTATAATGATTTTATTGTTTAATTATTGTTTTAATTATTGTAATCACCTGAAGGATGCAAGAAGTCCACAAGTAACAGATGGAGTACCATCCAGGCAACCTTATTTAATAGGAGGCAAAAAAAGATCAAGGGCACAACAGAATTCATCCTTCAACACAAAAAGTTTAGATCAATCAGAAAGTCCGTGCACTACCAGGCAGAGGTCTAAACTGAGACAACTCTTTCCTGGCATGTCCCTTTTTATGACAAGCCAACTAGATGGGGCAGGGCCTAATGACCTCACATGATGTCTTCTCAGAACTGCAGACATAAGAGAAACGATAGTGACAGCTCCTCACCTTGGTTCAAAATGCATTGATTACTTCTATCAAGCCCTGAAGGTGTTTTTCCCAGGCACACATAGGTGGCATTATATATTATTATTACAAGGTTTATTCTTCAATGAGCAGAAATTTTCATGCTATCTTCATTATAACATCTTTAGCAAGGAAGGTGACAATTTGCATCCCGGTGATCTCAATGTCACTCTACTTTAATCTCTAAATAAATTTATAGAATTTGAATCAAATGTTAAAAATAATGCTAGTCTTTTCAAAACATCCTATATTTCATCAAAAGCTATGTGTTCTAATTTATTAAAGAATTTGATATTAAGTGTAGCACCAAATGAATCCACTGGTATCGTCTGCTATATAAATTAAATTAATGGATACAAATATATTTGGGGTATCCCAGTCCTAAAAAGCATTCATCTGGTTGTCAGACAATGGCATTCTAACCAAAGTGTTCAATTTAGGTTTGGCAGGAATGCTTTGTCGCAGTATTCACAACATGATAAATTAGCAAAGCGAATCTTATATCATTAGGTGGCAAAGATTTCCTTTTACAAAAATGTGCACTTTACAATGAACAAATATTTTGTTTGAAACATATGTCTGGTTGTGAAGATATTGTATATGATGTGTGTTTTTTAAATGTAAAGTAGTGTAATGTGGAGTAGTAACACTTTTTTCAATTATGTCTATAAACATTGCATTAAATATAATATTGACAATTAAATTGCTAAAAACAGTAAGCCTCTAGGAATATATTACTACTATTTATTAACATGATAAAAATAGTATAATGTGCTTTATGATAGAAAATAACATACTCTGTAGTACATATGGTCACTTTTAATATCTTGTCTTTGAAATATGTATTTGAGTTTAATTATACATTTATTTGATGTCCATTCCCAGATGCGAGGAACAAAACCACACTGACAGTTTGCTGTGCAGAAATCAAACAGGTATATTTCTAACAACAAAAACACTCAAAGAAACAATAACCCAATTAGCAATTACAGTATTTGCAAACCTCCTATTGTTACAGCCTTTCACTTAGATCCTTACTATTTCCTTTTATTTATGTGACTTATGCTTTCAGTCTCCTGTTTCAAAGTCATAGCAGTCTACATGTCGCTGTTCCAAAGGCTTCGTTCACTGTCCTGCATACAGCCTAGTTTGTGACGGTGTCACCATTCAAATTGAAAAGCATGGCTGGTCACCTTAGCACCCATTTTCATCTCCAATTCCCACCCCTCGCCATCTTGTTTGCTGCTTTGCTTTGAGAGTGGGCTGATGCAGCTCAGCTCTACATGACCCCTCTCCACAGCACTCTGAGCACCCCTATTTCCATGCCACTTGTTAGGAAGGACATACCTTGCTTCATGGAGATTTTCGGCCAGATCGTTACAATATGTTTTTTAACTGTGCACACATGATCAGCTGATTATTTTAAGGTGTTTGCCAGAGTGCTTAACTGTATCATTTGGTAAAAGTAAGAAAAGAAAAAAATCATGATTTTCATGTCTGAATATTATTTTATGGCATTAATATTGTCTAGCCCTAGTTTCTGCCACACCATGCATTGTGGTCTTTTGCAGGCTGAAATGTCTTCTGATTGTTGACTTTCAACAAGAGTGGTTTCATCACTACAACATGCCCTACAAGACATTTACTTTGTATGTTTATAGTATTTACTTTATTGCTGTATGACTCTGCCAGATGCTGAGCAAGTACTTCAATGGATTTCCTTCTGTCCTTTGAAGACGTAACTTTTAGGTATTGTACATTAGAGGCATGCAGATGATTTTGATCTTCTAATTAATTTTCTTTTTCTGTTTTTTTCAAATTTCGTTATGGCACATTGAACACCACATCATGAACATTTTAGTTTGGTACGCTATTACTCATTAGCTGTAGCCTGTACAAGAGATTCAGTCTTGAGACTTGAGATAAACACACCCTCTGGCCAAGTCTGGAATATCTTCTGAAATGTGTGGAATGTTTTTAAGTCTTGGTTGCCATCAAACCAAAATACTTTATGATAGCTCTGAGACCAATACTATCTTGAGTTTTTTATAGCTCCTAAAGAACTAGTTACGTCAGCAGCTTCTGGATACTGCCATCTAATTGATTGCAGGGTAACTACTAACCTCCAAGCAAACCCCTCAGACTCCAACATCAAAAGGGTAACATCGTTCCATATCTGGACTATATATTCCCAGGTGGTCTATCAGGTGAAAGATGTTCTGCCTTTTTTCCATATTTCAATTGTTTCATTCTCTTGTTCTGGGAAGGGTCAAGCATCCTTGGTTCCTGCTGAGTTGCCCTGTGCCTTCTTAGCCAAACATTGCATGTTTTTCTTAAATTACACTTCTCTCTGCCTCTTTTTCACAGACCTCTTTCTTTAGCTTTAGCATAATGTCATGCATTGCTTCTGCCTGAATGTGATCTCTCTCTTTTTCTCACTCCCTTTCTAAGAACCTTGCTGAGCCTTGTCACTCTCCTGTTCCAACTTTTCCCTGCCTTATAACCACCTCCTCATGAGTAAGCCAGTCACAGCATATTTTCATTTGCATATTTTGAAAAAATATATTGTCAGTGATCATATAAAGTAAAGTTCTTTGGAAAAGTATATTGTCAGTGATCATATAAAGTAAAGTTCTTTGGAAAAGTATATTGTCAGTGATCATATAAAGTAAAGTTGACAAACATATTCTGAAACCACTTTGTAAATCACATGGCAGGATTCAGGTGTAGCACATTGGAAAAGTCATTGGGTTTTGCACGTGCTTCCTGTGTCTGTGTGGGTTTTTCTCTGTGTACTCCGGTTTACCTTTTATACCCAAAAGGCAACCAGGTTAAGTAAATTACAGATTCTAAACTAGCCTGGTGTGATTGACTATAGGAATACTGAGGATGGCCTGCCCAGGGTTAATTCCTGCCTTGCACTTTAACCCTATGGTGATAGACTCATGCTACAATGCCTTTTAGATTAATTAAATGTTTTGGTAATTGAGTGAAAGATAAAGGGATGGATTGAATTTGGCTCAGAGCAAACATTATTGGCTTCAATCACCCCAAGATGTGACTTTACATTTATTTATTTAACTGAAGCCTTTATCCAAGGTGATTACAACATTTGAGATGTGAGAGGTTACATTTCTTTTGTTTTTGCAATTTTAAGTACAGGGAGGTAAGGTGACTTGATCATGGCCACAGAGTGTCAGTAGGAAGGATTTGCACCCACAGGCTGAGGTCCAAAGCCTTAATTCTTATGCCACACTACCTCCCTACTATTTCACCATGCCTGCTTTTACTTTTTAGAAAATGACTTGTGTTTGATGATGTAACTGCTCATTCATGTATTATCCAAGTATTTTCCATAGGAGGGTTAACATAATATGTATAATCAAATACTAATTAAATTCAAAAGTATGCTTTCAGTGTGTTTGCTATCACTTATTAATCTCATACAGAGTATGTTATACTGTAATATGTCATAAAACACATTATATTGTCAACAATATCCTCCAGATGTTTATTCACTTCAATGGTTGCTTATATTTCTCAATAGCATCATTAATATACCTTTGCTGACAGATTGCAACAGGGATCTAGGTTTTAATTCCAGCTCTGTCACTGTTTGTTTGGAGTTGTCCCAGTATCTGTAGATTTCATCCAAGCATCTCAGTTTGATCACCCGTTCTAACAATGTTCCACTGAGGCTGATTAAAGTCTCTAAATTAGCCTGGGTGGAGTGGGCATGAATATCTTAAAATGATATTTTTTATGGGGTTGCCTGATACTACTGTGCTCTATAACAATGTGTTATGGTAATTCAGAAAATAAGTGGATGGATTGGTCATTGTAATGTTTATAGACTGTTAGCGATCACAAAACATAACCATAAACGTAAGTGAGGCTTAATAAATTTGTTACTTCAAGATTATGTTTAGCTCAGTTACATAAGTAAATTATGCTGATATGGTAGAATAATAATAAAAAACAAACAGGCACACTTATTGTACATTGCATTTCAGTTAAACTATGATCAGCGATTATAAGCTCAAGGTTTTTGATTCCCTTTGTTTTTATGATGGAATTTGCTTGCTTATCCTCCAGTCTATTTAGAATTTATAAACATTTCTCTTATAGATTCAAATATTTATCACTGATTGCTACAGAAATGAAAGCTTGTTTAGGTTCAACCTTCCTTACAGCCCTGCCAGTCAGTTAATCTGTGACATCCACTATATCCCCACCCCACCCTCCCTATCTTTCTCTTCCTAATCTCCAACCCTTCACCTCCAGCCCATGGGGTGCTGAACCATGGAGACGGACAACCCTCGGTTACACTACTATTGCTTTCCCAACCCTCTCGCTATTCCGCATCTTCCCGCAAACGTCAACCCTTCCAAGCAACGAAAACAAGTTCTCTGTTTCTCCCGGCATAATTTTCCGAGACTAAAAGAGTGCAACACTAACACTTTCCTGACTGCATATCCTGCTCCTGTAACTCTGGCATGCGCATGCACACACACCCCCCGTGCAGAGGGTTGCTCGTTTTATTTGGGTGTGGTGTAAGCGTGTTCCTTTTTGTTGCACTGTGTGGTATATCTCACTAACATTTAAGCTTCTTCTTTTCCTTGAATGTGGCTCCTAATATTTTGGTGGTGGTTCTCCTACCAGTTCTCAGTGTGATCCCCATTGTTGTAATTTTCGATTGCTGTGAACTGTTAACACCTGCTCTGGTAATGACCTTTTTTATTTTGTCTTCCTGTCTGCTGTCCTGTCTGTTTTTTCGTTCTCTATCTCTCTCTCTCTTTCTCTCTATCTTTCTCCCACTCTCTCTTTCACTCCCTACTCTCTCTTCCTTTTCCCACCCTGTTCCCCTAGTGGCTCAGTCCCAGGGGGTCACAAAGCTGCGGCGTCTGGAGTGGGTCCTCCTGGGGGTGATAAGGAAGGAGGCCGCTCTCTAGGACAGCCCATGCGTAGCAACAGTGTGAAAAGCAGCAGTTCTGGAGTCAGCAGCCGCAGCGAGGTGCTCAATGGCAGGGCTGGGAAGGCTGGGCGCTGGCAAACTGTACAGAGCCACATGCAGTCGGGCAAGCTACGGCCGGCCAAGTGAGTGTTGGAAAAAGTGACCAGTGGATTGGTGGTGGTTGTGTTGGTGGGAGGAAGGGATAACCATGACTGTTTTTTCAAAGATTTGTTTTTGGTCAATCTTCTAATATTAAAAACAAAAAACACTAGGAGATTTTTAAATGACCATATTTCAAATGTTATAGGGGTCTATTACACACAAATATGTATACCATTTTTGTCCTTTTTTTTGTTATTTTAATACTATTTTTACTTTAAACATTAAACTGAGTCTACCCTTAGTTGTGTTGTAAGAAATACGAAGTACACATGTGGTTTTGCATTAATTAAAACAATACTTAGAGTTAATTATTAAAAGAATACTCAACCCTGTGTTGTTTGTAGTAGTGGCCAAGAAAAAAAAAATCTAATTTTCTATGGAGAAAATTCCTAGCACAACAGGCTTCAATGGAGAGTTATGCCGAACAATCAGCAAACAATATCAAAACGTCCATGAAAATAAAATCTCCAGTCACGGGTGTTACATAATCCATATGTCAAATATCCAATTATGTCACGATGTCCCAATTTGTTTGTGCTAAAAATAAATCACTACAGGAAATCATTTTATGAGTGACAGCAGAGCAAGTGCAAACAGGGTCAAACTTTTGACTTGAAGACAGTCTCTCCTCTCGTTGGTTGGCCATTAATCCAAAATGCAGTATTTGTAAGTTTTTCAATGGTAGCTTGTGAGTTTGACTGCACTGCTGAATTGACCTTCTGATTGTTGAACCACTTCGGATATGCAAAAGTACAATTCTGACAATTTTTTTATTTGCTTTTCTTTAACCTTTAATCTCTACTTGTACTCCTGTTTTAGACCATGTTCTGCAATAGTGATATGATTTGAGCAGAGAGGTAGCCAATGAATTCATTTTCATTAGGCAGGACTCCTTACCAATGAATGAGTGGAGAGTCAGATCTTAAATTCAAAAGATCATTCTCTTTTCAGTGGAAGGATTTTACAGTTGTTTGTTTTTCATTATTTTAGCAAAAATGCACAAATTTGGATCATTGTGATATCTGACATATGGATTATGCAACACAAGTAAATGGAGATTTTTTCATGGACATTTTGATGTTGTTTACTGTTTGTTTAGCATTGGACCATACTGAAGCCTGTTTTGTCCAGAACTTTGTTCTATCCATTCTCTCCATCTGCCGTCACTACAGACAACAAAGGGTAAGTAACATATTCAAAAAAATTATCTTTTTTTTTGTAGTGTCTATTTAAACCCATATTATGTTCCAGCAAAAATAATACCATGTCATTCCTTTCTAATTCAACAAACGGCCTTAGCATTACCATTTTTGACTTTGTTTAAATTGTGCAATATGAATTATACATGCCTTCCAGTGTTCAGAAATACTTTTTTTATTCCCCTTGAGATATATACACTTTTCTTCACATTCATCAGTAAGCTCAAAATCTCTCACTTTTTTAATTCTCTTATTTCATACAAACAGTCTAAAGTGTAAATATGTTATATTTTTTGCTGGTTTGTTACAATGAGAAATGTCTGGACCTGTTGGTGATTGCATTTAGGTTGACTTGACACTTCCAGTCATGCTGTACTAGCAAGGCTTCAACAGGTGTGTGCAGGTTTCAGTTCAATTGGGATTTTCACAAAAAATTTTAAATTACAGTAGACAATCAATTGCAATCCCCTTTCTTATCACAAAAAAAGGAGATCACAGAAAAAAGTGTTGGTTTGTCTGACATGAATCCTACCTTGAATCTAATTCCTGTGCACCAAGTGTTTAAGTAAGACTCAGAAAATTACAGTAGAAAATAAACATGATGACATTAATGAGCATGAATTGTTTTTGGTGTTTTGTTTGTAAAATCAGCCAAATTATCAACAGATACCTAATTATCTACTTTCAAAAAAAGTTACCAAAATTGAAATAGAAATAGTTGCTTGTAGATTAAGTAAATCATTTGACCTTGAGATTGTTGCCACCAATGAAGAGGATTGAAAGAGAGTGAGATAAGTATTGTTCAGGTGAATTTTTTAAACGTATATGAATAACAACACAATGTTTCTTTTGTTATAAAGCAGGTAAATGGTACTTCTTTGCTATTAAGTGAAAAAACTACCCCCAAATCCACTCCCAACAACACCAGACCACCACAACCACCGCATGCCTTTTTTGAGGCTCAAAAGCTCAGTTTTTTGCCAATCTTAACACTTATTTGATGGTTATCTCATGAAGTGCACAAAGTAACAGGTCAGTTTTTTAAATATAGGTAGTACACTGCAAAAAATAAAATTTAAGCAAGTGAAAAGTAATTTATTTGCTGACATTTAATCTTGTTTTCCTTATTATAAGAATTTTTGACTTACCCAAAATTTTGCATTTTTGCTTACTTTAAAAAATCTTGTAAAGTAAATTTTGCTTACTCCATAGGGGGATGTTTTTGCTAAATAAAAGCAAAACAATTCCCATTTACATTTTTTTTGTCTGATTTTTGCAAATGCGTTTTTTGCAGTGTTCTAAAGGCATATGTATTTCAGTATAAAAACTGACTTCTTACTCCAAGGCCAGACTTGTTTTTTAATAACCAAATATAGTAAAAAAAAAATACAGTTTGCAAGATGAATTTAAACTTTGAAAAAATAATACTAGACTTTTGCAAAAAATACATTTGAGCATACCTTCCAAAGGTAATCTTTCCAATAAGCTATAAGTGAGCCATTTACCATAAAGAAGAAAAGTAAAAAGGTTACAGCTAAAAAGAAAACACTCTAAATTTTCAATTTAATCTGTTCCATGGTGAAGAAAAGTATAGGGTGGTCCAGAACTAATTATGCAACTTTTAATGCAATGTAGGAAAACAATGCAAGACAAAAGAACTGTTCAAAATATTTTGTAAATAAATGAAAATGGACTTACATTGAATGAATTCACTGATTTTCCATGTAATGTCCCACTTGTCCTCCATTCAGTTGTGAATTCTCAATGTAATAAACTTAATAAGTTATAGCATAATGAAAATTGCATAATTAGATCTGGACCACCCTGTACATTTATCTCAAGGAGATTTTTTTAAAAGGTAACAAAAAATATTGCTGAGCTCTGGAAGGTAAATGTAATTTATAAGCCAAGTTTCATTAAAATTAAAAATGTTGATGCAAAACACCATTGACCCTTCAGGTCTAAAATCTCCCCTGAAATGCTTCTATTTTAGCTATCCTGTTATTCTGTCATGCCCATCTGCTTCATACAAGTTACATACTGGTCAAATTCTTTCTCTTGAAATACAGCAAACCTTCAGGTTCTCTTTCTAGCTACATACAGCTTGGTTATATTCATTGATTGAATTATCTGCACAGCAGCACATATCTGATGCTTTGTTTTCTGTCATTTAAAAAGGATATATTTTTAATAAATTCCAGTTTAACTGATATTCTTTGCAGAACTTGTTCATGTCTTGGCAGTGGCTCTAGCTTCTTGCAAACATGTTCAACATGCTTATTATAAAATATTAGGACTTTATATTATGATGTTGACTCTGACTTTATATTCTCCATTTAGTACATCATCATTAACAAAATGAATATTTTGTACTGATGTTAATCAGTTATTGCTGTGACAGCAGCAAATTTTACATTGATATGAACATATTGTAAACATTAAAAAACTTTTAAGGCGACACAGTGGTATACACTTCTGCCTCATAGTTCCACAGTTATGTGTTTAAATCTTGGTATAGGCACTGTCTTCATGAAGTTGTTATCCTCGTCCTTTCAGCACTCCAGTTTCCTGATCCTCTGATATACCTACAGTTTAGGTCAACTGGTTATTATAAAATTAATCTACTCTGGGTATGTAAAATGCTTTACCCTATCTAGGATTTCTTTCTGCCTTGCCCTTGACTCTGGTATGGACTACATTCCCCAGTGACCCTATTTTTATAAATGTGGGTTCAGATAATAAATTAATAATTAATGAAGGTACCTTCTGTGTTTATACCCAGAGCCATAAGTCATCTCCATCATGAGAAAATAACCAGGTGGCATCTCATGCTAGAATGTCTTCCAGGTATGCCGTTGCTTGTAATGTTTATGGTTTCTCTCACAGAATAAGGTGTCAAGCACACTTGGTAACCTCCAAGTAACCTAAAGTACTCACAAAACACACCTCCTGTCTCTGACAATGTTTCTATGTCAATCTCCAGATGAGATTTACCCCAACTCCAGCTCACCTTCTTACTGTATAGTCAGAAATCCTTACTTTTTGTTTTGAGGATAGCCCTATATTTACTAGCAGAACACCAGGCTAGAGCATTCTTTGTTTAAAAATGTGCAGAGGTCATCTCCCCAGATCACCATTTGGTGGTCCCCAAGTATCCCTGACATCGATTGCCAAGTTAAAGTGTCAAGTGCCCCTGATGTGCCAACATTACCTGATGTCCATAATGGATTTTCGAGTCCTTGTCTCTGCCACATGAGAGCCCTATACTGCCATCTGATGTCCTTGGGGAGTTCTTGGCACCTTCTGCCCATTCCTCCAAAGCCTCACTGATAGTCTAGTACTCATAGAGGAATTAATTTACAAGCCATACAGCCATCTAGTCACTACATACATATATACTACCATTGACGTGCGTCCTAGAGCCACTTTATCTTCTTTATCAATCCTTACATTCCTTACTTTCTCCTTTAAATACTAAAGAAGATCATTTTTGGATTAATCAACTATTGACACTACAAATAAACAATTATTACCATAATTTAAAGAGTATACGCACTGTTCTAATATTATAATCAATTAAATCAGTGTTTACTTTTTCCACTTTATCTTTTGGATCCAAAAGCACTATTAAAGCTTTAAACAAGTGTTTCTCAGCCTGTGAGTCAATGAAAACTCTAGTTAGCTGATTAAATTAAGAATAAATAAATAAATAAATGTGCTATCACTTTCATGTTTTACTGGGCTACTAATTGCAGCTTTATGTTCTATTCCCAAAGAGAAATTTTGTTCTTGCATACTGCAGAATTGACGAGAGATTAAAAACTATTATACACTGTACACATCAATAAAGAAAGCCAATGAACTTGGATAGCTTCCTCAAATGCCGCATAGAACCATCTACTCCGGCCTCTTCCAATTATACGTCAGCTTAAAAAGACGAATCCTGTAAACCTGATCTAAACAAGAAAGTTTATCATACAACCCAGATTTTTTGCTGTATGGATTTCCTTTTACTGTGAAGTGTGGTGAGCAAAAGCTATTGTGTGCTATCTGTGTTGAGGTACTTGCAAATTAAAGCATTAAGCCTATAGCAAACTATTAAGACATTTGTAAAAAATGCATGCCACTTACAGAAGGAAATCATTAGACTTTTTTGCAAAAGGCTTTTATGCATGTTTATATAACAAGATTTGAATTGCTAACAATAAGAAAGCTCATACAATTGTAGAACAGCTCACCTTTCTTTGTGCACTAGGTATGTGCATCGAAATTCTAGATAAGTCACATTCTAACAAACTAAAACCGAGTCATCTCTGCATTCTTTGTGAAAAACAGTTAAGGCCAGATCTTCCATTAATAAGACAAATGGTCACTAAATTTAATTCAATATTAAACAGTCCAGTGACAGGTTATTTCTGTATTTCATTATGTACACTTATTTAATAGTTAAATACATATTTACTGTTATTTGTTAATGTGTTCCATTAAGGGGGAAATGTTCTCTAGTTTACATTAAACGTACTGCAGAGTAAGGGTCCTTACTGAGGAAAATAGGATGAAAATGAGTTTTAATGCCAAAAAAGTTGATAACCACAGCTTTAAATGTCCTAAGGCCAACAAGCTTTTGGACTTTATACTTTATGTCCTAAGGCCAACAAGCTTTTGGACTTTATACTTTTACATTATATTCATCCTTCTGCAGAATGTTGCTAGGTACCGTATAAAGCCTTCAAAAAGTCACTAATAAATTTTGTTAGCCATCATGCAGCTTTTGCCACTTTACAGTGCAGTCTATTAAAATAATACTTGCCAAGCAGTTCTCACTCTCAAAAGATGGTTTAAGCATTTGAATTGATGTAGTACTCTTAAGTTTCTTCATTTGTCTAATTTGCAAGTTTCCTGTAGCTGTTGTGATTTTTTGTTATTGTATTAAACTTGACATTTGATAACTTGCAATGCATTTGGTCAGACATAAGCTGACTAAAAATACTTAAGAGCCCACTGAGGACAGCCTAGTCATTTAGGGCTTGTCAATCCCTCATGAATTCCAAATTATTTCCCTGTGAGCTGATCTGCATTGTTTCAAATGTTTTTAATTTCAAAATCCTCAAACATCCCTGAGGTACCACTTCCAATAGTGTCAAAATGCAATATGTGATATTAAGAAAGTTCTTAATTTACAATAAAATAAGAGGTCAAATAAATGTTTGATGGACAACTGGATTTCATGCTCTAGGTTCATTAATGCTTTATAGAGATACAATGTCAATTATTGTAAGCCTTCCATGTTAATAATTTCTTTACAACATTGTCATTTAGAGATTAAACAGGACAAGCAGGAAATAGCAAAGGAAACATGGTTACTATTTTTTTGGGTTAGAACTAGAACTTCAGGTATAGACACTGTCTGACAGATCAAAGGAATAGTAGATTGCCCCTCTCACATTAAATATAGAAGGAAAAGAAGCACTCTGATTAGATGAAAGAGAAGTAGCAAAAAGGAACTCAATGAAAGGTGCACATATCAAGAGTTTAAGGGGCTTTCTTACTAGATCTGAGTAAAAATGCCATCTGAGAGAAGGGTAAAGAAAGGAGTAGATACTGTCTCGGAGAGAGAGAGAGAGAGAGTGGAAGGAGAAAGCATCTCTTTTCTGAGTGGCAGATTCTTGGAAGATCAATGTAAATACTTTGAAAACTTGATACTGAGAGAGATGAATAGAGTTTCATATAAAGTGATTTAGACCTCATTTATAAGTACACTCTAAATTAATGACATCTCACAAGTAAATATTTACTAAAGTAGAAATGTGCCTTACACAAAAGCGCACACATAAAGGCCACTAAGTTGTACTTAAAACAACACAAATACACTAAGATGGGGGTTAATTTTGTAAGAAAATTCATCTTCTTTGAGTGCTTGATCCTGTCATGGTAACACTAGGTACAAGAATGCTTATTAATAATTAGCCATCCTCTGCAGCTCTGCCCCAATAATAGTGAAACAGGACAGTAAGGAGGGCCCTGCTCGGCTCCCCACTCCTGACGTCACGCTTCCCCCTGCCCTCTGCACACAGCCTCTGTCTCAGATTAGTGCGAATATATCACTCTTGCAAGCAAACTGTGATTCTTAGCGCCATGAGAGAAGTCGCATAATCAACCGATATGTTCAAGCAAGTAATAGAAAAAAACCCAATCTAAATCTGTTAAGTAGTTCTGTCGTTCACTAGCTAAGTGGAGGTAAGGTACACATCCCTAGGCTGGTGTGTGAGTGAGGAGGACCTTGCCCCCCTCCCCTAGGCCCGCTGCGTGTCTCTCAGATTTACACAAATAAATCAGTACCAGAAGCGAACTATGAATGTTGAAGCAAATTATAAAAGAAATAGATCTAAATCTGTTAAGCAGTTCTCTTGTGAAAAGCGGACAGACAGACAGACGTTGGATTTTATATATATATATATATATATATATATATATATATATATATATAGATATAGATAAGGGATACTTACTCCCACTTTGTCAGGGTGTAATTGAAAATTAATCACACTTCTTTGGAACAAAAATTTGTACTCCCTGGAAAAAACCTGTAAGGACATTTCAGATTTCCACAACTAAATGTGGAATGTAACTCAGTTATGTGCTACACCGCTCAACTCAGAGACAGTGCAGAAAAAAACTTCAGTCTTTTGATTGTTGTCAAGGATCAGCCTGAAAAAAAGAAACAGAGAAGTCTTTGGTCAGATTCATACAAACTTACAGTATGTGCATTGTTTTTATAAAGGCATCTTCTTTAAAAGCAAGTGGAAAGTGTCCCAAGGTTCTAACTTCTGTGAATCAATTTCTCATCCCAATTCATTTACACAAAGCAAACTTTGCTAGAGAGTATGATGCATATTTTGCAAATTTGATTTCAGTGCTGTAGGGGCAAACAGTAGATTGCCTGTACTTTCTATAGTTCACTTCGGCCTAGTTGCACTATTAAGTTGTTTTTTTTTAATGGCAAGTGTGAGTGGTGCTCACTAAATTACTTGGCTAAATATTGGATTCTTGGGAAAGCTAGTCAATGATCAGAATGGGTTTTCTCTTTTTATTTAAAGGTGCATGTACTGTATATAAAATTCCTCTATTTTACTGTTTTATTTGAACACGGTTATGCAAAAAAACACGTGTTATCTAATTAATAGTTCTTTAGTTTGATTTAATTAAGTAGTAAATACAGCTGTTGATTATGCATTCTGAAAAAAACAAACAGTCACTCTGTCCATCTGTTTTTTGAACCTGCTTCTTCCAATTCAGGACTGCACAGGCCACGACCAGTAGCACAGAGTATAAGGTATGAAGCAAACGTTGGTATGTGGCAAGTCCATAAGACCTACACACTATGTTTACCTACATTGGGAGTTTTAGAGTTGCCGACTAATGTAACATGAATGTCTTTGAGTTGTGGGAGGAAAACCAGAGAACTTCATGAAAAATATAAAGTCCGCACTCACTGGGATAGGATTCAAACTCTTGGTGCTGGGCCTGTGAGGCAGCAGCCATAACCACAGTTTCAGCCTTTTTTATAGTATAATAGCATGAGTCCATAGTAAGCAGGGTTTTATTAGAAGTATTTCGAAGGATCGACTGCAAATACTGATAACTGGATAAGCACTAATCAACATTATACCTGTGCTCCCATTTTAGAGTCTATCTAGTCCTCCTGCATTTTATGAAATGCTAATTTTAGTTAAGGATTGAAAAGTCTACCTAATACAACTAAAAAAATGAATGAATAAATGCTTTATTGCAATGCAATTGGCTGGCTAAAATGTATATTGATGTAGCAGCTATTAAGTTTAATAATAGTAATTTAAAAGCAGATACACAGTATCTGAACTTAATGCATCACTAGAAAACAACAATAAAGTTGATTTGCTTGAAGTGATGAGAAGGGTATATCAAATTTAACATGATTCCACTAATCAGTGTTAGCTTACAAAGCACTCTGTGCTCCGTGCACTATCATCTGGTGCTATAAAGCAACTTTATTCTTCACCTTTTTCTTCATCTATGAGTATCACTGCTCATGTACACCATTGTTTGTCACAGTAAAGTTTTACTTTATTTTTACGATAAGATGCACCACAGGATGTGTGTAAACTTATTTTTTAATTTGAGTCACGCTCTTTCTACCTATGACCTTTGTGGGTATATCTTTGTTCTTCCTATAAAGGATTTCTTATGACTATGTTCGTCTTTTCATAAATTGCTTTCCACATTAAAAAATGAAACATTAAGAGATCACTGATCAGATAACTAATTTCACACTTTCAGGTGGTACAGTGGTTAGCCTCACAATTTTGGGTCCAAATTTAGGCCAAGGTACTATATACGAAGAGCCAGCATGTTCTCTCTGTATCTATTGGTTTGACTGAAGACTTTATTATTACTTGATATTTTTCTGCTGCTTTCATCTAATACGTTTTGTAATGCCCAATAATGTCAAACCTTTTAGTAGATGTTTTTACAGTTGGAACACAAATAAGTTAAGTGACTAGCTCAGGGTCACAAAATGAGGCAGGAATTGAATCAGCAGCCATGTGGTTTCAGGTCGAGTGTCTTAGCCATTGCACCATACCACCTGCTGGATATCAGTGATAGGCTGGTGTCCTTACATGGTTGATTGTTGCCTTATAATCAATGCTGCTGGGACAGGCTCTGACTTCCCAACCTTATACTGGAGTAAGAAGGTTTGAAAAACTAATGGATGCATGCTTACCTTTTCATACTGAAGGTTGTAAGGTTGTAATAATTAGAGTTAAGAAAGGTGGGAATTGTTTGGACCCAAAGTTTGCTTTCACATTACCAACTAATGAATATATTGAACAGAGAAGGGTGAAGCACACAGCACTATAAGTGAGAGAAAGATATTAATCATAGATATGCCTAACCAGTATTTTGAGAGTTTAATCCCAATCTCCAAGTTGTTGTTCAAATTTGAAGAAGAAAGTTGCAACTGTAAACAGGAAGTCTGTGACAAACGATCCCCCTTTTCATATGTTGGGAGTTAAAAAAAAACAAAAAAAAACATAATTTTAATGCGCTTGAATAAGCAGTTAATCAGCAATACATTTTAGAAAAAAAAATGCCATAATTCTTCGATACTAAATCTACACTACCTCAGGTTTATGCTGTTAATCCAGGAAGTCTCTCCGATGTATAAAAAGAAAAGCATGTTTTCATTTGCAGCAATCAGAACTCAAAGAAATCAACCTTGTTCAGGGAGTATCAATACAGTTTCTCTAGCCTTTCCCATTACAAATATGTCCATAATCCAGATATCAGACTTGGTGCTTGCTTTTTAGGAACCTAATTCCTGATCAATTAGCCTGCTAAGAATATTCAATTAAACTGTGTTATAACCCTTAAATTCCCATTTTATAACAAGACCCGTAAATCCATTTCACTGCAGTAATTTCTCATCTCCATCGATATTTCATTTCATTAATCAGTTGGTATGGATACATAATGGTAGTCAGATGAACTGTAAATTACTCATCCATTAATCCACTTCCTGAACACTTGGTGTATTCATTACCAAGCTTTGGGGTCCAGGAGTCTTTTCTGGCGATATTAAAGGTAAAACACATCTTGATGATATACCAGTACACTAAAAGGGTCCATCACTCCCTCTTACTCTGCTGTTTATGACAAAGTAACAAGCATAGCATAGTGAAATTAAACAAAACCAAACTGAGAAAAACCCTATACAGACATAATTAATCTTAATAAAAATTTAAACTCATTTCCATGGACCTATGAGGCATCAGTGCTACCCACTGCTAGACTGTGTAGTGAAAAAAAAATTACTCAAAACTCAATGCCACTCTTGTAAATCCTGCACTTCTTCCCCAGAAACGTTCTCCTTGCACTGAATATACACAACATGTAAGTACACATCTGAAATGTTAATTAAAAGACACATTTCTTATAACAGACAACCTCAGAAAAGGGGTCCTTTATCAGAAAGCATCTATGACAATAACCTCCTAAGAAATAAATAAGATGGACCTCCTGCGAAAGAATTAGGAGAGACATCTACCCAAGTCAAAACTATTCTTTTATTTTTTTTTCCAAAATAATAGCAAGAATCACCCATGCTGATAAATCACTTAACGAAGCTAAAAAAAGTAAATTACTATTTTTGTTGGCATCACCCTATACATAGATTAGTTCCTGTTTGGTGTGGGTCTTGACTGAGGCCCTTGAGGACTTTATTATAATGAGCTGAAGAAGAAAAAGAGGAAATGCTGTTGAGAGAACTGGGTGTCATCTCAGAGAGGGAGGTGTGGGTGGACAAAAGCATTTGTCATTCTCCCTGGAGTTATTCTTCTAAAAGTGAGAATAGGCTTCCAGCTAATTGGAGCTGACTGCACAGGAAATCACAAAGGTTTTTAATTCATTTGTCAAAAAGTGATGAGCAAATCAGGGAAAAACAGAAAGCCTGACGACTCTACTGCAACTCCCCAGCTAGCAGATGTGTCCTTTGATGGCTCCTTTCTTCTATACAGCCTTGGCCTCATGCTGTCCTTTTCTTCTGTTCTCTTCTCTCCATACCTTCCTGTTCTCCCCTCCTTACCTTCTCATTCACCCATTCCCTAATCCCGTCTTTTTCTCCTACTCCATCCTTATCCACAGCTTTGATGATCCCTCCCTCTCAGCTGCATCAACACTGGAGCATATCTCCTCAACAGCTTCAGGGGGCTGCCAGCGTCCCCGGACTCTTGTCCGGCAGCAGAGTCTGCAGCAGCCGCTGAGCCATGCGCCACCCCCTAGCCTGGGCGACCTTCCTCCCACCAGTCAAAGCCTGGGACAGTTGCACCAACAGCCTCCCTCAAGTGCCAGCAGTTCCAGTGGGGTGGGGGGAGGAGGAAGGGCAAGCCGGGGGAGTGCACAAACACGGCAGGGGTCTCGGCGGGTAGCTCACGGTACCGAGCCACAGGGGGGCGCTCACGCTCTAATCCTGGCAGCTGGGACCACGTCATGGGGCAGATCCGCAATCGTGGGCTGGACATGAAGTCTTTTCTGTAAGTTTTTTGCTTTTCTCTTTTCATATGCTAATATTATATGTGAATGATTTTGAAGTTTTAGAGGTCATCTTTTCTCCCTTTTCCTCACTTATGTCACCACTTTTTTATTGTCTTTTGTAGTCTTTTTTGTTCTCCTTTGTACACTCCCCTCCCACACCATTATCAGTGCCTTAAAATGTGTCACTATTTAAGGCTGATATGTATTGACTATTAATGTATTTTGTTATCTATGATATGCTGATATGACTGTTCACCATTGCTATGCTGAATATCTCCTCCAGAAAATGAATGATAAGACAAGAAGGTGTAAAAAGACAGAGACTGAGACCACAGATTAGACATTTAGGAAGTGTAAGCAGAAACCATTTTTTTCTCATCTGTTGAAAAATCTGACTATCTGACAAGCATCTTCAAGTTCTCAATCAACACACTTTAGATAGATAGATAGATAGATAGATAGATAGATAGATAGATAGATAGATAGATGTGTTGGTCAGGACAAGTTGCACAGAACCATGGCCCAATCTCATTCTTGAACCTCCGGCATGATAGCGGTTTCCCTTACTAATATATTATCGTGTCAAGGTAGTGTAAGATTTTCCCAATATGGGAAGAAATTTATGGTGACTACATAATAAAGTACTTTGAATTCTTTGCCACAACTGAAAGAGGACTCCAAGATCCATTTGCATATGTATTTACTCCTACAATTGCTAACCTTTGGCTGTTTCACCAGGTTGAAATGGCTCAAGACTGTAAATTCATTTTTGGTATCATCATAGATAAAAGTTCCCTGACTGAAGGTGGTCAGATCAAAGGACTGTATTGAACTAGTTGACAGTTGGAAGACATCTGGAATGGTGGTTAGAACAGATATTGTGGGGATCTCAAGATAAACATGCATAAATGGGGCTTCTGCAAAGATAGATTATTTGGGTGAGATTTAGAAAGGGTGCTTAAAGACTGGATAAAAGTGTGGCAGTAAGAGGCACCTTCATTAACCCATCATGCATATAAAAAGTGTCACTCTAGGAAAAATTGAACACTGAACACATTGAGTTTACAAGATAAGGAAACAAAAGTAGAAGTTTGATTGCAGAATAGTCAGATGGATAGATCCCTGTTTTGTCTGGTAGCTGGATTTATTACCAGCAGAAGGCATCTATTAACCTCTGCCTTCAGAGGTAATTCATTTCAATTGGAGCTGCCATTGATTTTCTGTCTCCTGCATCATTAGTGTAGTTATAAATGGCATTCTAGCAGACACAAACATGTATAAATTCATTATTATTTACAGCATATAATCTAAAATAACATATAAGAGAGTGAATGGAAGATTATTGTGGAACAGTGTTGGGACCTAAAGTGAACAGAAAGACAGTTTCCATGTGGCATCTTTTATTTTTCCCTGCTTGACTTCTATTGGTGTCTGTCAATCACCTTTTGTCCAGTGTACTGTCTGGCTTCAGCTTGGCATTGGTGAATGTCTATTGTTACCTCTAGTACTGGAGAGTATATGTGTGTCTTGTTTACCTATTGACTTAAAATTCCTAGAGCATGCCTATAGTTGAATGCTGAGTACTGTAAATTATATCATGTCATGGGGATGGGGATTCCCTAAGAGTTTCTTTGGATGAGATACTATATGTTGTAATGGTGTGTCAGGGGAAAGCAATGCCAATCTCCAGGCTATTTATGTTAAATTTTCTCATTTTACCTGACACACAGCAAATATTTTCTATTTTTACAAGATTTAATTGAGTATCATCCAATGTTGGCACCTGGAGTTAAAGAGACAACCAGATATTTTATGAAGTGTTCCGTCTCTCTGGACAGCTTTACATAAAAGAAAAAAAGATCACAAAGCAATGTTCTAATTTGGTTATTCTTCCCTTAACTTTTAATTAATGTGGTTAAGCCTTACTTTAGAAAATAAGACACATTTTTGATGTATGATACCCAGTCATTGCTTTTTTCCACTTCAGAGTGCTGTATCAATGATAACATATGTCTGATATTCCTCCTTCTTGTTTATTTCCATTGAGCACACAGTGTTTCAATAAGGGCTACTGTTTCAAACAGAACATATGGAAATTTAGTAGTGCTGCATGTAAAGGCAGATAGGAATATACATGTAATACACACAAATAAAAAATCACTTGTTTAATTTGCTGCTCAATCTTTTGTGAGCTGTGCTAGTAAAATCCTGAGCAGAATAAATGATATTCTTTATATTCCCTGGTTTAGTCTTTTACACTTTCTGGGAGATTCCCAGGTGTTCCTAAACCACCACAAAATGCAATCTCTGTGCTTGTTTCATGTGGAGAGTATACACAGAGCATACTGACTTGTGACATATAGCAGTAGCAGCATTTTCCTTAGATTCTGCTGGATTGCTGAGCCCTTTACTTTGACACAAAGCATGAACACAGCAACCAGACTGAGAAACTTAGTCACAGGTAACTGTGATGTTATCCTTTTGGATCCATAGCTTGTGACTTTTTTAAGGAATTAAACTGAGCAAAAAATGCAGTTATTATTACTGAACTGTGACTAGATGGCACCACAAGAGAAGCAACACAAAAACTCCTGTCAGCAGAATCCCTGGTAAAAATAAACCTCTGGAGGGTTCATTGTCAGTTATAACACAAAGTCATAGACCAAGTCAAACAAAGGCACAGCTCTGGAGACCAAGGCCAACTGGCCACACATCCCCTCCTGAGCATTCTACAGGCGAGTCTGTATTGAGCAACAGAATTTTTCCATCCATTGATTCCACGGTTCACAGTATCTTTCCATAGGCAGGAAAACAACTTGGAAGTAGAGTAGTGGCACCAAGTGCCACACCAAGACACTAATAAAAGAAACAGAACAGAGAAGGGTTAGTAATGGTTTATAATTAATATATTGCATATATTTTTTATACAAATGACTAACATATAAGCTAATTAGCAGCTCTAATCAGGGTATGCTAGACTATAGTGAGCCTTCAACATGAAAGGGGCATCGCTTATATAAGAAGTCTGATGATTTCACAGCTTTGGGGCCCTGTAGCTAAAACCTTGAACTCCCACAGTTTTCCTTTATTTTTTGTCAATCTTTTGAATCATGAGTAGGCCTTCATTTCGAGATCTCAATGTACACTTCAGTCTGTCAATAAACTCCTCTTTTGGAGAGGTGATTAACTTCTGAGCAGCTCAGAAGATTTTGGGTATAGAATCATGATTGCAGATTATCATCACCACTGTTGTGACATTAAGGTTTCCAGACTGGATATTCATCAAGCCTTAGTTATGCCTTGATATCCTATCCAAAGAAGGTATAAACAGTAGGAGAAGCAAGACTCAACCCCTGGTGGAATCTTACATTTTAAAAATACTTATTATAATCACAAGCAATAAATAAATTAATAAAAATAAAAAATGTTTTGAATAAAAACAGGTAACTTAGTCCAAAGTGGTTCATCAATCTTTATTCACCTCACTATTTTAAAAAATCTTCATGTCCGAACATGAAGGTCTCCAAAAAACTGTTTATTATGCTGTTTGGTAACTTATTTCATATAAATATAACAAAAAATGTTCTGAGAGGACTTGAGGATCACTGCAGCTTTCAGAATCCACTGTTGCCCACAGTATATGTTCCACTAACCCAGTTTATGCTTCCCTTGGAGTTTAAAGAGATTCTGTTCAAATTTTAATTTGGTTGCTGCAAAAATGTGTCTTTTATTCATTTATTCTTATGCAACATTTCTTTTGGTCTTCATAACATTTATAAAACATGAGTAGATAGATTATTAATCTCTGTGCAGTGAGACATATTGACATGCTGATGATAAAATTACTTGTTAAAATGTAGGTGTGACCTATAGGGGGGACCTCTGAGCCCCAAACACAACAGATCTACCACAAGTCCTGGATTCAATAATAGTAATTTATTTTAGCAAATATTTTCACAGGATATTCATAAACATAACATAATTCCTCCTTCTCTCTCTTCCTTTCTCTCCTTCTTCCTCTTCTTTCTTTCTTCCAGCTGAGTGTTGTCTAGCTCCTCTCTTGACACCGACTTGCCTAAATGAGGTCATTCAGATTCCTTTATGCCAGACTTGGGAGTACTTCTGGTGTTCTCACACTATAAGATCGAAGCACTTCCAGGTCAGGCGGAAATCCCTTAAAGTAGAACAGTCTGTCCCAGCAGCTCTCCCTGCTGGCACTCATGGAACCCAGCAGTCTAATCCATGCAGGCCCTGTAGCCCTGCCGTATATTGTATCGGGGGTGCAGCTAGTCCATGTGATTGGTCTCCCCCGCCCTTCCATTAAACTGGCAACCTGACAGGTTAAGGAATCTTGAACCATCCTGACTGGAATGCCAGCTCATGCCTGGTGTCCATTACAAAGGATTCTCAGGTCTTCTGCTAAATGTGTAATATCAAGAGGCATGTGTCTCAGTTAAGCCACCTTAGACCACTCCAATGTGAAGTTTTGATAGTAGGTCACATTCTAGAGATGGATATACACTTTGCAAGTGTTATGAAGACCCAAAGAAGTGTTTGTTACCTAATAGTAAATGAGTAATGGATGCATTTTTGCACTACCTAAACTAAAGTGTTACCATGATTCCTGTATAATTTGAATGCACTCTCATTTTGGAGAAAGGGGGGCTGCAGCTACAGTCTGCCAAACTAGGCATTCCGTCCCTTCTTTCATGTATCATTGAAAGGGCACCTCTACTAATTTAATCTTAGAAGTGATTTTAAATGCAGAAATCCACCTAGTCCTATTAGATCTTCCAGCACTGCCTCCTTTCCAAAAGGTGTATCTTCTACGTTAATTAATTCCTTGTAATACTCCTTTCACTTCACCACATTCCAGTCCAAATCAGTGTGTCCTCTTCCTTGCTGAGAAAACTCCAGCATCATCCAGTATCTTCCCTTAGCAAACAAAAGTCAATCTTTAAGGTCTCAAAGAAACCCTTCCATTGTCAGTCATTTGCTATGACAACTAATTTAAGTACAGTACAATCCTAAATTTCACTCAGATCTAGAGACACATCTAACATTGTACATAACACCTTTTTTCTTTTAACTTGTCAGTTCCTTTGATGTTTAGTATCTACCAATGTTGTGTTGATGTCACAGCATATACCAACTACATTGCTGATTAAGAGAATCTCTTCTAGAAGGTATAGTTGCACTCATTATGGACAATTACTTCTATTTGCCATTTACTGCTCATATGATCATCTGGGCCTGTTTATTTGCTAAAACAGTTGTCTGACCCAGCTAAGCAGTGATTATTTGACAACTGAGTAATTATTTTTACTTGAATGTTCACAAACTATGACAGAACTACAAAGTATGACTTTAAGCCCATGATGCTTAACAGGTGTTGTAATGAGCACCCTGGTGTTCAAAAATGTGATCATTATGGATAATCCATGACTAGCACAAAAGCCAATAGGAATTCATCATTTACATTCAGGCGATTCCTCCCAATCACACCCCTCCAGGTATCTCTGTCATTCCCTATGTGAGAGTTGAAGACTTCCAACTGTGTGACACCCAGCCGGGGGCTTGTGAGTACTCCCATGCCCACTCAGAACCTATCCTGCAGGGCATCTCCAGAGAAGGAAAGAGAGACCATTTGTGATAGAGAAGCCTACTTTCAGAATGTTGAGGTAAGTTCAACTACTGTATATCTATACAAGTACTTTTCGACCATTCACTCAAGCTCCACACTCCTCTCCCAATAGTGACATGATACTGTACATTAAGAGAGACCATTTTGATTCACAAGGTGTACTTTATATGGACGATTCCATTTCACACCTCCTTACCCAATTGGCATTACTCCTAACCCAATCCATTTGCCTTTTATACAGCTAGTCTATAAAGTGGTATGAATCAATTTTTCATGCAGAGCCTGATGAAAGGATTCTGTTGAACATTACCAGCTGATCTCCAGTGAACATTGCCATCAGGTCTGCCCATATGCTTCTTTTAATTTAAAATGTTTGAAAGATAAATCAGGATGTTACATAATTTATCCTGTGTGCATCCATTTTGTTTCCTGATACTTACATGAGTCCAGTTAAATTACATAGTAAGATCGCTCCAACTAGGATGATTCCTGTTTTAACTTATGTAGCCAAATCAGGCTCAAAAAAGGTGTTTTGAAATGCTACTATAAAAGACGCTATACAGGGTGGTCCAGATCTAATTATGCAGATCCACATCGTCTGGATGATTTTGATTTATGCGGGGACGATTCCAGTTTGGTGTGAAGACGATTCTTCATGTCGTCAGTTTGCACACTTCTTGATGGTCTGGGATTTTTCTGGTGATTTTCTATGTAATAAACATAATAAGTTATGGCGTAATGAAAATTGCATAATTAGATCTGGACCACCCTATAGAGTCCCCTTAGCGGATAACAGGGTGCATGCATGCTTTAGATGCTCTAGTATCATAATAATCTTACTTTAATGCCAATTGGAGTTGGCTTAAATGTTGTGAAACTCTTAAAAGGAAAGCTGTAAACTGAAAAATGGGCACAGTAATTTTCTCCGAAGTGTAGGTCTTTTTACAAATTTGTGATGTAAGCGTATGATACCATAGAAGACACTGGCTTTAAGAGCAAAAGATACTGATAAAAACTGGATTTCTTTCCTGCTTTTGCCATACAACACCATTGTTTACCTCCCATAATCATGTTACATTATTTTGCTAGTAATGGATATGCCTCCTGCTTACCTGTTAGACATTGACCGTACTCAACTACCAAGTTTACACTCAGAAGGCATATTTAATGGCGGTCAGTCTCTTACACCCCATGAAGATTAGCAAATCGAGGTCAACATCAGGTATCATTCTAAAAGGGTTGAAATTGCCTCTTGATCACTAAAGCTACAACTTACCTCTTAATAGTGACTAAAATTCACTATTAAAAAGTCAAGCAACATGAATCAAAAATCAGGCAGTCTGTTTCAGTGGGTGTCTAATATACTTGACAAGTAAAAGGGAGCCCGCTGTTTCTCTTGAAACAGGATAATTTAAGATCATCTGTGCAGTGAGGGTTGAGTCTAGATCAGTGGTTTTCAAAGTGTTTTGGACGCAGGACCACTTTGTCAAAGTCAAAGGTATGGAGGACCACTTATAGTCGCCAGCCGAATCACATTCTGTTTTTTTCACACATACATGTACAAAATATTGTAATGACCCAAGGTAACAAGAAGAGTAGCTGTCATAAAAATTCAAGTAGTGAGTTAGTAGGCTGTTTATTGGAAAGCACCTCCTTAATTTAAGTGCCTGTAGTTCTCCTGCTGTTATGCCTTAGGAGGTTGCCATAGGAAACACAACAAAAAAGGCCAACACAAACAGAAGTCGGTTGAATTTGAATTGCTCCTCATTCTTTTTCTATGCTGCAGGCTAATTCTGATACTCTGTGAGCTACCAAGCTGGCTCCTCTTTGTTGGTTTTACCCTGCAGGTCTTCATCTGTTGTTTTCTCCAAGGTCTGTGTGGCATACACTGTCCCTATCTGAATCTCTTCCATACTAAATTCTGCTCCCTGTCCACCTGAAATAAAAGTCTCCATTACAAAATTAGCACTTCTAAATTTACATTTCAAAGTCCCAGATTTTAGTTTTCGATTTTTAGATCAGAAGTAGTGCACATCAGTGTAGTGTCCTTGTGTAGTTGGCTCTTTGGGTGGACGTCAAGGTAGATTTAAGGTGTTTTCACACTTTTTTTTTTTTAATATTTCATTTAGGGAGACCTGAACATGTCAGTCACACTCAGATGTAGACTAAAAGATCCGAACCAAGACCCTCTGAGGTATCAAATGGTATGGTGAGGTATCGAGCGAATCATGAAATGGTTCACATAACATCTGAATGTGACGTGACATAGGACTGATGTAAATACCGAAAATACTGTGCATTATGGGTGAAACTGTACATGCTGTGGTAGTCTCATTCAGAGGATAATGGGTTGATGGTTAACATGGAGCCTTAAAAACCAATAAAAAGGTAAAGAATGAACACACACATTGGTGTAAATGTGATGCAATTCACATAAAGCATTTTGCATAATTACCAATCAATCAGAGCATGCCAAGCACCTGATACATGCCTCATGTGCACATACATGCAGCAGATGAAATAGAAACAGAAGTGTAAATTCACTTTAGAGTAGGTTTGCAGCATCATACAGTTAAGCAAACCTCACTTGATATGTTAACTGACATAAAAACTAAAGCATGTCAGTGTGTGCCCTCAGTACAGCTTGCCTTTTTTCTTACTTTTACCAAAATGAAAAGCGTCCTTATTCTACAATGCGTGGTGGTATAATTTTCAATTAGTCAGTTGTTCAATAGTCACTTTGTTCATAGCTGTATTTGGTAAATAAATCACATAATTACAGAAAATGTAGCAGTGCACAAACACAACTTTGGGTGACCCTTCATGATATTGTGATGGTGAGGGGGAAATGTTTATGCTGATTACTGATATGTTTAGATCACTTGAAAGCTTGCAATGTGAAATACTACCAAACAAACTGGAAATTGAATCAAAGTAACAGATTACACCCTGTTTCAGAGCATATAAAGTAAATTAAAATAGACCGTGTAATGAAGGAGTGACTACAAGTTTGAAGAAAAGTGAGAAGTGAGCATTCACTACAACCATACAGGATCAAAGTAGGAAGGAGTGATGTAGAAGTAAAATATGTTATCTTTTTCAAAAAAGGACGCTCTGTGTTTGGTGCCACTTTATTAGCAAGAAAGCTTTTTTAAGAATCGTGACCAAGGCGGCCCACGGACTACCTGGCACATGCTCAAGGACCACAAGAGGTCCACGGACCACAGTTTGAGAACCACTGGTCTAGATTCACAACCCTATAAATCTAAAGTAGAACATTGTCCACTTAGCATGCATCCTATTTTAGAACACTGCACCTCCACCAACCCACAAAATACTTTTAATTTTATAAATTTTTTTATAATGTTATTGTTCTGTTATCATAATTTGAGCATCAGCATCCCAGGACCATTATTCCTATATTAATGACTGCTGCTAGTCAGTGGTGAAAACGAGAATGTAGTCAAGTTGTTAACTTTAAAAATTTACGAACTGCTTGTCTAAGAATAGATATGATTGTGCTTCTATAAACATTTCTAAGATCATCTAAGTGTGTTGCTTAATTAGATATGCCTGGGTAGGCATATGCAATACTACAGAGCCTTAGATCAATTTTTCCCTTTTCTCAAAAAAAAAACCAGTCACTTCCTTTTATATCCATTTATATAAAAAGTGTGGACGTAGCTTATTTTTATAATCCCAAGTTATTTAGTCACTTCCCAGTGAGACTGCATTTCTAATATAAATTAACAAATCAGTTTATTATGGAGAGAGTGAACTTCATTACCTACATTTGTAAACTGTGTACAGTGCAAGGTTGACTCTTAAACTCCAGATCTGGTAGGAGATAGCATTTTCTTGATTTCATTCCAGAGAAGCTCTTATTGTTTAACTTTATTGACTGCTATTAATCTATTTATCATTATATTCTATCATTATGTAGAGACTGAAGATATTTTAAAGGTGTCTACTTAATCATTTAGAACTAATTCACTAATAGAGAGCAGCAATGTAAAGGTCTAACGGTTTTTAAGGAGTGGAGTTTCTGACCTTAATGTATACAGTATAACATTTAAAATGGCCAGTGTCTGAGAATTAGTTTGTTGTTCATTGTTAAATTTGATTATTTATCATAAAACTGGTGAAAATTTGAACATTGTATTTGGGAACAGAGGTAATTTATTTTTTCTTAGTATACTGACTGTACATTTGCTTTGAACACACTACCAAGATTAAATTATAATTATCTCTATTAGGAAAAAGAAAGTGGTTCAACATTGTTGTAGAACTCAGACGTATAAAATATCTGTCCATGAGTGTATGAAAGTGACTGATCTATGTGTTAGAAGGCATGCTTTATTCCTCTGTATATTATTAATGTCAAATATAGCCATTTAGGTCATTGTTTCGGTGTTTTGTCTATGATAATGCAATGTTGTACTGTTGTTCTACAAACAATAGAGGATTGAATAAGCTAAGTGACCTTTTGTGGAAGTGAATAAAGCCGAGTATGGCTTTAGAAGTGTTACTGGAAGGTAACGTGATGGTTCTCATACTTAATTAATCCCCTGATGTCCTAGGAGAATATGACTTTTGTGGATGCATTTCCAGCAGTATAAAAGTCTAATAGTATCAGCAATTAGTGGGGTGTCGTTTATTTTGCCTAGCTCAATTTGTTCTGGATGCCACTACAATGTTCTTTCTATGTTTTATCACTATGTTTTTCGTGTACACTGTATATTTTAGTAACTTAACTTAATGGAATCATCATCATGGAGAAAAAATATATGCCAACACAGTTCCTTAACAAGACAGCTAACAAACTTCGTTTGAATTCACAAAATTTAATTAGAAAAGAGAGTCCACCAGAGCTTACCATCTATGATTCATTACAAGATACATTACAAGAATACCTTAAAGGAAGGGGTGTCACAGCATAAATGACCTGGGATTATTTCAGTTTGTTTAATCTGTGGACATTGTTTACCACCCTGTTTTCTTGGCAGGGCAGACACACAATAAATGATGGTGGAAATGTCTACATTTATCAAAAACATTTTTCTGGGTAACTAGTGTTCAATTCCTATACCTGCAGGAATCAACAATAAAAAGTTTTGTGGACTTTGTAAATAAGGGAGAGTTTAGGAAAGTAGTCACCAAGGAAATACTGTTAGAAAAAAAATTAAAAGACTGCCACTTAATCAGACGGAACACCAAAAATAGAACTTTCCGAAATACAAAGACAAGAATTGCTTGATGATTCTACAGCAAAAAGTGGAGGAGGTATCTTTTCCATTTGCAGCTGAACAGCAGTCATTGTATACCCAATAACTACAACTGTAGGGAAATCAATGCAGCAAACAATCCTATCAGCTTTATAAACCCAAGTGACAGTTACTAATAATATATTGTAAGAATCGTTTAGTAATTTACCTCAGTGCTTTTTTATATAGGTGTTTTTTTCATTGTGTTGTTTTTTTCCTTTAAATCTATAATGATTGAATTTTAATTACATCAGAAAATTAAGTAAGCTAGTATGAGAGTTGGAAAACGCCATTTATTTGCCAAAAAAGTATGCCATTAGGTGTCATTCATAACAAAGTTTCTGAAAAAAGCTGCTTTTAGCACCTTAGGCCATGTTCTCCAGTGTACTGTGCAGTGCTAACTACTTTTAAATATCTTCTACATACTGTACATACAGTACATGTAGAACTTTATACATGGAATTTTATTTGTCCCCAGGAGGAAATCTGGCTTTTTACAGAAGCTCTTTAAATAAATAAATACATAAATAAATGTACATTGTAATAAGAAAACAAAAATTATAAAGGGTCTGGGGAACCCTGAAGGCTAACCCCATATATTGAAATAGCGCAAAAGGAACAAAAAGAACCATGTGCTTGCTGCAAATTAGTTGAAACTTTGTTGTACACTCGCAGAGTCTGTTCAAGGTGGCTGCACTTCTGGTTTTAATGGTTCATAGGAGGAAGAGGCGGGTCCAGGTGGAGTGACCTCGGAAGTGATGTCATGGCGAAGAGAAATCGTTATTGCTTAGTGCCCTCATTTGTTCCAGGGGAGAAATACTGTCAACCAAGTCCTTAACTTGTTCCCCAAGTGCATGTGTGTGACTATATATATATATATAAATATATGTTTATATATATATATATGTTTATATACATTATACATGCAGACACACATATATTATGGTTTGAACACAAACCAGAGTGATTAAAGAGATTTGGCAGTCCCTGTCCCATTGAGGCATTATGCAGACGTGTTGTTGTTGGAGTCCCAGTAGTGTTTCTTCACACACTTCTGCTGAATCATTTATTGGCTGAAAGTACTCAGTGTTAATGTGTCAGAGAGAGGATGTGCAGCACTGTTCATAATGACGCTCAGTTTTGTATAAATTCTCTCCTTTGCTACTAACTCCAGGGTGCCCAGAGTGTGTCCCATAACTGAGCCTGCCCTTTTATTTGCCATGATGATTTCGTGGACCTCTCTTGAAGTGATTTTACAAGTTCATCACAGTTTTTAAAATCACACTGGCCAACACAGACTTGTAGAAGATGTGAAAGATGTCGCTTCCCATATTAAAGGAATGCTGTCTCCTAAGAAATAACTTGTACTTATAAGACTGTACCACCTATACCACTCTCTGAATAGTGACCTGACATAGATGCTCTTTAGTGTGGTTAAAGTCTATAACCAGTTCCTTGGTTTTGCTATTGTTAAGGCGTAGACAATTCTTTCACCAAGAAGCAAAGTTCTCCACCTGGCTCCTATACTCCTTCTCATCCCACATATCAATACATCCTATAAACGCAGAATTATTTGAGAATTTCTGCAAGTGACATAACTTGGTGTTATATTTGTAGTCCAAGGTATACAGAGTGAAGAGAAAAAAAGACAGAACTGTTCCTTGTCTTGCTCCAGTGTTGTTCACATGTGTATCAGAAACACAGTCCTTGATACTCACAAACTATGGCCTGTCTGACAGATAGTCCTTTACACAGGACTTCATAGGCTCTTCCACATGCATATTTCTCAGCTTGCTCTTTAATAGGGATGGCAAGATGGAATTGAAAGCACTCACATTCGCACACATGTGCACTATCCAGTCCCTCTCCCATGTTGCTGATCTAAAAAGCCAACTCACCCTTGTATGAACAGGAAAGATATTTCAGTGGAAAAATTAGGATTGCAAATTATATTTATTTATCCAAAACCTTATTAGCTTAAATTTCATGTTCTTCACACTAAAGGACTTTGAATCCATTTGAATAGTGATAAATTCTATGAAATGTTTATCTGCTAATAATAGGGAGTTAGGATGCCAGTTGCAAGTTGAGTATGTAAGTTCAGAATCATATTTAAAATAATTGATAGTTGTCAAGAAATTGTTAGCATTGAAGGAATAGTCAATTCTTGAAATTCTTGAATAACAATGTTATACGGACAAGAAGAAGAAATAATCTCATGAGGTTGAATATAAAAATAGCCATGGATCTGATAAATTGTGATCCAAGTTGAACTTCAAAATTATCTTTGCTGTTTTATATTTTATAGTTGCTGAACTTGAGGACCTATCCAATGATTTTAAAACACACTGAAAATCTCCAGCAATATGAGGGTTCATATTAGAGACCTGTGAACAAAGTTTTGCATAAATTCTCAGTCTTCCACATTGAGTGCATATATAGTATTTTTACCAGATATTTTTACCTTTGAACTGAATAATTCCACCATCACCATAACATAGTGTCCTTAAGTATCAGACATTACATTGGTTGGTACAAGTTTGATTTCTTTACAGATTATAATCCCCACTCCTCTTTTTTATAATAGTTGGAATGAAAGGTTTACAAAATCCAGTTTCTTTTTAGTCAAAATTGGTTTTTACTTTTTACGTGAGTCCCCTGTAAATATGCTGTCTTGACCTTTAAGTCTATGAGATGGGAGAATAACTTTTTTCTCTTTAGGTCCTGATTGGGACCTTTGACATTCCAAGTTACAATGTTCAGCGATTGATCAAAAATATACTACTTCTGAGCATTAGGGGATAATTTTGAATTCTTCAGCAGAAGCAGTGAGTAATTATAAATTTCAGCTTTAACACTAATTTTAATTGACAGGTGTTAAAATTAGTAAGATAGCACATAAATTGTAATTTGTAATTTTTGGGGGTAAAAGAAATACAGAGATAATAATTTGCATTCTTGGCTTGGATTTTCAGAGAAGTGTGCTTTCCCAGTGACTTCTCTAGCACATCATATTAGACTGGATAACTATTTCTGCCTAATATAAAAACAGTTTAAATATTAAGTTTAGTTATGTGGAGATAGCCATCACAAGAAAATATACAGATATCTTTCAGTATAATTTTGTACTTTAGATAAAATCAAACAAAATGCTAACAGATGGTCCATCCTCCATCTCACCTTAGCAGGGAGAATTCATACTGCCAAAATCAGTATTCTCCTTAAGCTTCCATGTCTATTTCAGAGTATCCTCTGAATCCTATTTATAAACAAATCATTCTTTAATAACTTTCACTCAATTATAACATTCATTTGGAATTTGAAATGCTCATGCATTCAAAAAGCCACTCTTCAAAGATTCAAAGCAGAAGGTGGCATGGCGCTACATAACTTCAAATTTTACTAAATATACGCACAATTACATTTTGGAACTGCAGAAGTTCATGAATTCACATCATCTTGGTTTGCAATGAAGAACAAATCCTGTTCTAATCTTCCTTGCTTACCCTACCTTGAGCTCCATTTAATACTAACTATTGTCAATTTACCAGTAATCTAACTGTCTAGCAATTACTTAAAATAGGAAACCAATGCAGGATATATTTCAATTTAGTAATTTATAGTAATTTTGTTTGTCTTCCCTATATATACAGTATACATAGAATATAACTGAATCACTATTTAAATGCATTAAATTAAAATCCTGCATTCCTATCTTCCATTTCTGTGGTGTTCTGGAAAATAAATGAGGGAGAAAAAGATAAATTACACAAATCTCAAGATCAAAAAAGGTATCTCTTTGTGCACTTTTGATCAAAATAGTTTTATTCTTACAGCATGATTTAGCCACCATGTAATATGAATACCTAAATGGACTGAAAGTAATTCTATTTATGTTCACTACAAATTAAAAAAAAAATCAATAGGCACGCATTATGATGCAATTACAGTGCTATACCTTTCCTTATTTCATAATTGACCACTTACATGAAAATTTATTAAATAAAAGAAAATACATAAATATACAAAAAAGAAAGCTTGAAATGTAGACTTATATAAATGGGTACTGTTTACTTTGATAAACAGAATACACATTTCTTTAATGATTAGTTTTTCCCTTATAGAGTAACTGTTACACATTTGCACCAAAACTACAGGTTGTCATCAAGTTCAGTAGAGTTTTAAGGATGTGTGATGATCAGAACTTCAAGTAAGGCAGTAGATGTATTTATATTTTTTTTTACAAATCCTCTGGATTTTTAAATCTTAAATTTAAGATAAAGGGACAATTTGAGTGTAATCCAGTCTTGAATTTATGCCAGTTCCCTGAAGGATGAGCAAGTCTAAGATTGTTAGCGCCAATCAGCCACAAAGAGCTTCTGGCAGTCTTAATGTGTCTTGTTTTGTTTTTGTTTGAAAGAACACAGCTGTATTTAAGACAAATCAAGCATTTTCTTACATTCCAACAATAATGCATTGTTTAAGTCTGAAAGCTCCAGAATGCATACAAAAATAATTTGGTTTTGAAACTTTATTTCTTTACTTTGCTGTGGCGTGTTCAATTATATGTTTCCATATATGAGGAGCTACTCCCCAAAATTGGACAGATCCAGTGTAAACAATGTAAATACGCGGATATAATGTAAATGTTCTTTTACACCAATATGAGATTTAATTAGGCAAACCGATTACCAGAAAATGTATTTTGCAACACACCACTTAATAAAATTATTTCTTCAAAGGACTTTAAGCAAGAACATGAAAGTTTTAATGTTAGTTAAATACACAATATAAACAATAAAAACGTAGAGTGTTGAAGAAAAATTTGAATGAGGAAAGAAAAATGATGAATAAGAGGTGACAAATGAGTTGATGAGTGCATAATAAACATACAAGTGAAATTTGACATGATTAAGAAACGACACATGCATTTATCGTAAAAAAAAAGGATATCTATGATTATAAATAATGAAATAATTTGATTCACAAGAATTGCAGGTAATACATGATTTTAGAATCAAATGACAACTACTGAGTAACATTAAACTAAGAGAACGGTGAGCAATAAATAAGGTGGGGACTGACAGGTGAAATATAGAAGTAATTATACTTAACAGCAGAAATAACAAAAGGCAATATTCTAAATTGGATATCTTGTGTGCATGACAAAAATTACATAAAAGTAAATCTCTAGTTCACTCATCTAATTTAGGTAGGCTCTGTTTATAGAAAGACTTCTGTGTGTTTGAATGGAGTAATATTTTTGGTAAAGAAAGAAGTCAGCTTACATGCCATACAATTAACAAATCTTATCAACACATTCAACGGGTTAATACTGTAAAACAAGGCAGATCTAATTTTATTTCATTTGTCACTTTAACCAATCTTAATCATCAGTACCAAAGATCATTTCTCTGTGTGCCATAGATGAAGGATAGCTCTGGGGAATGGCGGAGACCAGAGTTAAAGTATGATTCTTTGTAAATATAATTTCCTTATCAAAGGGTAAGAGGCTAAAAGACTTGATAAGTCAGTGACTTCACCAGTATCCTAATTCATGCTCTCTCATAAAACTGAGGCTGAATTGTTATCAAATGTAGCTATTAAAATATGCTATGTATTGCAAAATTTACCCATTCTTCTGTCATATAGGTAAACACATAAGAGGGTACCATGTACTTCCAAAGCTATTAATGTCTTCTAGATTAGAGCAGTAGTGCAGGCAGTCGTAGAGTGGATGAAGGGTGCCATAACCAGATATCATTTAAGGTTTTTTTATTTTGGATTTTTTAGTAAACAATACATGCTCAATGGTTCTTGGACTATGGGCAAATGAACATTTAAAGATACCTCAAAATGTATTTCAAGATCTCTTAAAGTAAATTATAGACATCGTTTATGATAATGTTTCAGGATTTATGAAATGCATTTCAGGATATATTAAAAATGATATTTTGGCCACTTTGATATATCTAAAATACATTCTACGATAATGTAATTAAAATAAATTACCTTGCACTTTCAGATATCTCCAAATACATTTTGAGAGATTTGAAATACAAGAGATCTCAAAATGACTTCCTTAATATTTTCAATAGGACTTTCTGTCATTGTATGATATTTTGAAATGCAGTACATATGAGATAACTTAAATTGCACATGAAACTATTTTAAGATACCTCAAAATGCATTTGAAATATCTCTGAATGTTATTGTTTAGATAACTTAAAAGATAATGAAGATATCCTAAAAGCAACTTGTGATACAGTATAATCATAAGGACATGTGTCTGAAATATCTAAAAATCATTTTATATCTTTCAGATTAATTTTCTGATGCCTTAAAAATGATTTATTCTTCATTTGATTTATATTACAATGTATATGAAAACACATCAGAAGTATTGTAATTATAGAATATTAGAAGTGCATTTTATCTTTCAAATTGAATTTGCACCAGCTTTAACACATATCATTTTTTGATATTCTATAATTAAAGATATCACAAATTTAGGAAATCTCAAATTCCAAAACTGACATTGAGATATATCAGACTCAGTTCAATTCAGTTTACGTTTATAACAAGCACACAGGTAAATGCAATTAATTACAAACTTAAAATATTACTAATTATATAAATATTACATATAAAGAAACAGATTTGTTCAAATAGCCAGGAAAACAGAATAGTTGGAAATGGTTAAACATAAATGTAACATAATAATATCTGTCTATTAAATAAATGTTGAACTGTATTTAGTTGACAACAGAGAAGAGAAAAACAAAAGCTCCAGACAGGAGCGTCCTTGATGTAAATAAACCTCTGGAGAGCCATGCTCAGTTATAGCAGACAACATCAAAGCAAAAATCAAACACAGTCAGAATTTTTGAGACCTCAGCCAGCTGGCCACTCACCCTCTCCTGGGCATTTTATTGCAGAGTCTACACTGAGGCATCTAATATGATGACTGAATCTTTTCATTCGTTGATTTTATGCTCCTTGTAGCTCAGATGTCCTTACATGAGCACGAAAGCAGCTTGGAAGCAGAGAGTGGTACCAACTAAGGTAGCAGGGTACCAAGAAGAGAAACAGAATGGAGGGAGGGTTAGTAGTGGTTTGTAATTATTGTATTAATTATTTTTTAGACAAGTGACGAAAACAGAGATACAATATGCACAGCTAATCAGGAGTTCTAATCAGGGTATGCTAGACTAAAGTAGTGCATGTTTGCCTTGATTGAAAGCTGCGACTGAAGGGACATCTCTTATATAAGCAGGCAGATGATTCCACAGTTTTGGGGCCCTGTAGCTACAAGATAGACTTTTCACTGTTATTTTTTTAATCCTTGGAATTTTTAGTAGGCCAGAATCTTCAGATTCAAATGTGCGCTCTGGTTTGTAAGCAGTGATAAATTCTGATAGTTGAGTAGGGGCCGTAGCCATTTAAGGCATTAAAAATATTGAGAAGAATTTTAAAATCAGCCTTAAGCTTAACTGGAAGCCAGTGTAAAGACTTAAGAACTGGAGTTATGTGTTTGTACTTTCTAGTTTTGCAGCAGCACTTTGACTTTACTGAAATCTGCATATAGTGTAGAATGGTTTAAAATCTTTGAATAATGTAGTAGTCAGTCCTACTAATAATTAATTAATTTATCACTATTCTCCATATTTAGAAACTTTATTAAATCCCCAATAATTTTAAGTTGGAAACAAAGTTTTAGTTTTGTATTATTTTTGTTAAAAGGTGTCAAAGATAATGTATAAATTACATGCTGATTCGGTGAAACTAATGATTAGTCCGAATGAGTCCAAAAGTGATAGAGTATTGCTGCTGTTTGCATCATTCCCCCCAATTAATAGCATTTCAGTTTTTTTCTGTATTAAGAGAAAGTAGTTATCCTCCATTCCTTTAACTCTCTGACACAAATAATTAAGGCCACTATTGGAGAATTGACATTTGGTCTAAATGAAAGAAATAGCTGGGTATATCGAGTGAAAATGAATGTTATGTTTTCTAATGATAATTCCTAATGGAAGCATGTAAAGTGAAAACAGTAAAGTTCTGAGTGCTGAGCCCTGCGTGATAAATTTTGAGTACATTTCTGCACATACTGACATCTAATATGAATTTGATAAATATGAACTAAACCAAGAACTGGGCCTAAGAGCCCAACTATGTAGCCTATGTAACAAAATAGTGTGGTCAGTGGTATGAAAGGCTGAGTTTAAACCTAACAATATAATTATTGTGGACATTCCTTCATCAGAGAACATTAGCTTGTCATTAACAACATGCTGTTTCTGTTCTATGACTGGTGAAGAAGTAAGACTGGAATTACTCAAGTAAATTACAATGTGTCAAGTGGAATTGAAGCTCTGTGGCAAGTAACTTTTCAAGTATTTTAAGAAATGGTATATATGAAATAGGTTTGTAATTGCTACGTGTATGTGTATCTAGCTTTAGATTTTTCAGTGATGGTTTAATGTCTAACACTTTTAATGCATTAGAAATGATGACACTCAGTAGTAAACTATTGATAATGCTAAGACAGGGGGCTGCAAGAATAGCCATTTAGCTTTTAAATCAATATGAAATACAAGGCTTAGGAAGTCATTCTGAATATCTAAAAATGTATTTGAGATATTTGGAAATGCAAAGTTGTTTTTGAAATATTTGAAAATATATTTGTGAGATTTTTAAAGGCATTTTGGATATCTTAAAATGTAGCGTAGATATTTTAAAATATAGGACAACTCTTTTTAAAATATCTTGAAATAATTTTCAGGTACCTAGAAAGTTGAGCTGCATTTTAATATTTGTAAATTTATTTTGAGATATTCTGAATGCTAATTTGACATTCCATACTAGAACTTCTTGTATGATCTTGTCATTTAGGTTAAAGTTTGTTGGGCTTGTTAAAACCAAATCAATTAGGAAATTGAGAAAAGAAAGACCATTGAACCACATTGAACTAAAACTATTGGATTTTTGTGTATGTGTCAAGCATGTAACAGAGCTTCCAAAAGATGCAGCTGACTTCACAACTTAATGTCAGTTTAGGGACAGATTCTATTGAAAAGAAACTTACCTAGAAGTGTATCTGTTTAGATGTTGAACTTTATGCATGTTCACAGTATGTGTGTAATTATGTGTGCTCCATTTATCCCATTTTGTGTTAGTTATATAAACATATTTGCATTTTGCATGCATTTAGATTGATGTATGTCTGTATACTTTGATATATTTACTAGTGCCTAACACCGCCATTTTGTACGTTTGAGTTTAAACAGAGAACCACCATGAATTATGTGAAATCTGTTAGTTACAAAAGAATTGAAGTGTTATTTTTTAAAATTTCATTAGTTGTATCCTTTGTTTGTTTAAGAAAATTGGGATTCCTACTTTTTGTGCCTTACTAAAGTGTTCTAAATCTTAGAATTTAAACTCCATTCTGGTACCACTTGAATTTCTTTGATGATCTGCGTCTGTCTCTCCTCACCTTTCTCCCCTCCCTTTGTTACCCTTTCCTTCGTGTTCTGTCTGTTTTACTACTTATAAAATGGCCCCCCTCCGTTTCTGTCTCTCTCTCTCTTCTTTCTCTCTCACCTTCTTTCTACATGGTGACCAATCTCTCTCTGTCATGGGATGGCCGAATCCTCCAGAGAAGGCCGCATGGTGGTGCTATCACTCGTTCTTGGTCTCTCAGAGCAGGATGATTTTGCCAATATTCCCGACTTGCAGACTGCACCAGGCCAGCAAAACCAGAACGCCCCACCGGACAAGAGGTATGGCCTGTTCATGGTACCACTGGATCAAGCTTGAAACAGGGAACTAAAGTTGGAGACTAACGTAGAGTACAGTGAAAGGTGGACTAGGAATAAGGGTAGAGGACAGCATTTTGGGATGGAATAATTGATGTTATGGGGAAAATGCAACCTAACAATTATTGGCTTAATTCAATGAATGCATATAAGTTTACACCAGACCTGGGAGTATTTACAGTTAAAATGAAACAAAAAGCTGGCAAGGAGGGCTGTACAATCTCTTCTTGTCATTTTTGAATAAATTAATGTAGTATTAAGAAAGAGTATATGTGGGAAAGGGTAGAGGCCATATAAGTTAACTAAAGCCAGATATCTATTATAATTTGATGTTGAATATGTTGAAGTGGAGCTACGTTTGAAAATGTATTTTGAATATTAAGAATTGTTAATTGAGAGATTGACAAAAGATATTGCCTTGATGTATTAAATAGCCCATAGCCATGATATATAACCTTTGCATAACTATGAAATAAAAGAGATTTCCATAAACTGCTAAATTCTCTGCAGTAACTCTATACAAGATGTGATAAATGGAAATACTGAGCCGGTGATCTTTCTAACACTGCAGAAACTACAAATGAGGCACAGTCCCATAATCTTATGTAAACTAGCAAGTGGTTGTAGAAAGAATTTGACTTCTAAAGTTATAAACAATTGCTAACTATTAAACTGAGCCATTTGATTATAGGGGAACTTCCTATGTTAAAACTCAGCTACAAAGGCCAGCTCATCTAATTACTTCAGTAGAATAATACATTTAGAGGATAGATTGTATCTGTAATTAAGAAGAAAAATTTGAATGTCATTGTTTGCTAAGGTTCTGCTATGCCATGCAAATTTTGTAGGTTGTCAGTTGAAAAAATACCAGCCATCACTTCCTTGTCTCATGCATCAGCAAGGAAATAATTATTAAATACTGTTGTTTGAGCCTTCTAATTAAGTGATTAATAGTGACATAAAAATTAAGTTAGGCTGACAGTTATGGAGCTTTGTGTGCATATAAAAAACTATAATGGTATTTTTTGTAATATTCATTAAATTACACTGAATTAATCAATGGGATTTATTTTGTGTTAAAAGGCCATAATTTTACAGGATAAGTGATTAAAAATATTAGAAGAGGTCATTGATATAAAATATTTCTCTGAAGCAAACAACTGACCAATTAATGCTGTCAGATAGTGAGAGAACATATGCACACAATACAGTACATAAAATCTCAGCATCTGTGCTTCATCCAGGATACAGATATTAATTTTGAAACCTGAAACATGAAATTCATAAATAAGTTTTCATCAGTTTCTGAAACCTGTCACCCTCTAAAAGTATTTGACATTCATTCTCTTTTTTCCAGATATTAGATCACAATTGCTCAAATAAGTTGGGCCTTTAAAGTCGCAAAGATCAGTGATGCAAGTTTGTTTTCTGTTTAATCCACTAAATCTTCAACTACAGTCATCATCTTTGTGATTCACCTACAGAGGTTTCTAAAGTCATTGGCACCCAACCCTCACAAGCACCTGTTTCAATTTTTAAAATTATATACTGCTTACCTAAAATCATTCTTGGTCAAGGTTGATTAGTTTTTTTTGTAACTGCCATAATGCATGTATCTTTAGCTAGTTTATTTTCATATTAGGCATTACAGTTTTTGATAACTTATTTTAAAAGTATGGATGTTCATTGCTTTGCTGTGTCAAGTTACATTGTGGTTGGAGAGAACTGAGAGAGAGAGACTCCTTGCCTTTTTCTGTTTCATCTTTCTAATGTAAGATGTACATCTATGCCAGACAAAGAAATCTCCATCACCATAATTTAGCATCCCTTATATTTGTATTGTTTGACATGATAACTGATGTTAGAACGGGGAAGAGTGATTGAATATTGTTGAGGAACAGAAAGGTATTTCATCAGGGAATTACAAGAAATGTAGGATTTCACCCACCCTTATCAAGCCCATCATGACCAGAATAGTTTTTGCTGTCATAATTCATCTGAAATACCAGGATTGATAAAAATAACACTTTCTTTTTGTTTTACTGTCATCTTGGTGATGTCACAATCATTGGCATTTTGGAGAGGTTAATTGACATCATGCTGTTAGTTGGGGTTGAAAAAAAAGATTGTTAGGTACATAACAGTTCTACTCTACGTTGATTCACAAAATTTCATAATCTGATTTTTATATGTGCTTATGAATGAATTTAAAAATATGCACAGTACAAAATGTTTCAGAATAAAAAAGGTACAATGTAAATAAAAGGATAAAAAGAACAAATAATAGAGTCTATCCTCAGAGTGGACTTGGGGAACAAAGGACAGAAAGTTAGAAGAATATACAGTATTATATATGAATTAGTTTTCTTATAGTTAGAAAAAAATGTGGAAAGAATTTAAAAAGATAAGATTAAACACAGCAAAACACACAGTATACATAAAAAAACAGTACATATGTATAAATAAATATACATACATATAGTATATAAGGCATTACACATAGTTTGCATAAGTATAATTCTGTCAGAGCAAGAATAATGCCTTATTTAGAGCCTTCTTTTGTCATGATTGGTATCACAGGTGACAACATTTTTAAAAATGGTGTAAAATCAGATGTAAATGGGTTGATCAAACCACATAAGGAAATGGTGAGAAAAAAAGCAGTGATTTGTTCTGAGCCAATAATTGCAACCGACTAAATCAAAATCCCCAGTCCAACAGCACGAGTAATGCATGCAGGTAGGGGATCTTCTTAGTGGTTGATTGATTTTGCTAAGGTAACTCATTTTTTCCCATTGAAAAGGCATTGTACTGCTCAAAAGTTGTAATACTGAAATATTTTGTTTATATAGTCTTCCAACATTAGTTGTGTGAGATCATGAACTAGTTTGTTTGGTGTTTATTCAAAACTTGGAATAAAATTTATTTAGCATCTGGGTACCATCTTAAGCTCAATGGGACCATAAAAAGTGTAAATTGGGAATAAGAGAAATATTTAATGTAAAATACTAATGATTTCCTGTCAAAGTAGAAATCAGTCCTTCCGTTTGCTAAATATTCCAGAATTATTCATAAGTCTAGTAGATCTGGCATATCTCATTTTGAGTGTTTAATTGGTTTTAAATCTCCCTCATTATCTGTATCTTGCCCCTGTGCTTCAGTTCCCAGTGTTTCAGATTTTTTAAACAACCTATTATATGCAAAGAATAGACTACAGAAAAGCTTAAAGTAACCTGACACCACTATGAAGAAAGTAGCTGATCATTGATGTAAAGAACATTTCAAATATTGAGTGGGACGAAATGTGTGGCTAGTCACATGAGACCTCAAGTTCAGATATAGCTCCCAAAGTTAGCCCCTAAGTACATACAGTGCATTATATAAACAGGATGTATAAATTAGTACTATCAGCTAACTTTAGGATTAATTTTCCTTTAATATGTCCTGTTTAAAATAAGTTTATTTTTTCCAGTCCCTGCTGCTAAAGATGTTCGTAGCCTTACATTACTTCAACAGTGTCTTCAGAGTTACCCTGTAATACCTCATAGCCATTGATGCCCACAGCTTTTTGGGCTGTGTCAGGGCTAAGAAAGTAATGGTTTGTTTTTTATTTTGTTTTGTTTATATTTTACTGTTATTGCACTCTTTAGAAGTGGTGATGTAATATTTTTACAGCATCACAACCCAACCAAAACAAAAACTAATGGAAAAAAAGTTTCCAAATCCCCCCAAGATCCTAACATTTACATTTTTTTGAGTACGTTTCCTCTCATAGAACATAAAACAAAATTCACTGTCCTATCATTCATTTTGTATCTTTTGGCATTTTTGTCCTGCTCCCAATTTAATTGTTCATTTCTTCTCTTTTTCTTGACGAATGTAATTAGTTTTGGCATTGATGCCAAATCCTTTACCTGACTGTCTTTTCCACCCAACTTGCAAATCTCACAGTTGCAGAGCTTTTTAAACATTTTACCAACAACTACTGTATGTCTTTCGCAGTGGTAATGTGTTTTGGCCTCTGAGGTAAACTTTATAACCATCTTGTATCAACTATGTATTTGTTTCCTTTTCTCTGCTGCAGTGTCTGTCAGTTGCTAGCGTCCATCAATGGTGATACCTGATCACTAAATCAAACTTTCCCTTGCACTACTAAGCACTCCAGTGCCAAAAAAAAAGAAATTTAACACCAGTTTTTTTACCACCTCACAGTGGGTTTTAAGGAGTAGATCTCTAATTCTGGCTCACTCTATGTAGTAAATTTAGTGTTCTTCCAAAATTCAAAATTTCACAAACATTTTAATATTTTGAAAAATATCTAAAGATAAAAGGCATCAACAGTTTTTAGTTTAATCATTTTTATCAGCTGAATTGTTTGTTATATTTAGTGAATATACCTTATTAACACTTATCAGACCAATAGCAATAGGCCAGTAGCTACATCCCGAGCTGAGTGGGAAATTTAAGAGGTTCATTATCAGTGATTATATGACTGATAAAGAATTGGCTCATTCACTTTTGCTTTTCCCTGTGTTATTTCCATAGCCAGATAATGCAGGTAATCCATAGCAAACAAGGAAAATCAATTATATTGTATAATTCCTATTCATATCATAGTAGAGGAGCACAATGCATTTTTTAAAAACATCACATGTTGGGTGTTTTCCTCACTTAGACACATAAAAAACACGCCATACCAGATGTTGCTGCCATGTTGCTAAGCTATCGACTTTGAAATATATGTTCAGGTCATGGGTGTAAAAGTCATGAGAAACACTTCCTGTTCAATCGAGTTTAGGGTTATATCAAAATAAATCTGTGTTGTTATTAGTGCTGTCCTGCGGTGGGTTGGCACCCTGCCCGGGATTGGTTCCTGCCTTGTGCCCTGTGTTGGCTGGGATTGGCTCGAACAGACCCCCGTGAACCTGTGTTCAGATTCAGCGGGTTGGAAAATGGATGGATGGATGTTATTAGTGCTATTTTTTGAATGAGGTCTTTTTTGATGAAAAGTAGACCTGACTCCCAAGAACGATCTTTTCTTTGTATTATTTTATGGTTTCTTCTTTGGGTCACATGATTATTTAACATTTTACTTTTTTTTGGCTGATATAACAACAGCCACATGTGAATACCCAAAAAAAAAAAAAAAAAGCCGGTATGTGCAAACATAGGAAGCGTATTATATTTAATACAGTTCACCCCATGATATCTCAGTGGTGACATAGCTACACATCACATCTTTTTTTCCACACAGGTACTCTTTTATTTGACTAAAGTTTAAATGCCTATTTCTATTACACCAAATAACAAAAAAATTGCTCATTTATCACAAATATTTTGGCACAGTAATGCTAGAAACATTTAATTAGTGAAAATATGAAATACGTCAACATATTGTCTAAATATAGCCCTGAGCTATTCTTTGAGAGATGAGACATCATATTTTTTACTAGAGCTGTCAAATAATAAGAGTAGAATGTTTCAAAACTAAAAAAAAATGTTAAAATATAGAAATGTTCGTGAGGAACATGTAGACCATTTTCAGGCTATTTAAATAAAAAAAAAAGGTTTACGTTTCATACATAACCAAAATATGTTGAACAATGCTGAGAAATGTTTCATGTTAATTTATTCCAGCAACCCATTGGTTATGTGTCATTTTTTTCCTATGTGTTTATTACATTATTAAAAATGATTCACATTCTCTCTTTGCGCTGTCTGTTTTGCTAATGAGTTTCGAGGCTAGAATACCTGAAGTGTGTGACACGTGACGCCATTGCTGTGACTGGTTAAAGTTCAGCACCATGCACTTCCTGGTTAATGAAAATTTTTCTTAATATTAACATTTCTTAATACCTGTATTAATTTTATGTTTTCTCATGAGAACTTTATCTGCCCTCTCATCACAAATTACATGTTTCATGTTTTGCTTTTCTTTTCAAACATAAATTCAATAAACTATCACTTCAACCTCCTGTCTTTAAACCAGAACTTTAAGAAGCATGTTCATCTGTGAAGAAAGGTTTAAAAAGGCAGGCCATCTTAAGGTATGCTTCTGAGCATATATCTTCCATCCTTGATTATAACTATACTCTTGACATTTCTCTTTATTTAGATGGTAGACTTTTAATGTAGCAATCTAAGTGACATTCTTTGTGATTGTAAGTGTTTTAATGTTTTCCGAAGTATTTTTGTGATTAATTTATTGAGATCAGCCCTGCTTCTCACACCACATGTCTTCAGCTACTGTAGCTTCCATAATAGCATACCTGAGACGTTCTCATATATTTTACACCCAGACCTACTTCATTTGTCATCTGCATATGCATGGATTAATTGAAGCAAAGCAAGTTCTCTCTTTCTCTCTTTTCAGTAAGCAGAGCATGGGTTTCTATATGTTATTAATGCCTTTCAGGTCAGTCAATTTAGCATATATTTCCACGTCTTGGGTTTGTCCATCTTCCATGAATTTGTAGCTATCTGGCTAGTTATGCCTCTTTTATGATTTCCTCCCAGGTTTATTACTGCAAAGAGAGTAAAGCAAAAAAAATGGCAAAAAGGTAAACATTTTTTTGGTAAAACCATTCTTGATTTATATTCTATAGAAAAAGAGATCTATAATTAAACATCCCATTAACCTTATTAATAACCTTATTAACCCTACTGTATATGCCTGGGTGTGGACAGTGACAAGGCAATAGCAAAAAGTGCTGTAATATTTTAACAAAAATATTTTCATATTTTATTTCCTCTATTTAAAGCATTAAATTGTACATTATGAGATTTAAATTAATCAGAGTATGCCTGATGCCATAACTTGTTTATTGGCTGCATTATTTTTGTAATTGCTTTAAATAAATAATATACTTAAAAGAAGACAGATCTTGGTACTTATTCATATTGGATCTCACGCCATTTTACTTCAGAAAAAAAAACTAAGCAAAGAAAGACAGTAAAAACTGCACACACAGGAAAATTTGTTTATTGAAGTCAATAGCTGAACAAAATACCTTGATACCATTGAAATTAAAGAAATATATCCATCAATTGCCTAAATTCACCAATTCCAATTTAAGATAACAGAAGCAAAGCAAAAGTCAGTCCTGGATGATACATTAGTCTATAATAGGTCAAACATAAACATGCTATGGGGGGATTGAGGGGCCAGGTCTCCCCAGTCAGGAGCCAGGCCCCTTCTTAACGTTTTCATTTCATTTATGTTAATCATCAATTGTCCATCATTTTAACTGCTCACCACCAAGGAGGAACCCTTGGACCTAAGAACGATCATGAATAAAACAAGTCTCCCTAAACTTCAAGGGGAAATCCCCAACCTGAGAAGGCTTACTGCTTATCTAGTTGTTTAAAAGCCCACCTACTTTGCAATTTCTGACTTCACTATTGGTCCACGCTATATCATACAGTGCAATTTCATGTGTTGCCATATGGTGCAAATGTGCAACAGGTCACAGATGTTTACCAAGCTTACATTTGTAAGAGTTATTTTAGACCTGTAAGACAGTAGCACTAATCACTGAGCAAAAATGCTATTTTTGTGCAAAATTATCACTAGAATACTCTGCAGTAAATAGTTTCACCAAATTTAATTTAACATGACCCCAACAGTAAATAGGCAATGCAATATTCCAAAATCACTTTAATGGTCTAGATTCTAATGAATCTTAGCTGACCAAAATAGCCCTCTGCTGTTGATGGAAGCACGTTGACCTCTAAAACATTCATCATCTGATTTCTTGTTTTTATACTAGATCACTTTTTTAAATGCTACTGTAAATCCTTCTAACCCCATCTTAATTTTGTGTCCTCTATTTGTATCTGCATCAATGTCTTTGATAATGTATTGTAAAATTTTATTTTCAATAATTTTACTAATTAAGTAATCCGTTCATTTCTAGAGAACCCGTAAAGGGTTTTTATTTCTTACTTTAACAATATTCTCATACTTCTTCATTTTCATTCAAAAAATTTTAAAAAGAAAAAATGGCTGGTCGTTTATCATAAGGAACATTGCATATTACCTAGTCAGGAACTAAATGCAAAAGAAAATGTTATTAATTTGCAGTAGGATAATTGTGAAGGAGAAATAAAATATACATGAAGAATTATAGAGGGAAGTCACAGTAACGGTAGTTGAAGATCATTGAGAATTGTGGCACAGAATGCAGAGAGAGGATCGCATTCAGCAATAAAGAAAGTAATCACCACAAATCAGAAAAAGGAGGACATCAGAACTGTTAGAAATCTTAATGAGGTGGACATAATTTAATAAATAAATTTAATAAAATAATATAAAAACTGTGCTGTGTATTGCAACCACATGCAAAATATAGCTGTCTAAAAAGTGAAAAATATGTTACAAAGCCAACCTAGTAGATAATGTAATACTATATAGTACTGTTATCTATTGATTTAGGTGAGGAAGTCACAGTTTTAACGTGAATGTGTGTCAAAGAAGAAACCGAACAGTGTATTTAGCAAAACATTGCTCATGTTCAAAAAGAGTGAGCTGTCCTTTAAATTTGAGGAAAGTCTTACAAATATCACAGGCTAAATTGTGGTGTAATGGTTTTACTGCTGCCTTACAGCTCCAGAATACTGAGTTTGAATCTGCTCTATTGCTGCTTGCGCACTGTCATCATCCTTTTCTTTACACTTTTCCTGGTGAGGTTAAAAGTCATTAGATCAAAATTAATTGAAATTCACTCAAAAAGATGAAATTGGGGTTTTATGTGCCTGTTCCTACTGTATCTGCAGAACTGCCTTAGGTCAAGGCCACTGTAACCCAAGATCTGTCTGTACAGATGGAAGCAATTTCACAGAACTAGAAGAAAAACATTTTATATGATATTTTTTATTCTCAAACAACTGGAGCTCTGCCTATCCATTTTATAATTTTGCCTTTTTGAGGGTAAGAAAATTCAAAACACGTATGGGCTTTTTTAAAAAAGTCTTCATTTCTGTGATATTCCACCTTATGTTTGTTTTTAACAAAAGTATAAACACATCCTCGAGTGTGTATACTGAGAACATACAATGCTCTGTTATTCTCTTGCCTTTGCAAATTGTCATAGAGTATCTGCCGCAAGATGGGTTAAGCAAGCCATGATAAGACTATGGCCTTTCTAATTTATTATTTACTACCTGTCAGCAGGCAGCATGATTGATTTTTTTTTGGAGGAGACATTTGTTGTGTAAACAAGTGTTCTGTCAGGTACTGCAGAGGTGGGATGGTCTTTTTTATAACAATGCAGATTAATTGAGAAAGTTCAGCCAAGTGGAAAGAAGGTAACATAATTTTGTTACATTTCATTATTTTTATATAGCACTCTTCAGTGACTAAAGGTTTATATCTCTTATAGATGTTGGCAGTTATAATAAGATATTAAATAAGCCCTAAACTATATAACCTCTTTAACATTTACATACAGTATATAAATATGTATAAATGATTATACATAACATAATCATGCTAATGTAAAGTTTAGTTAATTTAAGATTTTAGATATGGCCAGTTAACAATGGAAAACAAAAACTCCAGGTGTCAGCATTCCTAGAGAAAATAAACCATGGTGGTTGGGAGCCTCACCTATGTCAGCTGGCTACCCTCTCTCTCCTAGGAATTCTATAATATTTTGAACATAAACTGAGATATTCAACAGTATAAACTCAAGTAAAATGAAAAGGTCTGGTGTTGCTTTAGTACTATATAATGACCTGGACAGGACAGGTGCTTCCAAACCTTACTGTATATCAGCCAATATTGTGCAAGTCGCTGGTAAGTCATATTGTTGTACTTTTTGTTAATAATACATAGTGTTTAATTATTTTTGACCAAACTCGTCAATAGGATAATATTCATATAATGATATGTTAGCCCACCTTTTGACTGAGCTGAAGTTAGACTACCAAATTATATTCTGAAATATGATTTGGAAATGTGGGTGGAATATGTACATATTTTTTAAAAAGATGGTCCCCGCTGCAACCCGTAATATGCATGGAACAAAAATCTACTGAAGAAAGGAACCAAAAATTAAACAAAATTCAATTAATTAGGTAAAAAAAAGTGTTTGGCTCAAATTAATTTTGTTAGTTTGTATAGTAAAGTGTTTTTGATGGTATATTATGTGATATGCACTGTGCATAGATACAAATGTATGATTGCTTCATTTGGCATTTGAAAATTAAAACTTGGCTATTTTTTAACTAGCATTATTTTTTATTTTCACCTTTGGGATTCTTGCCCTAGAGTAAAAATGTTGTTAAGTTAAGGTAAAAAATGTATAATCTAATCAATCTATTTTGTCCGCCTGCTTGATCCAATTTCAGAATCACAGGTGGCCAAAGCCTTACACCCATTTGCTGAAAGCAAAGTGGCCTTTCTTGAAAAACGGAGTCACATTGTCTGTGCACATGCTCTGTGACCTGTAAATGTCATAGCAGAACCTCTTCTTTTACTTCGTCAATTGTCTCGCTAATCTTTGGAATCGCTTGTAATGTAGTACATAATGAGCAAGTTGGTCAACAGAACAGAACAATTCAGTGCAATCAAACAGACCATAAAGTGATCTTCAAAGCAGGTTTGTCAGACTACAACAGCAAAGCAGTGCTTCAGTTCTGAGGACCATGAGTCATATCAAATATCTAGATGAGAGACAAGTAAAGCAAAAGCCTTCACTGAAGAGAACCCCACGATGAATCTGTTTACACATCCAGTTAAGAGACCTCAACATAGTCGACCAGCCAGAACCTTGCAGGGAGATTTCAGAAGGGAAGACTGGTCATGGCCAGTAATGTTTGCTTCTGTGATGTCAGTTGTATATTACTTAACAGACAAAAAATATAATGTCTTTTTTTGTGTTTAATGCAGTGTAATGAATCTGAGATCTTTACATAAAAGTTTAAATTGTTCTCTCTTCTGTTTCAACCTTAGTAGTGCTGATCAGTTTAGCAGACCTTTTTGAGTAGGAGCTGCTCAGTCTGGATACATTTCCATCTTTCAGGAGGCTGGTGTTACTGAGTTGCAATTGATAAGTGTTTCGTCTTCTGTTTCTCCTCTACCTGACTTAACCAGCTTGTCTAAAGGTTTATTGAGTAGTCTCCTTTTTCTTCTTTATCTTGTAACAGGTCCAGATAGTCTAGCTGAGCGCTAATTTTGACATATCAGTCTGGCTGAGGTGTAGCTGGAAAGTTTGGCCTTTTCTGTAAAACAATGTAGTATAAGAGTCCAGTTTGTGTAAACTATAAATTAAATGCTTGTCTGTTGCTGGTTGCCCTGCAGCTGTATTGGCTGAGATGAAACGAGACATATAACTAAAAAAAATTTGATCTCCTGCAAATCAAATGGCTAAAGTATTTTAAGTATAACTGAGGTGTTTTTCTTTCCTATTTCTCCAGATGAGGAGCTGGCTAGTTTGGTTTATTTGTAATTTAGAAGACGTTTGTGTTCTTGTTCTCATTGTAGCTAAGCTTAACAGTCAATGTGGGATGTAACTGGGAGATTTAAGTCACTTTCAAATCAGTAGCCTATTACACTGTATAATCAACCATATGTTGATTCAATTCAAGTACATTAATAAGGCAAAAAATGTGAATATCACTTACAAGTTGTTAATAAAAATGTGAATATATATAGGAATGCTATTTAGAAACAAAACGCTTTGCAGGGACGGAGAAACAAAACATCATATGGTATAACAGCTCTGAGCAGCCCTATTACTACCCAGGAAAAAGTAGTTAATAATGAAGTACCTACCATATTAGCAGCTTAATTTACTCACCAGACCCTGCACAGCCCTGAACAAAAGAGGAATAAGGAACAAAATTGGTGCTAGTATTGTAAAAATAGTGTGCAAAGTATTGTCACTTAGGTTTAAACAATAATTATGATAACTGAATCAAAAACACATTGTCTGGCTGTTATGAAAAGCTTGGGGAGTGCAGATGATCCACTGTTCATGACTGCATTTATCATGGGGTGAATGCTGGCCACATATCCATACCTGATGACATTGTTATGTGGTGGCCATCTTTAAGCCATGGAACAATCAAATATCACTAGCCAAACAACACTTTGTAATGTGGTGTGGTTCCAAATCTGTGCTGATGGTTCACATTTAAACCAGCTGACCAAAGCTCACCAAAGCTCACTTTTTCCAAAGTCCACAGAAGTACTAAGGCAACAAGTGCATTTCACTGTCTTCTCATGAAGTCACCCAGCTGAGCACAAAACCTGTGAACTATGGTCATCATGTGTGCCCACAACATCTGGACAAGTAAAAGCCAGGAATGGTACAAGAATACTGCTGAAATTATTTAATCCATCCTTAAGGACATCGCAACATTGTAAAAGATTCTACATTATTAAAAGGGGAGCTTAACAGATTGTCAAATACTGGTAAATTTTACTATGTATTACAATTTGACATATTTTACAAATAGTGTAATTCTTGTGTCAAGGCTTCAAAAGAATTTTAAAGAAATGCTATGTTTTTCTCTTCAGTTTCTAACTCTTTCTCTCCAACAATATTGTTTTTAATACATTATTTTTTTTACTTTAATGCCCTTTATGAATTCTGGCAATGTTTTTATAATATAAATATTTTGAGAAATTTTTTAAAGTATCAAAACATTTTTTTCTCAGCCATCCCCTACTTGGAAGTCTTTTTTCATCTTTTTCCCTGTAGCTAAGCCAATACATGGTCCAATAGAACAACATCACATTCATGGTTCTTGGAATGTCTGCTGCTGCTTGCAAGTGTTCGACTGTACATTCCTGAAGATTGCACAAGACAGACTATTACTAGATGCTTCATGCATACCATACATTTGTGGAATCTATAAGGAGAACTGCTCGGGAACTGCTCATTTGTGTTATAACAGACATATGAGCTACTACCCTCAGCTGCATTGCCTGGTATAGACACAGCCTTCACATTGCTATTGGTGAGATTTGTCATTATTATTATTATTATTATTATTATTATTATTATTATTATTATATATTATTATAGTTGCAATGTTACTTTTAGAAGTATTATTGGTTGTAACTCTTCCTATTACTGTATAGACCCATTGTTAGACAGTATTTTTAATTTATTTAGATGAAGGTTAGTAATTCTTAAAGTATGTCATATTTTAATATATATTTTTATTTTATTGTGTCTAGGCTGAATAATAACAGATGCCAGGATTAATAGGGCGTATACGACAGTAATAACAACAAAAAATGATGTGGGATCTTTCTTATACTTGACTTGCCAGAAGAAGAGAACAGCATTTGTAGCTACAGGCTGACCTTATTCTTCCTACTTCAAAATCACTACATTACCAACCTGTCGGGCTTGAGCCAGTAAATGATTGGCCTGGTACGTCACTGAAATTTTGGAGTCTGTGGCTAAAGCACTTGAGCCACTGGTTACTTCACTGATGTTCTGTATAGAATGGAGTGTGTCATTGTCTCTTATATGAAGCCTGTATTAAAGAAACTTGCCAAAAATGTTATGATGGTCGAAGATGAGGACATTTTTCATAAAAAACAACAAATAAGACCAACCGGGATTATAGAAAATGCATATGCTCAGATAAAGAATGGGACTAGAAGAATCAAAGACAAAGAATGTACTTGATGTGGCAAATCTGCATGACCCATATTTCTAAGCCTCAGAAGTAAGAATAGTTCACCAATCACTATGGAGCAACTACTGCATTGGACATGTCTGAATTAATTCCTCAAGCTGAAGGAGCTGAAGAATCAGAATAAAGGCCAGAAAAGACAACATAGAATAGAATTAAAAGTTGCTTCAAAGCATTGAAACACTACAGCCAGGCCTTTTGCACAAGGAAGCAATTGAAACAGAACCAAGAAACCTGTTTGTCACTGTAAGAAGAAGTTAGTGATGCATATCCTCTTAATAACAGGAAAACAATGGAATCAGCAACCTAGAAATGGATCAATTTGCAGTGAAATATCACATTCTGTCATCCTCCACAGTGAGCATTTAGTACCTTGTACCCTGTCGTTGGGTTGCACTGAAATCTAGCTCAACTAACAGATGAAAAGTATTACTATCATATAATATGAAGTAACATCTTACTCACTGGTAATGGTTTTTGTTTTGTTTTTGTACATGTTTGTTCTTTATCTCATGTATACATACATGCACAATAAAGCATATGATTTGGGTTTTGGCTGTCAGGTTCAGCAGATTACTTCCTAAAGCCCGTATCTTATCTCCTAACAATATATTATTTAAACAAGACTCATAAATTCTCATATAAGAAGCTGAGAGTTTGCTTACACCTTAATAGTTTTATCCTAAGCAATTTAAGAATTTTTGAAAACAACATAATTGTTTTTGACTGTATTACCTCTGCCCCTTCCAGGGGTGTTCTCCTTACATTTGTCCCAGTAGCTGAGCTGGCCTGTCAGTCTGAGTTGTAACGGGAAGGTACTTCCTTAACAGTTCCTTCTTATCTTTAAGTAGTAAGTTGTAACAGAGGTATTGTCTCTCTTGTATATTATCTGCCTGAACTGAGCAGACTGGTAGAGTTTAAACTGGAACACTTGCCTGCTTCTGTTTCATTTACACTTAAAACTAACCATGTTGTAACTTGGATGAGTTGTCCTGTTTCTCTCCGTACCTAACCTAGGTGTAGTTTTGAGATATTACTAAACAGTCTGTTGACAGACAGGGTTGTGCCTTTTCTGCTACTTCTCCCTCACTCTATACTTGTGCAGTCTATTTTGTTAAAGTTGTGCAGTATGTTCAGGATGTAGCAAAGTGTAGACTGAAAACGCTTTGACGTCCCAGCCTATATTACAAGTTTATTTGTATATCACTGCTGCCTGGCATTGAAATATCTGCCAACTATAAACATTATTTGTTGAAAGTTTAATTTCATTGTTTCAAAAGCTAGACAAAGTCTGTATAGACAGTAAAGTTAGTCTCTTAAGAATTTGTACTTGAGAAGCCTAGATCACAATAGTGTATTGTACTTGAAAGTCTAGCTATAAACTCAGCAGTCAAAACAATGAGAATGGTCCTGAATGGAAACGGTCAAATGTTACGCTTGGGGAAAATAGTGTTGGTGAAAAGTCAGGGAATGAGAAAGGGTAAGTAATGTTCTGAGTTGTGGGCTATCTCTGTTTAGTTTCTCTTTAGTCCTGCAGCTGAAATCCCTGCACACACCCTGATGCGGAGGTTGGCTCCATAGGATAGCGCTCTGGGTAAGATAAAGAGGATAGTATCACAGGTCATGGTGAAATACTGCTCCTGTCTGTCTGTCTCTGTGTCTTTCTGTTCGTCTTTCTCTTTTTTATGATAGTCTCACCTGTACCTGTCATATATCCTGTTTCTGCTGCTTGCCTTAAATGGTCATGATTGTCTTGGAAAGTGTCTGTTTGCTGTTTGTTCTCATATTCCCTGCCCCTGCTTAAACCCTTATCCACCCCTCTTCCACCACTGGGCATAGTAAACTTGGGGTTTGTGGGGAATGTGGGTGGTGGTTTGGGCACTTACTAGTATTATGCAATTTGAGGCCATGCCAGGTCAGACTGACCTCATTTTCATTCATCTGGAAGTTGGGTGGGATTGAGGATATTGTTTTATTACCAAAGGTGGTGTATGAGGAGGTCCTGCTAAATGAAGGCAGGCTCGACTAAGTTCTGTGAAACTGCCCCCTCTTCCTCAGTCTTGTACTTGCTCCTAATGTCTACTGTAGCTGTAGAAATAATCACATAATGGCTGTTTCTCCATCTCTCTCTCTCTCTCTCTTTCTCCAGAACAATTTTTGGCATCCACATTGTAATGCTACTAAGCCATTTTGCTTGAGTAGTACCTTTTTCATTCAGTTCAATAGCAGTAAATGACAAACCTGATTTCTATTGTTCCACTCAAGGGAGCTGTCACAGCTTACCTTTGGTCTTTCTTCTGCCCAACCTATTATTCTCTTTCAAGTTTTCGATGTCTCCTGCTTCTTCTGACTGTGTCTTGACCTTTCTTAGCAGGATGTCATTCAGACAATCCATAGTTTGCATTTCTCTGTCGGTTTCTGCTTAAATATTCTCATTTGAGGCTTAGGAAAAATGCAAATAGTGAAATGCAAAAAAAAAACTGGCTAGGCACAAAATCCAACAGATTGTAGTTACTCAGACTTTAGGGTACATGAGAGAAAGATATAGTGAATCTTTTAAAAATTTATATACAAATTAAGTAGTGGAGTTTAAAAAGGGCAAAAACAAATCATTGTCTAATGTCAGAAATGAGAATGGGATTATGACAGAGACTATCAAATGCTAAGACCATGACCATATGAAACATCAAGTCTGAGCAAAGGTAAGTTGTGGTAGCTGACATAAATAATGTTGTAATAAATATCAGAATTAACAGAAAACGTCTTGCTAGGCATCTAAGGATGTTCCTAGCTGAAATGAATAAAAAAGTCACTGTTCAATGAAAACAGCTTAAAAGCATTACTTTTTTGGAGAACAGGAGGTACCTTAGACCCTGACTTTTTTCGTCAGGTGAAGCAATCCTGCGCTAAGTTCAGAACTGTGATGGCCATGTGGTTATAACCATTTTCACATTCATGCTTGATTGTACGGTTGTTTAACAGACATGGTTGTATATATATATATCTTTGATAAATTAAGTTCCTAAGATTACAGATGTCAGCCTAGCTTGGCTCCAGAGTGCCTCAGTTACTCTGTGTATTGGTAGTCTGGTGGTTATAACGAAAAAATAAGACTCCTGCCATGCTTTAGGACTGTCTTTTATTCCCACCACACTGCAGCTACAATTTTTGTACAGACTTTGGTGTCATACCATAAACATACTAGCGGAGGTAGTAGAGTGGGGTCTATTTTAACTGATGTCATAATAGGGCTGAAGGTGCATTTCTTTATTTGAATTAGTAACTACATAAGCAAGTTAGATTGAAGTATTTACTGAGAATTCCGGAACCTCCTCTCCACTCACTCTATAAGATGCTCCTTTCATGCTATATGGGATCACTCTAGACAGAACTTCTGTATCTTTATCTCACTCTCTCTTTATCTGTCTCTTTCTATCTCTCGCTCTTTCACTCTCTCTCTGTCTGTTTAATGAAGGCAAAATTCTTTGTTATTACGCAAATTGGGTGTTGAACCCTTGTAATATTTTTTGGTATCAATCACTAAACCTTTTTGTCTCCTTTTTTTGTTTGCAGCATTGCTCCCACCTTTTACATCTTTCTCACTCTCCCTTGCAGTTCGTGTCTATGTCAGAGTCACTCTTCCAGGACCTCTTTCTGTTTTTCTGTCTCTTTCATTCTCTCTGTCTTTCTAACTTTCTTTCACTCATTTCTACAGTCCTGCTGTTTCTTCTTCTCTATATCCCTGGAGGTGAATCGCTCAGTTGTTTTCTTGATTTTATGTTGTTAAAATGCTTCTTGTGTCTCCAATCTTATTGTTGTTTGTGTCTTTCTTTAGACTGACCAGAAAGGTGTTTTTGCTTTTCTAGGCTTATGTAGCTAATCCCAGAACTTTTTTCAGATCAGCGAACTAATGTTATTGTCTCTCACTCTTTCACTCTTTTTCCTCTCTCTTTCCTCTCTCTGTTGTTTTCTGTCACAGATTTCTTTGGTCTTTTTTACATATTCTATAGGTTATAATTTCTTCATTTGTTCATTTTTTCAGTTTCCTTACCTCTCCCTATTCCACAAACGAGTCAATGCCTAAAATGGTGCTTACCATATATTTCTTCCCTTGCTCCTGCTTACATTACTTTTTGTCTTCTTTTGTTTATTTTTGCTTTTTTCCTCTTTCTGTTATTGCTCTCTGCATTTTTTTCTTCATTGTTTTGCTTTTCCTACATCACTTTTACTCAACTTCCTTTTCTTATTTCTTCCAGTGGTTCACCAGTTTCTACTTTTTCTTTTTTCATTACTTTCTCTTTTCTTTCCATTTTTGTCACTTTCTTCCTCTTTCATTTTTTTTTCCTGATATTAAGATCCTTTCTTTTTGGCTTCAATTTTCTATCATCATTTTTTTTTCTTTTTGCATTTCCATGGCTTCTGTTCTGATGATTACTTCTCATTATTCTTCTATAATTGAAAAACTGCTGCAGCTTCTGTGTATGCCTCGTTTGTTGACTTTTTGTGTCTGATCATTGTCCCTCTGCCCCCTTGACTTGCCTCTGTTGTACAGCAGTGACTCAGCTACCTCTGCAGTGTAATGTTTAGTGCCTCAAAGCTCATCATTTTGTCTTGCCTCTCAATGTGCCTTTTCAGTCTGCTCCACATCCAGTCACGGGCTTTGCACACCAGGTGTTTTAGCTCCCTTTCCTCAGCTTGGTGGGAGCTGGGTTTCATCATTACTGGGTTTTGTGGGAGAAAAAATGAATGATTACGATGCTCTTGTGTTGATACTTAAAGAATGACAATTTGGTTACATATATATGACTGGCAGGCACCTCTCAGGGCCTAATCAACAGTCTGCCAGCATTAAAAGGTGTTCAATCATTCAGGCCTTTATTGATACAAATTTGTTATTTTGCTTCTTGTACAGTATGTAGGAATATATATGTACAAACCTCTTGCAGCCTGGCATAGGCAAGAAAATAATTTTATGAAGCTGTGACTCAAGACTTTCTCATATTTGCTGTTTGACACCTTTTCTTTGGTACCAGGTATTACAGTAGGCAATCAAAAGTAATAAGTGTAATGTGTAAGTGGTTAGCAAATCTGAAAAAGTAACTGAAACACTATGTCATGTTTGAGGTCTTCAAATTTTACAAGTAATGGGTTTTTGTGAGTGGATCCAATTCAACTCCTCTAGGTTTGTCCAATATATTTCTTAGCAATGCTGAATATGCCTTTAGGCCCAGATGTTCAAAAAGAAATTCAAACAAGACTATGTTGATTGTACATTTAAAGCTTGAGAGAAATTTGAATCTAACTGTATTTAGGTGAACTATAAAAAAAACTATATCCATCCTGGAAACAAAGAAAGGTTGGGATCTTAGACTTGTCCTGCTGTACAAATGTGCTCTGTGCAGAATTTCTGATTTTTAAATCAACAGAGAAGGTAACAAATGCTATGATTATGATAAAGATAATTGACTTTTTTTAAAATAAAGTACATGTACCAGTGTTAACCATAGTGAGTAATCTTAAGGTAAGTCTGAACCTTGGAGTCTCGCATCTAGTCACACAAGCAAATTGTCTCTTCACCTTTTCTTACAGATAATTCAATTATCAGTCATTTTACTCCAATTGTTTCATTATGTACAGTACCACTCAGTAATGTAGGTTGTATGGGTTACTTAACCTTTGCCCTGCAGGGTATACTTATAATGTTTGGATTTCTTTTTTTTTTTTTTGTGCTTACAAGGTGAAGTGCCCTAATTAAGAAGAGATGGAGTGAGAAACTGAAATGTTTATCTGTGCTTGCAGGTTACCCGCAGGCAGTAAGGCAGTAAACACTACTCCTGTGCAGGGACAGCTGCCCCAGGATGATTTGGACCGCCGCACAGACACCAGATCTTCCGTTTCTGACCTTGTCAATTCTCTCACCAGTGAGATGTTAATGGTAGGAAAACATTTTATTGATGATCCTGCAACTAACATAGACAATTGGTCTATTACATTGATTTTGAGAAGAAATACAGATCATTACTTTTTTAAGGGTTAATTTAGCTTTTCCAGGGTATATCTTGTTAGCCCTGACTTTAAGAGACTTTCGCCAGCAAATTACTGAGAAAAGAAGATACAGACACTCAGGTTTATGCATATTTACACATATACATATTGGTACTTACTTGTTCTTAGCTATCAATCATTTAAGTGGCCTATATGCAGTACATGTGTAAGTTCCTAAGCCTAAGGATTTCTGGTTTAAGTAAATTATGCTATACTGATGATTTTTGTGTCTAATTGAATTCATATGTACTGTAACTCTGCAAAAATAAAGTTCACACAAATGCACTATGTGATTCACATACTTGTGATTAAACATAACCTGAAATTCTCAAAACAAGATTAACCCAATTAAGGGTTGATGAACTTTATTTGATTGAGTATATATAGAATTCCTTGTTGACAGACAGTGATGGTCCCAAAAGTTCTTTGCTGCTGTGTTTCCTCAGCCTATTGCCACCATGTTGCTTGGAAATAGAGAAGGACCAACTTCACCAACCAAGCAGACATATATATATATATATATATATATATATATATATATATATATATATATATATATATATATATATATATATATATATATGTGTGTGTGTGTGTGTATGTATATATCCCAATTTGTTTTACTTTGGTTAAATTCTAGAAAAAAGCACACTTGTTTTGTTGTATCTGTGTCTTTTGTGAAAGTGTTTATTTGATATTTGGACTTCATTCTTCACACATTATACACTTCAAGTCAGCATTTTGCCAATTATTAGAAGAACATGATAAAGGTTTCTGTTCTAGTTATGTGTTCAACATTTCTTGCCTCGCATTTCCTGTCATCCTACATTTACACAGATTGTTGTGTTCACAGAACACACATGAAATGTATGTATTCCAAATAACAATAAATTATTTACCCTATACAATTCAAGGCATCTCACACCCAGATAAAAAGACTAAAGCTGGGGGATTGGAGGATGGGATAGCAGGGTGCTTACTGCCGGTGCTGATTGACATATTTTCAAAACAAAAGAAGTTGATGAGGAGGTGCGAGGGAATTTAAGGTTGCCCAGGATTACGAGTTTTTCCGTAGGCTTCTGGGATTATAGTGCTAGGGCAGCTTCTGTGAAGTGGCTAAAGATCGAGAGTCCTTTGCCTTGATCCTTCCCCACATTACTCCAGGCAACAAAGTAGGTATGCATTACCCATAGTCTGTCTGCTCCCCAAGAATTTTCTATTCTTATTGCTGCACTTCTCTTCCCATTCTTGTGGTATAACAGTCTTGTATTATGGAAACTTTTATGTAGCTATGTCTTAGTGTTTTGACTACTGCAATGCTGAATGAACAGATCCCTGCCAAACACATGGCCAAGCATCCTGCCAGTTACGCCGGTTGTGGCCTTCAGAGGGCATCTCACAACCCTAAAACTTTGACACAGTTACTACAAGCATGGTTCCATGTTAAAATAAAGTATTTCATTAGATAAATACCTTCTTACAAGTATTTTCTTTTAAATAGTTATCTTTTTTTCTTCCTAAAATACCAATGATTCTTTCTTGCGTTTTATTTTCTCCTCTACACCTCCCAAGTGAGCTTTGCGCAGCTCCACAGCTGACTCTGACTCAACTGGAGAAGGTGAAGTATTTCTTTTTAACCTGGAGCTGAGAGTACAACAAGATTCCCCTGTGAAAGCACTTCAAGGTTAGATAGGACCACTCCCTGACAGGGGAGCTTTTCCCCAGCAGCTTCCCATAGTAGCACCAACAGGCCCAATGGCTTCTTGACCAGGAAAGAAGCCATTAACTGACCCAGCTGGGACAATTGTCTGTCCACACCTTCATCTGGTGATGATACACTGGATTAAATGATAAATCACCAGAATTTACAGGATAATAACATGTTTGTTTCTTCATATTTTTTTCAGAGTAATAACTTTTATTTTCTCAGTGTGTGTACAAGCACTGAACAAAAAGCTACAATTTAATGGTGCTGCCTTCAATCTTATTTCTTGTTATCTCTGTATCTATCAATCCATATATTTAAAATTCTCAGTGCAAAGGACATCCTAATACTAATTAAAAATCTTACCTCAAAAAACTAAAAAAATGTATCATTGACACACATTACAGCATAATTTTAAACAAATGGGGATCAAGAGATAACAGTTTAAAATTATAAAGGGAAATGGTACCGTGAATAGTACAGTGAATCCCACTTGTTGCTTTAAAATAAATTTTTCAACAGGAACAAGAGGACACAGCTAAAGCCAGATTACACACAATTGTTAAAAGGGTTTTCTTCACAAAAATAACCATAGATACATAGAGTAAATTTCCAAGTAATGTGGTGGAGAGTAATAATAATGATACATTTTATTTATAGGACTCTAGGGCCCTTCAGATCTTGACATGAAGCAATTTTGGACAATCTAGGTGAATAGGATAGCCAAACTTGTTAGGGTGTATTGTTCTCATCACTATTTTTCTAATGTTATTATCTGAAACCTAACATCATTAAATTAGAGTAATGTACACTATAAAAAGTGAAATCAACTGAAACCAAGAGGAGCTATAGATATAGCAATGGATAGTAATGTCAGTTTCAGCTGGCATAAGTAGAGGACATTGAAAGCAAGAGTGTAAAGGTGGATCTTCAATGTTTCTTTGAAAAGATTAATCACAGACTTTGGCAGAGAGTGTCATAAACTATGAGAGTCACATTTACATCATTCTTCAAGTTCTTTTGGCCTGTGTATATCCTTAGTTCTCTTGGGTCATCTGTGTACCAGAGTCAAGATGGATTCTATGGAAGTACAGTTTCTGACTAGGCTAAGAAGGTTTGTAATATAATATAAACTTTGAAAAGGAAAAGAAACCAATAGGCTAAATACTCTGAGGTTGAAGGTTTGTTTACCTCTCCTCAATGATATAGCTGTATAGTAAAATATGTAAAATATTTTGTAAAATAAGCAGTAGTTTCTTTGTGGTTTTTGTACTGCACTTTGGAAAATTGGTTACTCAATTACCCTATTAGAAGACTATAAGGCAGTGAACAGAGTTGTAAACAAATCCATTTTTTTATTCCATCCCTCGTTCATACTTTAAAAAAAGAGCTTCAGAGAGTTATGTTTCTTTCTTGTTTAGTATTATACTTACAAGTACTTTGTTGAGAGCAAGAATTCACAGCTCAAAAATAGTTACCCCTGCTGTGCTTTAGAGTCTTAAAAGTGTTGCCCACCCACACTGGGAAAACTGTTTTCCTATCCAAATGATGGCCCTGCTGGAAATTAACAATTCTTATTATGTGTTCATAGTGTGAGTTGATTGTTGGAGTTTGTACTGGAGAGCAGATTTATGTTTCAACATCAGTTCCAGTTACCATTAGCAGTGATGCTCTGTTCTGGCCTGTATAAAATTTGGAAATTTAAAGAGCAGGGAGTTAAGAAAATGTTTTTTTTCTTTAATATGTGTGTGGCAGGCGGCCGGATCCCATTCCCGGCTAGGACTCCCCTTCTACACATGTTCCGGGGGAGCAATCATCGACTGCTCAATACCTCCCCCGGGACACTTGGTGGCAGCCTCCCTGGCTGACGATGGTGCCTCAGTTTCCCGCAGGGCTCCATGGGAGATGGAGTTCTTGGGGTGGCCGCCAGGGGGTGCTGCATGTGTCCCTGATCCGGCCTAAACAACTATAGCCCTGCCCGGAAGTGCAATCAGAAGCAGGTGATCAAGCACCTGGAGCACTTCCAGGTGGGCTTTAAAAAGGGCCAGCAGCCACCACTCAGGGCCAGAATCGGGAGGAGTGCCTGGGAGGAGTGGTGGTGCCAGAGGAAAGATTGTGTTGTGTGGAGTTAAGTGCTTTTGAGACTGTGTTGTGGCTGGAGGGTTCACGGGGAAGAAATGCATTCCAGCTGAAGAAAAATAAAAAGCCTGTGTCTTTTTACATGTGCCTCAGTGTGAATCTGTGCCGGGTTGGGCGCTATATGGTGTCTAATTCATAATGTGTTATATGGAAAAATAAAACTGCACAAAAAGAAAATAAGCACACAATTCTCAAAGTAAAATGTGCAAAAGAATTGAGAAATTGTAAGGCTGAGGCTGGCTGATTGCTTGAGCACAGGGGCCTTAGGCTGCGGTAGCCTGTGTTTATTAGATACTTTCACAAAATTGGTCATCATTGGGCATGAGCCTGGGATTAGTTGTTTGTCTAAAGCTGACATTTAAAGGTGCTGCAAGCTGAAGTTGGTAATAAAGCATGTCCAATTCCCCATGGCATTCTATAGCAAGATTGTATTTAAAAATAATTAGAAAAATTAGAGAGAGAAATGTTTACCTGATTTCCATTTTTGTCCCATTTTCTAATTTTCTGATTATTGGAGGCACGTGCAGACAATTTTTGTATCTTTTTATATATTCCAGTTATTGGTTTAACTAGCATACAGTATGCTTTCTAAAAAAGATGTTTACATGAGCATTCTCGAAACAGGAATACTTTAGAATTCTACATAACAGCTTAGTATCTAGGTGAATGTAAATAAGCTTGTAATGAAGACTCAGCTCGACTACTTTGCCATTACCTAAATAATGTTGTCTAATGAAAGCTGTTTGATGATGTGAAAAACATAGCCCAATACATTTATTTACTGAATTACCTCTTTCAGATCAGTCTCTTTTCTTTGCAGGAAATTCCGCAATTTGTAATCCAATTATATAGTTGAAATGTTTATGTGGGTCTTCTATCATTTTGCACAAAATATAAGTTTTCCAGCAGAGCTAGGATATTAACTCATCATATCCCATTTGACAAGACAATTAACATAACCTGCCTGCCTTTGGATGTCTTTCTTGCATTCATGGCCTCAATATTTGATATTCAAAATACAGCATGTTTGTATAATTTATACCAATATATAAGAGCGGGTTGGAAAATGGATGGATGGATATAAGAGTAGTGAGATACCACTCTATGTAAACTAGCTATGAAGACAATGTGTAAGAGCAAATTGTAAAAAACAAAGCTTACAAGGAAAACGTTTAATTAAGTAAAAAACAAAAATCAAACAGTGTGTATCCCAGAGTACAATAAAGATGATAAATTGTATGTTGAGGTGAACACTTTATTATTCCATTTGTTAATTTGTCATTTGTCAAGTCTAGTCTTGAATGTAAGGTACAGCATAACTTACTTAAACTGATTAATGAAATTCAGGGTAATGGGAGGCCGGCTCCACAACCTTATTGACCACAAGGCACAATGGTGTGCCCAAGAATTATTGTGAGCACGAGGAAGCCAGGAAATGATAATGCAGCCAAAGAATGTGGTCAGAGAAAAGCAGTAGGTCAATACACTGGCGGGGGGGTCATTAAAAACCGAGAATCAAGACAATGAAAGGGCAAACCAAATGTGAAGGTCAAAGTCAAAAGGAGGTAAAACCAAAATACACAATCCTACTGCTACTTATTTGCCTTCAGGCAGCTACAGTACTTATTCACATAGCTTCTGCAAACCAGTTACAGTGCTTATTCAGTATTACTGATTTAAATAATCTCTGCAATGTATCGATTCATTTACTTCATTAACACTTACCCACTATTTGAAAACCTCAACATTCCACATTTTGGACTTGCACGGGTACAAATGTTAATTTACATAGTTTGATGACAAGAGAGATGCCTTTCTTTAATTGCAGTTGAGTTTTGCCCAACCCAGGTATATGGGTCAGATTAACTGGAAACCTTTGCACACTCCCATGTCTAAAACCTGTGAAAATTAGAGTAGTCCGATACCATTTAACCCTTTACAGTGCCCTTTAAACATCACAGTAAAGCACATCCATTAAATATGGGAGCATGCCAAATTCACCCATCAATTTGGCCCATGTACCCGTGTTGGTAAAGGCAAATCTCAACTGCAAATTAACAAAGGCATCTGTCTTTTGCAAAACTGGCCCAATTGCAGAATGCCATTTAACCCACTACATGGCTCATTAAACATTATAGTCCAATATTTGAGTAGGCCAACTTTGCAAATTTTTCAAAGAATGAATCAATATTAATGATGCAAATTAATATATACATTGCAGGATTTTCTGTCTTGCTGTGAACATTGAATGAGTAGCTGGTGTGCATAAGCTGTGAGAATAAATGTCTGGTTTCAAGCGAATAAGTAGCTAGGAGCATATACTGTAAGTAGCCAGCTGAGTAAGTAGCTCCAAATAAATATCAAATTCAGCCTTGTGCTTTACTTCTTGTTTGTATCTGAGGCTACAGCAATGGAATAAATTGTTTTATAATGGAAAGCTTGACATCAGAATTGCCTAAAACTCAATAGACATCAAAGAGGTGTTTGAATGGAAACCTGCTTTCAGCACTGCAGTGTTTAATTATGAGTACTTAGTCATGCCATTTGGATTAGCTAATGTTTCTGCAGTGTCTTCATCATTTGTAAACAATACATACTGTATATTTTGCAAGCATATTCTATATTAGCGACATTTCTGTATTTTGTTCTGAAGAATATGTAATACATGTTAAGAAAAAGCCTTCCTTGATTTAGAAGAAATGCTTTAAACAGTAAACATATGAACTGAAAATTTCATGTTCATTCAGTGACACATTTAGGCTGTCAAACACCTGAGCAAGCCTTAGTCATGAATTCAGTGAAAACATTTTTCTAATAAGTTGGCCTGCCTTCACTTCATTTCAGCAAGCTCAAAGAATGATGGTATTTTCTAATTAATGCAGAAGATTTATGGCATTTTGCACTGCTACTGATACTAATACAGGTGCAACAAAAAATGCCCCTTTAAATGGTGAAATTAGGCATAAGATTGTTTTCGTTATTTTTGAACCTACAGTATAAGAAACATACAGTGGTTTGATAAACAATGGCATCTATGTGCTTTATTTCCTAGGAAACCTCTTTAGCTGAGAGTATAAAGAAAATACATTCATCAATCACTTTATTAGCTACACCCACATAACAGTGAGCAGATCCTGATTTGTCCTCAAAAAGGCTGCAGTTTTTCAGGGCATGGACCCAAAAAGGTTTAAAAAGTGTGGTGTAGGGATGCTGGCTCTTGTTGACTCTGCTGTGTCCCAGAGATAATGTATATTAGCCAGTGCTGGATCTCCACTCAAAGAGGATGTTTCATCTTATCTCACAGACCTTTAAATAACACTAAAATCAAAGTCATATTTCTGAAACAAGACTTTCATAGCTAAATATAATGAAGCATCGCCCTACTGAAAAAGGCAGCTTGCCAAAGAGTACACTGCTGCTATGAAGAAGAATGCTGTATTGATTGCAGTGTTCAAGTAATATGTGGGTCCACTCAGCTGCGATGAAAAATACAATTTTTCTATTACATTTCTTCTAAATTTAAAATATCTTTTATGAACAATCTGGCTATGTACAAATACATTTATATGAAAATCACAGGCTGTAATATATGCTATTCCATCCATCCATTTCCTAACCCGCTGAATCCGAATACTGGGTCACGGGGGTCTGCCGGAGCCAATCCCAGCCAACACAGGGCACAAGGCAGGAACCAATCCTGGGCAGGGTGCCAACCCACCGCAGTATATGCTATTCCCCACAATGTTTATGACAATAACTGAAAATTTAAAATTCTGTTTTGCATACACATCGACACTTACATGCAAATGACAGCTGTGCCACACTGCATTCTAGGATGACATAATCTTTTCCATTAAAGAAAAATGCAGATATTGGTTGATATAGCTTGTGTAACGTAATAGCTGGGCTACATTTGGTCAGCTTAAAGTAGAATATAATCAGTATGGTGTTCCCACCACCTAACCAATTTAATGACCTGCTAATGAAAAATACGAAGGTGCAAATGCAAAAGCAAAGGAAGATCAACACAGGACTCAAAGTATTTGTTAGTGCTGAAAACCTAGCTTCATCATAATACAAGAAATTGAGTAATAAATAAACAATTTGGGCTATTGCTTACTTTAAAAATATTTAAAAAATGGGAGCATGCATATTTCTATATGGTGTATATGTGTCAACAAAGTGGTATGCTGCTCCTAAAGGGATGTCAGACCTCTGATATATACCTCTCTATATATATAAAATCCAATGTCTGTCTGTCTGTCTGCTTTTCACAAGAGAACAGATTTAGATCATAGGATAAGTATCATAGTTTGTTTGTGGTACCGATTTATTTGCAGTTGCAAGGCGTCAGCGCGTACCTTACCTCCTTTTATCTAGCGAATGAGAGAATTACTTAACGGATTTAGATCGGGTTTTTTGTCTATAATTTGGTTGAACATTCTGGTTGATTCTGCAACTTCTCATGGCGCTACGAAGCATAGTTTGCTTGTGTCAGTGATATATCCATGCTAAATCAAGGCAGAAGCTGCGGGCCGAGGGGAGGGGAAAGCGTGATGTCAGGACTGGGGAGCCGGGCAAGGCCCTCCTCACTGTCCTGTTTCACTAGTACGCAGGCAGAGCCGCGGGGGACAGCTAGTATACTAGAAGTTATTTGATAAGCACACTACCCAGCAGCTAAATTCTACTAAACGTTTCATAGATGACAAGTTCAAGGTTGTTGTAAATATTTTTACTTGCATGTCTTCTCAGAATATGAAATAATATCAATTATATGTTCTTTGTTTTCTTCATGCTTTCTTTTTCCTATATAGTTCTCGATCATCTTACTACAGAGTTTGACTAAGTATCATCAGCATTTCAATAACTTGTATCTTGAGATGTTCAAAACCTTACACATATTAGAAGCAATAACAGATCAGAAGCAAAGAACAGCCTTCTGTCAGAGACAGTGGCAAATGATCATCCAGGCTGTATTTTTAAAGAATGTTCATTGTGCCATTTAAACTACATGTCAATACATTTTAGCAGAATTTTAAACACAAACAGAGCATTTGAATTCTATTATAGTTGCTCATTGTATAGCCCAAACAACCTGAGCAACACATGAAAAGCCGATTAAAAATTAAATCAGCATAGCTTTGCCACCTCCATCCTCTCTGGGCTCCTCATTGCAATAACTACTGTAGTTTTAGATAGATGAAATGTAAACTGAGAGTAATCTTAGCCTCCTTTATGTTTTATTATCTTATGTAATACGCACCCCCACATGTCAAGAATAAGAAGAAAGAAGACAATGCTTAATGAAAGCAGCCGTGTACCAGATAGGAGTGGCAGAGCTGATGACAGATCCACAAGAAAAGCGGAGGAGTAAGAGAAAGAGAGCAGGAAAGCATGATAGCTTTAAATTAGAGTGAAGGGACAGAGTTTATGCCTCCAGCAAAAATTAATGTGGGGGTGTTCCTCGGCAAAGATGAAACACAATTACAGCATAAATGAATTTGCAGACTGGTCATATAAGCAAAGCTTTTTTGAAATCTGTGATACCATCAATTTAAATTGTGCTGGATTGAGTACACACATGTCATTGGAAGCATTTCACATCAGCAAATTGATTTAACTAAATTCAGGTTAGGTAATATTTGAAGGCCCTGAAGAAGATGCAGTTTAAGTGTGTTTTCCCCATATTTTTCTTGTTATGGAGTTGGCGCTAATACAGGCAAATGAAAGTCAGAAAATACAGGGTAGAAAACATGCAGTAGTGTGAATATAGATTAAAAAATAACAGGAAAGTAAATGCATAATTTTAAAGAGAGTACCTAATAGAGGGCAATGGGAAATGAGAAAAAAGACTCAATGGTACAGAATAAAAATATCAGACACCAGTTAAGACTAATGTTTGATAGACAGGTTTCAGTAGTATCAAACGGACCTGATGTTTTTAAGTTGCTGATTCTGTTTTACAATTCAATTGGAACAAAAGAAACCCACAGGAAACACAAGACATGCCACTGCCTTACTTGGAAAGTTTAGTATCAACAGAGAAAAATGGGCAGCATTTACACCATCATGTTTTAATGCTCAAATTGGAACTGGTGAAGAACTCTGAACCAGTGTCTGTGGTGTTTATATTACACGGCTTGAATGTTTAGTTTATGTGGAATGTATGCAATGCACATGCGCTGTGATGTGACATAGGTAAAGTTTAAACAAGCATCCCTGCAAGTTTTTTTCTGCTGATGTACTTTTGTTTTGTACTGTGACTGATAGGGGGCGCTGTCGTCCCCTTGAAACTTCAGATCAGATTCCAGACACCAGATAAAAGTCCAAGAAATTGTTTTATTTATACAATAAAGTGCACGAAGCACCTCCACTATACTCAATAAACAATCAATAATCCAATACACAATAATCAAATCCTCCACACTTCCCAGCAGCTCAGTCTCCCTTCCTCCCAACTCAGCCCACTGCTGGGATCTCCCACAGTCCTTTTATACTTCTTGACCCGGAAGTGTTTCTGTCCCTCAGTCCATGTGACTTTATAACACTTCCAGGTCAGGAAAACTCCTTTTCTTCAGTTCGGAAGTACGTCATTTCCTCTGTCCCCTCGACTGGGAAGTACTTTGTGGCTATAAGACAAATAGAAGTCCCTGGGCCTCCCTGCAGCGTACTCTGGCAGCCCCCATGGTATCCAGCAGGGCTGTGCATTAAAACTCCAAGGTCAATGAGGCCCTGCTGGAATTTGGGGCACCTCCATGTTGCAGGGAGGGCTCCATTTGGCGGCCTGGGGGTATTGGTCGAGATATCCTGCCAGCCATATACCACAGTTCCTCCCCCTCAATAAAGCCCAGTGGGGCAAAGCATCCAGTCCCGCGAGGGTCGTCTTTTTCCCGGAGGAGCCTCTGGCTGTGGTCGGTCCTTGGCTTTGCTCTGGAAAATACTCCTGGGAGAACCTAGGGGGGACATTATAAACAAATGACAAATGAGTTCTCTGTGGACAATCCCGCCATACGTGGCCTGGCCGACGGCATTCATAACAGAGCTGTCTTCCTCCAAGTTGTCTCCCCTTGCGAGACTGAAAGCAGTGTGAATATTCTTGCCCTGCCCCTTTTTCCACCAAGGAGAAGTTATCTGCCGCATCTGAGCTCTCAGCTCCCTTCTCTACTTTATCAGGATACCCCCGTTTCTCTTTTGGGATCTCATTTTTAATCTGGGGCATGTCCACAGTTTGGGTCTCTCTATGGGAAAGAGAGAGAGCCCTTTTACTGTCTTCACTCCCTTCGATTTATAAATGACCGGAGGCAGCGTCTTCAGAACCACATTGCTCCGGGAGATAGCACTATTCAGCAGCTCCAGTTCGATCGATTCTTCCCCCGCAAACTCGGTCATTATACCCACGTCTTTTGTAGGGTTCGCGGAGAATTGACACCCGCTACTAATCAATCGCGGTCCCGTTTCAATCTGCGTCCCTGCCCTACCTTCCGGCCTGGAGCCAATGAGCACACCAGCATCTAGCATGTGCTCTGTTGGGTTGTGCACAGGCTTCGTGGAATTGGAGTTTTCTTTTTCAGAGGACCGGGTCACCATCTTTGGCTGACTGTAATCCGCCTGCATTAATTTGTTGGCAGACCGATCAGTCATTTCCCGGCCCTCCTTACCTTTTCATGGGGTGAGCAGTACTTCGCTCGCCTCCCCCTTTGGAAAGTCCAAGTCCATCATTTCTTGGGCAAAGCCATAAGCAGTAGGACGCGGATCTTCTCCTTCCCACAATCCTTCGGGTTTGATCACGTGTCCCTTACCGGCACCCAACATGCGGAAGTCCGTCTCACTCGTATGCTCGAACAGGAGCACACCACCGTTTTCGGGATTTTCTCCTGCCTTTTGCACAGCCTCCGGATGGCCTTCTCCGAGGTATGTGCACGGGACAAAATGAGTCATTTTAAATATGTTTTCAATTAAATCCCCAGCACATACTTCGTGGCAGTCGTCTTTCTCCGGAGGCCTTTCCCGACCCATGTAGCCACTCTGTAGCTCATCCTGAGCATCGGCAATGATGAGCGTGGAACTTTCGCTGGTGCTGTCGCTCTGCTTGATGTTCTTTTTCCCCATGACGTACTTGTAAAAACGGGTTTGTGGCAATTTTTCTGCGAGTCTTCTTGGGGTTTTCTGTCCACAGAAATTTTTCTCAGGTCCTCTACCAAACCGATGGGCAGGGAATCCTGCTGGCTACGCCACTGTGACAGATAGGGGGTGCTGTCGTCCCCTTGAACCCTCAGATCAGACGCTAGACACCAGATAAAAGTCCAAGAAATTGTTTTATTTATACAATAAAGTGCACGAAGCACCTCCACCTCCACTATATTCAATAAACAATCAATAATCCAATACACAAAAATCAAATCCTCCACACCTCCCAGCAGCTCAGTCACCCTTCCTCCCAACTCGGCCCACTGCTGGGATCTCCCACAGTCCTTTTATACTTCTTGACCTTGAAGTGTTTCCGTCCCTCAGGCCATGTGACTTTATAACACTTCGGGAAAACTCCTTTTCTTCAGTACGGAAGTACGTCATTTCCTCTGTCCCCTCGACTGGGAAGTACTTCCGGGCTATAAGGCAAATAGAAGTCCCTGGGCCTCACTGCAGTGTCCCCTGGCGGCCCCCATGGTATCCAGCAGGGCTGTGCATTAAAACTCCAAGGTTCATGAGGCCCTGCTGGAATCGGGGCACCTCCATGTTGCAGGGAGGGTTCCATCTGGCGACCTGGGGGTATTGTTCAGGATGACCTGCCGGCCATATACCACACTACATTTTAGAATTAGAAATAATTTTCTGGTATATTTCAAACTATAAATTTATTTTCATATTTGTTTACTTGCGGTACCACTTACAATTCAAATTGCGTCCTCCAGATTCACACGAATTACACAATTAAGCCATAACTTTGAGGGGAAATCTGATCTGACTGGTTAAACTCAGATTAGATATAAAAAGTCAGATCTAAATCGAAATTCAGTACAATGATTGAAAGCACACTGTATCCAGTCTCATAACTTCAAATACCATATGGTTTTAGTTTTTATTCCAAAATGGCATTATGTCAGATATATGGAAAAAATGAAATCAGATCACATTAGAATGGTAGTGTAAGTGCAATCTAAAGAAAACAGCACAAGAAGCATACATTTTAGTAGTCTCTAAGCTAAATGTGTAACAGAATCCTTAAAGCAGAGCCTGCAAGCACTCCTTAAGTTGTCAAATGGAAAGAAGAAAACAAAATAAAGAAAAGATTATCAAGACTCTTTTAAAATGTCCCACTTGCCTCCTGTTTTATTTTCCTTACTAGTCCTTTTACTAGTTCAGTAGCATTTACCTTTATCAGATCTAAGTTTCCTCTCTGTTCTGAATTAAGCTAATTACTACAAATGATGGATTGGGTCTTGATTTAACATAACTGTATACTAAATGTTCTTTTGTTTTGCACGTTTTCTTAATCTGCATATTTTCTTTTATTGGTATTACAGTGTCATGAGATTCCTTCTAGATGTGATGAGAGGGAAATCTAAAAGATAGATAAATTGGTGACACAAACATTCAAAATAAAGAATGTCTTTCAGGCTAAAGAAAAATATGCCCAGAGCCTGGTGCTTTAGAGGAAATGTATCCCCAGTAGAAACAGCTCAAGCCTATGTTGTGTTTGAAAGTGAGCATTGGCTCTTTAATAGCATTTGGACATTTTTGACACAAAGTTCTCAGGAGCCATCAGCAGTTATTTTTGCCAGGATGGCTGCAGTCTAACAGTTTATGAATGATTTGCCGGTAACAGAAGCAGACAGTATAGTGCATAGAAAGGCAGATAAATGTGCCAGCTTAGTCAGCAGGGTTGTATTTTTGGATACTTTCCTTTTTTAACCATTCTGTAAAGTCTGCGTTGTTATGGTAAACATTGCTTGTTTAAATCATTTAAATTATTTAGGTTGTTTCTTGATGAGTCCTACTGATATGGCCCCAGAATTAACTATTGTAAATACAAGACTGAAGCCTCTAAGGTCAGTGCCCTGAAAACAGTCACTCACTGACCATCTATGAGACACTCAATATTCTATGCAGTCTCTCCCTACTCATTATCTGCCACCGCTCTTCTTTCATCTAGCTCTACAGGCTCAGCACTTTGTACAGAAAACAAAGTAGATCTTTCATTTCCTTGGCCCTGGGGTTAACCATATTCTCATACATATAAACACATAAAGAACATGAGATTAACAAATGGTAAATAGTGTATAGTAAAATCCAAACACCAATAGGCCACCATGCATTCAGTGAGATGCGTAAGAAAGATGAATGTGAAGGTCAAAGACTATTCCATAAAACCAGTTCCAATTTCATCCTATCCATTACCATGATCAAGGAGAGATGGCCTAGCTGGGCTAACCCAGCCCTTAGCCAGAAGGTGCCTGAATCAAAGTAGTGTTAAGGCAGATGTAATAATTCATCACGACTATCAGCTGTTTGGAGAACAGCACAAATGAAAAGACACATTTAATTTCTTTGAGCCCATGAACATAACCTCCCTTTTAATTCCATTATTATTCAACAGTTATTTATTAAGGCAAATTTTTCATTAAAAATTCACTTCTTATAATGATGTACTCATACATACTGTATATCACAATCAACTGAAGTTAACTTTATTTTTATAATGAAAAAACTTTGCCTTCACTTACTTTGATTTGTATATGATACCTTTACCGAACCACAAATGGAGCAGACAATTATATAATTCAGGGAAACTGAAATGCTAATTGGTGTTTCAGTTCTATTTATATTTATTTAATGTTATTATTTTTCAAAAGGTTCAGTGAGTCGAGATATAGTGTACTTTAATTAAAATATGTGACTTCTGTGCAATAAAGTGGCATAGTTGTTAATGGAACTAGATAGATAGATAGATAGATAGATAGATAGATAGATAGATAGATAGATAGATAGATAGATAGATAGATAGATAGATAGATAGATACTTTATTAATCCCAAGGGGAAATTCACAACTATTTGAACTATATAAACTATTTGACAGGTCCAGGGACTTAAGTTAATTTCTTGTTCCAGTGTTGTTTGTATCCCAAAGATGTGCATGTTAGGTGAATTGGTATCTCTAAACTACACTGCTATGAGTAACACTATGTGTGTAAATAAAATGGCCCTGTGATCGACAGATGTCCTATCCCAGGTTGGTTCCTGCCTTGCACTAGATACTGCTGGGATACCGTCTGGCTTTTCATGACATTGTTATGAAAATCACAGCTCCAGAAAAATGTTGGATAGATGAAATTGACTAGTTGATGTTAGAATTAGATGAGTCTATTATTCTCGAACAGCAAAAGCCATTTTGCCATATACTTGTCTTTTTTATTTTTTAATTAACTGATTGTGTTTATTTTATTTTGTGGTGCCTGCATGCCCTATAGGTCAGGATATAACAAAGACATAGTGCTGGATGGATCTACATTTGCATAACACATTTCACCCCCACAATAATAAATCAGGATAACCAAATTTGGTATCTGGATTCTCTGTGGCCCCATGCTTTCATACCAACTTGTTTGTTAAATAGAAACCAAGTTTGTGGTTAGCAGAACACACTATTTTAATTAGGATTCCTACACCTTGTTTACATTATTTGTTCTGTTGTGGTAGAAATCATTACTGGATTGTATTTTATTTTTCAGAGAAAATCAATATAATGTTTCATACACTGGAGAGGATTAGAGCTTTATTAGAAGGGACACTTAATGATGAACTCCCACACATAAAAGTGAAATGGCATCACTTGTAGTGTGAATTTCAAAGATATAAAAGTAGCTCTGTTATTAATTACTTATTTTGAGGAGAGCTGTATCAAATTATGTAACTAATTTTAAGGACTGATACCAAATTAAGAGTAAATGTAAAAATAAATATGTGACTATAGAGAAAGATACATAATTAAACATAAAACACAATAAAGTATACATTGGAAAGAAAAACATTGTCAAGGCACCATCTTAATTAAATACTTTGAAAACTTATTTTACTCTTTTCCTTCTCTTAGGAAATATTACAGCAAACAGACAACATACTTTTAGGTTGCTGAAAACATAAAAAAAAATTATGCTGCCTTATCTATCTTGGCAACAATATCAAAAAAGAGGAATTTTGAAATATCAAATAGTAAGAATGTGAAAGGTCTTCTATCTGATTTAAAGTTTTTTAACAAAGGTGTAGGGTGTGAATTAGGAATATGAATAAAAATGTTTAAACGTTTATCCAGTTTAAAGATGAAAATCATTTAGGAAATTAAATGAAAATATTCATTACCTAAGCCCCAATTCCTAAACCTGCCTAGAATTTACAATGTGCTTTTCAGAGAAGACAAGATTACAGTATAGCATCAATATGCAATTTGACTAGCAAGCGATAAATCTAATGTGCATAACTGAATTAATTTAAGTATTATAAGAACACAACCTGATAGACCCAGGTAAAATGGGTTGTGGAAACCTTCCTTGCCAGTCCACACGTAATTAGAACTCATAAATAGAATAAGTGTTCCCACACTGACACCTTTTATAACACAGTATGGAAACAAAAGTGAGTTTATAGTCACGCAGTGACCAAACAAAGTAGAGAGAAATGTTATGTTATGTTATTTTATGTTATGTTATGTTATGGTAGCTTAATTTTCATGTTCTGGAAGGAAGCAAGAAATATTATTAGATAGTGGAAGAGGGTAAGCTGAGGTAGGGAGCACCCTGTTACTTTATGCACATAAACAGTCGCTAGAGGGAAGCCATGTGAAAAAGTACTGTTTTTGAGTTAGTGCACAAATAAATGTTAGCTTTATTTAATTGACACACTTTTTTTGCATTAACATTTAAAATCACTAGCTTTAAATTTAGTTGAATTGAAACCATAATCAATACAGTATAAAGACACTGGCTGTCTTATCATAAAACTTTAGCTTTCCTCTAATATCCTGCAGTTAACCAATTATATAATTGAGAGGCAGTAAGTGACTTAAGAGAGCAAGCAACACTATAGCCATATTCAGCAACATTGCAGTAACCTCAAATCAGGTGTTACTTCTCGCTTTCTGTGGTGTTAAATGTGATAGGAAAATCTGAGTAAATGACAAAAAGTTATTTCCTCAGTTCCACAGCAGTGTTACGTTCTCCAAGAAATCAATCAGATTAGTCTGAAAAGATCAATCTTTTATATTTCAGTGAATGTGTCACCTTCTGATGCCATGTTAGCCCTGTTGTACCTCATTCTTTTGTATTTAAAAACTCTTTTTTCTTACTTACATAGTTATCACCAGGATCAGAAGATGATGACTCACATGATATGCCTGGTCGGGAGAATTTGGGCCGTATCCAGTTTAGTGTTGGATACAACTTCCATGAGTCTACACTCACAGTGAAGATCCTTAAAGCTCAGGAACTGCCAGCAAAAGACTTTAGCGGAACCAGTGACCCATTTGTCAAAATCTATTTGTTGCCTGATAAGAAACACAAGTTAGAAACCAAAGTGAAAAGAAAGAACTTAAACCCACACTGGAATGAAACCTTCCTGTTTGAAGGTGAGTGATTCAGAATAAGTGTTCATTGGAATTAGAACCTTTGCTCTTTCTTTCCATCATCAAAGTTAATCATGTTTTTTCTTTATTAGGTTTTCCATATGAGAAAGTTGTCCAGAGAACGCTATATTTACAAGTATTAGACTATGACCGATTTAGTAGAAATGATCCAATTGGAGAGGTTTCAATCCCACTCAACAAGGTGGACTTGGCCCACATGCAGACATTTTGGAAAGAGCTCAAACCCTGCAGCGATGGCAGTGTAAGTGCAAATAGGACATTCTAGCACTTTGTGCTATAGTGTTTTGGTAACAGTATCTTTTTTCATCCCCAACTCTGATCTGGAGCTTTGATAAGTGACTGTAAGGTTCCAGTAATTGTTAGGATGAATCAGCTAGAGCATTGCTTATAACCAGCTATAAATTTATAACAGTTAAGGATCTATATCTAAGCCATGTTCACCCAAATTCATTTTGTCCTGGCATTAACTTGAGAACCAGTCCTGCCCATCCAATTCAGTATGCAAATAGACATCAAAAGTTTGAAGGATTGAAAATACAGTATAATTAGCATTCAATTCATTATTCATACTCAAATTTAGTGTAATCAGAGTAATCATTTGACCAAATACAGCAAAGGCATTCCTACAAACCTACATCACTTTTATTAGCACTTTTGGGAGAAGGTCCTCCTGAGTACACAGGTACATCCAATGGGAATATCGCCTACTGGAAGGGCATTTCTAATTTCTGTGTTGTTATTTCAGCCAGTGCTCATGTCCCTCTTTAAGGAAGAACACTGCTGAGCAATAATCCTTTCAGATATCACACATAACCTTTCAGGTCTACACTTCAACCAATCACCACACAGCTCATTTTAGTTTTTACTAAGGTAACCTTAGGCTGGCAAGGTAGCACTATGGTGTATATTTTCTCACAGTTCTAGACTGTCATTGTATTTTTTCCTCTGAATATTCTGGTTTCCTGCTACATCCGTATACAGTAGATGTACAGGTTTGGTCGACTTGTGCCTTGTACACTACACTGCTAGGATGGTATCCAATCCCTTATCATGCTGCAGTTGGAATAAGTGAGTTTTCATGGTGAATGATATTAGCTGTTATGTATTCACTTTTTATGTACATCAGTCTTGAATAAATTAGTTAACTTATTTTTAGATTGGACCTTTCCAACTATTGTTTCACATGATCTTTTTTAGTCATTTGTCTATGTCGGCATTTAAGATATACATTAGGCAACATCTATTTTATACCACAGCTAGGAATTCATAGTTTGTTTTCTATAGTACTGAAAGAAAGTGTATTCAATAAACACAGTCCATTATTAATCTCACATTTGGTTTGCAGGGAAGTCGAGGGGAGCTTCTACTTTCTCTTTGCTATAACCCGACAGCCAACACCATCACTGTGAATATCATTAAAGCACGAAACCTCAAAGCCATGGATATTGGAGGCACCTCAGGTAATAACTCCCTTATCTGGCTTTTTTGGTTATTGGATTCTTAAGAATGTGTCATTTGATGTTTTCTAAATACTGTAGAAAAAGGCCAAGTTATTAAGGTAAATGTGCAGGGGTTCAGCTTTGGCAGTATTCATCTAAAAATTACCTTTTCTTTTATAATTCCACACTTTTTCACTTGTTCCCAGATCCCTATGTCAAAGTGTGGCTAATGCACAAGGATAAGCGAGTAGAGAAGAAAAAAACAGTGGTTATGAAACGCTGCCTTAATCCAGTTTTTAATGAATCCTTTCCCTTTGACATTCCAACGGAGCGACTTCGAGAAACTACTATTATCATCACTGTCATGGACAAGGACAGACTCAGCCGTAATGATGTCATTGGAAAGGTAATTATTTACAACTCACTGTTTTTGCCTAAGTTAGTTAACCACATTTATCCTGTACAAAAGTATAAGTTTACAATATTACTTGACATACAATGAATCTCATTTAATTACCTTCCATTTGAGAGATAATGCAACCATGAAATAAAGAGTTTTGGGACAGTGTCTCACTGGTTTTGGAGCCACCTCCTCCATTTAAAAATATAAGTAAAAAATATGCATAAACACGATCAAAATCAATGTATTGTTGCATTAACTTAACATTGTTATTCATAACATCATCAATGAAAATTCAGTTTCTAACTTTGTTAGTTTTATTGGTACCTTAGGTAGTATATACACTGTAATTTGCATTGGGGTTATAAAACCTCAGAGATCCACTTTACATAACCACCAGTTAAGTCTAAGAGAAGCATTCTGAGAGTATGAGGTGTTGCTAACTAGGTGTTACAGGCTTTAAGTTTAATGCATGTATGCATTTATGGGCTATGGTCACCTCCACCCTACAGCTGCTTCACATAAAGCCTTCTTCAATATATGGTTGAGTTTTCGGGAACCATAGGAAGACAAGATGTGCCTGGCTAAAAATGATAGTTTTACATAAATGCTGCAGTTGAAGAATTCCCTCTGTGGCAGCTGCTGGTCAAGTGCCCTTACTGAGCCATGCTGACTTTAAACTTACAAAACCACAAGGGAGTATAGCATTATGGAGAGCAATAGGAGATATGCAATTCTCCATTGATAGGACTGTTCATAGCTTTAAGTGGCACACCTCTGTGTTTGTGGCATCAGGCTCTCTCTGTGCTTCTGAAAGGTTACACAGCACTTTGATTTTTGAGGTTTGTGATATTTTTTTGCACATGTTAAATGCTTTATTTACTAAATAAATGCTTAATTTAACATTCAGTTGTCAGAAAATTATATCTCATTTAGAGAGGTAGTGCAAAAGCAATAAAAAAAGATTTACCCCCATAGTGTTAAAGACTCAAGACTGATTTACTCACTAAATCTGCTAAATTTTATCAAATTTTTGTTTATAAAATAAAATTTTTAATTTCTGTACTTTAGAGGGGAACAGTAAAGCGGTGCTAAGGGGTGCTCCCTCTCGGCTATAGGGACCCTATTCTATCTGTACAGTATCCTAAGTTAGTGTGACATTTTAGGACCCACCTCCCAAACTCGTTTGGTGGAAATAATTTGAATGAACCATTTGAGGTCACGTAAGTAAATGTGCATTGTGATTCACTAGTTTTCCTTCTGTGTTAGTACCATACCATATTTCACATTTCTAACTTGGGTGAAAATTCTAGCACATTACAAAATACCAAAATAAAAAATACAACATACCAAATTACTAGTGTTAAGTCTGAGGTTATGAGATGATGATTATGAAATAAGACCTGCATAGATTGCAGTTCATTATTGGAATGGTCAAGTATGGAGAATGTGTGGTTATTTATTTTATTAATTATTAACAAAAAATACATTTTATTATTATTATAAGTTTATTATATTATTATTAAACATGCTTTAACATTTGACCTTCGAAGAGTAGTTTTGCAACCATAATATTAGCAAAATAAGTGCACAGTCGATTTAATCAATTTACGAGTCGATCTACGTTCCTACCCTCACCTATGATCATGAGCTATGGGTAGTGACCGAAAGAACGAGATCGCAAATACAAGCAGCTGAAATGAGTTTCTTCCGCAGGGTGTCTGGGCTTTCCCTTAAAGATAGGGTGAGAAGCTCAGTCATCCGGGAGAGGCTCAAAGTAGAGCCGCTGCTCCTCCGCATCGAGAGGAGTCAGATGGGGTGGCTCGGGCATCTGATCAGGATGCCTCCTGGACACCACCCTGGTGAGGTGTTCCTGGCACGTCCAACCGGGAGGAGGCCCCGGGGAAGACCCAGGACATGCTGGAGGGACTATGTCTCCCAGCAGGCCTGGGAACGCCTTGGGATTCTCCCGGAAGAGCTAGAAGAAGTGGCCAGGGAGAGAGAAGTCTGGGCCTCTCTGTTCAAGCTGCTGCCCCTGCGACCTGACCTCGAATAAGTGGAAGAGGATGGATGGATGGATGGATGGATATTTTCTGAACGCCTAGTTACATGAAAGATGTAATCTACATCTGGCATTTACTTTTTCATTGTTAGAAAGAATATTATTCAGTAGTGGGTATTGGTGTGACTTGTTCTTTGCCTTTAAATCCATTTAGAAATGATAAAAATAGCAAATTAAACCCAGTAATGTGTTGATTGCCATCTCTTGTTAGCTTTATCTAATTCTTCAAGTTACAGAGGACTAGATGATGTAAGTTATGTCCTAATATGTGTAGTATTAGGGGCATCTTTGTATACCCCCATAACTCATAGATAAACTCTAAGGAAATATGTATTATACCACTAGGGATAGAAGAGGATAATATGGGGAAAACTATGACATGACATGAAAACAAACCAGCTACAAAGTGTAACTAACCAGCTTGTCATGCCATCCACAATATCATGGCACATGCACAAAACAATTCTCCATTCACTTTCCAAACCTTCTCTTTTTCCTTCCCTCCACATTTTGGCCGCACTGCCTCCCTGACAGTCCAGTTTTTTTCTCACAAGTTGCTTCCAAATCCAATTCACAAAAGAAGAAATGATGACATGCAATTGTCTGTGATGTTGTGGAGTATCTTTTTTTTTTATTTCAAATTAATCATTCCAGGTACTGTGCAAATCCATAGCAACTTATGTGTCAAACGTGCTGTGATTACTGATTGGAATACTTTTTTTTTTCCCTTTTCCTTCATATATGTATCAACTTATTTTCTTCTGGAAGGGGTTAGTGACATATTATGCTTTGCTGGGGCCGGCTCACATCATGCCTTGTGTTTGTGTGAATAGCGCTTATTTTAAATGCTTCTCTTAGCTGCACTAATGCCTGTGCAAGCATATCTATCTTTCTAAAAGGGTGACCAGATTTTGATTTTCAGGGGCAGAAATCTAATCAAAACTTTACATTTATTTTCATGTAAAATGAAACTTTATTATCAAACATCTTTATTTATATTCAGCTTCTTAGTAAACATTTAAAAAAATTTCAGGGATGTTATTTCTATTTCATAATAGCAAAAAGGGAAAAAGAGAAAAATATAATCCTATTTTAATATTAAACATTTTACTATTATTAGCACAACAGGAGTCTTAACAGCTGAGTCACAGATGTAGACAGCTATGTGCATCATAACTTAGGAAAAGTCTTTATTGGTTTTATAAATGATCAGTTTCAATGAAACATTTTAAAACATAATGATATAATCCTTACCAAATAGTCTATCACTTACTCATAAGTTGGTGTTGAATAGTAATGTGGCTCTGCTGAGTCCTCCATGCTGATACCTGGGTCAAGCTGCTAAACAAGTACTACACCACACCCAAGTTTAAAAAATATACCTGTCTTAAATGGAACACACAAAATATATAGTTGCGCTGTTTGTTTACGCAGTCTGAGTAACGATCAAGAAAAAATCCCAAAAAATGTTATGGATTGTATAAATACCAGCCAGACTGCTATTTTAGTTCTCAAAAAGAGCTGACAATGCACGTGAGGCTAGCAAGAGTAAGTAGACAATATCTCTGTGAAATAACACATTACATTTGCAAACAGATGCAGTAACAATTGATAAATAACTCAATACTTTATAGAAATAACACTGTACTCTTGTGAAATAGCACAACATAATTGTGAAATAACGCAATATTTTTGCACAATCATGCAAAAATTTGTGAAATAACAATTATTTTGACTGATAGGAAAAAGCCCTCTAGTTTTTAAATTTATAAGAAGATCACTGACCCCCAAGGATGACTCCTACAGTTGCAAATTCAATAAATGGACAAGAAGGACCTTAGTCAGAGACTAAGAGTACATCCCGAGATTTTGATGTTTTCTGTAGAATATTTTTCACAGAGGCTCATGAAGAATACATTTTCCATAGCTTGAGAAAGGTTCTGTGAATCTATTCAAAAGCTCATGAGTGGTAGGTGTGATATTGCCTAGGCTGTTTCAGCAAGGGTAGAAAAATATTTACCTCAACTAGGGATACTGTGAAGAAGTGATAGGTACACTGTAAGAAAACTTCCAAACTGGTTGACATTTGCTTTTCAGAGGAAACAGTGCTAGAAGTATTAGTTGGGATTGGGTCTGGTACAGCTGTAAACCATGTCTCATCATAGCATGGATATTCAAAGGTTAAAGGGAATTTACCAGGTCCTTCTGTATGTGTTTTGTGGATGTAGGGAAGCTTTTGTGACAGTGCACCCCGGAGCATCTTCTGGAAGGTGCTTCAGACATACAAGGTTCTTGGGTCCCTGTCCCTGTATTTGTGGAACAAACTCCATTTAACATATGTGTTGGACTCCACTAATATTTTTTATGGACAGGATAACAAGGTTAGCAAGGTATCCAATTTGAGAAATCTTTATAGGTTGCATAGCTGTTGTTTGCCAATAATTTTGTCATCTTTAGATCATCAGTTTGAATCAGATCAGTTTGATAAGAGATATCAGCTCTTACGAAACTGAGGTTGTGTTCCTTTCCTGACAATGGATGGTCAGATAACTTAAAGTGTTTTCAATATTGCACATAATTTTAAAAATTCAGACATCTGATTATTGCTGTGTTTCTGTCAGGAATCAATGAAGCTGTTTCTTAACAGGCTGATGTTTTTCTGACATCACTCAGCCCCTTTTCTATCCTTAAACTGAAGTGGAGAAAGAAATAATGTATACACGAAGAGCAGTACTACTAATGCTTCAAAACTGTAGATGTAAAAAATGTAGAGTATTTTACAGAAAAATAGAGTATGAGCTATGGTGTTTTGATACATCTTAGTATAAATGATACGTAACACTCATATTTGTTTATCTGTAACATATAAACTATTGAGACTGTTCCTTTAAAATGTATTTTAGTGATTTAGCACATAAGCATTCATAAAATTAAGTTGATCTAATGAATTAATTAAAATGTCTTTTTCGCACAAAGCTCTAGCAGCTTGTGAATAAATGAAGGTCTAGGCATTTTTTAGCCTGGGGGCTTTATGCGGGTAATAGAAATATGTAGGGCTTATGTTTTTCATTAATATGAGTGGAAACAGGCAGATATTGAGAAGTCTGGAGCAAAATATTTTTAAAAAGATAAAATCAGCTTTAATTATGAAATAAAAATCAAAAGGATCAATTCTTTAAACAATTTTTGCTTTTCCTCCCTGTGAAGCAAGTTTATTTTTCAAGTACCCATTTCAAGATAATTCACATAAGAGCTCATTGTTTCTGTTAGAAGTTATCTATTTGCTAAATTAGGAAACAAAACCTAAATTTTATACCTCATCAGATATGTTTCAGATATGCGACTTTACATAGCATTTTCTCTGAAGATAAATTCACATTTATACGTAGAAAAGAACAAACAAATAATAACAGCTGTATATCACAAATGTTTATTTAAATATGAGATAAAAATTAGGCTTTTCGCACATTTTAGTAATATAATATCCCCAGTTATGACTCAAAAATATTCTGTCTTGGAATCTGACTTACAAACATCTTCTTATTTAATACGCTACCGTTCGCTTACCTGTAGCTTGCAAACCATTTGACCTATTGATCTGAAATTTGGCACACATATACAACGTGACGTTTACTGTCCACTTTCAGGATGATTAACCTCCAAGCTCGTTCATCTTTTTATTTTATTTTATTGAAGAATCAACTCTTGGCAGCGGCCAGCAATGTTGGCCATGTAGCGCATGTGTACGAGCGCTGTTCTCATCCCTACCACCTTCGCCGTCACTTCCCCTACCTCTTCATATCTTAAATCATTGTTGAGGCAGATTGAAGACTTAAGTGCCAGCTTAAATGAAAAAATAAGGAAAATGTACTAAGTAATTGCAACATAAATACTGACATAATCAGTTTTAACGTGAAAAGATGCCCACAAAAAATTGAAAGAATCGGGCCGCTAGTGTGGAGAAAAGAAGAGCTGCTCAGGAAGCAGCAAGCACATCAACCTCTGAGGAAATGAATGCTAAACGTACAGAGAAAAAGTGTGAAAACTAGGAATGCTCAAGTCAACTGTATTCGCTGTGTGCAGTGTGCCGTTACTGGTATAACATTATTGCAAGTCATCGTTGGCTATTGCCCCTTAGCAAAACAGTCTGATTTGACTTTGACTTTGTAGTAGTGTGGCTGATTTTCATTTTGGAATTGGAACTGTTAAATCTTACTCTATTATTGATACTCAAATACATTTACACATATAGATTTCCTGTTAACTGTTTTGTGTAGAAAGAAATGATGATTTTTGGTAATCGGTAACTATTAGCTATTAAAATGCTCCTAAAGAATGATCATGTTTCCTAGAGTGAGCTATTCACTTCTTCAAAGCTTCTATAAACAAAAAGAAACACTCTTATTTACAGACTACAAAATGACAATAACTCAGTCCAACTTGGTTTTTTTTTTTCTCAATTTAATGTTATGATTTCTAGATATAAAAATAGAGAGGTAGATGCTGTTGCTGTCAATTTATTTTTCACACAATTTTAAACATTTTACTCCTCATGGATGTGCTTTTTTGTGGCTTTTCCTAAGATGAGTAAAGTATAATCTGAATGTTTTAGTAAAATAAGCTTTTGAGTTTTTTCTTTTCTGGTGTTCAATAATCCATGTCTTTTCAGAAGGTGATGCTTGGTCAAGTATCTTCATGAATTTTATTGTTGGCTTTTTAACATCTAAAGGTCATCATGTTGTTATTACTGTTGCTCATTTATTATCTAAAGCTTTGCAATTTGTTCCTTTAAAGAAACTGCCTTCTGCCTTTGATATCATTAACATTTTATCAGCATGTGTTTACATTGCATGGTTTCTCCGGTTGAGGGTCACAGGTCATTTCTTGTTTATAGACAGAATTATGTTTGTGTATTTGCATTTCCATTCAACAATCTTCCATTGATTATGTTTAATCAAATAGTCATAACCAAACACCCATGTAGGGATTTAATAACATATCTTTTTTGTCCATGTTTTGACTTTCTAAGATATTTGATATAAGTTGCCAGTTGTAAAGTTAGGCACTAGACCTTCTTTATTGAACATATTAACAGTGTATCTTTAAAGCTTAAGTAACTTTCAGGTGTGAATACCTTAGCTGCTGACTTGAAGATAATCTGAACTGAATGAGTGATTCGTTTAAATATTATACTGAAAAAAAGAACACACAGTAATTAATATGGCAGGCCATTTTAACATTAATGCATGACACTCATTTTTCTTTGTGCACCGATACCTGCAAATATATTTTAACTAAAATTGTAACTTGTGGTGCGTTGGCATCTAACCTCAAAAAATATTGTACTCCATTACTTGTTGTGCAAATGCTTCTTTTCTGGAAAAGCAATACATTTAAGACTGTGGATTGAGGTTATGATTTTAATCACAAGACAAATGTTTCAGGTGATCTCTTATCTGGTTTTTACTGGCTATTTTTATGTTTTACTCATGTTATTTTTGACGCCATCCATTGAGCATATTTGTTTATTGATCACTTCACCCAATAGAACAGCTGTATCTTACAGATTATGCGCAAGCAGCTGGAGGTAAAACGAAACGTTAATTTTCAAAGGGGTGCAACCATCTCTTCCGTTTGTTGACTCTGAATATATATCATAATTTTTTAACTGCGATTTCATTACGGGAATGCATTATATATTTTATGTTTTATTTTCTAAAACCATCCAAAAACACATTATCCTTATCTGGTCCAATAATTGAGAGAATAAGATTGCTTAGTTGCCTGCTTGCTTCTGCTATGTTTCTTCATTCTAATGTCTACTGATTTGTGTGATTTGAAAGTAGCTATTGTGGACGCTAGAGGCGCTGTTGCCCCGTTGAACCCGTTAGACAGATGTCCCAGACACATGTGTAGAAGCACAGAAGAATAATCTTTAATACTTCTTTAATAAAGTGCCCAAAGCACCGCACCTCCACAATTCTCAATAATAATCAATACAATAAATACACAACAATCAATCCTCCACTCCCAGCAGCTTCGTCCTCTACCACCCAACTCTGACTCGCTCTGCTGGAGTTTCCCAGTGTCCTTTTAAAGTCTCTGACCCAGAAGTATTTCTTCTCTGGGTCACCAACACATCTTCTTTTATCAACCGTCCCGGAAGTACTGCAGACTTCCGTCCTCGTGACCCCGAAGTACTTCCAGGTTGACGTCCTCATAATATCCCCCTGGATCTTGGTGAGCTCCCCCTGGCGGCACCCACGGTACCCAACAGGGCTGAGGACATGGACTCCATGTCCCATGCTGCCCAGTGGGAACCCGAGGAGCCATTTCCATCCAGGGGAGCTGCCATCTAGCGTTCCGGGGGATGTAGTGTCTTGAAAAGGCTATTTTTCTTGGTTGAGGGACGTCCCGGCCATCATACTATTCATCCATGCCCTTATATGGGTCTGAGGAACTTTTCATATATCTGTTTCAAAGCTTTAGAGAATAACATTTCACCATTGCATAGAAAGCAGATCTCTTGATATCCTTGACAAATGGGTGTCAGCTCAGGTTACCGATACATGCATAAAAAATTGCATCTAGTGCGCTATCAGCTGTGAGAGTGAGCTATGCAAAACACTAGGTTTGGGAGCAGATACATACTAAAAAAGCACAACTGCAACTTAATTTGTTTTTATTGGACTAGCTTACTGGCTCTGAGCAGCACTTACTCTCAAGCCAGTTATCAATACTTGCTTTTTTTAAAGTCAGATGCATTTAATAGTTCCTTATTTAATTCTAAATCCACCGTTAATTGGAAGACTGGAAACTCAAAATATAAAAAAATCATACAGGTTGCATACAACATATTGTGAACATCAATCTCCATAACCCTTTTGACATGGGATCTGTTGAGAATCAGGTGTGAAAAACATTTTAATAAATGTTTTTATTAAATAAAATAAAGCATAGATGAGTAGTTTTACATTGAAGATAGTTTGGACTTACTAAGACACAGAGATTTTTTGTAGCAAAAAGGAGTATAAGTGATATTTCAGTTTTTACTGTATAATGCTTACACGTTATTCTTCTTATTCTCTAGTAGATGAGTAATTATAAGGTGTGCTAAATAATTAATACATTTTTAGTGAACTGGAAAGAATAAAATTTTACTGTAACCTGGATTCAAATAAGTTCACCGTTCCTCTTGTGTGTCATACTAAGTGACCAAAAGAGTTTGATCAGGCAGGGCAGGCATTCAGTCTTAAAATCTTATGCTTCAATACACCATTGATTATTAAAGTAAAAGTTTTTACCCCAAGAGATGCTGGTCACCACAAATAGTGGAGGAAATTGATTTGGTGAACAATGATTTAATCTTGGTAAACCCTAAAATAGCCATTAAACTGGTGATGAAGAGTTTAGTATATGGGCAGGCATCCAGACTTAAAATTTTCTACTCCAGCAGACCCTTGATTATAAAAGTAAAGGTTTCACCCTGAAAGACGCTGGGTGCCACAGAGAGAGGAGGAAACTGATTTGGCAGGCATTTAACCTGGTAAACACTAAAACAGCCATTAAACTTGGACGATGAAGAAGATGGAAAGATGTGAGATTCAGCATTGAAGGTCACTCAGGATATGAATGTTAAAGTCAGGGAGATTGCAGAAGATTTTATCCTTTTTTGGATATAATTAAGAAAAAAAAACTGAGATAACTCTTTATTTACATATACAATTACAGTACATCATAATATAAGGTCAGAGAATAGTGGACCAGTTCTTCCTGCGTCCATGGATTATTAAGGAGTAACCTTCAGTGACTGTAACTCCAGAATGTATTTGAGTGTACCTTGGTGGCTCACAGGCACATGGGAAGATGATTGGTATAACCATTCTGAGGACATTATACCTTCTGAGGAAAGATTGGCTTATTCTTGGCAGGTGAGTAGCTATCCCAAGTAGAGGAGATGAAGTATCTTGGGATCTTGAGTGAAAGTGAAAGAGAACAGACCAATGGAAAAATACAGCAGTTAAATGAGTCAAAATTTCACAAGGCATAGAGGTCCATCCATCATGAGGCTAAATTTGAAAACCTCAATTAGTGAGTCAATCTTTATTTTAATATAATTTCTTTCAAAAAACATGATAGGAAGAAGTGTCTCAGACATGAAAAAATGTCTCAAGACTGCAGCAGGGTACAGGAAGACCCTGACAGACTAGATGAAGTAATGCCTGGTAGTAACAACACATGTTGTTATGTCAAAGGTGAAGGCACAGCATTGCTTGGGCAGTATTACCAGTATACATGCTGGGCTCCTCAGAAGGGTACTAGGCAGAGGCATCAGTCAGAGAGAGAGCTGTGCAGTGGGAGAGCAGAACAATAAAACCAGTAGCTTATTATTTTTTTACCCTTCAAACTTAAGAACTCATTTAAAGGTGGATTTGACCAAGTTTAATATGTAGCCCTACTTAAACTGTTTGATTACTGTCTCAAGATAAGATATATTTGTACTATTTGGATTATGTAATCTGTGTAACTGATGTATATGATTATTAAACAAGTATATGCTATAGATAGTTTTTAATGTAATATATAATATTTAAATATATGGTCAATGAAACATAAAGATAATGCCGTTGCGTTAGTTTTGTAAGCTTCATTATATGTACAGTTTACAAGTTCCAGCTGCATATGTTTTAGCTTTAATAAATAATAAATAAGGAAACTACATTTCTTTACTGATAAATAAAAGCTACTTATGTCATACAGGTTTTTATTTATCAATAATGCCTTAGCATGTATAGCAGTGCATTAAGGCTGTTCAACCTGTTTTATTTCTATTGGACTATGTTTTTGTTTCTTTTTTTACAGATTTATTTGTCTTGGAAGAGTGGCCCAGGAGAAGTCAAACACTGGAAGGACATGATTGCAAGGCCACGCCAGGCTGTGGCTCAGTGGCACCAACTGAAGGCGTGAGGCTTGAACACCTTCTTCTCTCTGTCAACCACTTGAGCAACGCAACGCGGAATCTGCTAAGAATTACAAGCAATCAAAATGAGGAATTGAAATAGAATCTCATCAACTGGGGAAGGGATTGGTTGCCTATGAAATCAGTTAAAGACCCCCTATTTTATATGCACAAAAGAAGCACTGAGAGCTCGTTGGCAGCCAATTCGCTAAACGGGTACAACTTCAGCCATCTATCTATCTATCTATCTATCTATCTATCTATCTCTATCTATCTATCTATCTATCTATCTATCTATCTATCTATCTATTTTCAAGCAGTAATGGAGTTATTGATGACCTGTGTGTCCAGGGGTCCACCCCCTACAGCCTAGCTGAGAGTCCTTCTTTGTGAACCTCTGCTGTCGCTGTTTCTTTTAAAAAAGAACTTTTTTTCTGGCACTGGCACAAACGAAATCCATTAATAATTTGTTGTCTGTTCCTACGGTGTGTGGTGTGCTGTAGCTCCTGACTTAGAGGTAAAAAAGAAGAATATAGCTTTCTATATGAATCCCTTAGAAGTCACAAAAAGACAATGAGACAGACTTTTCAGTCTTTGAATGAGAAACCCCTGAACCCCCCAGTTGGGATTGATCATTGACCCTTCGTTTTCACATCCATGGCCTATATTGCCAACAGACATTTCCAAAAAGATCAAGGGGGCCTATCCAATGGAATGGAGGGGTTGATTATGGATAAAAAGTGAGGTTGGGGGGGTTTGGCCAAGGCATCTCTCACACGCAATTGTGTTTGTTGGTGTGTGCGTGTGTTTGTGTTTTCCCTGTAAAGAACAGTAAACAAAAGAGCTGTTGTGCTCACATTTTGAGTTTTTATGCTGTTTGTTTAATTTATTTATTTATTTTTTGATGCTGGCCACAGAGTGTGTGGCTCAGTATAAACATTAATCTGCACTTTTGTTTAACAAAATGCAAGCATTTAATAATTAAATGAACATTTAAAGGGAGGGATAATGAGTTAAGGGCTGGTTTGATTTAGAAGAGGCAGAGCTGAGAGCTGGCTGATGGGATTCCTGCCTGCCGCCTTGCACACAAGGTACAACACCAGGATCTCTTGAATATCCTAGGCGGCAGCACTGTTTCCTCTGTTTCTTCTCTCACTTGTGGTTGGTTGTCTCTCCTTCATAACATATCTTTTCAAATTCTATTTTAAACAGCAAAGACGTTCAGAGGCATCATTACAGTACGTTTCAACCAGTAAAGCCATGCCCACACATCCCTATTTGTTGTATAACTGTCAAAATCACTTTACTTGAAAAGAGATGTGGTGGATATGTAATAATTAAACATCCAGTCTGCCAGCCTTCTTTCATCCAAGCCAGCCAATGTTGTGTTTCTGCAGAGGCAAGGAGGCATTGGGATAACTTAAAAACTTTGGTGGATGGGATAATTTCATACAATATATTGGTTGCTTATGATTGAGTATTCCTAAAAGTTTTATCATACTATTAGTTTCTGGTTGCAGAAAGTATTTTTCTCATAAATATGTTTACATGTTGACAATATTAACTGAGGACAAAATATTGTTGCTAGGTAATACCTTATTTCAGCCTTGGAGTGTGTCAGCTTTCCCATCGCTACAACAGGGTGCCACTGGTTAGTCTTCTTGTTCTTACTTTAGAGATAATGTAGGTTATGACTGTGACCATAATATCCTACTTTTTCTTTTTCCTCTTTGTCTTTTCCCACTTATATGTTGGATCGATGTGCTTGATCAACCTTCTCTGTACAGAACAACCTTAGCTATATAGCTCAGTCCTGCACCTATTCCTCAGTCAAACAATTTTCCTTCAAATCCTTTTTTACTTTATCCATCCACCTTCACTTTGGCCCTTCTCGTTTTCTCTTCTTCTTTACTTCCATTCTCATCAGTCTTTTGTCCACATATTCATTGTCTCTCCTTATCACATGTCCATACCACGTCAACCTACTTTCCTCTACTTTCTTAGTTTTCTCTCCCACTTTTGTTGTACATCTGATTGTCTTATTTCAGTTCTGTCCTTTTTTGTAACTACACACATCTATCTCAACATTATCACTTCTGCCACATCTAACATTTTCTCCTGTGTCCCCTTTACCCCTCCATACATCATTACTGGTCTTTCACTGTCTTGAAAACCTTTCCTTTAAACTTCACCTCAGTTCTTCAACCACACAATACTCCTGATGCATTCTTCCAATTGTTCCTTCCACACTGCACTCTATAGGTTAATTCTGCATCTAAATTTCCATCTTGGGCTACACCTGATCAGAGATATTTAAATGTATCAACTCTTTTCAATACCTCACCCTTTAAGCTAACTTATGAATCCTGATCATTATTAAACCTCATATATTCTGTCTTCTTCCTGTTTATCTTCAGCCCTCTATCCAAAGCCCTTCTCCATTCTTCCAACTTCTTCTTCACTTCACCTTTTCTGGCGCTACACAACACAAAATCATCAGGAAAAATCATGCAACAGGGTGATTGGACTTTTTATCCCATGACCATGGGGGCAAACTAGACACAACTTGGTGCCAGTCCCAAACCAGATAAATAGAGGGGGTTAGTGTCAGAAAGGGTACCCAGCTGTTAAACTTAGCCAAAACCTTAATTCTGGAATCAATCCAATCAACTTTGAAAAATGTGACATTTTCATTAATGTCAAATATACAGGTATACCATTATTACAGAGCTAATTGTACAAGTTTTTTTTTTCAAATCTGGTAAATATTAAATTGTTGCAATATATTTAAACTCATTTCCACATTCAATTTTTCGTCATACTCGCTGACATTTTTGACATGAAAATTCTGGCCAGAATTAGGCTCTCTCAGTTGGCATCAGGACATTGTGATACCCTCTGACATTATCATCATCTGATAAAATACAACTATATAGATCCAAATGATAAGTAAAGTGAGAGCCTTGCCACCACCCACTGTAATATATTGGTTATGAACTCCATAAATTGAAAGAGCAATACCTAAATTTAAGAGTCACTCAGCTTTGAAGTGAAAAAGAAAACACAAACAACTGAAAAAACTATTTTTTGAATATGTGTTATTTCCACACAAGGACTAAATACTTCCTTGAAATAGAGCTTCAACGAGAAAACACGAGGCTTTCTTCATGGCATTTTAAAACTAAGATGGGGTGAAGATCAAAATGTCTCTTTGCCCAATCAAGGCAGCAAATGGTATTGGATTTTTCATACTTTTCATTAGAGTTGTTAGAAACATATCAATAATTTATTACGCTACTAAAGGAAGCTTATACTCATTAGGGTTGTTAAAAAAATTTCAATATTAAGTTATGAAACTGAAGGAGGCTTATGCCACTGGTCATACTCTGCTTCAAAGAGCATTAATATCACCCAGTCCCATCCAAAAGTTTTCTAAAAAATAAAACCTCTAATTTGTCTTTATATTCAAAAGTTTGGAAGCAACAATTACACTTGCAAGAAGCAAAAAACTTTGCTTTCAGCTGTTTAAAATACAGAAGAGTGTCTTTTAAAAATATTTGAGTTGTATTCTATTAATAATTAATCATGAACAAGTGTATGTAAGCACAATGATAAAAAGATAAAATCAGGTGACATCTATAAACATACAGAATGTGTCCTACTTCATTTTTTAATGGGTACGTTGTATTATTTTGGTGGCTGGTTTTACAAAAGTGTAAAGATAGAAATGCAAATTGGATCAAGTCATTGATTGGTAAGGAGCACGCAGCTCCACAGACAAAATGAATGACAATATAATCACAGTTGTAAATGGTGCACATCTTGGAAGTTTTACATTATATTCTCTAGTACGGTTAGTCATTTCAGATATGGATTCAAAAATATAGAATGGGGTAGTGGATAGTACTCCACCACATGGATTCAGCTACTAGGTTTAAATCCTGTGGCTGGCCCTCAGATCTGTCCCTATGGACTATGCATATTCTTTCTGCTTTTCCACGGGTTTTCCTTCAGGTACTTTGCTTTTCCTCCCTCACCCCCAAAGATGAGCTTGTTAGGTTGGTTGATGGTTCTAAATTAGCCCTGTGCGGGTGTGTGTATGAGTGGACAACTGGTGCTTCATTCAGTTTGTTCCTGATTTGCACTCAGTGCTGCCAGGATAGGCTCTGCCCTCCATAACCCTGAACCAGATCGAGCAGGTTTAAGAACACAATATTAATAGCAATTATTCGTGATTTATTTATATAATTAAATGCAATATTTATTTTTTGTAAACTAATAAGACATTGTTGAAATATTAACTTAAATTTGAAATTGTGGAAAAGTTTCAAGTAAATGTAGCATAGAGTATATTATATTATTTAGTTGAACACTAGTTCTGTTCAGCAAACAATTTTTTTTTCTCTTGTTAACATGAAATTGTTCAAAAGTAACTTAACATTCTCAAACCCACTTAATCAAATTTAGGGTAACATAAGATAAATACGGTTGGGAATATGATCAGGCCAGAAATGATTTTTATCATGATAGAATGGTATGTACAATTTATTATTTCTTTAGCAGAATGTTATTGTTAGGGGAAAAATAGTGTTGTTCCAAGTTGCACTTTCAGTGGTATGCACGGTCAGTTAACATCATTTATATAGAATCACTTATGGCACAACAACATAACCTGTTTAATCCCCTTCAGTGTAATGTTGGGACAGGTGCTGCACTGGGCACCCACGACGAAACTTTCCTAGAGTAGGGTAGGGTATGTAGGGTACCAGTCCATCTCGGGGCCTGCTTGCATACACACACACACACTTGTATGGGGCCAGTTTTGGAGAAGATTGTTTAGTATGAGAAATTGGGGGGCAGAGAGTGACCTGCAGTGTCATGACGTCCCCTCCAGATCTGGCTCCAAATTTGTGCTCAGTTACTAGGCTTTATCCTCATGCACGTTTGGTGACTAATGGACTGACGGATAGATGAACGGTTATCCATAAATTAATTGTCAATATATATAGTGTGTGTAAACATACTGTGTGTATATATATATATATAAATATGCTAAAATTAAGGTTAGTTATTTCCATCTCTGCAGCAACTTCTGTAGTTTAAATGCCACTAAAAATGCCCAGCTTTAATGTTGTAAGAAAAATCTTTCTCAAAACTTTTCAGACTAATATCTCTAATATATATAAGTATATAGTTATATATATGTATATATGCAGTATGTTTGTGTACCTAAGAACCATTGATAAGGTCATTGCACCTAAATTATTTGAAGACATTTGTGGTTTGCACAGCTCTACATCATTTTGACAGGCGACTACATAAAAGTGAACAATGCCATGGTGAAGCAATATTTCAGTCCTATACGAGCCATGCATGCAGAAAGCCAGATTTATACTTTTAATATGCTTTATCTAAAATGTATTTTTGCATTAATAATGGTTAAGTATTATATAATATTTAAAAAGCATATTATTAACATTATCAATCTTTTTAGGAGATAATATGGTGGCACATGTCTTGCTGCCTTTTAGGACAAGAGTTTTTTTCTTTTGATTATCACATGCTGAGACTTGTAAGTAAAATGCATAGTGTTCTTTCAGTTTATGAGCCATCTTTTATTACTCTACAGCTCTGAATGGTGTTCATTTTATATGGTAATTCAACATTATGCTTTTTGAATTTTCCTGCAAAAATTAAGTTCTCTATTTCCATCTCTGCAGCAGCTGCTGTTGTTTAAATGCCACTAAAAATGCCCAGCTTTAATGTTGTAAGAAAAATCTTTCTAAAAACTTTTCAGAGTAATATCTCAAAGCAAAACATTCTAAGATTCAGTACTACATTAAGTTTATGTAGCAATCCATTTGGTCCCATTCTTTTGTCATTCATCATTTTAAGTTTAATCTTAACTAATATTTCTTCTGGGTATTTGCAGACATGCAAATGGTTAAAATTCAATGTTTAATACAATTGAAATAGCTTGCTTTGATTTAGGTTTAGGACTTTAGTTTGAGGGCGGCACGGTGGCGCAGTGGTAGCGCTGCTGCCTCGCAGTAAGGAGACCCAGGTTCACTTCCCGGGTCCTCCCTGCATGGAGTTTGCATGATCTCCCCATGTCTGCTTGGGTTTCCTCCCACAATCCAAAGACATGCAGGTTAGGTGGATTGGCGATTCTAAATTGGCCCTAGTGTGTGCTTGGTGTGTTTGTGTGTGTCCTATGGTGGGTTGGCACCCTGCCCAGGATTGGTTCCTGCCTTGTGTCCTGTGTTGGCTGGGTTTGGCTCCAGCAGACCCCCGTGACCCTGTATTCGGCTTCAGTGGGTTAGAGAATGGATGGATGGATAATTCAGTTTTAAATTTAAACTAAAGTACTGTCACTGAAAAATAACATTGGTCAGGGTATCCGTCTGTTCCTGACTACTTATAATCTTTCGGAAAGCCTCCTCAGGTAATTGTACTGTTTGCACTAACTCTGAGCAAATATTTGTACTGGAGGAGAATTGAGATCTTCTGTATGCCCCATATTTGTTAATCAGCTATCAGTAATCAGTTATTATGCCCGAAATCTTGGATCAAGGTAGAATCAGGAAGGAAAGCTATTCCTGGTACCTTTTTCAGAAACACACAAATCTAAACTCTGCTCTCCGTTGCAGAATGTGTATTTCAAGGCCCAAGCATTGATAGATGGGTATCAGTCCAGCAGGTTATCATCTGCTGATGATGGATTGCCTGAAGACCTTTTGTGAAAAAATTTCAAATGGAAACCTAAATTTAATATAGAATGTAAAGAAACAATATAATAATCACTGGAATTACATTCATCTTCAAGGTAACTTTCTTTCTGCAAAATCTTGGTTTACTATATCCTGGGATAGTTACAGATACTCATGTTTTTCTTAATATGTGTTATGAACTCATGAATAGCTATAGTGAATTCCAGAGTAGATGAAACGTCCAAAATACATCGATTCAAAAACCACAAAAGTTTTATATACCAGCTAGTGCAGTGTTCCAAACTTCAGTCATTTCTAGAAGGCCACCGAGCAAGTCATTTGAAGAGCATTATTAACAGAAGTTGCGAGTTATCTTGAAAATCAATGTACGGTGTTTTTACAGTGTGCTAAAGTGGCCCAAGAGATGGGTGGCATTGTCGTGGATTTCTTAGCATTCCAGGAGTGCTCCTTTTCCTAATAACTTTGATGATTTCAGTGTTGTGCATGAGAATCTTCTGGACAATTAGGCTCTTCTCTTCATATGCACAAATATAAATAATAATAATAACAAAGCAAACAGCCTATTTGTAATATTCTTAGGATGTTTATTGCTTTGTTTCAGAAATTAATATCAGTGCCCCATGGCATTACAGTAGGATATCCCAGTTTTAGTATTTTGTAGGGACTCACCCTCTAAGACCTTGGTGACACTTCAGAATAGGGGCTTGGACACTTACTGCTGTGTATAATACAGTTTTTGTTATTTTTTTTTTTTTTTTGTTACACAGCAGTAAGTGACTAAGTGACAAACAGTAAGTAGGTAAAAGTGTATAAAGTGTAATTGTTGCTTCAGTCTTAACATGACTGAACAGAGTGTTGATAAAAGGTAGTAACTGACTAGGAGATTCAACTCTGCTACCACTATTCTTATGTAACCAAATTCTCTGATGTGGTCAGTTTAAAACAGATGCTTCGCTAGATTTAACTTCTTCAGATTTATTTTTTATCTTCATGAAAAGAAAAAGAAAAATTGCAGTTTGCAAGAAGATGTCACAGAGGATTAATGTTCCCATTTGTTGTTTTATATTTTAGCTGGAAATCTTTGTTTTCCATTCTATAAAGTCAACTGCTAGCAGCCTCATAGTGGCAATAAACTATTAAGTGAGCACCTATTGTGTAAAATCGGTAGAAAAGCGGACACAATGCAGCTGGGGGCGGATGCAAGGAAGCAGGTGTCCTTCTGAATTTTCAAAGCAGTTTTAGCTGTTGATCAGTTAGACTGCAATGACCTCTAGTGGGGATAACTTTCAACTACATGGTGCTAAGAACACAAGCCGGCCAGCAATGTGTCCTTTTGCTCTCAAGCTAATGCCTGCATGGCTCTGCCCTTCTGAAAAGACCAAGACTCTTACATTTTTTTAAGCATCTGTCGTGTACAGGTGTAGAACCCCTCCCAGTCAGGGTTTAACAATGCATTATTCTTAGTATCAGTAATAATATAAATAATAATAATCATTTTATGTTATGTCGTGTGTGCTTGTTGTTTTTCTTATGATCTATCTGCAGAAACAAAAAGGCATTGTGAATTTTCCAGACTAAATGTACAGATTGTTTAAATATTTGTTGTATACAGATTTTTTTGTTATTATAAGAAAAGAGGGAAAAAAACTGCAGATTGTCCTCCTTGAATAAGGACATTTGATTTTTGAGGTATTCATGTTGGTGTCACAAAGCCCTGGGAGTGACAGAAAAAAAGAGTGTTTCCTCAGGTACCTCCTCCCCTGAAAAGTCCTGCTCCATTCCAAACAATCATATTTGTTATTCATGCGTTCTTATGTTTTAAAGCCAAATGGTCTTCTTTCATGTTTATTTGTTGTTTAATAACATTGCAGAAGCATGATAGTGTACAAAACTTGTAAATTACTTTACTTTAAGGCTTACATTTATCTAAGACAGTGCTTTTGGCAACATTTCATTTAATGCTTCTGGCATATAGTGGAAGATAGATAGATAGATAGATAGATAGATAGATAGATAGATAGATAGATAGATAGATAGATAGATAGATAGATAGATAGATAGATAGATAGATTCAATATTAAAAATGTTAAACAAAATACTTGGATAAAAGGGTAAAGTCAGCACAATAGTGTGCCATTTTAGAAATCCCCAACCTACTCTCCTTCAAGATTAGTAGACATATACCTATTTTTTGATGTTTCTGTTTCTGCAATGATATTAAATATTTTTTTTAAATATATATATTTTTTTATTTTGAAAAATAGAAAAAAAGAAAAGTGACAGTTGGGCAAAAGACTTGTCTGTCATGTTTTCATTAATGTTTCATCGCAATACTTTGGGACTGCACTGTGCACAAAATGTTACTATTGTCTCCCCTTTTCAGCAGAATACAGCATGCTGGGGCTGCAGATAAACATGGGATGGGGAGACGGGATATAACACTCTTATTTTTAGATCTGTGCAATAAAATAAAGCCAAAAACTTTGTAGGAACCGACCAAAAACCTTTTGTGGTTCCTATTTATGTCTGGCTAAACATACATGTGTATGTGTTTGTGTATATATATATATATATATATATATATATATATATATATATATATATATATATATACTCATATACATATATGTATGATTTTTTGTATCATTTGTTTAATATTATATTAGACTTAACTGAATAAAAGTCTTATACATGAATTGAGAGGAGAAGAGTTTCTTCTTTATCTCTTTGTCCCTCCCAGGATATCGTCACCCAACAAGAGTGTTGATGTTAACACATAATTGTGATCATTTATTGCCAACTTTCTAAAGTGTGTATGTGTGTGTGTGTGTGTGTATGTATAGGTGTGTATGCATACACTTTATATGTATACATATATATATACTGTATATGTATATATACATATATTTTTTTTCCAAGGGTAGAGATATAACTAAAGATATGTATACAGTATATTTAATGGACATTATTTTCCTTAAGAGGGTTTCAAAATATTAAATACTAATTAACAACAACAAAAAAACCCTTAAATGTCATGAGAAATATGTTTAATGTATCAAAGGATTATCCAAGGTTGTCAAGGTTAATGTTTGAGCAATGCAGCTGAATTCACAAATGTTACTTTATGCACTGAATGGCTAAGTTGCAATGTGTGCTGCTCCCTCTGTATGAGTTGTCTTGTTGTGGTGGGATTTCAGTCAAATGCTAAGCTGTTGTGGAGACCAATTCTTGCAATGAGAAGCCACTGTCTCTTCTTTATTTTGGTCCCGGGTGGGTCTTTTTCTCATTACTCAGTTGAGCGATGGACAAAGCTGTGACTGGTTGGCTCATCTGATCGGCCAGGATGCTGGCAGACAGACTGTAGAACTGAGTACCAATCACCTGGGTTAACGCTGTTTTTTTATATACTTGTATACTAACTGAAGTTGTGTCTGGGGAGAGGGCATTTCTTCTTGTTGAGTACATTGTGTTTACTGCCTGTGCGCTGAATAGAAGACTTGGAGAAACAGTCCCACTTATGGCGTATTACCCTGCCATACAGCATCTATAGTAACCTGGCATGGAAGAAATGGATCAAGGTTTTACTGACCAGCTATACAATGAATTCAAGCCTTTGCCTCTTGTAATAGTTTTAAACTGAGAATATCATCTTAGATATGCCAAAAGGCCATTTTGTTAAGTGAATGAGCCATATCCCACACAGTAGAGTTGCAGGAAGCTGAATAATATTGAACTATTGAACTTTTCAGTGCCACTGTAAGCTTCTCTCAACAAACATTTAGGAGTCGATTCAGAAGAGCTGGTATTGGGACCCTTAAAATGATGAGAGGTTATTAAAGAGACATTCATACCAGGATGTTCAAAAAATTACCAAGAGACATGTTGACACCGGATAATCATGCTCATTTATTTGTAGGCTGACATCTTTGTAATCTTTTAATAAAAAGTAAGAAGACGTCTGCCTCTGTGATATTGTGGCGAACATGTAACACAGAAGGAGCTGGAATGACTCTGTAAGCTGTACCATGGCAAAGGGAACTTGGAGAAATGTCAGCTAATATATGGCAATGGCTCCCTATTAACAACATTGTGAATCCCAGTGTTTCGATTTTTAACTCCTTCTTTTTAATGAATTATTGCACCGAACAAGTGCTGCTACATTTATAAGAGCATAACTGCTGTTTCTTTCACACTCTCCACTCCAGATAGACATCTAGAGAAACTACACTGTTTCAGTGGTCCCCAGCTGCTTTGTCGTCAGTAGTATCAGCAGCCTCGATAGTGAGCACCAATGTTTTTACTGCTACAGACACCTGATTATTTGCTACATGTCATTTTTAACCCAATATTGATAGTACACCAGCCACACTTTTTCTTTCCAGCACCGCTGATTATTTAGCTGCACATCTCCTACAAGTCTAAAAACCGTTTCACTGTTATTTCACTCACACTCTTGATTCCTTTATGGTGTCAGTTTGGTTTTTGTACAATGAAAAGATGTTTTATGTTTCTTACACCATTTTTTAAAAAAAATGCCATATTTATGTCTAGAGTGAAAGATATGCAGCAATTTATTTCAGTGCTCTTAACTAATAAAAAAAATACAGACTGGAGCAAAATATGTGGCCCTGTTGCCAGTGGCACTACTTGCATTCCATACAAAACATGTCTGCCGTGTTTCATTTTATGTAATAGTAGGTTTGTTCGCAGAATTGAGGGAGCAGTAGAGAGCAAGCAAGAGAGAGAGAAACTCAAACACACTTGCCATGAAACAATTTCTATGATCCCAAAGCCATAAAGTGTAGATGCAAGGTAGAGATGCATGGTCACAAAATGCCAGACTGTTCAAAGAAGTGGCTCCAACAGTCAAGAAGACACCTCTAATCAACAGAAACAGGGACTTCATTTCTTTCCAAGCCATTTGTGGTCTTCTCCAGTAAGTCTTTGTTGTTTGAGACTGTCCCACTTTACTAACCCGGGTATTTTTATGTCTTTTACTCTGTAAAAAGCAATCTGTTGGGGAGGGAGGGGAGGGTTAGTCATATGAGTAAGGGACAGTTCAGCGCTCAGAGTGTCATTTCCATGTTGTTTAACAAATATAATGATAGCACTGTAACTTCATGAAAACAAATGTAAATTATTTTGTAAGAAAACATAAAAAAACTTCATCTATATTATGTATATGGTAGAATATTTCTTTCTGAGAAGATATATTTTGAGATTTTACTCTTTTTGTCGAGAAAGTCCAAGTTCTAATAAAGAGTAGTAAACTTCCTTTGGCTCTGTCCTTCAGTCATACTCTTATGAAACCAGCTCGACATAAAGTGCTTAACTGACAACAACCCTCAAGGTGTTACAGAGAGCCTGGAGGTCATACTGACTATTGTGTCCTGCCCAATGAAGGGTTAGTATCAATGAAAGGTGTACAAGTCTTCACAACCACCAAAGCTGCTGAGGTGTTTTTGAAAAACCACAGTTCAGAGAACCAGAATGCTGTGACTGGATATATTAACACCAAGGTATAAAACATAACAGCTTTGGTTTGCTTACACATATTGGTTTTCCTTTTATTTGTTAACTAGCTGTCCCCCGGTACTCTGCCCAGTTAGTAGTAAAACAGGACAAACTTTAAAAATCAATAATAAAAAAATTAATAATTTGTATTGAGAAGAATTTATATTGATAGCTTTCGTATCCGAGGGCCTCTTGATATACAATATTTCTGGTTTTATTATCAGGGGTGAAAATGCAGCTGTTATCTCTTTGCCAAAAATGACAAAAATTGGGAAGGTATCTCTGGCCAAGCGGAAGGTAGGTGCGCTCCAACATCAAACGTTGCCACTGTATTTGATCGTGTTCAGCTCTGACGGAAGTGAGTCCTCCGTGTGGGGAGAAGAACATGTGGCCATGATATCTTTGCCAATGACCAGCTACCCTCTAAAACACATGTAGTTGAGATCTCTGTCTCAAAAACATCAAACGTTACTCTTTAACAATCCCTAGATGATGATGTCTGCTGAATAAACAGGTATTGCTAGCTAAGTGGAGGCAAGGTACGCTCCAACACGTGGTGAGAAGTAGAGCGACTCGAATGGAGGCTGGCTTGTGAGTGAGGAAGACCCCATCCAGCTTCCTAATTTGGCCTGCAGTCTTTCTCTTGGATTCATGTGAATAAATCAGTGGCGTAACCGAACTATGCTACTTAGTGCAATGAGAGAAGTCTCAAAATCAACCGGAATGTTCAAGCAAATTATAGAAAAAAACCTGATCTAAATTCGTTAAGTAGTTCTCTCGTGAAAAGCAAACAGACATACAGACGGACGTTGGATTTTATAGAAATAATGGCTTGTTAATAAGACTATTAATTGAGATATTTGCATATTCATTTGCATATTTATTGTATTATTGACACATATGTTTGTATTTAATTATTTTTTGTTCCCCATTATTTCCATCAGTGATAGCGGCAATAGTAGTTCAACATCAGTCACTGTTGGCCTAACTTTTGCAAATGATACATTAACTGTTTTTTCTATTAAAATTAGCAAAAACACAAAAAGTAAGTACATCCTCCTTCTATTCTATGATTTTATACATTAGATGATGACTTGCAACCATCTATTCCTTATCATGCCTTAAAATTAGATAACTCGAATCTCAGGTAAGAAGCCATGCGTCAAAGAGTAAATTCACCCCTTGACACAGTAGCTTGTAAAAGTGAGTTTTTCAAGAATTACTTGAAGTAATGATTTTCTGTATGCATTTAACAGTCATTTACACCATAATATGACACTTTGTCCCACTCTTCTTTATAAAAGTGTGCGAATTCATTGATGGCAGAAGCCACTTCTTTACATGTATGTGAAGCTTACTTAATGTCTTGATGCAATATCTACTCGTAGATAAAGGTGAAGTTTGTACTTTGATTTCTCCATTCCAAACCTTTTCTCTGTTCTCTTTTAACCGCTCAGTTGTAAATTTACTAATGTGCTTATGATCTAATTTCAGCATAGCTTTAACTTTTGCATAGACAAACTAACTTTTCCACCTAAAAACTCTTAACAGAGAGTCATGACAAACTTGGCAAAGCAACTGAGTTTTGTGGCTGCAAAACACATGGTTGAAGGTTGGTATGAGATTCTTGTGGTGATACTGCATGTTTGGTGTTCACCAAACATGGAATTGCAAGATAATGAAAAATATTTTATCATGCCCATCCTGATAGAAATCCTTTAGTTTGTTCTAATGCAACTATGCAGTGTAAGCCATCCATCTACTGTATGTTCTTTTTGAAGAACAGATACTTTCTACTGGATACCCTTCTACCAAGGAACAGAGTAATTGAATCTAATATTTACCATGTTCACCTGTAGATTTTTGGATATCACTTTGTGTTTTTCACATACATTCCATTATTTGAATTTGCTGGGAAATCTCCTCCAAAGAAGATTAAAAGTTGAATGTTCTCCTTTTGTAAATAAAAAGTGCAGCAGCTTTGGGAGAGATCTTTAAATTGCTCAAAGACTTCATGAAGAGATTCATGTTGATTTGATCCAACAATCAGTGATTTTCACACAGAAAAAACATAACCGTCATTTTGAAGGCCTTCCAATCAGTGAGCTGGAAAGATGGGAGAAGCTTGAGTTTTGATTTGTAAATTATTCTGTTCTTGATGCTAATTACTATTAAGGTTGGCTTTCTTTCTCTTATATGCATGTATATGATTGCATTTGAAATAGGAAATTTAGTAAAGGCTGAGGTTATGTCAGAAGGAAAGCAGTGGTGGAGCCAGCTAGGAGTTTGGAGGCATTCACCATGGGCCTCACACTAATGGGGGCCCCACAAACATTACAAAAAACTATATATAAAATCTACTCAACAAGATTATAGTAGATCCTATTATAAAGAGTCATATCAATAGTATTACAGAGTATACACCACGTTGGCACAAGACAACAACCACATCCTGCTAGGAAATGGGAAGCACAAGTCAAAATTGTTGGAGCACAAAAAGTAGCATGAAGAGCTTTACTTGAACTTTGTTTCCATTCACACACTTCTTTTCTTTAAGACCAGTGACTCTACCTGGCAAAGCTACAATGATAAAGTGCACAATGAAGAGCAAATTGTCGAAAGAGGGAGAGACACAGTTCATCCAATGAAAAAAGTGACAGCGGAAATAACAGAAAAATATGAGAGGAAGCAGGACATCTCAAATGATGAAAAAGAAGTGACATTGAAATTATAAAAACTAGAGAGATGAACATGCAGCATGTGATGACTATGACCGTGTCAATGGCCCATTACAATTTACTAGTGCTGACAATGTTAACTCCGCACTCTTGCTCAGGCTTAACAATGAAGAAAGCAACTCCACCAATCTCCAACAATCAGATGCTCACTCCTGATGTCATAATAGTTCATCTCAGTCATTTGCCCTTGAAATACATGTGTGGTTTGTCCTGGGTGGGCATTAGCATGTGTGGGGGAGGAGGAAATTTTGCAAGTTCTTAGGGGTATCACTAAGTGGCTTGCCCCCCCTATTAAAAATCCTTTATCTGTCAGAAAGAAGAGCTTTTAGTCTGTCACACTTAGCCTTTCCTATTCAGTTTAGAAGAACAAAAAACCTATAAGGGTTAAAGATTTATCCATTACAAACTCATTACTCCTTTCTGTTTAGGGTAGCCTGTATTATTAATAATTACAAGGGTTAGCTCATTTGTTAGCCTTGTATCTAACTTTTATTTTATTGTTAGATTTAGTTTCAGTATCCTAGTTCCAGTCGTCTCAGAGGCTGGATATAATCCTAAAGTATGTCCTGAAGCTTCTCGTGTCTCATGGAAAGACTTTACAGATAGACTGCGTTGACTGCACAAGACAGCATCAAAATTTAGTCAGAAATGGATCTGGGAGATTGTGACAAAATTGTAATGGAATAGAAAGATGGAAATCAAAAACCAATAAACACACACTTAACCAGAGACAAAACATTAATCATAGTCAAACATCACAGTTAGAATTCATTAACTAGAAATAATTCAAAACTACTAAATAATTTGTTTTAGTTACTTAGTTTTAAGGTTTGGGTTGAATCCAATGAAGGGAAATAAGGAAGTGCACAACACAATCTTCACACTCTTGATTCGGATAAGTTATGTGCTGCACACTTCAGGTGAATCTTGCCTAGAAACAACATATAGTAACTCTTCCGTTCCCACAGATTCACTATTCTGCTATTATAAATGTGTAACCAACTTCATAACACATGTAGTCTAATCACTTCTGTTCGTGGATAAGGTCCTTCTGTACGATGGAGCAGGGCTGAACATCATGGGGTTGTATCTGAGGCCATGCACAGCCAGAAAAAAAATCAAAGAGGCCTATTATACATTAGTAACACGTGATATTTAGCAATAGCAGGTCTGCGATGTCCTTAGATGACTGGGACTGCATGTGCACTACAGTACACTAAATGGATCAGCCTTGTCTACCCAGCGCTGAGAGGTGTAAGTAAACTGTTGAACCACATTCATGATGGAAACCACAGCATTCAATTTTTCCCCATGAATAATGAATTTCCAGTAAGTGCTGGTAAAAAGCTTGCACTAATTAAATCCCTGCACTTTGTACACACTGTCCATCACTACTACCTACTGGATGGTTTAGTCAGGTCCTGGGATTCACCCTGCTGTGATCCCTCAGGCACAGTGCCTAGAAGATGATTGTAGGACAAAGTGGGAATGGCCCATTCTGCTAGGCTTTAGTGGCACATCAGGCCTATTAAGGGAGCAGCTTTAACAGACATACAGCTGCTCAAATCCTGTACTTAAAATACCAACTAAGTGACTGAACTCTAGCTTGTACCAGGATCTGCCCGAACTTCATCTGGTAACAAAGGTGAAAATCAGAGTTGAACTGTCATCTTTGCAGGGACTTCTTGAGCCAGAAGGCACAAATGGTTCTCAAGCAGAAATAAAAACCTATAATTCAAGGAATGACATCTATGATAGACAGAAGAACATGCCTAAGAGGAGACACTGATTTTGTAACTTGAAGTGACTTTAATTTAATCACAAGAGGCTAGAACTCCTTCTTAAAAACTAAGTGTACCCACACATTCTCATGGAGAGAGGAACATACTGATTGACTTTGCAGAAGAATTCTGTGAGAACTCTGAGGAAACTCTATCTCAGAAATTAAAAGCTGATGAGCTGCAACCTCTTTGGGAAGGTTAAACTGACAATATTTTCTCTGTGTGGACCAGAAGGCTGAGATCCTGTCTGCCAAGCCAAAGCTTTGTGCCAGTAATCTGAAAAGGCTCAGATGCAGCCATTATTTCAAGAAAGGAATTTCAACATCCAAACTCTTGTTCCAAAAAAGTAGTTCTTTTCCCTATGATGTTCCAGATGACACAGCAAAGGACCTAAACAACATAAAGGAAGCTGAGAAAGCAGCCTCACAGAACACCACAAACAAAGGATCATGCAGGAAAGAAAAGAGTGCACTCCAATGCAAGAAAAATTCTCCACTTGAACCCAGAGCAGTAACAAAAGCAAAAACTCCACACAGCATTAGACATCACCTTTAAACACTTTGTATCATAAAACTATCTGTGCCAAGATAAATTAGAACTCTAAGTAGCAAATGAACAGTCAGCTTCTCTGCGTTATATGTTTGTCTGTCTGCATTCTGTCTTATACGTCATATATATATATATATATATATATATATATATATATATACTGTATATATATATATATATATTTGGTTGTCAAATTTCTATAACCCTTGTGCTTATCAATAAATTGTATAATCCTCTTTCTTAAAATGTGCGATATAAGTTTATTTATTTTTTATTTTTTTTATTTTATTAATTTTATTACAATCAATACATAGCAATCACATTTTTACAAAAAAAAAAAAAAAGAATTATGCTAAGAACAGATCGATCCCCACCCTTGAGAGAGAGAGCAAGCCAAACGGTGTAAAATTTAAGGCTTTTAAAAATACCTAAATCAACAAATTCTCTGTGCTTTATAAATCATTTCAAAATATTACTGATTAGATCCTGCCATGTTTTGAAAAAGTCTGCACAGATCCTCTAACTGAGTATTTGATTTTTCCAATTTTAAATAATATAACACATCAGTTTCCCACTGACTTAAAAGAGGAGAGTTTGGGTTCTTCCAGTTTATCAGAATAAGTCTGCGTGCCAACAGTGTAGTGAATGCAATCACAATTTGTTTGTCTTTCTCCACTTTAAGACCCTCTGGAAGAACCCCAAACACAGCTGTTAATGGGTTAGGAGGGATTGTGAGTCCAAGACTGTCTGAGAGGTAATTAAAAATTTTTGTCCAGAATAATGTTAATTTGGTGCAGGCCCAGAACATGTGACCTAGTGAGGCTGGGGCTTTTGCAGCGTTCACAGGTTGGATCATGCCCTGGAAACATTTTGAGAGTTTTAGTCGAGACAGATGTGCTCGATATATAATTTTGAGTTGTATAATTGTATGCTTTGCACATATGGAGCTTGAGTGAATTCTCTGCATTGCTACTTTCCACTCCTTTTCTGATATATTAATTGAGAGGTCATTTTCCCAGTGTCCTCTTGGATCTTTGAAAGGAAGGGATTGTAAAAGGATTTTATATATTGTAGAGATGGAGTCTAACTCCTTGAAATTGAGCAATAATTTTTCCAGCGTGGATGAGGGTGCAAGATGAGGAAAATCTGGAAGGTTCTGTTTAACAAAGTTCCTGATTTGAAGATAGTGAAAGAAATTTGTAGCTGGAATGTTAAATTTGGAATGTAATTGTTCATAGGATGCAAAGACGTTGTCTATATAAAGATCTCTAAGCAAGTTAATTCCAAATTTTTCCAGATATTAAAACTGCATATGTTTGTGAGGGTTGAAAGAGGTGGTTCTTTTGCAGGGTGCCACAGAAAGAAGCTTCTCCGTCTTAAAATGCTTTCTACATTGGTTCCAGATTCTAAGTGAGTGGAGCACAATTGGGTTATTAGTGTATTGCCGATAACGTGTGTTTATTGGAGCACAAAGCAAGGAATACAAAGAAGTACTGCAGGATTTTACTTCTATTGCGGTCCATGCCTGTGTATGTTCTTCTATTTGTGTCCAGGTTCTTATCGACTGTATATTTGCCCCCAGTAATAAAACTGGAAGTTAGGTAGAGCCATGCCGCCTTCTGCCTTTTGTCTTTGTAGGGTCGCTCTTTTGATGCGTGGATGTTTAGAATTCCAAATAAATGAGGTTATTGTTGAATCTAATTGCTTAAAGAACGATTTATTAATGTATATTGGTATGTTTTGAAATAAAAAAAGGAGCTTAGGAAGAATATTCATCTTAACAGTGTTAATTCTTCCAGCTAGTGTGAGATGAAGGGTTGACCATCTATGCAAGTCTTGTTTAATTTTTTCCATGCAGACGACGAAATTTTGTTGATAAAGAGCTTTATGTTTACTTGTGATGTTTACCCCGAGGTATTTAAACTGTTCTGCAATGATAAAAGGAAGGGTGTCTAATCTAATATTATATGCTTGCGAATTCACCGGAAAGAGTACACTTTTATTCAGATTAATTCTGAGACCAGAGAGCTTTTGAAATTCTGTGAGTGCTGCTAAGACTGCAGGCACAGAATTTTCTGGGTCCGATATATACAGTACCATGTCATCTGCATATAATGAGATTTTCTGTTCCAGTCCTTCTCTGCTAATCCCCTTTATCTGATCAGTATTTCGACAATGTATTGCCAGTGGTTCAATGGCAATTGCAAACAGCAGTGGTGACAAAGGGCATCCTTGTCTTGTGCCACGTTCTAGTTTAAAGTAGTCTGAGCAAATGTTATTGATGCAAACTGAAGCTTCTGGGTTAGTATACAGTAATTTAATCCATGCACAAATGTTGGGCCAAACCCAAACTTCTCCAAAATAGTAAAAGGTATTTCCATTCAATCATGTCGAATGCTTTTTCTGCATCCAATGATAATAATATTTCTGGGGTGTTTGATTTAGTTGGTGAGTATATTACATTAAACAGGCGTCGAAGATTTGAAGATAAGTGTCGGCCCCTAATAAATCCAGTTTGGTCTTGTGATATTACTGAGGGAGCACTTTCTCCATCCTTCTAGCTATGATTTTAGAGAGTATTTTAACGTCGTTATTCAGAAGTGAAATTGGTCTGTATGATGCACATTGTAATAAGTCCTTATTTTGTTTTGGAAAGACAGTGATTAGTGCTTGGCGAAAGGTTTGTGGAAGAGATTGGTTATCTCTGGCTTCTGTAAATGTTGCTAATAGGAGGGGAGCTAGCTGAGCGGAGAATTTCTTGTAAAACTCTGCAGGGTAGCCGTCAGGGCCTGCTGCTTTTCCACCTTGGAGTGACTTTATAGCATCCAGTAATTCTGATAATGACAGAGGTTTATCGAGCTCCTCCACACTAATAGCGTCAATTTGTGGTATCTGTAATTTATCCAGAAATGCATTAGATTGTATATTGTCTTCTTTAAACTCAGTAGTATATAGGGATTTATAGTAGTCTCTAAAAGTGTACATTATATTTTTGTGTTCGATGATTTTATCTCCGTTTGTGTTAGTAATTACGAGATTGCGTTGCATATCTTGCTTGTGAATTTGTTGCGCTAAAAGCTTATTAGCTTTCTCCATGTTCATAATAATGATGTCTGGATTTGTAAATTAGTTGTTCGGTTTCTTTAGTTGTCAAGAGGTTTAATTCTGAATGTAGAGCCTGCCTCCTCTTATGTAGAGTCTCGCTTGGTAGTCTGGCATGTTCTTCATCTATTTTAGTAATTTCGCTTTTTATCTCTGCTACTTTCTTCGCTTCGGATTTATTTCTGTGGGAAAGATATGAGATAATCTGTCCTCTTAAGAAGGCCTTAAGAGTTTCCCAGAGTATTCCTGCAGAGATCTCAGGGGATGTATTTGTCTCTAGAAAGAATTCAATTTGTTTGGATATAAATTCAGTACAATTCTCGTCAGCTAATAGAAGCGGATTGAGACGCCATCTGCGGGGTGAGTGTATGGGGCTTAGTAATTTCAGCTCCAAGATCATCGGAGCATGGTCTGAAATAACAATAGCATCGTATTTACAAGATTTAATCTTAGGCAAGAAGTTATTATCTATAAAGAAGTAATCAATCCTTGAGTAGCAATGATGTACTGGTGAGTAGAAAGAATATGTTCTTGAATTTGGGTTTAAAAACCTCCAGGGATCTGATAAGTTGTGATCAGTTATAAACTTTGTAATTATCTTTGCGGTGTTAGTTGCCGCTCCCCTGTGGAGGAAGTCTTATCTAAAAGTGGATTTAGAACACAATTAAAGCCCCCAGCCATTATAAGTTTATGAGTGTTCAGATTGGGAATGGATGCAAATAAATTTTGTATAAATTCCTTATCATCAACATTAGGTGCATAAACATTTATCAAAATCATTTTACAGTTAGATAAGTCTCCCATGACCATCACATATCTCCCTTCAGGATCCAATACTACATCTGATGCTACAAATGGTACTGTTCTATGTATGAGAATTCCCACCCCTCTAGTTTTCTTTGTAAAACTAGAATGGAACATTTGGCCAGTCCAGTCTTTTGCAGCCGGAACTGATCCTTACTTAGTAAGTGGGTTTCCTGTAAAAATACTATTTTAGCATTTAGACCTGTTAGGTGAGAAAGTACTTTCTTTCTCTTTAATTCGTGATTCAGGCCTTTAACATTCCAGCTTACGAAGTTAACTGTCCCATCATGGAGACACTGATTCTGAGTTTTTGGTGTCATATTATAGTCTTAACTGGAAGTGAAATAGTTTAGGTCTTAATTTCCTATTCCCCAAGGTTGTTGCCATGCAGCTTATTATTACGTTGATAGTTATAATTATAAAGATTGAGATGATAGATTAGATATAGATCAAGCCTGCTCTCTTTCTCTTCCCCCCTTAACCCCCCACCCTCCCTTTTTGCCTCCCCAGGTGAGGCTAAAACCCACTTCATGCAGTCCCAGTCCTCTGACATACCCAGAGACAGAGCACGTCCAAAGCACATCAAGCCCCCATGCAGTGGCGCTTTAAGGTTAAAAGATAGAGATATCTGTTACCAATATAGTCTTTAAAAGAGGAAAAAAAAAAAAAAAAAAAAAAAAGAAAAGAATTTTGCACTTAATATATATACATATATTATATTATTATTATATACATATATGCGATATAAGTTTAAAGACAAGAGACTACTTTATACAACAGAGAAAGGTAAGGCCGATACAATAGGAGCCATATCGAATTTAATCAATTACTGGAATTGCTGAAGCCCAGACGAATAATTGATAAAAAAGAGTTAAACCTTTCCTCCTTCCCACTCTATTATGACTGTCCCTGGATGGGCAAGGTAAAAAATGATTGTTTTTCCTACTCAACCAAACTTGACTATAGAGAAAGTTAAAACTGGAGGACCAATGGGGTTAGGGGAATGGGGTTGGGCAGATGCACTGACCCTCCTATTTTTTGCGCTTGAGGCTTGGTAATAATCCTTCCATTTTCCCCTTAGGATCGATGCTTCAGTATCAATGTTTACTGAATCTATGTGGTTTTTCAGGAATGTAAACCCCGCAGATAACGAGAACTGACTGTAAGACATAGTCAACAGGAAAATCAAAATGGAGTCACATGAGAATGCTAATTATTTTCAACACTGTTAAGCATCAAAATAAATGCGATCATGAGATTATTTGGCTTCTAATGCCTCAGAAACAAGGTCTAAATAATGTTTAGAGGCCAAGGAGATACTGACAAAAAATCAGAAAAACGAGCCTGACTGTGACATATATTTGAAAGCGAAGCACTCTACGTTTAAAGTTGTGCAGGCTCCACTGCTTTTTGTCACAACTTTTGGCTTCATTTTTCATTTATAGGTATTCAAGGTCTTGCACAGTCATCTCTTTTTGCTAGTATAAAACAGTCTGCTGAAGGCTAGTGAACAACCAATCCTTTTCTGAGTTGAAAGTGTTGCTTTTCCATTCATTCTTTGTGTCTTGTGTACTTCACTTTCCTTCAGGCTGAATTCACCTTTAATCGAACACCCAAACTCTGCTTTGAGGCGAGGGAGTGTTTTACTCTTTAATTCTGAGCTGTGTCACTGACAAACAGAAAATATAAATTAGAGCACCTACAGCAAAGGACAGATGCAGCAGAAAGTAGAGAACATCAATTGTTCAATGACTTGACCTTTAAAGGATGAGGTAGACATTTTTTAAAGGATTCTTGTCCATTTCTTAGCCCTTCTGGATGAGGATTTTCCATGAAAACTTGTAACCTTACGTTTTCAGTCACTGCTGACCAGTGCATGAGAAATTATCAATAGGCACCTCCACGACCGAGAGTGTCAAATTCTCTTGATTAATAGCACTTTAATCAGTTAGTGAGAACAGCTTAGTCATCAGATGTTGATCTGCACTAACGTCTACATACTAAGTGGCAAATGTTAACAGTCCTCCACAAATGAAATAACCCTTTTAAATTCTTAAAGAATTCCGTTTGACCTTACCTTGAAAGTGAAAGTTTCAGATTTGTACTGATCACTTCAAAAATCTCAATAATTTTACATCCATTTCAATGCTAATATTACATATTCAAACATATAACTAATTTAGAGACCACCCAGCCTATACTCTTTATTTATGGCTGAATTTAGCAAATTATAATATAGTAGGTATGCTGGGTGCTTCAGATATTCTCATTGATGGGGAAGCAGGCAGACACCTCTAGCAAACATTTCTTATTACTCCTTAGCTAACACGTTTGCATTCACAATCATGCATTGAATTATTTCTCATGTTGTTGACTTTGATAAAGGGATTCATTTACAGTACATCTAAATTAAGTAATGTCAGATTATTAATTAATAATTATGGTATTTCTGACCTGCCTTTGCCATTGCAAATTTTTACACAGGTTAAAATAACTCACTTTATTATTGCAATTAATGTTCAGTATATTAAATTGCAAAGGGCTGTAAGCTATCTCTACATCTTTAGATACAGTAGCACTTCTCAAATGAAATGCAGTTAAAACACAATTAAACTTGACATATTTTAGCAGTTCCTCACATTCTCTTAAACCAGTAAAGTCAGTAAAGTAGAGGAAGAGCCGGCACTTCAGGTTTATCACTCAGCGCTACTCCAAACAAGGTGGCTCTTTATACAGCTTGTCCTGAATTCTCCGATACGGATTGCCACAGAAATCTGTTACTTCCATTTGGCAGAATAGCTGATTTGACAAATGACAGAGTTGATCTGCCATGGAAGAATTCCCACAGCATTAAGCAGCACAGATCCGATGACCTTTCCAACCTGAAACTAGACAAAATGAGACCACAAATTAACAGACCTGCTCCAAAATGTAGTGTTCTGGGGTTCAATTCTATCTCTCATTGTACTCACGTTCTTTGTCATTTTAATTTATCAATAAAGCAAGTAATTCTACTTGATCTTTCCAATTAAAACAACCATCTCTTCCAGTTTTGTATCAGATGAATTAGTTCAACCATCCATTTTAGAAATTGTTCTTTCAGTTCCAGGGCAGAAACCAATAGTTGTTGGGGTGCAAGACCACCTCAGGGCACACACAGACTGTGCCAGTTGAGATTTACCAGTTAACCTAACACTCACCCCTTCGGAATTTAGGAAGAAAACTGAAGTCGCCATAGAAACCCACAAAGACAAGGGGAGAACTTCACCAAGACAGTGACCAGACTGGGATTGAATCACAGAACTCTGGGGCATGTTGCTTACCATGGCAGACTGCCATACATGGAGTATCGATTCCTACATTTTTTAACAAATCATTTAGGTATGAGTAACAATCCTGAGGTTTCAAAGCAATGCCCATGTTTGATATGTTTCACTGATCAGGGCACAGGGGAGTGCTGCCATATGTTGCATGTTAAATCGCACATACAAGTAAGAATTTCACTGCACTATGTTCACATTACAATAAACCTAAACTGAATTAATCTTACTATTGCATACATATTGACAGACAGTGTCTCTGATGCCTCAGATGTACCATTTATTTGTCAGATTCGGATCCAGAATGTATGTAATAATAAAAATAACAATTTCAAACATACCAAACATATTTCATAAGTCTTCAGTGGTGAAAATTCATCTCACCATAAACAATTTACACTACTGGAAATGTGTTAGCCAGCCTTTTGCCAGAAATGAGAGGAACTTGTGTTGTTGGTGACATTCTAATATGCCCTATCATCCTGCTGTTAGATGCAATAACACCACAATAACCAATGGAAGAAACTCGACACACATAGAAAAAGGTTTGGGGCAGCCACCAGTATAATATTCCTAGCTGCAAAGGATTCTTTTAAGTTCAAATAGAGTTTTGATAGTATGGAGTCCAAAACAGAACTGATCAAGGATGGAAAAGATGGCAGTTTTAATTGGTCAGACAGGAAGTGATGTAGGGTCACGGAAAGTGATGTTCTCCTGGTATTAGTCTGGGCGCCAGAACCAGGAGTGACGTTCTTCTGGGCGCCGGAACCGGAAGTGATGTTCTTCTGGGCGCTGGTAACTGGAAGTGTCATTCTTGGTTCAGATAGGTTTTCCCGCGGCTGGTCTGAAGAGATAACAGGAGCTCTGCCCAACCCGGCCTGGCGTGGAATTACCTTTACTTGGTCCACACAACGTCCCCCTACTCGCACGTGTATGACACCAGGCACACAATTAGCACAAAAACAGAACAAAGCATCGTAGCCTGCACTGCCTCATCAATAACTTTAAGTAAGCTCAGATAAACGGTCTGGCTTTGGTCAGCTTTATAGCTCCCTGGCTGGAAAGGGCGGGATCAGTTCCTCATTGTGCGGCTTCTCTGAGCTGTGGATGGAGAAAGAGATGGCACGTGTCAGTGAGTGTCTTCTTCTGTCCCTGGATGGTATTGCTTATCTCAGATGACCCTGGAAGGTGACCCTTGCAATGATAACGTGTTTCCAATTTTTTATCTAACTAGAAGTTGATTTTAACACTGGATAAGTGATTACTACTTTTCCTTAAAAAAGAAGAAACATTATAATTATTTGTGGAAACCCTGCAGAGATTTACAAGATGGTTAAGTCCTTATCTCAAAGGGCTTGAATATTAGTATTGCCAGTATGCAGTTTATATATTTTTAACACTGATGTATGCTTTACCACTCAATTTACTGCATTAAAAAAGTTTTATTTCTTCCAGCTGAGAAATTAGGGAAACTTAACTTGTTTTCTCACAAAGGGTATAGGAAAAATTCACTCACCACTCACTTTATTGGGTATACATTTTGCCTTCAGAACTTCTGGAATTCTTTGTCGTATGGACTTAACAAGGTGCTGGAAACATTCCTGAGGGATTTTGGTCCATATTGAAATTAAAGGATCAAAAAGTTGCTGCAGATTTTTCGGCTGCACATCCATGATAAGAATCTCCCATTCCACCATATCCCAAACGTGCTCTCTTGTATTGAGACCTGGAGATTGTGGCGGCCATTTGAGTACAGTGAACTGATTGTCATGTTCAAGAAACCAGTTTGAGATGATTTGAGCTTTGTGACATGGTGCATTATCCTGCTGGAAGTAAAGATATTTGTTACTGCTCATATGCTTCTGGCATTAAAAATGGCTGCACAAAGTAATAGGCATCAGAACTTTAAGAAATTTTAAAAGAAGACACTGCTTAAGTAGCTAAAAGATTAATTAGGTGCAACAATTCTAGGTCGGCTCTCTTTTGATTTTGACAGTGATCTGGTGAATAGTCTGACGACACTCTAGTTAGTCATCTAAGGAAACTTACAGAGATCATCAACATTCCCTTTAAAAATGTCGAATGCCTGAATTTTTCCTTCAGGTACAATTTGATCATCACATTAATGGCTTTGCTCCTGTATGCCTTCTTAAAATTCCAAGTATAAGGTAGAGGAGCTTTAATATGATTTCTTTTTCTTACCATTTTGCCAAAAGCAATCATTTCTTAATTTTTTTTTTTTCTTCAATCGTATATTTATTGTTGAAATGGAAGATGAAATATAAAAATAGAAAATACATCTGATGGAGCACAAATCTAAAATTATTAAAAGTACCCTTCCCCATTTGATATTCACACAGTCCCGTAAGTAAGGAAGAGGAAATCAAAAAGTCACTGTTTCTTGTCCTATCAGTCATTGACAATGACACCAGATGTCCCAGTGATCTAGGATGCCAAGAGTTCCAAAACATCTAAAAGGAGGGATTCCAGAACTTAAGAATAAGAGAAGTAGTTGACTTCCTTGGAGAAGTAAATTTTGCTGCTATAGTGCCTAAGGAGAAAAGTGTATATACAGTAGATGAAATAGATAATGCAAATAGATCCAGGTGCAGGAAAGTATAATGTAACAAAGTAATACTGAAAGACAGAATCTTATAAAAAAGAGTTAAAGACCAAAGGTCAGAGATTACACAAGGGGCTAGCAGCAATTCTCTTGGCCAAAGACTTTCAGTCACATAATATATAAACAATGTATGACTTTAAACTAATGTGTTGATGGTTAGAATCTTTGGAGACCAGACAGGTATTCTTTGATATTCTCGATAGCAGAGGAGCAGAGAGATGGTTTAATGGCCAAATAGAGCAAACAGAGAGGGCTGAAGGAAAGCTGTCAGGATGGGCAAACACACATCCTCCATCCTTACCCTGAGCACTGGTGTGCCGCAAGGATGAGTACTAAGTACCCTTCTCTATGCACTCTTCACCCATGACTGTCAACCCATCCACCAATCAAACATTATTGTTAAATTTGCAGATGATACGACTGTCATTGGGCTTGTAACAGAGAACAATGTAGCTTCATATAGGGAAGAGGTTCAGAATTTGACAGCATGGTGCAACACCAACAACCTGATCTTAAATAACAAAAAGACCAAAGAAGTTATTTTGGACCTTAGGACCATAGAAAAGACCAATCACAGTTTGATAACAATCAATGCAGATGCTGTGGAGAGAGTTTCCAACTTTAAGTTTCTAGGAGTCACCGTCTCAGAGGACCTGTCTTGGGCTAACAACAACTTGGCTATAATAGGTAAAGCACAACAACGCCTCTATTTTTTAAGGAAGCTAAGGAGAGCTGACCTCCCCAGAAGCTGCTGGTTAATTTCTATAGATGCACTATAGAGAGCATCTTAACTAACTGCATGATGTCCTGGTATAACAGCTGCACCAAGGCTGCTAAAAAAGCCCTGCAGCGGGTCATAAAAACAGCAGAGGCCATTATTGGGACTGAACTGCCATCACTGAAACCCTTGTATAAGACTTGCTATGTGAGAAGGGCCAAAAACATTCTCAAAGACAAAACTTATCCTGGAAATTCTTTGTTTGAGCTCCTCTCGTCAGGAAGACGATTTAGGTCAATCTGTGTACATACAAACAGACTAAAATCTCCAGACAGAGGAGTAGCTTCAGTGACAGACTTTTGTCACTGTCCTGTTCCACTGACAGACTAAAGAGATCGTTCCTCCCCCACACTATGCGACTCTTCAATTCCACCCGGGGGAGTAAATGCGAACATTAATTTTATTTTAATTCTTTTCATTTTTATTACTATTTAATTTAATATTGTTTCTTTGTATCAGTATACTGCTGCTGGATTATGTGAATTTCCCCTTGGGATTAATAAAGTATCTATCTATCTATCTATCTATCTATCTATCTATCTATCTATCTATCTATCTATCTATCTATCTAAAAAAATAGCTTTTTCCCATCTGCCATAAACTTTCTGAACTCTGAATCTCCTCAGTCTGAGATCATTTTTAACTGAACATGTACAATAAGGTATATTGCTAATGTGCAATATACTAACGTATTACAATATAGAATATGTAATGTACTATTCATTAACAGGTGCAATAACAATTTATGCTGCTGTACTTTGAGCAATAATAATTCGCTCTGGTTACTTGATCACTTAACACTGTATACAACATATTTGGAATTATTTGACTTTTCTTTAAATGGACCTTGGGGCTGTCACAAAAAGTAATTTCATTGTGATACACAATGGCAATAAAGATTAGATGTTGAGCCAAAGTGCAAAATTTGAGGGACAGAGACAGAGGGAGCATAGCACTAACAGAATTTAAGCACAGATCAATGTTAATTTTAATGATTGTCAATCAAGACTGAAAATCTAAAGGAAGAGTTGTTCAGAAGTTAAGATACTCTCTAACCTCTTCAAAAAATGGTGGTATTTGGATATGGCAATATTTTGTGCCAAGGTGGACATTACAATACTCAGGTATTAAAATTAAGTTGTCAACAGGATGGACAAAAAAGAGTGGCCTGTTGGGATAAGTGATTCAGTACAAACAGCAGATCTGGCTTGATTCATTTTATATTCATCCAGTGACTCAAAATGATAAAATGAATAAAGAGATTAAGACCATAGAAAAGATCGGATGGGGCATTGCCTAAGTAAAGCAGAATATTTTTAGTTTAGGAGGAGCTTTTCTGGTGTTTATATAATAAAACCAGCCTGCTTGGGTTGAATCAATTTATGAACCACTCTCTTTAGGTGGCACACAAGGACCTTTGCCAGAAATTTAATGACTAAATTCATGAGTGATTGAGGATGATAGAACATTTAGAAGGTTCCTTATCTGGTTTTGAGAAGTGCAATTAATGCTCAGTTAATACAGGAGTTCAGTTGTAATCTTAGATATGATATAATTAAAATTTGATATAATGTATCAAATATCAGATTCCATAATAAGAATAAAAGTTCTGGAGGCACTCCATCAGGACCAGGAGCTTTCCCCAGAACTCATGGAATCCAAAGTATCTCTAAGCTCTGAGAGAGAAATTGGGATATCTGAAATAGAAGGTTTCTCACTTGATAAACTGGGAAGGGTAAGATTACCTAAAAAGGACCTAATATCCGAAGAAGTGACATTAAACTTTTCAGCAAATAATTCAAGAATACCACTATAAGAAACTTTTATTCATCTCAGAGCAATTATTATTTAATAGTCCTTGCTTGTTTTTAATTGTAGAATTGGCAGGAAAGCAGTGATTTCGGTAAAGCCTTAGAGTCAGCTGTTTACTGGGCTTGGCATTGCATACAGAATATGGAGGCCCTCATGTGGTTTATCTGAATCTCAGCATGTCTGAGGAAGAAAGGAATTCAGTTCCATCTTAGTGTGTGCTATTAATAGCTAAATTAGGGTGGGATTCTTTAAAGATGTGAGTGAAGATTCTAGCTTTGAACTTTTAAGATTTAACTCCATATGCCAATTTATCGCTCTGTGTTTTTCATATTTTATTTAATTTATTTGGACATAAACTAGAGTGGCTACATTAACTGCTGAATTTTTCTTTTTCAGTTAAATATCTACAGAAAATGGTTTGTTTTGACTTTAGAAATATATTGCTACAGTATAAGTGTTGACATTGAAAACACTGAATGGATAAATATGTGTACAAATCTTTTGTCATGCAGAAAATTATGATAACTTTCATAGGGATTTAATACTTTTGCTAGCCACTGTATAACAGAAAGCAAACAAGCCAAGAAGAACTCACAATTCGGTCTCCACCTGACAAAGCAATTTAAATGCAGAGCCCCATCTTTGTATAGTGTGAAGAAGCTAAAGGAACTCATAGAGAAATTGATTTTGAACAGATTCTTGAAAATATAATTTGTTTCCAGTTTAAGATAATATAGAGCATCATTCTGAGATACAGAAAATGAACTGAGATCCTTCAAGTTGAGTGGTATATTATATTGCAACTGATTTTTCACAGCACATTACTAAGCCATCTCCTAATATTGCAAATTAATGTAAATACTTCTATTAAGGCATTAGAAGTGATTTCAAATCCAAGGATATCCAAGAGATAAGCAAAAATGTTTGCCCAAAATGGTGTAAATGTGTAAATGTAGGGTAACCCAAAACTTGCAACCTGGGCACCTAAATGCACAGCTGACAAGTTGGATCTCATCCTGAGTACATTTTAAACACCTTTAAATGGAATCGATAAGAGTGTTGGAAAATGTTTAGTTAAATTATGCAATGTTTGGCACATTTTGAACAGAATGCATTTAATGAATGTCAAAACTCCATTCCTTTTCTGAGATTTTAATTGAAAAATCTCAGATTTTATTTTATTATTATCACAACTTACTTCTCCCTACAAGATCATTTTCACAAAAAAAATTATAATCAGTTTATTCAGTCAATGACAAAATTTTCACATATTGTACAGTCACTGGTTCCTGGTCCTTGAACTGACTTCATACTTGATAAGCTGTACAGGCAGGTTCAGTACATAGGAAGGAAATCCACTTACATGAAACATCAAATAATTATCAGTTCTAAGAGCCCTGGGAATTTCCACAGTGCATTTTGTTTTATAAGATGATCATCAGATATTTGGAAGGCACCTGAAAGTCTATCATTGCCTAGGATCTGATAGTCAGGATATGACACCTCAATGACTTAGATCAAGAAGAAAGTTCTAAAAACATTAAAGTTTGGGCAGGCACTAACACCATTTAATGCCTTAATAATTATACCTAAGAGCGGATCTACCATCAGGGCGTTCTGGGTACACACTGTGGGCAAGAGGTCTTTTCACCAAATCAATGCTAGATAAATGGACTGAATATCTGTGAATCATAATGACCAAGGAGATACCTCACCCTTCTCAATGAAATGATTTCATATACATTAATTGGAATGACCAAGAGGGCCCATCACCCCACTTGATGTAATAATTAAGTATTCATGAACCATGATTTTGCACCCACATTCCCAATGGCTGGATGAACTGGTGACCTTAAACTGAGGTTGACTATGATTGTGGGTGTGTGCCATGCAATAGACTGGCACCTTTATCAGAGTTGGGTCTTGCCTTGTGAAAGGCTCTGTCCACCCATGATACTGAACTGTATCATGTGGGTTCACAAATGACATATTTAAAAAGCTTATTAAGAGATTTAAACAGTATTTGTCATGTCTGAGTAGGGCAATAGGAAAATTTTAAAAAAGAAAATGCAGCTTAGTGACATTTATAAGCATATGAAGTGTTAACTGCCTAAAGACAGAATTACTGGCAAAAATAAATAGAAATGCTGGTGGGGGAAAATTATATTAATCATGCAAAAATGATACATAAAGTTTTTTTTTGAATTTTAATAGTATGAGAACAAATCAAGGAAGATGTGAATTTGAAGGTAAATTATGTAAATAGCATGCATTGATAAGAAAATTTTGAAATGCATGAATGCAGCTATTTCCGACAGTTGTTGCTAGGCAACAATATCCTGCTGCAAAGTTAAGTTTTACGGCACGCTATCTAGCAAGAGGAAATATCTGAATGTTCTTGTTTGTATGAACTCATTCTGCACAGCTGGACAGTTTTTTTTCAGAAATGTAGGTGATTATTAGAGAGCAGCTATCATTGCCTTGAAGATGCATTTTTCTGAAATGCAAGTCACTAATTTTATTCACTTGTATATTGATAATTTCTAAAGGGCTGGCACTTTATGGAAATTTGTGATTTCATCAGATGAAAATTTTTCAAAATTTGCTCATGGAAAAAAATCTAATTTGTAAGCCCATAGAATGTCACTGCAAGAATTAGAAAATTGAACACTGAAACACACATTCACTTGTTTCATACACTTATAAAGCAGATCACAGTGTGTCTTCTGCTAACGCTGACTTTCAACTGTTGAGTCAGACCAACATTGATCCTATAGGGATTGTCTGGCTCCTGCTTCATTATGGCACCAGGTTTTGCAGTTTCATGTCTCTTAAATTCATTCAGTAATTTCCTGGGTCTTTAACACTTTACGGAGGTGAGGTTCTTTCTGACAACTATGGTTCAAACCAAGGAACAGATGTGACTGGTCAAATTTGTTGATCTATGGTGGCCTTTCCATTTTCACCTCTCAGTTTTGCTATATTCTGTTAACTTGCCTGTTATACATCTGCTTTACAATGTGTGATGCCACTTATGGTCCAAAATGGATGCCATGGTATGGTGTCAAGATATTGTGACTGCGATCTGAAAGGTGTGGTCGCATAGTTGGCATGTGATGTCACAAATCATGATCACTTAGCGTTTTTTTTCTCCATTATAATAGGAAAGTCTTGCAATGTGGTAAATTCATCAGATTTTCTGTTTTATGGATATGTTGAAACTTTGAAGTACTTTTTCCTCCTGCACCAATACATTTAGAACACTAATTTCTGCATTTTAATGTTTAGGTTTAATTTGCATATTTTAGTTAAATATCTAATTTAACATCTCTTCTTTAGATATAAAATCCTTTTTAAGTAATCTATTCCACTCCAGTTTATCAAGTGAGGAGCATTCTACATTGGACACACCACTTTCCCTGTCTGAGAGAAGAGAAACTTAGGTTTTGGGGAAAGCCCCTGGTCCTGATGTGTTGCCTTCAGAACTTTTAGTCACATGATATCAACTGCTTAATTCAGTGGTGTCTAAGACTAAATTGAACACTTGTATTAACCTGTTTTAACTACACATCTTCTCATATCAGGCAAGAAACCTTTAAAATGTTTCAGTTGTCACCCTCTATCGCCGCTGGCAAAGCTCCTTAAGTGTGGCCAACAGAGACTGATTCATAAATTAGTGCATTCTGATCAGGTTTCTTTTATTAGGTTTTGCCTTGTCTTGTCTTCTGTATTTTCTTAGTTTCTTTAATAATTTCAAGTCATTGCATGAATTTAAAATCTGCTGTTCTCCCCTTGAACTTCTCATGCGAGTAGATCGCTCTTCATCTGTCCATTTGGACAGTATATTGAATATCTGGAGAAAAACCCTCTGCTCTGAGGCACAGGTAAAATGTGAAAGGCATTGACCCGATTGAGATTTGAACCCATAACTCCACAGCCATGTGGCAGTAGCCCTAACCAACGTACCACACTGCCCCAAATAACACAAAGAAAAAAATCCAATAATCAGTAAAATAAGATCTGTGTCTTTATAGTAGTGTTCATCCAAATATATGAAGAGCACAGGGTTTTGCAATCCAGTGCTGCAATGCTAAAAATAACACATGGGCGGTCATCCTTTTTAAATATCAGGTCACTGCTTCTTTTGGATTAAAAAAATAAATTAAGTGAGGGAAAATGTGCAAAATGTTCAGCCATCCGCGTGACAACAAGCAAATTTCACACTGCCTGCTTTCTTGGGATGGGCTGGGTTGGCAAAATCCTGGAACAAGCTGCATCAAGGACAAGGTCAGGGCTTCAGCCAGCACTGTAATAAATCTTTCAGGCTTGCTGTCCATCTTCTTAAGGAGAGCTTGCACTCAATTATTTGCTGATGGATTTTCTCTGCATGTCGTATGTTATCAGGAAGAGGGCCATACCATTTGTATTCCTCGTGCGACGTCCTCTGGATAACTGTGGTGCAGAGTGTTGTATGGCATGGCGGCCTCATCGACCTGAACAAGGCATTGCTTTCAAGGATTATTTTTATTTAAGTGGAAACATAATGTTTTCTATTACTTTAGGTGCTGCAAGGAGGGATGACATCATCCGAAACAGGTCTTCATAACAACAAGAATCAGAAACTTGTTATTCACGGATCACATTTACAAAAATCAATACAAATGTAGTAAAGATGCATTGACTTAAGAACATCAACTCTTTGACTATGCACCAGTTTATGGCTTCCATGAATTTTGTGCTCTGTTAGATAGAGACATATAAGGAGTGTATGACATTAGTGAAGGACAACATTTCCCAAAAGAACCCGGAGACATGATCAAAATGCTGGGATGTGAACCTTAAAAAATGAAGTACTTTAGTTGCATACTAATGTTAGTGACAGTGCTGTAATAAATATTGATAAACCTAAATATTGAAATATTCATGAAAATGATATTTGTTTGAGATTTTCTTGGCTTCTTTCTTTTCTGAGTCATTCCACATCCACCAACAGACAGGCTGACAGGGGTATCTGAATATTTGCTTTTTACCTCTTTACCCACTGACACACAAAGATTGACTTGAAGGACATATTTAATTAATCAGTCTTCATTTTGGAGCCATTCAAAAAAAAAGAAAGCAAACACATTTTACAATGAAAAACATGCTGTGAGTGTAAAGGCAGACAGTGCCATTTGTGTGTTAAGGGCCAGTGGAGATCAGCCTATTAAGGTGATGTGCAAAATAAGGTTACGTCAGTAATTGAAATAACTCTCAGGTTTGTCTTCTTAAGAATATTATCTCATTTGTCCATCATATGCTCAATTTAATTACTTCTATGCAAAAATGTTGATTCTTGTAGCATGTAAAATTGTCTTCATGCCAGTTGCTGCAAACATGTATCCTGGACCAACTGGCCCTACAGTGTTCCTTATACCTTTGGATGTGTGTTCGCATGTGGAAAACCTTAACTTTTCAGTTCTGTAATGGGGCTAGAAGGTGACAGCCCCTTTACTCTCAGCAATTAAAATGTGGACTTACTTAGCACTGCTACTGTTCAAGTCGTGCAGTGTGTATAGACCTGTGTTTTCTTTCCTTTTTCACTTCAAAGTTATTTGGTTCTAAAATTGAAGTGTTGACATTTCAATGTTAGCAATTTGTAACCAATAGATTTTACAGAACTTCGGGTGGTTCTGAAGCTCTCATTTTACTTAACATTTAAACCTCTGTGGCTGTGTTTTGTCAGATGATGACGATGTCAGAGGCCAACACAGTCACGTAATGCCAGTGGAGACAAACCAGACATCAGCTTTCATTTGTCTGAGTGATGTTTTGTGATTTGGAAGTTACATGGATTTACATGTCATTTAGCAAGAGAGGGGCAGATACCACTAGTTAGATAAATTCATTTTATGAGGGGGAGTCAAGCTGAAGTTAGAAAATGGGATTTATCAAAACAAAACTGGTAGTGTCATTTCTCAATGTAGTCTCCACCCTTTTCAATGCACATGCACTACCTGCCTGGAAGTCCCTGGATTCCAGCAGAATAAAATGTCTTGTAAATTCCTCTTAACTTCTCGTGCACCGCTTTCTTCTCGTCATCATCTGTCTTGAATCGACATCCAACCAGATGTTTTTTTAGCAGTCCAGAAAAGTGGAAATCACACGGTGCAAATCTGGTGGATAAGTAGGATGTGGTAATACCTCAAACTTCAGTTTCTCCGGGTAAGCCTTGGCGTTCTTAGCAGTGTGTGGGCAGGCATTTTCTTGCAGCAAAAGGACTCCTGGAGTCCCCACTGCTTGGATCGAAGAGCAGGCTTCACATTGGTCTCCAGCAAGTCACAGTAACTTGTGCTAGTGATTGTAGTACCCCTCGGCATGTAGTGTTCGACAATAACTCAGGTGCATGAGTGGTTGTGAGGATAAAGACAAAACCTTTTATTCTACTGTAATCCGGGCAGGTGGTGCAAGTGCATTGAGAAGTGTGGAGACTACCTTGAGGAATGACATTATCAGTTTTGTTAAGGTTTGTTCCATTTTATAATAAATCCCATTTTCTAACTTTAGTTTGACTCCCCCTTGTATTTTGGAGATGTCTGTACACATACACGAGAATTTGTATGTGGCCCCAACAGAATTTTCAAGCCAAAAATGCCATTGATTGTTAGGTGACAAGGAAATGCACGGAGTAGGACGAGGGATATGAAATCTGAAACATTACAGCTTCAAGGTGCAGGTCCTTCACCACCAGACAGAAGGCACTAAGGGTAGATGGCATGAACCGAAATGCGGCTAGCTCATCTCCTACTGAACAGTTTTTTTCTTGACAAAAATTGGCTTCTTATCCTACAAAACCACACTAAGCTCTAAATGTTAACTTTGAATATTTTTTATTGCATTCCAGAAGTCATGGCTGATATCTTAAAGCTCTCAAATCTCTTTTCCCTAGAACTAGCAGCAGGAGATCAGATCAGCTGTATTCCCATAAAATGCAGAATCCTTTATATTTTTCAATAGAAATACACAATAATGCAAAAGCAGATAACTAGCATCCTTTGAAGAGACTTTTATCTGGGGGATTTTGTAATTCTGTCATGGCTGGATGCACGTTAAAAAATCTGTTGTTGTGTCAAGGGGAACAAACCAACAAGCAATAAAGGAGAGAAACTTTATGAGCTGTTGGGAATTGCATCCTCAGGGCTCTTAAATTTACATGTGCCTTGGGGCCGCATTACACTGCCAAGTGCTTACACTTAATCTGTCACATTCATTGCAGGCAGTAGATGTACAAGTAGCAGTTTGAAGATGTTGATATTATATAGTGCTGGGGTGTGATGTTATAGAAGCAGAGTACCATCACTGATTAAAGTATGTCATCAACATAACGTAAGAAGTTACCTTCACCCAGTGATCACAACATTCTTTTCTTTTTTAACTCTCATTTTTATGGCCATGGTTTTCTTAAACAGTGGTTGCTCTGCTTTAAACAGTTTCTTTCTAATTGATTTACAAATTCTAGACAAATGCAAACCTCTACATATCGATATTCAACTTACTGCTTATGCGTATTTTTCCCTTTATAGGTAATATAATTCTTCTCATTATTTTTATTAATGCAATTAAAAACAGTCCAGACTAGCCCTGCACATCTGGATAATAGCATCTGCTATGCCAGGGTCCTGTTTATAAACTACAGCTCAGCATTAACACTCCTGTGCCATCAAACTGCTCACCCAGATTCTAAACCAGTATTACCATGAATAACTATGTTTGGGACTGGCATTGAGACTTCCTCCATGCTGGCCCTCATTACAGGCACTCCACAGGGTAATGTCTTCTGTAATCCTTGATCATTTCTGACTGTGTGGCCAGACATAGCTTCAACTTCATCGCTGATTATGCTGAGGACACAACCATCATAGGCCTGATCACCAACAATAATTGAATGGCTAAAGAGAATAAGTTTATCTACTGAATCAGTTGTATCAGAACAACAATCTCATTCTTAATTGCAGTAAAACCAAGGAGATGGTCATAGACTTCAGGAAACACAAGGCCGACATACTGTACTTCTGCCAACATCATAGGGGATGCTGTAAAAAAGGCCACGAGGGGGCAACCACCCTGGTTGTGTTGGGGGCCACGGGTAGAATGCTTGGAAGCCCAACCCTGTAGGGGCCCGTGGCCACCGCCAGGAGGCGTCTCGGAGCTTGAAGAACCCTGGACCTCAGCACTTCCGCCACACCAGGAAGTGCTGGGGGGAAGAAGACTGGGGACACCCGGAGGGCTTCCGCCACACAGGGGCGTGTCCGCGGAGGAGTGCCGGGAAGCAGCTGGAGCCCATCTGGGCTGGTATAAAAGGGGCCACCTCCCTTCATTCGGAGTCAGGAGTCGGGTGGAAGAGGACGAGAGACGAGAGACGAGAGAGAGACAGGAGTGGAGGCGGCCAGAAGGAAGGCACTGTGAAGAGACACCTGGACTTTGGGGAATCGGTGCTGGAGGAATTGGGTTTGTGCACTAACCAAATTTTAAATGTTATAAATAAATAATGTGTCTGTTGGGTGATAAACCGTTGTCCGGTTCACGTTCCACACCCCCTTAAACAGAAAAGATGTCTTGTAGGCATTTTGCATAACTGTCCACCACTATCTAGCATCAACTGGGTGAAAATATTGACCTCTCCTCCATGCAAAGTTCCTTCAGTTGCACGATGTTTGTGGGTTTTCTTGCATGTACTTGCATGTATTTTCAATCCCCCACAGCATTTCAATTGGATTCATAACAGGACTCTGACTAGGCCAGTCCATAACCCTCCATTTCTACTTTTTGGGCCATTCCTTTGTGGATTTGCTAGTGTGTTTCAGATCTTTTTGAAAGGTCAATTTTCAGTTCAACTTCTGCTTTTGGACAGATGGCCTCATCAGCACACTTTAACTTGATGACTTTATGCTAACTAGGTCCCAAGGAGGCAAAGCAACCCCAAACCATAACATTTCAACCACATTGCCTCACAGTTGGTATGAGGTTCTTCTCCTGACATGCTGTCTTCAGGTTGCACCAAACATGTCTTCTGTTACTGTGGCGATTCAACAATACCTTTGATTCATCTATCCCGAGAACAAGAAGACCAGTTCTTTGACTATATGATCAACAACAAACTGTAGTCTTACTCTGTTCTTTTCAGACAGCAAAGGCTTTTTCCTGGCACACCTCACAGGAAGGTCAAATTTGTGCAGTCTCTCTCTGCTTGTAGGTGCATGCACTTTGACACCAAGATTTGGCAGACTCACCTGCAGTTCCCACACTCATATTTTGGTGATCTTGGAGACTTCCATTAGTATCAAACTGTCATCTCTTGATCTAAATTTTCTGGGTCAACCAATTCTGGGCAAATTACCAGTCATTTGAATTCTGTGCCACTTGAAGAGGATTTTCCTTATAGTGTAATGATTGATTTAAAATAATTTGCTACTCTTTTTAAATCCCTTGCCAAACTCATAGGCATCCACATCTTTCTTTCTGAGGGCCTTAGAAAAGTCTTTTGATTTTGTAAGTGCCTTGAGCATGGGGAAGGTGCTATATAAGTAAAAATGTATTATTATTATTATTATTATTGGCATGATGATATGACATGGTCAATAGCAAAGAGAACACCACATCCTAGAAATCTGCAGTTTAAATAAGACAGGGTCCAACTGCATACTCATCTAATCTGGAAGGCCTGATACTAATTTTATGAATTTGAAATTATGATGAATGTGATGGTGTACTTACTTTTTCCATGTCACAAACCTGATTTTATGTTAATTTAGCTTATAAGAATGAATACATGTTTGAGTATATCATCTTTATCTGTAGGTACTGTTTGCATGAAGATCTAATGTTGGCCTGTTCAGATATATAGAAGAAGTCAACAGTTTCCGTGAGGCGCACATGAATATACAGTATGTTGCATTCTGCATGTGGTTTTGTCTTCATTTTCCAAAATCAGTAAAGTCATAGCATCCAGAATACTTAAATTGTCCATCATGGCCAAAATATTTTAAGACAACTGCCCTTTCATCAGCGTGAGACAACTGGGACCTAAAGATTCAAATAGGAGACTTACAATTAATTAAAGTTTTTCCAGGACATGTAAATATATGCTAAGGATGGTATACTTACATTAAAGCATTATCAACAATCAAATATGTCGCACTCATTTTGAACACTCCTAAGGCAAACAACTGACTTTCATTCACCAATCCATCCATCCATTTTCTAACCCGCTGAATCGGAATACAGGATTTTAAAAGTTTTATTTTAAATGCTATGGGTTTACTGACTTTGCGCATTTTCACATTTAACACCATGAAGCTACAGTAAAGACAAATGGCCTGCTCTGCCTATGTTTAAAATATTTTATGGAAGCCTTTGGGCTTTATGAAAATATGGCAGGTTTCTGGCCTTGTTCCACGGTCACACAGAGCTCTGCATGAGCTCGCAGCAGACGGCCAGTTGTCCACTGCCTTCACAGTATAGCTTGGCTCAGGAGAAAGCTGGTACCTTGGGCCTGTCATTTGAATGTGGTCAACCAAGCATTATTTTGGTTAAGAACAGAAATTTCTTATACATTGTCATGTCTACACTGAAATTAGCTAAGGGCATATGGCACACATAGGTTGTCAGCTTGTTCTTTAAGCATTAATACATTGCATTAGGAGTTTCCAATATATGATATATTTTTTTCTCTAAACTCAATTTTCAATTACAGAGTCATGGAAAAACTATTTTGGCATTAATGGTCACAAGACAGTACAGGAATGAAGAAAAGGAAGGCAGTCCTTTATAGGTCATAGTGCGAGTACTCATACCCCTAAGTTTAGAACTAGCAAATTAATCTAAAATATACATCTTTTGGATGTGGGACAAAACCAGACATGCAGGAAAAACTGAGAAAAAGAGAATGTGCCAGTTCAACACAGACAAACAATTGTGCTACAAGTAACCTCCTCCTGTGAGGATGCTGTAGCCTGCTAGTGACTGATGTGCTTCATTCCTTCTGCAGGTGCTCTTCTGTAGAGCAGAATGCACTTTACTTTCATAAAACACACATCCCATTACATCTCTCGAGGTTCAGCTTGCATCCACTCAACTCAGTTAATCATCTGGGGTATCTAATTTGCCAACAGAGTGGTATTTCATGCTGAAAATTAAAATTCACATCTGTATGTGAAGATCCCTGAGGAATGATCCTTAGCTATGGACTAGCGTATCTCAAGCTTCAAAAATCTTCAGATGATGAAGTTACAGGATGTTAATTGGCAGCTGTATGCTTGGCTAAAGATGAATGAGCACTGCTTTGTGCAGGAGAGCCCTGTGGTGGACTGACCCTCCATCTAACCTTTTTACCCATTGTGTGCCAACGTGATCAGAAAGGCCCCCACAAGCACCTTGAATATTGAGAATATGAAATTAATGAATGTGTGATATGTTGCCGTTTTCTCCACTGCACCAACAGCTCTGCAGGAAAAGCCACTGTACATCAAATGATTTGTGTTAAGGCTCATTTTGAACGACCTGTGGGACATTCCATGCATTTGATGTCATTAATTTCCAGTGTTTAGGGTCCCAGGCTCTATCTTCTATTGTAACTTAGTACATCTTTAGAATTAATATTAAAATACTTTTAATAATCCTGTAAGTTACCTTGAAATCTTTGTGTCTGCTGATTAAAGGGTAATATTATATTATAAAAAATGAACTTTGTCACTTTAAACTGCTGCCACTGTTTTGAACATATTGGAAAAAGCAACCGACAGTGCCTAATAGTCTAATATATTTCTCAAATGTACAAAGTAAAATATTGTGGTCAATTGCTTCATAATAATACATTTATTTATGTACCACATTTCATACATTGAATGAAGCTCAATATGCTTTACAAAAAATGAAAAATGACATTGATCACCGGCTGTGCTTACATCTAATAACTGCAGAACTTACAGTGGAGGAGAGCTATCCATCATTAGTCACTTTGTTTCTGTGTTCTGACCCTGTGCTAAAGCCTTGATTTTTAAAACAAATCAAAAAATAGGCTTCAAAATTTAATGTTAGAGTTTTTTTCTTTTTAGTCAACAGAAAAAATGGATTTCAAAACTGCTCCATAATTTAAAAGGTAATAAGTTTATATTACATTTGAGTGTAAAGTCAGCACCTTTCAAGAAATCAGGAACAACGCTTACAAATAAGACGTTAAATAGAAAAATCACATTACCAGGAACAACACAGGGGGATTTTAGCAGTTTTCCTAAATCTAATGGAAAACATTTAGGTTTTATTTTGGAGATCGTAATTATTAAAAAATTCAGTTAATCAGATATTCATGGAAATAGATTTTGTCAATGTTTTGCCTTATCCTACTGTCAGACAAGGAAGCTGATTGCACACTCTGTATCCTAGCTTTTGAAATTTGTAATTTAAGAAATCTAAAATGTTGGCAAAAAAAATATTTTTTATTACTCAGATTAGCAAGTGGACTGAGTTGTTTAATGGGCCTTCCTGTCCTTCTCAATGTTATAAGTCAAGCAGACTGGTCAACTTATTTTTAAGGAACTCAAATAAAAGGGAATGTTGGACCACCTGTAAACTTCAACTACATTTGATTTAACTGGAGCCACTTTACTCGTGGTTACTAAGAAGATGATCAAAGCTGGTTGCACAGTGTGAGCACTAAAGGAAGTCTCGGACCTCGCAATCCCCAGACACAACTGCACTCCATGTAAGTGCTGGGTTCAGAAGATGTTTTTGTATGAAGAAAATCCTTCTATCAGGCTTGTTCTTTAAACCAGCACAAACACAATTCATTTTTCTTATTTCTCCACCCCCAGCCCCAGGTGAGCTTTATCTTGCTCATTTTCTAACTCTGACTTGCCTGGGTGAAGTGGAATGGCTTTTATTCATTAGATCCAGAGGGTACATTTGTTGCGACAGCATTCCACACAGGAAGCACATCTGATTCATGCCAAACCTCTGCAAAATAGGGTAGTCCTTTCCAGCAGCACCCTCTTGTGGTACTCAAGGACCCCAGTAACAGTGTCCTCCAGAACTACAACTCTCATGCACTCATGCAGGTGTCCAAACACTGGGGGAATACCTGGCTTGGAAGGCAGTCTCCCTCTGTTCATCCGATATCCCTGCCTCCTAATTAAGGCAGGAAACAGCACCAATTGCAGTTGGCTATCCATCAATTATAATGCCCTCTCAGCCTAGTTTGGGATGCCAGTCCATCCATGTCCTCCATCACAACAGCTAGAGGTAGAATGCTGAAATATGAAAAAAAATAAAAAACAGAAACAACAGGCCGGTTAAACTGTATAGTAAATACCTAAAAAGAATGATTAATTTTAGATGCTGAAACAATACAAATAATTTAATAATATGAACAAACATATACAATTAAAGAAAATCTCCACCAAAAGTTACATTTTTCATATGTTTCTGAAAACATCAGACAAACTGTATTATGCATGTCAAACCCAAAAATAAGCCAACACTTAAGTGTCTCAAAAAACAAAAAATCTGCTGAAATTTGAGTGATCCTGACCAAGTCACTTAACCCACCTCTGGACCCAGGGCTGACTTAATGTATTGGAAATGGCCAGGGGTCCCAGGTGCATAGGGGCCCACATTGTTTCTGATGCCTATGTATGTTTCTGTTTTGCTACCAAAACAGAGGCCCCAGTGCACTGCTTTGCCTTGGGGCCTATGATGCTGTTAGGATGACTCCACTTGACCAATTTAAAAACACTATATGTAAAGGACTGCACTGCCATCTGTTCTTGTTATTCTCCATGGATGAATGTATCAACCAAATATATGAAACCAAACCAATGAAGTCAAAACCAGAGATTCATTCACAATTTACATTTGAACTAACAAATGCTCTTCTTCAGCCATCGACAAACGAGTGAACTCAAGACAAGCACATTTCAGCTCTTCTGCACATCATTTTCACATTTTTTCACATCCACAGAGCAGCAAAGCGTGTACTGTTTGTAGAGAGATAGCCAAAGCATGCAGCCTGATTAAACACTGTTTTACAATAATAGAAGCAATGGACTTCCACTGAACAGACAGACTGGAATGAAAATCTACAGCAAGAGTGGCTCTCTGGGAGATGAGACTCTGACTCATACAGTATAAATAAATGAATTATGTACCAATAGTATAAATATCAGAGTACTACTCTATTATACCTTTAAAATGTATTGGGCCATTTTGCTTCAACTATAAATTTCTGATGTTTTTCATCTAAGTCTGTTTCCCAGTGGATCATCAAGGGGGGCTATCTATTGATGGACAAGATATTCTCATCTCTTCTTTTTTGCCAGATCTCACTGCTGATTTATCCATCCATCCATCCATCCATTATCAAGCCTGTTTAATTCAGCTGAGTAACAGAGAGCATGAATTTTACTTTATAGCCATTGGAAAATTAATGGCTTACTTTAATATAAATATTCCAGGCTGGGACAGTGGGCCACACTGCTGCCTCTTAGATCCAGTACCCTGTAATCAAATCTCACTACTTACATAAACATTGATAGACATATTACTTTTTCATCATTGTTGTTGCTGCTTTAGAACATACTACATTCAGTCTTATGATAAAACTACAAAGTCAGTTACAAATCCTTGTGGTTCTGGTTACAAGTAAAATTAAATGGTTCCTGCCATTTGAAAAAGTGCTAGTGCTCCATACATTCATAATGTTTGAACATCTGCCTTTTAAAAACTATTTTTAAAAGTTATGGCAACTATCCCTCCAATAAACTGAGTGAAGCATTGATTGTTTCTACACTACGAAAGCTCTAAATAAAATTAAATTTAAGTGACTATTTGACTGCAACCATCCAGGTATCTTTGTCATTCATAATGTGAGCAGTGAAGTATCAAAATCAAAATAAAAAGTCAGCCTGCACTAGCCCACTAAACAGAGTCTCAGATCCTTCCAGAAAGCAGAATTAACCTTTAGTCAGAAAGGAAAAAACAGAAAGTTGTTAATCTCTTAAATTTACAGTGACACTAACATAACCCAGTGACTGAAGCAAAGTTCAACTCTGTAATACCCAAAAAGGGAATCTCACAAGGCACACTATCAAAACAAGAATCTACAAACCCTAATCAGAAAAAGTTGGGAGATGTACAGAAAAATGCAAAAAAACTCTTAAATTTATTTGACTTTTATTTCATTGCAGACAGTATGAACCCACTATATTTCATGTTTTGTCTGGTGAGCTTCAATTTATATGTTAATACAGATCTATTCCTTCATTTCGGGCCTGCAATACATTTAAAAAAAAATGGGAGGAAATTAGGGCCTGTAATGAGGTAAACAAATTAAATAATTATATGATTTCATACAGCTGATGTCAGCAGGTGATTGTAATCGTGATTTGATACAAAAGCAGTATCCATGGAACGCTGAGTCTTTGAAGAGCAAAATGGGTAGATGACCTCCAGTTTGTCAACAAATGTGTGAGAAAATTATTGAAATGTTTAAAAACAATGTTTCTCAAAGAAAGATTGGAAGGGATTGGTTATATTTCTCCCTCCTCAGTGCCTAGTATTATTATATGATTCAAGGAATCTGAAGGAATTTTAGTGCATACAGCTCCGATCTCTCAGACAGCACTGCATGAAGAACCATCATTCGTCAATATCTGATATAGCCACGTAGCCAAGGGATTACTTTGGCAAACCTTTCTCAAGGACTACAGTACAAAATGACATTCACAAATGCCACTTAAAACTTCACTGGGCAAAAAAGAAGACTTATGCTAAGCATGTCCAGAAACAGCGTCAACTTCTCTGGGTTCAGAGGCATCTGGGATGGACCATCACACAGTGGCTTGTGGTTACACAAATCAGTATTCCAGATCTTCTTTGGAAGAAATGGATGCTGTGTGCTCCAAACCATCCAGACTCTTATCAGCAACAAGTCCAAAAGACAGGGTCTGTCATGGTATGGGGTAGTATCAGTGCCCTTGGAAAAGGTAATTTATACTACTGTGATGGCAGCATTAAGGCAGAAAAGTACATTGAGATTTTAGTGCAATGTATGCTGCTTTCAAGACAACATCCTTTCAACGAGAAAATGAAAAAGCACATTCTGCACACATCACAAAGGCATGACTGTGGAAGAAGAGGGTAAGGGTACTGGACTGGCCTGCCTGCAGTCCTGACCTGTTTCCAATCGAGAATGCATGGAGAATTTTGGAATGTAAAATGTGACAATGATGACCCCATATTGTTGCACACCTTAAGATGTGCTTGCAGGATGAATGGGACAAAATAACACCTGAGACGCTTCATTGTTTAATATCCTCAGTCCCAAAACATCTTTCAAGTGTTGTGAGAAGGAATGGCAACATTAGAAAGCGTTGAATGCTTTACTGTCCCGATTTTTTGGAATGTATTGCAAGCTTGAAATGCAGTAATGGAAGTGTATTAAGAAATGAAATGAAGTTGACCAGACAAAACATGAAATACCTTGGGTTCATACTTTCTGCAATTAAGTCAAATTAAATTAAAGAATCACTGCATTTTTATTTGCATTTTCCATACCATCCAAACTTTTTCTGATTTGGGATTGTAGAACAAATGATTTATGTAGATGATAATTTTCTTATCTGTCCAAGTGAATTGACACTCCCACAATACCAAAAAATAGCTTCTATTGTTAGGGACTTTGTGTCTGATTATATCTATAGAAAACAGTTTTGCAGCCATCCCCCAAATTTCATGATGTAAGCGGTGAAAATACTTGGCATGATGAAACTTACAGAAATTACCAACATGCTGTCACACTATATCTAGATTTCGAGGTTTCGGGCAAGGCCTCGTGAGATTCAGTTGTGGATCACTTTTATTTTCATGATAGAATGGCTTGTGTGTTCCAAGTAGCCTAAGAGAGATACAAAAGCAACTTGCAGAAAAGACCACATTAATTGAGTAAATATCAGCCTGGGGGACTCTTTCGAAACAAGTGTTGTAGGAAAAGGTTATAAAATTGACTACCATAAGTTAAGAGCTATGAACAAAAAATCCTCAGTTACATAAGCCTAATATCACTTAAACAAAATTCATCAAACAACGGAGCCTTTAAACGTTTCTTAAAAACATTGTGGGAGTCATAAGGTCAAAAGAAGGCCGGCAGGTCATTCCACTACCAATGAGCTTCATGTGAAAAGAGTCTGGATTGAAATTTGATGCCACCAAATGCCACTCATCAGAAGACCAGGGTGAGCAAAACGCAGCACAGAACCTCACAAGTGTACAAATTAGTTGGTACCCTTGCAGCTCTTTAAAAAAAGTGCTGAATGCCTTCAAGTATTCACTCTTGAAAAGTGATTAAATGAATAGTAGTTATCCCATGTATACCTGCATGCATATGATATATCATCAAGAAAAGCTAAGCAAATGTTAAAAGAGAAAAATTATTGCTTATTGTACAAGGATCTTCTAAAATGGCCTAGACACATTTGTTGGTACTGCTAGAAAATATCATAAACAACTGCATTAAAGCAAGATAGATACTTTATTAATCCCCAAGGGGAAATTCACATACTCCAGCAGCAGCATACTGATAAAAACAATATTAATTAAAGAGTGATAAAAATGCAATGCAAGCTAAAAAATGCAAGGAGAGAGTGCAAGGCAGGTATAACTGTCTATAATATCTTGTATAGTGTTAAAGTTTAAGGTGGAATTAAAGAGCCGCATAGTGTGGTGGAGGAACGATCTCTTCAGTCTGTCAGTGGAGCAGGACAGTGACACCAGTCTGTCACTGAAGCTGCCACTCTGTCTAGAGATGATACTGTTCAGTGGATGCAGTGTATTCTCCATGATTAGCAGGAGCCTGCTCAGCGCCTGTTGCTCTGCCACAGATGTCAAACTGTCCAGCTCTGTGCCTACAATAGAGCCTGCCTTCCTCACCAGTTTGTCCAGGCGTGAGGCGTCCCTCTTCTTTATGCTGCCTCCCTAGCACACCACCGTGTAGAAGAGGGTGCTCGCCACAACTGTCTGATAGAATATCTGCAGCATCTTATTGCAGATGTTGAAGGACGCCAGCCTTCTAAGCAAGTATAGTCGGCTCTGTCCTCTTGCACAGAGCATCAGTATTGGCACTCCCAGGTATTTATAAGTCTGTACTCTCTGTGCACAGTCACCTCTGATAAGCACGGGGTCCGGGAGGGGCCTGGGCCTCCTAAAATCCACCACCAGCTCCTTGGTTTAGCTGGTGTTCATTTGTAAGTGGTTTGAGTCACACCATTTAACAAAGTCCTTGATTAGGTCCCTATACTTCTCCTCCTGCCCACTCCTGATGCAGCCCACAATAGCAGTGTCGTCAGTGAACTTTTGCACGTGGCAGGACTCTGTGTTGTATTGGAAGTCCAATGTATATAGGCTGAACAGGACCGGAGAAAGTACAGTCCCCTGTGGCGCTCCTGTGCTGCTGACCACAATGTCAGACCTATAGTTCCCGAGAAGCACATACTGAGGTCTGTCTGTAAGATAGTCCACAATCCATGCCACCATGTATGAATCTACTCCCATCTCTGTCAGCTTGTCCCTAAGGAGCCGAGGTTGGATGGTGTTGAAGGCGCTAGAGAAGTCCAGAAACATAATTCTTACAGCACCACTGCCTCTGTCCAAGTGGGAGAGGGATTGGTGTAGCATATAGATGATGGCTTCCTCCACTCCCACCTTCTCCTGGTATGCGAACTGCAGATTGTTGAGGGCGTAGCGGACCTGTGGCCTCAGGTGGTGAAGCAGCAGCCGCTCCATGGTCTTCATCACATGTGACGTCAGAGCGACAGGCCGGAAGTCATTCAGCTCACCAGGACGTGATAACTTTGGGACTGGGGTGATGCAAGATGTTTTTCAAATCCTCGGGACTCTCCCCTGTTCCAGGCTCAGGTTGAAGATGCGCTGTAGGGGACTCCCCAGCTCCAACACACAGGCCTTCAACAGTCATGGCGATACTCTGTCTGGACCCACTGCTTTGCTGGCACGAAGTCTCCTCAGCTCTCTGCTTACCTGGACTGCTGTAATTGTGGGTGGGGGGAAACTCTCTCCTATTGCTGGTATCAGCAGATGTCTCACTGAGAGCTACAGGAATTGTTGGTGTGCAGTGACTTTCTCTAAATGTTATGCAACAGAATATTAGATTAAGGATCCCCTCATTTCTATCCATGCCATTTATATTTGTGTTATTATTTGAAATATTTTTTTGAAACAAAACTCTAAAGCAAAGTCTGATTTGTGTTAAATACGGAATAAACAACCATGGGTACCAAATATTTCTGTCAGTTTCAGTTTTAGTTTTGACAATTGTGGGTACTTCTTTTTTCGTGGAGGGGTACCAACATATTATATTACACAGGTGCTGCTCCATTGAATATTCTGTAGGCAAGCAACAAGGATTTGAACTTAATATGTGCCACTACAGAAGCCAAAGTAGTGATCTGAAAAGAGTAGTGATGTGCCTGGCTCGGCTAGTTGAACACCAGACGTGCCGCTGCATTTTTAATCATCTGTAGTGGCCAATAAGCATTCTTTTACTAAATGTAGTTCTATAATAATGACTAATTGGTTAGTGGAGTGAAGAAGAACAGGAAGACTTAACTATTAAAATGATACCAGAACACTACAGACTGCAAAAGATTTGGATATATTCAAATTGACCACTAGAGGGCAATGTAACAGTAGAACATACACATAAATGGAACAGAATGGAAATCCTGTGAACGAAACAAAAATTAAATAAACCTTGATTGGGTATTTTCAGTCTAATTGTTTTTTTCAGTTCCTGAAGGTATTAAAATGAAAATATGGAGTCTCCTTTACTATCAGACCCACTATGATTTAAGCTCCCTGTCACTCTCCTGTCTTGAAAATAAAAGATTTTAGTAAAACTTACAAAAGCGTTAGTATAAAGCACCTTTCGATCCTCCTTACTCTGCTATTTAATCGTTTACCTGCAAACTAGGTGTATTAGCCAATTCGTCCGCAGCATGTTGCTGTCAGAATCATTCCGCGTTAGTAATGCATAACTGTACGACAACTGTTCGTTTATTTTACCAGATTTAAAGATCGCACTCTTACATCTCAAACACTTTTTCCGGCTACAAAAGTTAAAAAAGAATAGCTTCATTAAACTGACACTTAGTTTTGGCATGTAATGAAGGAAAGAGAAAATGAAATACGATAATAAAAAAAAATTAACTGCTAGCCTGCATCGCAGTAAAACCGAGTAGTTGTATCCAAGCGATTGACAACAAATTCGAGGAAGATGAACAGCTTCGGGCGTCAGACACGCCCATTTTAAAGAACGCGCTACCGGAAGTGATTCGTGGTTGCTGGAGAAGCCGTTTCCATGGTGAGTAAAAATGGCGGCTCGAGGTAAGAAAGTAGCTCTTAACGGCTTTGCACTAGTTTTGTGGTTTTATACACAGAGTATGTAGGCGGGAGGGAGATAGAGATAGAGAGAGAGAGAGAAGGACAGTATGCTTTTCAACACTTAATTCAATTATGTGAATATGTGTTTGAATTTGTTACAGTGTATCTGTGTTATTTCAAATGTATGTATGGTATTTACTGTTAGAATATAACGTTGAATTGTATTATTTTTTTCAGGGAAGGGCATTCCAATTGTATCCTTTCATATGATTAAATACTTTATTGTGATTTTCTTTGTAGAATATATGCCTAATTAGAAATCAGTGTTTGTTGGTCTGTTCATAAAAAGGATTATCTCACACTTTGCCATATGTGGAATATCGTCCGGTTTACGGCGACCCTAAAATATCAGCCTTGTCACAACGTCAGGATGCTGTTGTACTCGCTCATCCACAGCTGTGTGCCATCTTTCACTGATAACGTTCAATTGGCAGCGCTGCTTGTGTCAATTCTTTGCCAGCTTTTGTAGACAGCCTTGCATAGATAATAAGCTGCTGGGCTCGACAATCTCCCAAACCGATTCGTAGCGCTGTTTAACCTGTGGATATTCCAGGTGTTGAAACATGTAAAGAACTGTACGGTGGCAGTGATCTGGCAATAAGCGTCAGGTAATAAAAATATAATCGCAGATCATCTGGGTACCTACTCCTGCCTGTTATAGGATTCTGTATTATTCATTTAGCTGCAGATTGCTTTTTATAAATCAGAAATTGCAGTGCTGCATTGTACAGTATACGAGATCGTCTTTTCCTTACATATGTCCAACAGTTATCTTCAGCGCCATTGGAGTTTTTGTTCTTTCTCAATACCTGGTATTTCACCTGCTACTTCATTGCTGAGATACTGATGTTTATTTACAAAGGTAATTAAGTTTAAAAATGTGGTATAATATGGGAATACTTAAACTGCATTAAACTATTTCCAACAATGTTTAGAAACTCACTTTTCCATTTACATGTAATTGCTAAAATCTGCATCAAGGGTTCAAGTCCAACACCCAGTTGTGTTGAGCCCATGTGGAGCGTGCTTGTTCACTACATGGGTTTTCTTGTTGCATATCCAAAGACATTAAAGTTAGGTTATTTGGTGATTCCATTTTGTCCTTGTATGAGTATATGCATGTGTGGACCCTGTAAAGGACTGGCACCATCTAGAGATGTTTCCTGTCTTGCTCCCAGTGCTGCTTGGGTGGGCTACAGATGGTTTGAGAATCTTCTTGCTTATTATTGTGCTGGAGAGTGGCAACATTTTGCCTGTTTTTTGGACATGCAAATGACAATTTCACTGTACTACTAGTACTGTATGTTAAGCTGTTTGCAGTGTTAATGGTTATATTGGAATTTTGAAACTGTAGTTTATGCATGCTCATTATAGGTAGGTGTGCAAGTGTATCCAGTTACACAGGTCAAATGGCACAGATTTATCACAGAGACACTATTTCTTGATTTATGTAATGTCAAAAGGCTGTAAAATGCGTTGTATTACAAAAATACTGGAAATGTGCTGTTATAGTTGTTGTATGATATACAGCACAGATGATTCTGATTTTAAAATGTTCCCAAAAGTGTAATTTTATTACTTGCATAATAAAATATGCATATATTTACAAAGTAGTTGTTTTTATAACTTTTGTTTTATGAACAAAATTGTAGAAAGTAAATTTACCTTCAGTTTTGTTATATTTATAAATATGTGAAGAGTGTTATACAAGAATAAACTACATTTTAAATACTGGATTTGCATTGTGCACCTTCCACTGTAATGAAAAAGATTTAATTTTATGATATGACTTAGTAAGGGTCCTTCTGCTTTGTTTCTTGCCTATAGATGTCAGAAGGCAACATAGCAGGGCTACCAATCATTCAAGTCTGTATACAAATTCATTATATTGTTGCTGTATTTTTCCTCCATGAAGTGATAAAGCAGTGCTCTTGTTGTGCAGATCAAAACTATTTTCTACTGAACCTATTCCAATCCCTCAAAATAGGCAATTTGTTTAAAAGAGGATTTTATTTTAATGAAAAAAACAACAGCCTTTTGTATCTGTGCCATCAAAGTATTGTGCAAGTTGCACCAAGTCTTTACCAACCACATTACAGAGACTACACTCTTTACACACAAGTGTAATACATTTAACTGTTTGTCCTTGCTTAGTAGCCGTTGGGATCACATCCAGCTTGCTTTACTTTGAGGCACAGTTTCATTTAGCCGAGGGGATTAAACACAAGTGACATCCACACAAGCTTTTGTCCTGACAAATTGTAATATCAGTCAAATAAGCCTATGCTTATATTTTCCCCATGTTTCTCCATTGTCTGGTTGGAGAGTGGAGCATTCATACACACATTTGTCTTGTATCTTTTGCTTTTGTTTTCAGCTTTAGCAGCATTTTCTGATAATGAATTTTGATACATTTCTGCAGCATATGTATCACTGTCTGTGAAGACAGCAGACACTGTATGATTAGCCTTGTACAGCTTGTATAGCTAAAATGGCAGAACAGGATATGTTGTACTTAATTTATGTCCAATGTACCTTGCTGTATTTGTCAGCACTCAGATAGATGAAATCCTTTTCATCTGTGTATTTAAAAACAGCAAAAACCAGACCCATTTGTCTTTTTTTTTACTGTGCTCTTCTGGACAGTTTTGATTACACTTTGGTCATTTGCTAACTCCATTTTTTAAATATGCTTTTAGTCGCTGGTTCATATAAACAACATCATTCAGTAAGTAATGGCATTTTAAATGGATTTTTAATAGAGAAACAAAACATTACTTTCAAAATGTAAAGTTTTATGTTCATAATTAAAGGGCCAGGATATTCAAATGGGGTTTTATTGAACATTATAGAGAATTTGCCATCCTACATTTGTCCAGTGATCTCAGTTCTGGCCCCCCATTACCACAGCTTTCATGTTAGGTCCTACAGTTTGTTAATCCCAATGTACAGCCCTGCTCACCTTAAAATTGGTTGTATTCTAATTATTGCACATGGCATACATTTTACAGTATACTGTATATTAAAAGTAAAACAATTAGACTATAAACAATTCAAACCAACCAAATCCAATTTAAGGTCACAGGGGCTAAGAACCTATACTGTGTAAGAAATAGCCCGACCACAGACAGACATGACAACGCAGTATCCACAACACACACATTTATTTACAATAAATACTTACATGTATTTACACAGTCCAGTCCTTGGTTCTCCTGGCCCCCTCCACTCCTGTCTTGCTATCTCCATCCTTTTTCCACCTGACTGCAGCTCCTTGATTGGAGTGAGGCGGCCCCATTTATCCCATTCCAGATGTGCTCCAGGTGCGTGATGATGGATGTCCGGCAGCACTCCCCAGTGTGGTGGAAGTGCTGCCCTTGCACCGAGAAGCACTCCGGGCATAAACCATCCCTGCTCTGTCAGCACTTCCTGGTGTCCCAGAAGTGTTGTCCCCCAGGGTTCCCGGGTACCCAGGGAAAAGAAGTGCCGCTCTCCTGGTTCCTCCTTCCTCCAGGTGTCCCGGTGGGGCAGGGTTCCTGGCCGTCTATCACAACTGACAGCATTGGACACAAAGTAGGAGCCAGCCTACTTTTTTCAAAGATGTTGTGTCAGTAATTTTTTTTTAATTCCGTGGTTTCCCAATCTTCCCACCCTATGTCTAATTCTGTTGACAAGAGCATTAGTTTTATGAGGCAACAGTGACATCAAGTGACAACAAGTTTATTCTGGTGCTTTGCTACTATTGTGTTTTGTATATGATAATCTCTTTTGTATTTGATAATAAAATGATTATTTTGTATACTTTGGACTTCACTGGTGTAAATCTGGGTATAGAGAGTCAGTATGAACCCATAAACACCACCATGTATTATTGCATGACTCTGCAAATCTGCACTGCTTTATTTGAAAATATGGAAAGGCCCATTTAGTGGTATCAGTGGTAGCCTGAGATCAGTGGGAGCCTGTATGAAGAATATTGTGTAATCAAAGAATTAAGGCAAAGGTTAAAGGTAAAGTTTTAAAGATAGTATTAAATCCAGCAATGATGCATTTAGCAGAGACATCGGCAGTAAAGGGATTGCAGGAGTTAGCTGTGTCATTTAAGTTAGCTATGTCAGAAATGAGAATGTGGAGCTGGATATGTGGAGTTAGTAAAAAGAACAGAATAAGAAATGAGATAATCAGAGGTACAACAAACGTGGGAGAAATATCTAGGACAGTACAGGAATGTAGGTTGAAGTGGTATGGATAAGTCATGAGGAGAGACAAATAATAAATAAATAAATGTTGGCAAATGAGTGATGGAAATTGAAAGTGCAGGGGAAAAGAAAGCAAGGGATGTCAAGGTGGAGGTGGATGGATAAATGAAAAGAAGAATGAAAAGGGCCTGACTGGCAAGAAGGTGCATGACCAAGCTGTTTGGAGAAGGTTGATCGAGCACAATGACCCCAAATAGAAGTGGGAAAAGATGAAGAAGAAGAAGTGAAAAGAAAATTTGCTGTGCATTTGCTAGGCAATTCAAGTATTTTGTGAATGTTTTTCTATTCTGTACACCTAATATATTATTGAAATGTTTATACAGCTTGTAGTCTGACCTTGATTTGCAGTTTTGTTGACATTAGTTATGAATATTAATGATATGTGAAAGTAACCACATATGGTCTCACACATTTATTGTTCTTCTTAACTACAATATTTGATTTGTATACATTTTACAAACAGTTCTGATAAAGGCTAGCATAAGAAAGAATAAAATTACTATGAGAGTACAGTTTGTTTAAACACGAACCAAAAGTATAGTAGCACTAGGCAACGTATGTTGGTTCTAAGCAAAACTATGTCATATTTCTATAATCGGTCGACAGTTCGTTAAAAAAAGAGATACTGGTCTTCTCTGAACATATTTGCACGTTAGCTTAAGGAGATCTTAATATTTGTATTTACAGTACATTCTTAAAGCTCCTGCTTCAGAAGAAATTAAAATAGTAAGATCAAATCATATGTGCCTTGATAAGTCTGAATTATCTGACTGTCTCACACACCAATATGTGTTTTTTACGAGATTATGAAATCTTATTCATGGAGAACATTTTGCATTTCTATATGAATTTATTGATTTCCTGCTATTAGAAGAGTGCAGTTTATAACTTTGTAAGTACTGTATGTCTTCATCCATCCATCTCCTAAACCCACTTCATTCTGAGAAGATTTGGGGAAAGCTGGAGCCTATCTTAGCAAACCTGGGATGCAAGGCAAGAAAAATGTCTTGACATTGTGCCAGTTTATTGCAGAGTAAACAAAAGACACACACACACTATAGGGCCAATTTAACTTCACCAATCCATCTAACCTGCATGCTTTTGGACTGTGGGAAGAAACCGGACCAGCAGGAGGAAACCCAGGTGGACATGAGAAGAACATGGAAACTCCAAACAGGGCTGACCGAGTACATGAACCATGGCCTCCTTGATGCAAGGCAGCAATACTATCACTGCATCCTATTATATGTCTTTTTTTCCTCAAGCATAAAGTTTCTCTTGTTAAGCAAGCTAGAAAACCCTCTAGTGGTTCCTAGTGTCCCTGCATCTTTAATCCTACAATTGCACTTAAAGGTCCTGGTCCTTCAATGCAACTCCCCAGCTGCCTAATCTGACAGAGAAAGAGAGAGAGTTCATGTACACTCTATTGGCACCTGGAGAGGTTATCATCTCTGGTGTTTCTTCTTTGGTCTCACTATCTTTTCAATGAGAGATGTAAGGTATCCTGACATGTGGCTGGCATCTAGAGACTGAATTGTAAATTTACTCTCAGGCCATAAATCTCTCTGCTTGGTACCCTTCCAAGGCATGCAGCACACATACAGGGCATATGTACCCCAGACTGCCCCTGTATTGCCACACTGACTTTTCCTCTTTCAGTGGCAATTTCTCTCTGTTTGTCTCTCTCTCAGTCATATAGTTGGGCCAAGCCCTGCTTTATGACATCCTGGTGGTCTGATGACCCCTTGCCAGCCAGATCACAGAAGGCCTGTACTGGAAATTAGTGTATAGCATGCTTACCTTATAAATGGAAGTGAACTTAACACAAAGAATTGAATTTAATAAAAAATGTAAATCTGTAAAACAAAAGGCCTAAAGGTAAATATAGGCAAAACAAGGTGATAGTATTCATAGCATATTTATCTGACATATTGCAAACTGCAGTCAGCGACGTGTATCTTAATAGTGTGGCAAAAGCATGCTGGATACATCAACTCTGTATTCTTGTTTTGTGGTCTGACGTGCTGCAGTGACCGATACATTTTAATATGTCATGGTTTTCAAACAAAATGCATAACATGCTTTTCATTAATGTAAAGAGACAGTTTGTGATATGTTTCCTACTTAATGTTAACTTGTTACACATATTGTTTAATATAAAAATAAAATATTTTCTATTAGTTTATTTTGGTTTTCTTAACCAGGGTGTCTTATTTTAATGACTGTTTAATCAATCATATGAGGTTGACTAGCTAGTACATCAGTGTATTGGCACACAGGATTCTATGTGTTGAATGTATTGGTTTAATTTTCCTTTTAAGAATGTATTTTTTTGAAAAGCTACCTGTAAACATTAGATTCAAAAATCATGTATTGGTTCAAAGATAATTTCTTTTCATCTAGACTAACCCTTAAATACAACTAAATTCATATTTCTGATTTTGGGTAGCTTTGTGCAATGAGAATTTCATAGTAACTGATAGTAAATTATCAAACCATGTTAACCCAATTCCTGGCAACATACCTACCCACCTCCATTTCCTCCCCCTCTGTTTAGGGGTTATACACGTAGATAGCTTTTAATGGTTTATTGAGCAGAGACCGTTGCTGTTAATGGCTTGTTTTTGACTGGGAGGAATTTTTTATTTTTATGTATTGCTGCAAGTTTGCATTTATATAACTGTATGTTAACCTTGTATTTTTTTTTTTAACTTGCACTGCTTTTTTATTGCTGTTTAATTAATATTGTTTTTATCAGTATGCTGCTGCTGGAGTATGTGAATTTCCCATTGGGGATTAATAAAGTTTATCTATCTATCTATCTATCTATCTATCTATCTATCTATCTATCTATCTATCTATCTATCTATCTATCTATCTATCTATCTATCTATCTATCTATCTATCTATCTATCTATCTATCTATCTATCTATCTAATGTATGACAGGTAAATTGTTATTGAAAAGGTTACCTACACTGCAAAAAAATTAAATCTAATCCAAGTAAAAGTATTTAAATAATTACATTAAATCTAGTTTCCTTATTTTAAGAATTATTGGCTTATCCAAAAATTTGTGTTTATGATTATATAGCTTACTTTAATAAATCTTGTCAAGTAAATTTTACTTACCCTTTGGGCAGATTTTTTTTTAGCTTAATAAAGTATAGAAGCAAAACAACTCCCATTTAAAGGTTTTTGTATATGCATGTTTTGCAGTGTAGGGCGTTTAAGGACTGCTTGTATTCTTGCAAAAACTTGATCAGGGTCCATCTCATGGCCAGTATAAACTGCAAGTACAATGTATGAAAAGCCAGTGTTGTTCAGATTACACCTTTCTGCTTTTCACCAATTTGATTAATTATTACAATCATTAAACAACTGTTCAATTCATACCACACAACCTAAATAAAGCTGCCAGTAAAATATTGCAGGAATAAACTGGAAGTATCATATCTTGCTAAAAAAAGAGTATACCCTCCTTCTCAACTGTGCTGAAGAGGATTAATATTTTAATGAGTGTAAATCTATTGAAGTGCATTTACAAGGGTGATAATATTGTGTAGCTGTATTCACACTGATTTATTTTTGATTATGTCCAGAGACACACATTCTGACACCCAGATCATAATACCAGTCAAATCATGTTGACAGATGACTAAAATTTGTAAATCAACCAAATGGAACCAAAATTTTGACCATATCGCAATACTTTCTGATCTGTGATGGACTGGGATCAGGGTCTGTTCCTGTCTTGCACCCTATGCTAGCTGGGATAGCCTCCAGCACCCGCAAGCAAACCCTGTTCAGGATTAAGCATGTTAGAAATTGACTGACTGAGAGTACTTTTCTTAATGTATGTGGCAGGGGTAATGTTTGAATCAAACAAAGAAGAAACCCTCTTTGGCATCTACATGCATCTACACCCAGTCTAGCCCTGAGCATCGTCAAATAGTTTGTTTATTGTAGACATTGGGAAAGAAAGCTTAAAAATAATTCTTGATTAGATGAGTATAAATTAAACAAGTAAATATGCAAACTAAATCTACAAGTTAAATGAATATGTGAGTCTACTGTAATTACTGCCAAAAGTAGGCCCTTGATTAATATACTGGCTGTATATATGGAGGATCATTATTTGTTAAGAGGGTTGATCAGTTTTGAAAAATTGATTCAGTTGATAGCCTTGCTTTAGGTTAAAAGTAGTCATATTATTAGGGATCTTCATAAGCATGATTTATGGCTCGCTGTATTAGAAAGGGTTATAAATGGTATTTTCGAGTATGAGGAAATTTCATGTAAGTTTTGTTCTAGAGATGGCTTCACATTATTGATACATCTTATAAAGTACAGTAGCAAATTATGACTTAATAGATTTTTCTAATTTCTTAAGTCGATAAAATACTTAGAGAAACAAAATGCGGTTTTTCTGTTGATACTTGATTGATTTAGGGTGTAGCCTTCATAGCATCATATTTACTCCCAGAAAAATGAGCCAAAAGCACAAATTTTTTTTAGCAACAAAAAATGTATGTAACCCGCTATATCCTAACTACAGGGTCACAGGAGCCAATCCAGCCAACACAGGGCACAAGACAGTAAACAAACCCTGGACAGTACCTGGAGGAAACCCACGCAGACACGGGGAGAACATGCAAACTCCACGCAGGGAGGACCTGGGAAGCGAACCCAGGTCTCCTAACTGCGAGGCAGCAGTGCTACCCACTGCGCCACTGTGTGTAACAGAAACATGTAAATATCAAAATATTAACATTATCACAATATAATGCTACAGTATATCTAGTGCCCACTGCTGTATTGATGCAGAATTAATATTTCTTCTTCCTATGATATGTTTTGAAAAATTCACCAATGCACATAGGCATTGTTTGGGTAGATGTTGAGAAATATTTTTGTATTATTTTTTCTGTTGCTTGTTTATGAGGTCTTATTTCAGTGTCTTAGTGTCTTCAGTGTCTTATTTCCATGCACCCCTTGTGTTATTGTAGGCTACCACAATGCAAGGCTGAATGACTTGCACATTTCCCCTGATATTTAAATTGACAGTTCCCGCATTGTGAACAGTACTTGGGGGTGTTAACATCTTTTCTGTTCTTCCACTTGATTGCAGTATTTATGTCACAATTGGGAATGTACACCTTCTGCATATTTTTGATGATATACATACCACAGTTTGCATATTTTCAGTGCTGTATGATTGGCTTCATCATAGTCATTATTAGTGAAATGCAGGTATTTCATAATGACTCATAATTCTGTTAGAAATGGGTGTCTGCAACAATCAATCAATCAATCAACTGGTTTGTGGACCTATACCATCTCTGGACTGATTTACCCACTATGCTTTGCAGTATCAGTAGACTGAAAAACACCCACATGTTGTCTGCAGTAACAAGCAAGTTATTCACTGTTACACTTCCAACACTGCTCACCATAGTGGTCCATTTCAACAACTATTTTCTCCAGCAGACTATCATCAATAAATCGTAAATAATCCAGATAATCATGACAAAACAGACACCTGTAGATCAGGGCTACCCATAAACAGGCAACAAGGAGGTGCAGGATTGTCAGCACCAAACATGAACATCACTGAAACTTGCAGGGCAGAATCTACTGGACAGGTGTCAGTTTTACTGTTTATGTCAGTGTCAGATTAGCAATTCATATTGTCATTACTATTGCTCGATTTGAGCAATAGTTCAGTTTCAGTTTGATCTAAAAGTTTGCCATGGTGTTTTTGTTTGAAAGCTCCACTCTTCTCATGAATATTGGTAAGTTGAGTTATGATAAACTAGGAGAAAGCTTAGAAATATTAATGATTTTTTGCAGCACCATGTCATTTCATCCACTAGATGTGCATCAGTATTCTGCCCAAGAGTTATTTGAGCTTAACGCTATAGAGGGGATCATTACACATCGCCTCAAATATAATTCTGGAATAAACATTTTTGCATAGAATTTCAAGTCTGAGTCATACTCGGGGCTAACACCAAAAAGGTTAAGGAAACCTAAATTGGGAACATCTGACCTATACAATTTAACAATAATTTACAGACAAAGTGTTTGCATGGCAACATGCTTTACATGCTTTAACTCAAGCAATTCTGCAGAAATCTATTAAGTATATATGCATATTCTTGCTAAATGAATATTTGTTTATCTTCAAGGTCTGGTGCTCCCGTATTCTCCAGCTAACCTCACCCTTGATCTTGTTATGCTTTTCCTCTATCTCGGTGTGGAGATACTCCGTCTCTTCTTTGGTGAGTTAATTGCAGAGTTGCAACATCTCTTGCCCAAACAATAAAATGGGAAAGTAAGGTAACATTTACATATTTAGGCTTCAAAGTAATGAACTGACACTTTATTTATGATATTAGTGGGAAGAATGAACTGTGACTTTATTGGTAATGGTAGTAGGTTATAGGCTTGATGCACTTATTGTGTTCAAGTAACTTCACATTAAGTTAATTTGTACCAATATTTACAATATATTCACCACAAATAAGGTGATGCAAGTATAGTAAATATATTGACTTAACTGAATAAATGTAAAATGTATTAAATAGGGAGGAAATTGATCCATTCATCCTTCCATCAGTTTTCTAAACCTCGTATCCAGAGCAGAATCACTGAAAAGCTAGAGCCTATCTCAGCTAGTATCGGGTTCAAGACAGGAAAATGACCTGGGCAAGGCTCCAGCCCATCGCATGGTGAACACACACACACACACGCACACACACTCACACGTATATATCAGAAGCCAATTTACTGTCGTCAATCCACCTAATCCACATGTCTTAGAACTGTGGGAGGAAACTTGTGAATCTGGAGGAAACCCAAACAGACCCAAGGAGCACTGGGACATGAACCCTGGTGTACTTGCTTCAAGGCAGCAGTCCTTCCACTTTGCTGTTATGCCACCTGCTATGTGTTGATATTACTATAAACTACTTATTAAATATAATAACACTTTTTATGAATAAGATTCTTTTAAAATATTAATTTAATCTCAGACGTCAGAAACTTTATTGTTAAATAACAAAACATTCTCAAGTCAACTTTATATTTCAGTATATGTCAAGGTCAGGGGATGTGGGGGATATTGGAGCTACAGCTTGTCCCAGCAGGACTGGGCACAAGTCAGGAAACAGCTGCAGAAAAAGGTGCCAGTCCATCATAGAATCCCTTCATGCACATACCCACTGAGTCAATTTTGAATAGCTAATTAACCTATCGAACAAATCTTTTGGGGATGTGGAAGGAAAATCAGAGTACCCAAATGAAAAACTGTTCAGACTGGGAGAATGTCCAAACTCAACTCAGACAGCAGCTAGGTGCGAGATTAAAACACAGGATTCTGGAACTTTAAGGTGGTTCGTTTACTGTAATACTTTTATATTAATTTGGAAGAATATATAGTACTAAATATTTAGTTGTATTTTAACAGTTATAGGCTGTACTAATGAGCATGTAAAAGCAAGTACCCAGAATAAAACAGGCAGGTAATAAAGCATTAGGGGGCATTTCATTTATTAAAAACCCAGAATTCATACAAAGCTGAGTTAAAATTTCAAGAAATAAAACAGAACCACTACATATCATACGATTAACTCTCAAACATTTCTTAAGTACTCCTTCAGCAAATTAGTATTTCTGTACAGTCATGCCCATTAATGCCCTTTGCACACAACTTTAAAAACAAACCAATTACATCTTTGATGCATATTGCTTAAGGAAGTTTGTTCCTGTAAAATATGACTATTTGGAGCACACCTTCACAACAGTAAGCTCTCTCTGTATGCCATTTGATTTTTGAAAAGTTCAAACCAGAAAAACACAGGTCAGTACATACATTTGAGACTCTTTTAAGTCATACTTTTGACACCTTGTGTTAAAGATGGAGCTTCTTACTGTACCAAAGTAGTACACAGCAGTGCTAAAGTACTACACACATTCCCAAAGACTTTCATGATAGGTCAATGGGCAACTCTAAATTGACCTTTGTGTAGTATGTACTGTATATCAGGTGGCTCAGGCCAGGGGTGGGCCCTGCCTTTCATCCAGTAAGGCTTGGATAGATTTCAGCCCCCGTATTACTAAACTAGACAAACGAAATTAAACAGTGTTTTGCTTTTAATTTTTCATACATTCTAAATATAATTTAGATGTCTAGTCTAATTTGTTTTTGTTTTTTCTTTCATTTTGTTTTTTAGGACTGATTTAAGTTTAAGTTAAGTTTATTTCTAAAATAGGTAGGATGTTGTTTTACCTTATTAAGCTTGTAACATAATGTGTGCTTTAGTATGATTTTATTATTATAATGCTATGTTTTTAGGCTCCAAAGGCAACCTCACGCAACGTTCTTTGCCTCTGGCAGTCTCTCTGATTCTCACTTTGCCCTGTGCCATGATGGCTGTTTACTACTTGCTACTGCAGACCTACGTCCTGCGTGTCGAAGTCATCCTAAATGCTATTCTTCTGGTTTTCTGCCTGTTTGAAATTGTTCTGGAACTTGCAACACTGGCAGCATTCTCCAGGTACTGAGATACAGTTTTTGGAACATATGTTAACTACAGGTATATTCTAATTTACTGCAGGATTTTTATACCAAACTAAATTAATTACTGTGATTCATTTAAGTATATATTGTCAAATGCGAAGTTTTGGGAGAAAACTTTGATTGTATATACCTATTTAAAGCACTTTGAGCTACATTTTTTGTATGAAAATGTGCTATATAAATAAATGTTGTTTTTGATGTTATTTGACACAACCTTAGAAGCTCATATAGTACCTATACAAAGAAAAAATAAAAAAGGCATATAAGACACTCATTTTTCACCTGAAACACAGAGAAAGTCTACATACATTTTCAAAATGCTAACTTTCTTTAATTGAATGAAAGTAAGAATATTAAATACAACTTCTGTATTTATTTGTACAGTAGTACAAGTACACAAATATTTCAAAATTGCTTAAACATGAAAAAGCAGAAACTTGGGTTAAGTACAGTCATATGAAAAAGTTTGGAAACCCCTCTCAGCCTGCATAATAATTTACTCTACTTTCAACAAAAAGATAACAGTGGTATGTCTTTCATGTCCTAGGATAAAAATCACAGAAAAATACTACCAGGAGGTGAATGTAAAAAAATCAAGCATCAAAGGCTTTAAAATATCCCTTGGAACATAAATCCATATTAAGAAGTAACAGGCATACTGCACAATTGCCTTGATTGTATTTTTGTCAGTAAAAAAAAAGCATAACCACAGAAGAAAGCCCACACACTGTTGGTAGTACATGTACATAAATTGAATACAATGACACACACACATGAGCAGCTACCTACACTGTATAAACACTAAAGCCACTTGTCTTACTTATCGGTATAATGTTCAAGTCAACGTAGTACTTTCTTTATTTTTACAAGGACCCTTGTTCCTGTTTGTGCAATTTTTATTTGTACTTCACATTAAACTGACAGTTCAGTTCTTGCCCCTGCCTCACTATGTCACCCTGAGCAAGTCACTTAGCTTCCCTAGGGTCAAATGTAAAAAGAAAATGTATACAGTTGCAAAGTACCCAGATATTTGTTGTTGCCTTGGATAAAGGTGTCAGCTAATTATGTCATGATAATAATATTAGTAATAGCAATTAAATGATTAATCCTGTAGTTGGTCTTCTAGTGCTGGACCTGCTGGGCACTTATCTCATCCTAAAAAGTATACATAGAACTTGGATAATGATGTAAACTGATTTTATTTTTGTCTTTCTTTTTCCACAGAGCAAAAATGTATTAAACCAGCTTTGAAGTTGTCAGCAAATACATTTGGTGTTGCACAGATAATTATCCATTTTTTTCAAAGTATGTATATATGTAAATAAAATTTCATATGCTTGTTTGCAATTTAGTTCATTCTGTATTTTTTATATAACTGTTGCATAGTTGCACTTTATTTCCTAGGTCAGACCACCAACTGAATTAACACAGTAAGCAGATCCTTGAAAGACACCACTCAAGGTACTGTATGTTGTAGTGCCGCACTGCCCATATACTTACTGTATACACCAAGTGATGTACTAAGGCTTTATTGAGTAGCTTAAATTGTTTGCAATTTCCCAGCTTCGCTAAAATATTAGAATGTAAACTGGAATGAATTACTATTTGAGCAAAATCAGTTTAAAAAAATGGAAATACATGCTTGATCTTTAAAAGGATGCCCTTTTACTATACATTTAATATATTCAGTAAGTCAAATCACTTATTATACTTTGTAAAAAAAATTGATTTACTTTTATTTTTAATAGAATTATCTAAAACAAAATGTACTTATTTTCTATACCCCTATGTCCATTTCAAAGATCAGTCTGAAGATAAACACTGTGAAGAATTTGCTGAATGCTAGCAGCCACTTGCTGTGCTTATTCAGCTTAACATTTGATTCTGTTATAGTAGCAGTAGTCCTCATCTTGTCTGAGGAGTATACAACAGAAGGCTAAAGCTAAAATTACATGCTTAAAAAAACAGTTATCTTTAACAATGTTTTACTGTGTATACCTTAAATATATCATACGTAATTCAAAATACAAATTCAGAATCATACTGGACTGGCTTAAATTAAAGTTTTTGTCAAAGCCTGAAACTAAATTAAAATGAGATTATTTGACAGGTGTTTAAAGTAGTTATTCATTAAACACTTATAAGGACTTATTTAAAGACTTTTCCTTTTATCAAACATTTCCTTAGGAAAATGAATACTTATAGAGTCTGATGTTTGATAAAACTTAACACAGATGAGCCTTTTTTTTAATAACTTTGACGGTGCTTTAGATTAATCAATGACATAAATATCCAATAAATATATTAACATTTCATACTATAAAAAAATAAGTGATTTAATTTTGAACACCAAATCCTATTCAATCACAAATACACAGTGTTCTCACTATTAAAAAGTCAAAATATCTATAGCCCAAGAGCTGAGTACTGAAGGCCCGAGTGTTGGCCTGTTGCTTAAGGTCAATAAACCTAACCCTGAGTGGCCACCTTGGAGGTTTTGATCACAAAAATGTTTCTATAAGACGTGTCCTATTTCAGTTCTGATAGATAATAATAATCTGTCAGCACTGTGCAAAAATGTGCCTTTGGCCATATTCCCATGATCTTATTCAGTATAGAGGTAATAGTACATTCAGCAAGGTAAGGGTGATGTAAATTATTCCCAGCTTTTTAATCCTCAGAAAAGTTTTGAAATCGGTTAAAAAATTGATGGCAAGTGTATGTGGCATCTTGGTTTCGTGTCAGCCTACTTTAAAAACTCCAATAAAGTTTAACTTGTTACAGTACTAAATCATTAGGTCATCTTGATTAACTGGAAAAGCCCAACCCACTGTGCTGCACTATAAAAAAAAAAAAGATTTATTAGCATTTATTGGCCTTTTAGCAATATGATTCTCACCAATACACCTTACAATACTGTCTTCAAGGTCCTCAGAGGAAATTAAAAGGAGGTGCTTTCAAGATGGAGGCCACAAAAGGTCATAGGAACATGGAACAAACTACCTAGTTGTTTACTTGAAGCAGAAACTTTCACAACTTTCACAAAATATCTGGATGACAGTTTGAGACAACTCTGGTATTAGCTAACCAAAACAACCCTTACAGACTAAATGATCTCTCCTCGTTTGTCAAGAGTATGTTCTTACTCCATGTTCTGATGTGGAAAATCTTCAGGTTGTGAACTGTAGACTGTTTATATTAAATTTCAATTATTTTGCTAAAATAAACTAGGATTAACTGAATTTACAGGATTTTTATTACAGGCATTGCAAGCATCCTTTCTTGCACATTCTTCCTTTATAGTACCTGTAATCTATGCATCTGTTCCCACCTGTTTTAATTAATTTATAACCTGCAAACATATGGATGCCATAGGACTAGAAATTACAGTATTAGTTTACAGATCAAGAATGAAAGGAGTGCGGAGGTGTGTAAAAGATCAAACAATTTGATCAGGACAAGATAGCCATTCAAATGTGTGCAATGTTGCATGTCTCGTAAACCCCACGTGTGCCTTTTAACATAAATATTGCTTGTCTGAGGGACCAAAAAAATAGAAGAGGGAGACAATGACAAAGCAACATTGGAGATCAAGAGATGTGAATCATCTGATGTCAGGAAACATAACATATGAGTATTGCTGATTGCTAAACCAAAAAGCCACCTAGGATGTCACCTCTTGGCACTTCTAATTTTTACTAAGCTGGTTATATGCATACTTTGCTATCTATTTAATTTTCTATTATATTTTTTTTTTCTATTTGATATTGTTTTACAATAATAAATACTACATTGCTTTTATATTTTACCAGAGTGATTGAAATAATAAATGGGTACCAAGCGTGAGTTAGATTTCTACTTTCTTATTCACTAGAGTGTATCAAGGCTATTGAGGTTGCTCATCAATAATTACAGCAACTGCGGCAAAAACAAGACATAGTTTGGTTAGTAAATAGCATAAAACCAAAAGAGTTGAGATGTTATGTTGTTGCAGTGACACAGTGCTAGTACATGCAATGCTAGTGATAGTGAATCCTGATAGAAAAAATCTTAATGCAGAATTCTGAAGACTGACTGGCAATAGGTACCACTCGAGACTTCGTCTGGCTTGGACCTCTATACTGTATGTATGCGTATGTAGCTGGGCCCTGCGTGAAATACTGCAGAGTGACTGAAAACTGGCACCGTTCGAGATTTTTTCTGGATGGTGTATGTACCTGGCAAGTGTCACAAAATTCATGACAGTATACTCCATCTCCCGAAAAAGTTTAGCTGGCTTACTAGAATGTAAATTAGCTAGGATCATCATGGGTTTCTTTCTTTCATGTTCATTTTTGGGTATGTACAGGGGCTCCAAATGAGACAAATGTACTATACCAAAATATAAATGTGATCTGTGACTTTAATATAATGCATTGTACTAGTTTGCCTAAAAAACGATAACGAAACAAAAATATAAATAGAGGAACTTCCCTCCCACCATATATCTTCTACCACTTTGAAGAAACATGCTGTGCCAACAGTACTCCATTCCTGACTCTCCGTTTTGGAAATGCCACTCCTAGTCCTCTAGTACACCCAGATTAGCAGCCAAATAAAGATAATGAGTTAAAAATGAAGGAAGAAATAATGCCACCAGCACAGAGAAGCTTAGCTGTCCCTACTTCTTACAAGGTGAGGTCATATTTTATGTGACCCTGAATTGGCGTAGTATGAATGTATGCCCTGTGCTGGGCCGGTGTCACGCCCTGGTCTGCTTCCCACCTTAGGTCTAGGGCTGGCAGGAGAGACAATGGCTCTGGACTGACAGATTTCCTATGCTTGAGGCTGACATTATTAATATTTCCTGTATAAAATTATACATGGATTAGGAAATAAACACATAAATGTCTGTTCCATCTTGAGACCAATAACATATTAGAAGAAACTTTGTGTGAAAAGAAGGATATCTAGGATTAAAGTAAACAATGTACACATCTAATATAGTTAACATATGGTGAAGAAAAGAAGCCTTTGCATCTTTCTGGAAGTTTCCATCCTACACAGGAACAGAAGGAGCTGTAGTGAACCACATCTTTTAGTACCTGTGAGGTGTCACAGTAATTAGAAAGACAAAGTAAGATTGCAGCCAATCATGGTTAAACTTTTGCGGAAAGGTTTCTAAGATGCCATTTCAACACTCAATGTAAGAAGGAAATCATGTGAGCCAAAACACATGTAAGAAGACAGATAAAAGAACATGGAGTAATGAAACATGGTGTTTGCTAGGGGAACAAGAAACAGCACAAAGGGTGAGGGGGAAGTCTCAAATGACACATGCCCCTTGAACTTTGAGAAGAAAGCAGAGCTGCCAAAGAAAAGAATGAGGATGGAGATATTTGAAATACACGAGCAGGTCCCGAAGGCTGCTCAATGCAATGTTCTCAGAGAAAAGTTTGCCTTAGCAGTGCCAAATGGGGCAACTGAACTGTTGAGAAATTCTGATAGATGGATGATTTCTTGCGGCATCTTCAGATCACAGATTTTTTAGTTTACAAATAAGATTTGCCAAGGTGTCACATGTGCCTACAGTATATTAATTCCATAAACATTTAAAGAGGATTTGTAAAATGATTAGTGTCATGTCTAGAAATATTTCAGAAAGTGAGATACCTAAAATGATAGTTTGAAAGGAGCACTGAACAGGAATCTCAAATGAGAGCACAAACCATGAATTAAGAATGCAACCTTCATTTTCTTCAAATTTATCTTGATGAACCAAATGGTGTGGGATGCTTGTTCAATAGTACCTTTATCGATTATAAACATGTACAAGCAAGGAAATGCTAAACATGTGATGTTACTAAAACTTTTCATTTTAGTTTTGCTCAATCTCCAGATACTTTTGGCATCTCAATGAGTGGCAGGCTCTAGTAATAAAATGGTCTGATTTTAAACAAAAATATCTCCCATATTAAACCTGTGTTTTACTACAAATAAATAATTTATGTCACAGAACCATTCAAACCTCAGAATGACTTGGTGAGAATGAATTTATGACTTTGGTGAATTGCCCCATTTTTATAAACATTTTAGATTGTGTATTTATAATTAGAAAACACCTACCACATAAATTTGTCATGATAATATGGGAAGTCTGTCATTATCAGTGGAAAAAGACAGTATCAATTTTAAAGAGAGTCTATGACGTCAGTACTGTTATGAATATGCAAACTGTGAAAGGGATTGATAAAGAAGATAAGGATGTGGAGTGTAAGACATAAAAGATAACATGTTATACTGTACATATTTCACTGGAGCAGCACAATATCACTCTTAAAAATAATGGTTCTTTTAATGGGTTATACTGGGTTGTGTGGTTCCTCACAGAAATACTGCTTGACAAAGAACCAGTACATTCCAAGAAGGGTTCTTTACATATGAAATTGACTCTTTGGGCTTTTAAAAGTTTTCTAATATGTGGACAAAACTGAAATCTTTAATATGTAGTAGGCATCCTAGCAGGATACAGAGAATCAAGAAAACCTGAACGTAGCTTGTGTTACTGCATGCAGCAAGAGTCCTTTTAAAATCATAACCCATTGGTATTTCACAAATCTGTTATCATCTATCCACGGCTATTTATGGAATCTGTTACAACACTATAGGAGGTTCACTCTGGAGCCTTCCTGTGGATGGTTCTTTTCGGAACCAAAAATGTTTCCCCTATGGTATTGCTCTGAAGAACTACTTTGGCATCTTTATTTTTAAAAATGTAGTGCAATAGTTTGCTGCTGCTTCACAGATCTAGTGTCCAGTATTTGAACCCTGGGTCTGGTTACTGTTTGTGTGGGCTGTGCATGTTCTTCCAACATCTGTGTTGGTTTTCCTCTTGTAGCCCCAACAATGTACAGATTAGGTAAACAGATGGTGTGTGAGTGAGTGTCACCTAGGAGACAGAAGGTCGGAATGTGTATAAGGAAATCCATAGTGGTGCACCATACATAGCTACATATATTTATATTGACACACACACACACACAACACAGCTGAGTGGAAAGTTTTGAAACTTAAAAAGGTCCATACATCCTGTGTGTGCAGCAACTGCATTGTGGTTTGCGCATTAATGAGGCCTTCTTTGCAAAAGCAGTATGGCATACAGACCAACTTTTTTTTTTCATTCTCTTTAGAAGTATGAAATAATTGCAGGTTAGCACACAAACAAAAATCTTCAAAAAGAAAGAAAGAGAATTGGTGATGATAAAAAGAAAAGGTAAGATGTTTATACTCCGTGCCAGTGCTAGGTTATTTTGCGCCCTAGACCAAGCTTATTAGTGCGCTAACTCAATGTTTGGTAGCTAATCCATGTGGCTGGGTTTTTTCCCCCTGATGTGCTGCGCCATAGGCGAATGCCTAATTCGCCTTAATGGTGGGGTCAGCCCTGCTTATATTGCCAAATGGAATTCATGATTTTCCTTCATGCTGACTGTGATCTCATTTATTGTTCTAACATTACATTGTACTTATAATGACTCACTGTCAATTTTGCACTTGTGTGACTTAGCTGATATTGTACATGTGCAATTGAGACGTGAGGAGAAAAAAAAATAATTTTCTTCTGATAAAACTACATTTTCCATAATTTAATATAAACATCTACTGTATGCGTGGAAGTGTGTGTGTCTGTCTATCCGGCCCAGAAGTGAGAGATGGAGTCGGGGTAAAGGCTCCACCTCCAAGGAAGCAGAAACTCGCTTAGCCGCTAATACACAAGCAAAGTGAGCACATCGGCAAAACGAAACCGCCAAGGAGAGAGATGTCCAGAGTAGCTCCTCTCCACATTTCAATTTTTTTTCCGACGATTTCAACAGTTTCTAGGACTGTGGGCTTTTTACAGCACAAGCTTACACAGCTAATTATATATAATTATCAAATATAAAGGCAGGAACTTGGGCCATTTGTAGTTCCTGGTACTTCTTTTTAGCTCTTACTCCAGGCTACTCATGGATGGGGCTCGAGTGATGAATTGTGCAGATTTGTTGACCACAACCACTGGTGCCATCTTACAAATCTGTTAGTAGTCTGGACTGTGGAGCGTTATCAGTGTAGATGGAGTACTGCACTTCGAAAAATTTCACTCTTCATAGCTGCCTCCCTAGTGCGTCATGCCACATACTGCATCAAAGCTATAAATTCCCAAACGTCCCTCACTTCATCACTCTTTTTTGCACATTACACAATATTTGCATAAAGGTTACAATTCCTGCTAAAGTTGACTGGCAGGGTGTGTGGTCATTGCTGAGCATTGGGGTTGGACCCTGGCCTTGGGTCGGCATAAGGAATAGATGGAAGAGTGGCAGACATTGCCTCTTACCAAGGGTGAGCAGCGTAAGGCATGGCTGGTTGGCAACAAAAGAAACTAACAGTCATTTTAAGGGCCTGTTGCCATTCCTCTGTCTCTTACACACTCTGGTCATTACAGTATTTATAAATGTTAATGAAAGATGAACGAGCCATACATGGAATACACTGTACTATTTTAAGAAACTCAATTTACTTACTAAACAAATGGTCCAGATTCAAAATGAAAACTAAAAAAAAAAAAATAGTGGAAAAAAGATCAAGTGTCGGTAATGCCTTGAAGTAACTTTCTGTCCAATTTGATACTGCAACAGCACTGGATAAGTTACATCAGCCAGAGATAAGTCACCAAACGAATAAGCTGTCATTACGTTATCAATAGCCGGAGCCCCTATTAAAACGGCAACTCTGCACAGTCGCACGTGCTTTTCGAATTGGTGTGGTAAAAGGTAAGCAGTCCTTTAAAGGATAGCAAGTCACCTCAAAAGATCCATGTAAAGAGCAGATAATCGACCTGTTGCGGTCCCCAGCGCTGACACTACAATATTTTTAAATTACATGATAAAATAGACTACGATGGGCTGGTGCCGTACCCAGGACACTTTTTCCTGCACTGCACCTAATGCTGCCTTATCTAGCTCGGCGACTTTATGAATAATATGACACAATAGAGGTTAAACAATTTTATTTTCTTGTGAAGCTCTTTTAGTGAATTATGAGTTAAACTAGGAAAAATCATAAACAGGCACCACTCCGGTTTTAAAAGATGCATTTTAAAACATATTGAGCTAAAATGTTGAAAAACATGGTTGTATCATTTTTAAATGCTTTCTGTAAATGGCGTCTGAAATTAAAAGATACTGCAAGACGTAAGCAAGATCATGATAATGTTAAAAACGTGCAAGTTACGATATTAGTGGCAGCCCCTTACGTGTGCCTCCATTGGCCTTCACCATCAATGATAGAGTGATAAGCAGCTTCTCGGTTTGCTTTAGTTTCTTAGGCCTGAATTTAAAGTATGCGGTTTCTCGTCAGTTTCTGTAACTCGCTATGTTTTTGTGATTCCATATGCAGTTGAAGTGGAATTGAATTTCAGCATAGCCGCTGTACCCTTTTGGAGTTTGCATGATCTCCCTGTGTAGCGCGACTTAACTGTTAACGTAAAACTCTCATAACATTCCAGTTTCGAAATGACGCGGACCTCGCCTGTCCTGTTTTGTGTACTTACCCCATAAGGTAAAGTCAAGCGGCATTGAGTTGCCAAGCTTTCCATATAATTGCTGAATCACCTTTTTCCATTACTGGGTTCACGGATTTAAAGCAAGAGCTTACCCAGCCTGTGACGCGGGTCAACGATTGGACACACACATTCACCTCGGATCAGGTTATTAATAACAAAACATAATGTGCAATGACCGTAAATGGTCGAAGACCATTGTTGGAAACATACAGGTAGAACGTGCATCTTCCACGTACTGTAAGCGACGGGCTCCAGTCGGCAACAAAACGGAGATCCCTGAATCGAACAAAATGTAAACTCTTGTCTATTGATAACATGGTGGGTTGTAAATACATTCATATACGGTGAATCGTCTGTCTGCGTGTGTTTTCGTAAGAAAACAATGATGGAACATCAGGAATCGTGACTTTCCCATTCCTTTGTCGTGAAACAAATGTTCATTTTTGATTTCCGTTTTTCAAATCAGGACCTTCTCCCCATTTTGTGGTCACCGGCGCTGTAATTGCACTGGCATGCACACAACCTGACTAACCTGTGAACAGCCAACCGCTTGCTGCTCCGCTCCCGCTCTGAGCACGTGCTGCTCACATTACTATGCGTTTCCTCGGTGAAAGTGTATTACTGTCAAGCGCAATGCTAGGATTTCTCAACCAACCAGGAACAGAATGTTAGGACCACTGCGACTACGTCATCCATCAGCTGTGCTTCTGTATACAGTAATTAATTGTAGCCTGAATCGGACTTTTCATTTTCTAGGGAGGATTTTCATTCGACTGTGTTCAGCTACTTTAAACATTCGTACTTCATTCCATGCCTTGAATCTTTATTGTGACAGTAGGACTTTTGACACTTAGACGTTTTGCTCCTTCCGTGTAATAAGCGAGGAGGACCCGAGACCCAGCGCCTTAAATCCATCGATAAAGTAGGCTGTACGATCTCGGGTTAGCTGACAATGCAGAAACACCTCGAGTACAGCTTCTTTTTTACTTCAACTAATGAATACAATGCAGCTTACACTGCACGAGTGAAGACGACTGATCCAAGCTGTGCTCACATTATTAGCAGGGACAAGAACAATCGCGTTTCCAGTGATGATGTGCACAATCCTCCTCTTCTTTCTCAGAAAAGCTGTTTCAAGCTCTTTTCAGGATGCTACAATTCCCAGGAGATACCAACTGATAAACAAATGCGCCATTGTAGTACTGAGAGGTTTGGAGAAAAGCGGTGCTGTATGGGTGCTGGTCGACTACAGTTGATAGCAATGCCATGTATTTTCATATTATATGGTATTTATGAATATTTGAACCTCAATTACTTTTGTACATCAGCATTAGTATTTGAACAATACCAGGTATTGAGAAAGAGCAAAAACTCCAGTGGCCTGTTTGATAGACACCATGGTCACTCCATTGTAAATTAGTGACCACTTAAGTGAGATTCTAGACTGGAATCTGGTGCAGTGTTATCCTACACCATCACCAAAGCATCAAATGGTGGATTTTTTATAGGACGAATAACCCCCTTCACCTCCCTCCATTATAGTTCCATACTATTGCCATATTGAGGCAATGTAGATTTTATCATTTTCCTGGAATATTGTCTAATCACAGTGACATTCATTGCTTTGATTTTGACAATTTTACAGCACCATAGAACAGGGTAAAACCCTTAAGTTTCTGCTTGCAAGTTATCATTAGTGATCAAAGGCTTGTTTTGTTTTTTTAAGCACTGCTGAGGTGGTTAAGTGTTTAGAGCAGCAATTCGACCAGTGCACTAGTTTATAGTTGCACTAAAAAATATAAAAATAAATTTACTAGAGAGCACGCGCTGATACAGCACATTGCCACAACCACCACATGACAAACCAACTCAGGATCCCAGATTAGGACCCAAGTGCAGCCATGCAAAGAGTGACACCGCAGTACCACACTAGTTCAGATGGAATGGAACAGTGTGAGGTTTTTTGGTGGCTGGAGTGCCAATTCTGCCACCAACCCACAGGTTTTTCCCTGCAGGTACTAAAGAAACACAGGTAATAAACCTGAGTACATAATAAGTCCACTGCAGAATACTTAATAGATTTGGTGAGCAAAACTCGGCATTACCTTGGATAGGTAACTGGAATCTCATCTAGATTGTCACTGTGCATGCATTACATAACAGGAAGCATAATGAAACAGTGTTTTTTTTTTAAACAAGGATATCAGATTATTTTCTCTGCCACATATTACAAATATCTATTGGCATGACCGGATTGAGCTGTAGCAGGCTTGGCATCTATTTCTAATTCTCTCAGGTCCCAATCCAGGTGGTTCAGCATGTTTTGGGTGGGGCAACACACTATCAGTCCATGCTCCCAACCTCTCTCCTCCTCTGGAGACTACAACTTAATGTCTCTGCCATATGATATATGTGAGAAAGGGTGAGAGGAAATATCTTCATTTCCTTAATTCATAATGACTGCTATTTAAACTTTTTAGGTCCTCTGAGAAAGCAGGAGCTAAAGAGTGGCTGCTTCAAGGATCGTGATGATGCCAAAAGTCCTCAAGACAATGTCATATTTTCCTTTGATATTTCAGGAGTACACACGTGATTCAGGGAGAAGAAATGTTGTTTTTTGGTGTCACATCTAGGGTTGGTTCCTGCTTTGCACCCAGTGCTGTCAAAATAGACACCAGGGGCCTCATGTATAAACGGTGCGTACGCACAGAAATGTTGCGTAAGAACTTTTCCACGTTCAAATCGCGATGTATAAAACCTACACTTGGCGTAAAGCCACGCACTTTTCCACGGTACCTCATGCCTTGTCGTACGCAAGTTCTCCGCTCGGTTTTGCAAACTGGCGGCACCCAGCGTCAAAGCAATGGTACTGTTCTTGTGTGATTACTCATTATTTTCATGACGCGGCTTTATAAATACACAGAAACTAACCGCATATTGTTTATTAGTGTAATGCATCTGATTGTAATTAACTTGTAACAATATAATGGTCCAGGGAACAGCCATAGTATTCCAAATACCATAACTGCTTTAGCGTTGTTACTCTCACTTCTTTTCTTCTTCTTCTTCTTCTTTCAGCTCCTCCCGTTAGGAGTTGCCACAGCGGATCATCTTTTTCCATATTACTCTCACTGCACGACTCGGAGTATTTATATCACTGTATCTGAGTGTGAATCACAGCAGCAGCTGATCGGAAAGAGAATTATCGGTATACAGCATCAGGCACACGCTACCTCAGCCACTGCAAAACGTTTTAAAGCCTTTCCTGTACAGACCTCGCGGTTCAGAAACAGTTTAATCCCAAGAACTTTAAATGCACTCAATCAATTGCTCCTTGTAGAACGGTTTGTACTTATAAGTACAATCACCCCACTGTAAACTTGCACTACAGTTATAATATCTCACAACCTGGGCCACTTTATAAAGCGCGTATTTACATATGATGACGATATCATTTTTAAGGTGAAATGCAGCAAAATATGTTTGTTAAATTATACACATAAAACTTTAACTTCATTTAAATAATCTATATTCTTCACTGGGAGTGTCGTGAAGGATAGAATAATTAAACATGTACTACGAAGATATTTCAATGTTCTTTAAACGTTTTGAAGAATCGGCGCTAAGCTTACAGATGGCTTAACTTCTATTACAGAGCTGATTGTATGGCGATCGGTTACTTGGGGAAAGAAAAGCAAGGACTCTTGGGGGCCTACGCCAATATATATTGAATATAAAACAGAAAGAGAAATAACAACACAGCTAAAAACGCAGCGACAAATTTCGACAAAAGATAAATGCTTGTCATGAGCACGAGGCTCATGAAACACATGTTTAATAATGTGCTTTAGCTCCTATCATCATGAAAATGACATCACGTATACATCTCAGTATTTTAGTTATTCAGAGAGCTGTAATATCACAAATGTAATGGACTCTGTGTCCAGTTGGAGGAAGAGAGCCAGTTTAAGAAGCAAGTAGTGATTCACACACATAGATCACATACGAGTAGAAGATCAAATACAAAACAAAGCATTTAACGTGCTACTTTAATTACGATGTGATTTGAGAAACTGGTTAATTAAACGATTTTAAGATGAAGTTTATAATGTTCTACTAAATGACAAAATAAACTACGTGATTAAAGTGGATTGAAGTTGACATTTCGTGCTTTTTCCTCACTGTGTGCCTTTTTTCTCTGTACCCTAATAAGCTTTCACATGACACTCAGACAGTGGGCTTACAACTCTTCTTTTCACGGCAACTTTGATATGTGACTTCTTTTTATTTCCGGCACTGTGCGATTTTGTGAATGTGAGCTTTCAAGTTTCTCCAACACGCTATGTCACTCGATCAACTTCATTTTGTTGATTATACCACGGTTTATTTGAACAAATAGTATGTTTTTCCTTTGCCTCCACTTGGTATTCGCTGAAATTCTTATATTTTCTCCGTGCTTTTCCCATTGTCTTTTCACAGAAGGCTGCGCTTAAGGGCGATTTATATTGATTTGCATATTCAAATAGGCGTAATTCTGGGAGGATTTGGGGCGTTACAAAATGCGCGTGCACGAGCGTTAGTTTTCACGCTGATCGGGATTTATGTAGCGGAAGAACGTGGAAGTTGGAGTACGCACAGATTCCTGCATCTGGATTTTTCTGTGCGTAAGCACATTTCGGCTTTTGTGCTTACGCCATGTTATAGTGCGAGTTCTACGCACGGCGTTATACGTGAGGCCCCAGCTCATTGTGAATATGAACAAGGAGAATGGACTGTAAAATGGATAACTGAATTTATATTTTGGGGTGCCACAGTATTTAACATTGCAGCTTCTCTGCCACAGTTATGGGTCCTGGGTGAGTGTCAGTGTGTAGTCTGCATGTTCTCCCTGTCTGCATGGTCTTCTTCAATATGACTTCAGTTTTCCTCTTAAAGATGTGCCTGTTAAGTGGACTGGTGATTCTTAAATTGTCCCATATTTTTGTAAATGTGTTCTACAATTGACTGATACCCCCTCCAAGGTTGGTTCCTGCCTTACACCTAGCGCTGCTGGCTTAAGACCTGAGCCAGTATCCTGAATTTGATTAAACAGGTTTGGTGACAGATCAGCAGGGGCCTCATGTATAACGCCGTGCGTAGAACTCGCACTATAACATGGCGTAAGCACAAAAGCCGAAATGTGCTTACGCACAGAAAAATCCAGATGCAGGAATCTGTGCGCATCAACTTCCACGTTCTTTCGTTACATAAATCCCGATCAGCGTGAAAACTAACGCCGTGCACGCCGATTTTGTAACGCCCCAAATCCTCCCAGAATTACGCCTATTTGAATATGCAAATCAATATAAATCGCCCTTAAGCGCACCCTTCTGTGAAAAGACAATGGGAAAAGCACGGGGAAAATATAAGAATTTCAGCGAATACCAAGTAGAGGCAAAGGAAAAACATACTATTTGTTCAAATAAACCGTGGTATAATCAACAAAATAAAGTTTTGTTATCTATCTGTTTTGTCAAAACCCTTAAAAGACCAAATATTGGGCTAAAGATGGCCTATATCACACCTTAGCTTGCCAGTTTCAAAGTGAGAACACTCTAGTATCATTATACTGGTGGCATTTAGCTATAGAAAAACAAATTGTTACTTCCCAGGGATTTACAGTACATTGCAACAGTACGGAACTGGTAGTTTTTCAACCACAATATAGGATTGTGGTACTTTTATTTCACAGAGTTTGTGAAAAGGTATAGGGATAACAGTGTAGTTGGATGCCATTAATAATGATAATTGAGGGAGGGGCAGAAATTTCTCATAATGAGAGTGTAGTACAGTGGGGACACAGGGCAGAGTTGGGGGTTTCAGGAATTTGGCCCATAAAGACAATGTGTGGCAGTGTGGATACATGGCAGCAAGGACATAGTTCTTATTTACAACGTCTCTGAAGAACAAATCAGATAGTACAAGTATCAGAGTACTCAGGTTCATGTCTTCTTATTTAATACTCTGTTTGCCTGTGCGGATCCACTCCATTTTACCTTAGTGATCCCTGCTGCTTTAATGCCATATAAACATGCTCTTTAAATGCTTTCTGTAATTCACTCTTCAAGACGGAGCGTGTGCACATTCTCTTCATTTTTAAAGAGGGTTTGTATTGCTGTGTTCTGGAAGGCACACCAATCAAGTTTTTTTTTTTGGCATTTTCAAAAATGTCAGCTTAGTTTGTTGTAATACCCTGACTAACTGAGGTATAGAGTTAATTTTGTGGAACCCATCCAAGAATTAAAGACTTCTGAAGTATTAATAACAAAAGACGTGACAATTTTCAAGTGCTATACTTCCTCAAAAACATCAATTGTATTGTATTGTAAAGTTTCATTTGTATCACTCTGTATTGGTAATATAGAGTAGTGTACAAAGACCAAATATTTATAGGGCCATTATTGTCACATCTACAGAGTACAGCAAAATTCTTATTTGTATGTGCTAATCAACATATATGACATCACCACTCACCGGCCCCATGATCATTTTACTACTCTGCCTTGAAACGTCTGTCTTCCTTAAATGCGAGGAGTATCATTGTGACAGATCTTTGGCATTTTAGTAATGTGTTTGGAAGCTTTTCTTAATTATTAAAGAAGATCAAATCAAGAAATTTGCATGAGATGGACAAATGAAACGGTGGGGGTGATGTGTAATTTCTGTCTTCATTAAAGTTATCTACCTTAACATTCCTTTCTTCTAGTACTGTACTCAATACACGGGTTTACAACTATTTTTCTTTTTGTTTTGTAAAGATACAAAAATAAAATATTTTTGATGAAATGATTCAAAAATCATTTTAAAATTTTCAATATTATGGAAATATTTGAAAATATAGTGCTGTGATACAATGACAACTGTCCAGTGCTTCCAGGATAAGCACCAGCTCCCAGCTGCCATGAATCAAATGAGCTGGATACAAAATAGATGGCTCAATCTATCTGAGATTATTGTTTAGTGCTACTAGTATATTTATATTGCATTACATACAATATATGACAATAAAGATGCTATAAGCCTGCCATTAGACACCAAACAGCAGAAGCTGCCCTTAAATACTGTAGGGCACAGTTCCAAAGGGTTTTGTTAGAACCTGTTCTTAATCATCAAAGGGTGGATTTATGAATTACCAGTATTTTATTCAATATGTTAGATACATTATTATTATGGTTGGTTATAGATCGTTCCTCCCCCACACTATGCGACTCTTCAATTCCACCCGGGGGAGTAAATGCGAACATTAATTTTATTTTAATTCTTTTCATTTTTATTACTATTTAATTTAATATTGTTTCTTTGTATCAGTATACTGCTGCTGGATTATGTGAATTTCCCCTTGGGATTAATAAAGTATCTATCTATCTATCTATCTATCTATCTATCTATCTATCTATCTATCTATCTATCTATCTATCTATCTATCTATCTATCTATCTATCTATTTTCTTATCAGGTATTATGGGTATATTATATCATATATTGAACTCTGTATAACCCATTTTTAACTAAAAGATGACTATCAGCACACTGGTGTTTTTTCTGCATGCACCATGCTCCACGACCTTTCACATCACCTGTTGTCTGATGTGTGAGTTGTACATATATATATATATACATCTTATACCACTATGTGCAAAACCAGTTTATTTGTATTAAAGGCCATGTGACAGCAATCCTTATATGTTACAGATTCTGCCATACTTTGTTAGTGTAGATCCTTTCATAGTATTTGAGCTTTTGCTTAAAGAAATCTCAACTGAACACCACATATGTGCAATCTGAATGTATAAGGAGGGCAAATGAGCCATGATTGGCAAATCCATTTAATCCAGTAAAGAATTAGCGGGACCTGCATCATCACCAATAAGGCAGGACACATCTCTGGACTGGAGTGGTGCAATCTGTTAGTCTCCATGTTCATTGCTTTCTGTGCTTTTCTGTCATTCTCTATGCAAGCACCTTTTGCAGATATGTAGTATTTTTTCTTTATTTAGCAGTCACAGTTTCTCTCCATGATAGCTAGCTGGTCTGCCATAGGAACCTAGAATAGTCTAAAATTTTCCAGAATGTGGTTTTAGCAAGGTATCAAATGTGGAGCATAGGCTTAGTGGCCCTTAGTGATACCAATGTCTTGCATAGCATTCGCAAAATAGCCGATTATGAATTGCTGCCTTGTTTAGCATGTTCATTTTCACTGCAATGATGGTTAGAGCGGCCACTAGGGGGGGCACTAGCTCCCCAACCCTGACTCATACTGACATGGAGACAAGTTCAGCACACACTCTTTTTTTCCCCCCTCAGTGGGGAACACATTTCCCACCTGCACAGCGCAGTTCCAAACACAATAAACACAGCACACACCAATGTCTTTTCTTCTCTCTTCTTCTCCTCTCTCTCTCACTCAGTCAGTTAGTTAGTCAGTCAGTCCACCTCCACTTCTCCTGGCAAGCTTTGTCCTCGACCTCTTGGCTCTGGCGCCTGGAATGAAGGTGGGAGGCTCCTTTTATGTTGCACCTGGGAGTACTCCAGGTGGATCATTCGTGACATTTCAATGCCCGACAAAATAGGGCTCATCAGTTCCTCCTGGTGGTGGCACCCACAGAACTCAACAGGCCTCTCCCAAACTCCCAAGTCCCATGTTGCCCTGTGAGAATCCTGGTCACCACTGCTACCCAGGGGGACTGCCATGTAGCAGCCCGAGGGAACTACTATCTTGTGTTTGTTCTCCACCAGTTCTTCCAGTACATAGGCGTCCTGGCCGGGTAAGGGCTCTGGCCATCCACCACATCAGTTAAAATGAAATCTGTTTAATGTTCTAAGATCATTTCCAGATTGCCTCACTTATAACATTATCATTATGATATGTTGTTCCAAAGTCCTTTGTGCAGATATTTACACTGCTGCTTCAAAAAGAAATGGGGAGAGTATCTGCTTCTTCACTGCTTTAAAAACGTATTCTAAAATGTTATCGATTACATCGTGCCAGGTTTTGAAAAATTTCTGCAAAGATCCTCTAAGTGAAAATTAGATTAGATAATATATAACATCAGTTACCCACTGACTTAGAAAAGGAGAGTTAGGATTCTCTTGGCATTCTCTCGATGAGCTTCAACAGGTAGTCACAGGTAGTCACCTGAAATGGTTTTCACTTCACAGGTGTTAAGAGAGAATGCCAAGAGAGAGTAAAAAAGTAATCCGAGCAAAGAGTGGCTATTTTGAAGAAACTAGAAAATAAAACATGTTTTCAGTTATTTCACCTTTTTTTGTTAAGTACATAACTCCACATGTGTTCATTCATAGTTTTGATGCCTTCAGTGAGAATCTACCAATGTAAATGGTCATGAAAATAAAGAAAACACATTGAATGAGAAGGTGTGTCCAAACTTTTGGCCTGTACTGTATGTGTGTGTATCAGCAAGGGCAGATGGACTTCATAGTGCTGGGGAAAAAGCTGTCTTTCAGTCTGCTGGTACATGTTTTTATGTTTCTGTACCGCTTTCCTGAAGGCAGTGGTACAAACAGTCCATTTCCTGGATGGGTGAGATCCGCAGCTATACATTTGGCTTTCTTCTGCACCCTTCCAGCATATACAGAGCCTATGTCTAGGAGAGGACTACCCACGATCTCCTGTGCTGTTCTCTCCACCCGTGCTAAGTCCTTCCTATCCTGTGCTGTGCAGCTGCAGTACCACACTGCCATACTGTGACAGAGAATGCTTTCTATAGCGAATCTGTAGAAGTTTGTGAGCAGCTGAGAGGAGAATCCAGCACGTCTCATCTTCCAGAAGAAGAAGAGTCTTTGTTGGGCCTTCTTTACCAGGTGAGATGTGTTCAAAGACCAGGGGGGTATTCCAGAAAGCAGGTTATGTGACATACCCGGGTAAGTTTAAGGGTAAGTTAGTGGATAACCTCAACTTTCGGTTCCAAAAACGGAGGTAACTTTCTGGGTATGTATGTAACCATAGCAGCTTACTCTCTGAAGATAACCTGCCACCGAGCAGGTTATGTTCCAGGGTAAGTTTGTTTCAGAAGGTTACTGAGCATGGCGTGCCCTTTTGATGACGATCCTGTGGACGTGGAAGCACAAATTATCCGAGGTTTTTTCCGCCGGGAGAGAGTAATAAGACCGCGTATTGATGTCTTTTAATTTCCAAATGATTTTTTAAAAGAGCGTTATCGGTTTTCAAAAGAATCGTTAATTTACTTGACCCATCTCTTGGCACCGCATATTGCACATGTCACAAACCGCGGGTCTGCGCTTAGCACAGAAAACATTCTGTGCATAGCACTTCGGTTTTTTGCCTCAGGGCATTTTTTGTATAATGTGGGCGAGGCAGAGCATGTGGGAAAGGCAACTGTGTGTAGAGCCGTTCGCACAGTATGTCTGGCACTGAAACACTTCTTACACACGTTTGTACAGTTCCCTGGTCATAAACCTCTGCGTGTAATTAAAGAGGAATTCCACAGAGTGGCAGGTTTGTCCTTTGTAGTAAAATTCATGACGCATATTTAATATGTAGTCATACTATTTATATCTATAGATGTATTCATCCTGCACACACACTTGATACTTCCCTATATGACTTTCTATTTCAGGGTTTCCAAATGTAATTGGGTGCATTGACGGCACCCACATTCCTATTAAAGCTCCTTCAATGAATGAGGGAGACTATGTTAATAGGAAATCTATTCATAGTATCAATGTGCAGGTAAGAACTGGATTTTGTGTTCAATAAAGTTCAATAAAGTCAGCCTGCATAAAAACATTAAGCATGTTGAAGAAGCCTTTAAGTGACAGAGATAGTAATTTATTAAGTCATATAATGAAAACAAATCATAGTGGTAAACTTACATTTCACCATGCTACTTGTGGTGCATGGTGTGTGTGACGAAGTGCCCCCTGGAATGCCAGCAACCACTGGTCGCCCTTTATTAAGGGACAGAGCCAGCTCCTCAGATGGGGTGAGGGAGGTGGTGGTGGGCCCCGCCAGTTAGACGGGCTTCAGCTTGCTTTCTATTAGCTACATGACAGACAGAATATACTAAATCGTGTTTAATCAATAGTTCAGTGATCGTGTAATCAACTATTACCTTTTTGCAGTATGTTTTTATGTTTCATTTTGACTTGGCTCAAAGTTCTTCTGCATCCAGACGGATTACACCTTATTAAATAAGAAACCATATATTCCTAGTCAATACACATTGTTATTTTAACCTAAAGAAATGAATGGCAGGAAAAGTGAATGCATTCAAAGTGATTTAACAGTGAAAAGGGTGTGGAAGGGTGTTTCATTATTTTACAGTATAATAAAAGGGAGGCGATGTCAATTTTGCAATTTAATACACTCACGCATTTACTCTGTCCGTTATTTTTTGCCAAGCCAACTCTCTTTCTTTAGCCGATGCAGCCGTATTACTTTTTTTCATTATGATAGGCTTGAATTCTTCAAACGCCTGCATTAACACCTCCAATTCCACCTCTGTGAAATATGCTGCTCGCTTTTTTTCTCCTTGATCTTCCGTTTTGACTCGTGAAATCGGCGATCCTTTGAAAACGTCTTTATGTATGCACGGTGCACGCGCATTAACTCTGGGTAACCAGTAGGAGGTTGATTGAACTTACTCTTCTCAGGTGTTTTGGAACCGACATACTCATGGTATGCGGGTTTGGGGTAAATCAACCCAGAGGTTATGATTTACCAAATGGTAAGTTAACCAAGCTTTCTGGAATACCCCCCAGGTCAGATCCGACGTGATGTGGACACCCAAGAACTTGATATTGTCCACACACATTACAGCCTCCTCATGTATGAATATAGTAGTATATTCTGTTCTTCTGGACCTCCTATAGTCCACAATGATCTCTTTGGTCTTGCTGGTGTTCAAGATGAGGTTGTTGGCTGAGCACCATAGTGCTAGATGCTGTATCTCCTCTCTGTAGTGAGTCTCATCATTGTCTGATATGAGACCCACCACTGTCGTATCATGTGCAAACTTCACAACCATATTTGTGGCATGAATGGCAGTGCAATCGTGCGTAAATAACGTGAAGAGTGCTGGGCTGAGCACACAACCCTGTGGCGTGCCTGTGTTCAGAACCAGTATGGCTGATGTACGATCTCCAATTCTAACCACCTGAGGCCTGTTGGTGAGAAAGTCCCTGATCCAGAGACACAACAATGTGGACAGACCCAGATTATGAAAGTTTTGTACCATCTTGTCTGAGATTACAGTGTTAAATGCAGAACTAAGATTGACGAATAGCATTCTCCTATATCCGGCGCTGCCGCAAGTGCCAGCCATTCCAGCAGCTCCGTATGACTTTATCTTTTTACCTTTTTTTCTCTATTTTTCTCTATTTCACTGATCATTTCTACCACTTTCTTTTAAATGCTAACATTATTCAACTCTTTAATTTAATATTGTTTTTTTGTATCAGTATACTGCTGCTGGATTATGTGAATTCCCCCTTGGGATTAATAAAGTATCTATCTATTTAGATATCTATCTATCTAACATAAGTGTTATGCACTGCAGATGAGTCAGGGCTGTGTGAAGTACTATTGAGACAGCATTCTCTGTCAATCTGTTCCTTCTGCAGGCGAACTGATGGTTATCAAATCCAGCAGGGATGGCATCTTTGATGTACTTTAGGAGGATTCTCTCAAAGCACTTCATTATTACTGGGGTCAGAGCCACAGGGCGGTAATTGTTAAGCCAGGTGACTGCTGATTCTTAAGGCACTGGCACATTAGTGGAGGATTTGAGGCAGTCAGGGACCATTGCAATTTGTAGAGAAAGGTTGAAAATGTCCAGAAAGATTCCTGCCAATTGATCAGCACATATTTTCGGTGTCTTACCTGACACCCTGTCCGGTCCTGCAGCTTTGTTGGTGTTGATCCTCCTTAGGGTGGACCTCACAGTAGTTGCAGGACTATACAGTAAGGCTGATGCTGTTCCTCCAGCCAAGGAAGATGTACAGTCTCCCTGCTGCTACATACATCAAAGTGTGCAAAGAAACTGCTCAAGGTGTCAGGGAGACAAGGGTCATGGTCTTTAAGCCTCTCCTCATGCTCCGTGGGTTGTTGTTATCAAAATACTCCTCGATACAGTGTTTGTATCTGTAATTTGCCAGGTTTATTCCTTTTTTTAGTTCTTTTTGGGCTTTGCTGTATGCCAGCCTGTCGCCTAACCTATATGCAGCATCCCGAGCTTTAAGCAGGGACCTCACTGTACTGTCCAGCCAGTTTCTGATTTGGAAACACCCTAAAGGTCTTCGTGGGCAGGACAGCATCAGTACAGAACTGCACATAGGATGGTATGTGGGGCATAATGATTTTAGCTCCAAGATCAGAGGGGCATGGTCGGAAATAACAATAGCATCGTACTTGCAGGATTTAATCATAGGCAAGAAATGTTTATTTACAAAGAAATAATCAGATCTTGAGTAGCAGTGATGCACTGGTGAGTAGAAGGAATATGTTCTTGTGATTGGGTTTAGAAATGTCCAGGAGTTTGATAAGTTGTGGTCAGTTACAAACTGCTGGAGCCCAGCCGGGACGCCCAGGAGGACCAGAGGAGGGCTTGTGCCTCCTCCAGACCGCGAGGGGGCGTCCGTCCTGGTTATGTTGGGGGCCTCGGGTACAGGGCTTGGAAGCCCAGCCCTGTAGGGACCCGTGGCCACCGCCAGGCGGTGCCCCGATGCCGGAATATCCCGTGTGGTCCCCGGCCAATGCCCAGGAGGACCAGAGGAGGGCTTGTGCCTCCTCCAGACCGTGAGGGGGCGGCGCCCCGGTGCCTGAGGAACCCTGGAGCCCAGCACTTCCGCCACACCAGGAAGTGCTGGGTAGAAGAAGACAGGAGACACCCGGACGGCTTCCGGGTGCACAGCCGGCACTTCTGCCACACAGGGGTGTGTCCAAGAGGGAGTGCCAGGAAGCAGCTGGAGCCCATCCGGGTTCCCATATAAGGGGCCGCCTCCCTTCAGTTGATAGTGGATGTCGGGTGGAAGAGGACAGAGCTGGAGAGAGGACGGGAGGCGGTCAAGAGAGAGGCAGAGAGACTGAGAGGCCTGGACTTTGGGGGATCGGTGCTGGAGGCACTGGGGTTTGTGCACTGTAAATACTGTGAAATAAACGTGTGTTGGGTGAGATATGATGTCCGTCTGTCTGTGTCCGGGTGAAGGTTCACACTGTGTAATTGTCTTTGCAGTGTTAGATGTCATCGCCTCAGTGACAGGAGACCTATCTAGGTCTGGATTTAAAACACAGTTAATTTTATGAGTGTTCACATTGGGAATGGATGCAAATACATTTTGGATGAAGTCCCTATCATCCATATTGGGTGCATAAACATTTATCAAAATCACATTACAATTAAATAAATTACCCATGACAATCGTGTATCTCCCTTCAGGATCAGATACAACATCTGATACTACAAGTGAGACTGTTCTATGGATAAGAATTACCACACCTCTAATTTTTTTGTAAAGCTGGAATGGAACATTTGGCCAGTCCAGTCTTTTTGCAGCCAGAACTGACCCTTGCTTAATAAGTGGGTCTCCTGTAAAAATACTATTTTAGCGTTTAGACCTGTTAGATGAGAGAATACTTTCTTTCTTTTTAATTTGTGATTCAGGCCTTTAATATTCCAGCTCACAAAGTTAAACTGCCCCGTCTTGGAAACATTGATTCTGAATTTTTGATGTCATTTTGTAGTCTTAACCAAAAGTGAGACAGCTTTGACCTTAATTTCCAATTTTCCCAGGGGTTATTGCCATGCAGTCTATTGTTACATTGGTAATTATAATTATAAGGATTAAAAGGATAGATAGCTTGCTCTCTTTCTCTTGCCCCCTAGTCCATATATTTCAATTGCTTTTGTCATATTCTGTTCAGTGAAAACCAGAAGGAGCCAGGAATCACAGCACTAGGAAATGTTCTTCCATTCCTCCAATGGAATTACTATTTGTTCTCTTTACCTCCTGTAAACATGCCTTTAATTTTTTCCCCTGATAGGAGTGGGACCCTGTATCCATACCTGACTAGCACAAGTTACAACAGGTTCTGAAATGTGAAATTTTGGAACCACTGATATACTAGGCTCCTGGTTGGCAGTGGCTTATTAGTGACACTACCAAATTTGCGTCAGCCCCTGCCTGCCCATTTTGTAAGCAAGGATAGTGTTGAGCAGGATTTTGTTTTTTTTATTCTTAATTTTCCCATGACACTGTCATGTACGAAAACCTCCTGTAAGACTGCTGTTTCTTGTCCAAACATGTCAGCAGTTTGGGCAGATCAAACACACTACTTTATCCATCCATCCATCCATCCATCCACCCTCTTCCACTTATCCAAGATGGGTTGCAGGGTCAGCAGCTTGAGCAGAGATGCCCAGACTTCCCTCTCCCCAGCCACTTCTTCTAGCCCTTCCAGGGGAATCCCGAGGCATTCCCATGCCAGCTGGGAGACATAGTCCCTCCAGCGTGTCCTGGGTCTTCCCCGGGGCCTCCTCCCGGTTAGAGGTGCCAAGAACACCTCACCAGGGAGGCGTCCAGGAGGCATCCTGATCAGATGCCCGAGCCAATTCATCTGACTCCTCTCGATGTGGAGGAGCAGCAGCTCTACTCTGAGCCTCTCCCGGATGACTGAGCTTCTCACCCTATCTTTAAGATAAAGCCCAGACACCCAGCGGAGGAAACTCATTTTAGCTGCTTGTATTCGCGATCTTGTTTTTTCGGTCACTACCTATAGCTCATGACCATATTTGAGGGTAGAAATATAGATCGACTGGTAAATTAAGACTTTTGCCTTATGACTCAGCTCCTTTTTCACCACAATAGAGCGATGCAGAGCCCACATCACTACGGATGGTACACCAATCCATCTGTCGATCTCACGCTCCATTCTTCCCTAACTCATGAACAAGACCCTGAGATATTTGAACTCCTCCACTTGGGGCAGGATCTCACTCGCAACCCTGAGAGGCCACTATCTCCTTTTCCGGCTGAGGAACATGGTCTCGGATTTGGAGGTGCTGATTCCCATCCCAGCCGCTTCACACTCGGCTGCAAACCGATCCATAGAGAGCTGATGATCACAGCCTGATGAAGCAAACAGGACAACATCATCTGCAAAAAGCAGTGACCCAATCCTGAATCCACCAAACCGGATCCCCTCAACACCCTGGCTGTGCCTAGAAATTCTGTCCATAAAAGTTATGAACAGAATTGGTGACAAAGGGCAGCCCTGGCGGAGTCCAACTGTCACTGGAAACGGGTTCGACTTAACTACCAGCAATGCAGACAAAGCTCTGACACTGGCTGTACAGAGACCAAACATCCCTTATAGGGGGGTCCGGTACCCCATACTCTCGGAGTACCCACCACAGGATTCCCTGAGGTACATGGTCGAATGCCTTTTCCAAGTCCACAAAACACATGTAGACTGGTTGGGCAAACTCCCACGCATCCTCCAGGACCCTGTTAAGGGTGTAGAGCTGGTCCACTGTTCCGTGCCAGGACGAAAACCACACTGTTCCTCTTGAATCCGAGGTTCGACCATCTGACTGACCCTCCTCTCCAGGACCCCTGAACAGACTTCCAGGGAGGCTGAGAAGTGTGATCCCTCTGTAGTTGGAACACACACTCGGGTCCCCCTTCTTTAAGAGGGGGACCACCACCCCGGTCTGCCAATCCAGAGGCACTGTCCCCTATGTCCATGCAATGTTGCAGCGGCATGTCAACCAAGACAGTCCTACAACATCCATAGCCTTGAGGAACTCCGGGCATATCTTATCCACCCCTGGTGCCCTGCCACCAAGGAGTTTTTTGACCACCTTGGTGACCTCAGTCCCAGAGATGGGGGAGCCCACCTCCGAGTCCCCAGGCTCTGCTTCCTCATTGGAAGGCATGCTAGTGGGATTGAGGAGGTCTTTGAAGTACTCCCCACCAACCCACAACGTCCTGAGTCGAGGTCAGCAGCGCACCATCTCCACCATATACAGTGTTGACACTGCACTGCTTCCCCCTCCTGAGACGCTGGATGGTGGACCAGAATCTCCTCGAACCGCCACCTTATCGTGGTGGAGAGGTTTGCGTGTCCCAATGATCCTAGGACCTCTGTTGTCTGGGGCTTTATGCCCGGGTAGGGCCACCCAAGGCAAACTGGTCCTAGGTGAGGGATGAGACAAACAGAGGTTCAACAAACCTCCTATGAAGAACAAAAAATTTGGACGGCGTTTTCCCTTGCCTGAACGCGGGTTACCAGGGCCCCCCTCTGGAGCCAGGCCAGGAAGTGGGGGTTTGATGGCGAGCGCCTTGTGGCCAGGCCTGCATCCATGGGGCTCGGCCAGGCACAGCCCGAAGAGGCAACATGGATCCCCCTTCCCATGGGCTCACCACCTATGGGAGGGGCCAAGGAGGTTGGGTGCAGTGTGAGTTGGGTGGTGGCTGAAGGCGGGGACCTTGATGGTCTGATCCTCGGCTACAGAAGCTGGCTCTTGGGACGTGGAATGTCACCTCTCTGAAGGGGAAGGAGCATGAGCTAGTGCGCAAGGTCGAGGGGTTCAGGCTAGATATAGTCGGACTCACCTCGACGCACAGCTTGGACTCTGGAACCAATCTCCTTGAGAGGGGCTGGACTCTCTACCACTCTGGAGTTGTCCCCGGTGAGAGGCGCTGAGCGGGTGTGGGCATACTTATTGCCCCCCGACTTGAAGCCTGTTCATTGGGGTTTACCCTGGTGGACGACAGGGTAGCCTCCCTCCGCCTTCGGGTGGGGGGATGTGTCCTAACTGTTCTTTGTGCATATGCGCCGAATGGCAGTTTGGAGTATCCACCCTTTTTGGAGTCCTTGGATGGGGTGCTAGACAGCATACCTTCTGGGGACTCCCTCGTACTGCTGGGAGACTTCAATGCTCACGTGGGCAATGACAGTGAGACCTGGAAGGGCGTGATTGGGAGGAATGCCGCCCCCGATCTGAACACGAGCGATGTTTTGTTATTGGACTTCTGTGCTTGTCACGGATTGTCCATAATGAACACCATGTTCAAGCATAGGGGTGTTCATATGTGCACCTCAGTTCGATGATCGACTTTGTGGTTGTGTCGTTGGACTTGCGACCACGTGTCTTGGACACTCGGGTAAAGAGAGGGGCGGAGCTGTCAACTGATCACCACCTGGTGGTGAGTAGGCTTCGATGGTGGGGGAGGATGCCGGTCAGGCCTGGTAGGCCCAAATGTGTTGTGAGGGTCTGCTGGGAACATCTGGCAGAATCCCCTGTCAGAAGTAGCTTCAACTCCAACCTCTGGCAGAACTTCGACAATGTCCCGAGGGAGGTGGGGGAAATTGAGTCCGAATGGGCCATGTTCTGTGCCTCTATTGTTGAGGCGGCTGACCGGAGCTGTGGCCTTAAGGTGGTTGCAATCCCTGAACCTATTGGTGGACACCGGTGGTGATGGATGCCGTCAAGCTGAAGAAGGAGTCCTACAAGACCCTTTTGTCCTGTGGGACTTTGGAGGCAGCTAAGTCAAAAACTTGGGCGTGGGAGGTGTTTGGGGAGTCCATGGAGAACGACACTACTTTCTATGCAATGTAAATCTTTAATTTAAACCAATACACATGCACACTAAATGACTGTATCCATTTACTTGCCTGTTTGCCTTCATCAAGCATTTTATACCTGTGTGATATTGTAAATTGCTGAGAATGTGTGCCTAAGCGGTGCTCACTCCATGAAACCTTTTTGGTTTCATGCCTATAAACTATAATGGCTTAGCTGAGTAAATCATTGATTTGGGTGAGGTTGATCTTGTTAAAGTATTTGCATGTATTATGTAATATGATTATATCATTTGCTTGCATTTAACTAGTGAACTGTTCTTCTGTAAATACACTGCTGATTCTTGACTCATATATGAATCTGACTTGAGTACACTTACAGAAAACAACGTAAAAATACTTTATTGTGCGTACTTTGATAGTGCAATCTCTAATTTCTATGGCAGTGCAGTGTGTCAATTCAATGCTTTTTTAATCCAGTCATTTTTGATGGCAGAATACCAACAAACACAGCATGTCAGGGTGGCTGATGTGTGCCCTCGTATTCTGTTAATTCAGTTGATTTTGTGAGTTTTTTTGATGTTAATGTTTTTATTATTCTTTTAATATTTTGTTTTTCTTTATTGCTCTTTCAAATTATTTTTTTTTATTGCTAATTTTGTTTAATTCTATTTATACTTGTATTAGTTCATGTGTTGAACCTAAGAGACAGGGCCTCCAGATGCTGCTTCTGTGTAGCTACCTCCGGATGATTTAATGGCTCAGCATGGTAACTAAATTAAGTTTGTAACTTCTGTTCTTCACTTGACTCTCCTCAATGTCCAGCTTTGTTGATTTTTATGCTTCTTTTTTGACTTTTTATTATATTTACTGGCTTTTGACTTTTTTCTATTGTATATACAAGTAAGTATTGTGGATATTGGAGTTAACGCCTTTTTATTTCTAAAGGAGTTCTTGCAATTTCACAATTTCCCCAAATGTCAGTTTCATTTACTTAGATGTGAACAAACTAATCACACTCTGGTGTAGCCCAAAACAAACAAACCAAGACCCTTTTGGAAATAGTGGTCTTTGTCTGGTACCAAGTGAACCATGGAGCAGTTCACATGAGGTATGAATGTGATCCAACATGGGACCAATTCAACTACATCAAATATTGTCCATTATGAGTGAAATTGTGTGTGCTGTGGTAGTTACGCTAAGCTAGGAATCTCATTCACACCGTAATTAGTTGAGTGTGAACACAGAGCACTAAAAATAATAAAAAGATAAAAATAAATGTACATACATAGGTACAAATGTAACACAATCTACGTAAAACATCTTGCATGATTACCAGTCAATCAGAGCAGCCTAGCACCTGATTTGGGCTCATAGCCTTGTACACCCAATCAGACTGCAATTAGGAGGTGTAAGTGCACTTGTGATTGGGTCAATCAAAATATGTAAAGAGGAGGTGAGAAAGCACTGTCCTATGAGATCAATGATTAAACACCTAATTTTACACCATGAAAGTGATGCGTAAAGGTGGGATGTCCTCTCAATGCTTTTGCTTTTCAGGTCTGATCCAGATACAGAGGCACCTAAACTTTGACATAAGTAGTGTAATAGCCCCGATGGATTAGCCTCCCAAGTGGGATGGATAATGGACCCTTACCTGGTTTTGTGGCCACTCTTTCTAGTTGGCAGCCTCCCCAAGTTTATCTGCTATTTTCCTTTGTTGACTGGGAAAGTGAGTAGCAGCCATTAAATCTGGGAAACGCATCCACCTTCAATGCCCTTCTATACTGGCCATCCCACCTGGTAAGGGTCCAACCTCCATGCCAGTCCGGATGTCAGGCCATCCATTAAGGCTATGGCAATATAGAGAGAATAATATTTTTCAAAAATTTTCTCACAGGTTCATCTATTTTCTGACTGCCTACCCACAGCCACATGAGTAAAGTTTACTGCCTGCATCCAATCACAATTCTAAAATTTTAGTCCCACGCTCAAAAACCTTGAATAGGGTTCCACAGTAATGTTTACCTCTACTACAAACTTAAAATATCTTTGAGGAAGCAAAAAATACAAAAGAGACAGGGAGCTGCTTAAAAAAACCCTTCATCAACAGGACTGTTTCATTTATGTTAGGTAGAATGCCCAGAGGGGACTGGGCGGTCTCATGGTCAAGCCAGTTTTAATACACAAATTATTTTTAACCATAGTATGTATTTGACTATTTTACATTTTTAACTTTGGTATTGGTCAGACTTTGTGAGTTTACCATTGTCTTTGCATTTTTATTTACTTTTTTTTTTTTGTTTGTGTGTGGTTTACTTTTTTGTGATTTTTCCCTTTCCCTTTTTCACATTCTCTGGTCTTGAGAAATGCAGTTTCATCCCAATGAATTTTAGCTATGGTTGGAATGATAAATAAACTGAACAAGAACTTGACTTGAATTTGATGTAGTAAGCAAACCTACAGTAATTTTTTTATCGTATACAGTCAAATCACAAAAATGCACATACCATTATTCTTCACACACAACAACCAAGACTCTACATAAAGCTTAGGTTTCAACTTGGTTGGCTTTTTAAAAAAAACTTGTTCAATTACAATCAAACTGACATGAACTGGAATAGTAAAGCACCTTAATACAGAAAGTGCAGTTTGCTAAATTATTCATACATAATAAATAGCACTTCACAATGTATGAAAGGAGTCCCCTGTGAATGGCCTGTAGTTTGAACAAACAATGGAGGAAAGGGGCAGAGAGAGTGTGTGGAAGGTAGGAACTGCTATGGACAAATGGAGAGGGTGAAGAAAAAGGACCAGGAGCCATGAAATTTAATACCATGGTGCCAGAAGATATTACCTATTGGGGAGATATAAATGATAAAAAGAAGGAGCCCCAAAACTCCCTGAGTAACGACTACGTTCTGTGAAGTGAGGTAGCAAAAAATCCACTGGAGGACAAGGCCACAAACCCCAAAACCAGCTAGTCATTTCAAAAGTATCTGATGAGATATGGTGTCAGATGCAGTGCGGAGGTCAGGAAGCACAAGAATTGATAAAAGTCCCATGTCAGCTGCCCGGAGAAGATCACTTGTGATTTTGACCTGGGCAGTTTCTGTGCTGTGTTTAGGGTGAAACCCAGATTGAAACTGTTCAAAAAGGTTATTTTTTGAAAGATGGGACTGGAGTTGGGAGGCAACTATGTTTTAGATATGAAAGGAACATTTGAGATAGGCCGATAATTGTTAAGGATATTTGGGTCTGAACCACGTTTTATCAGAATTGGAGTAATTGTTACTGTTTTTAGTGAGAGGGGATCTGTGCCTGTAGTAAGGGAAGAGTTAACTATAGCAGTTATCATGGGGGAAATATGTGACAGACAGGACTTAACAAAGCTTGTAGGTATTGGATCTAACTTGCATGTGGAAGAATTAGATTTTGTTATAAGTTCTGAGATATTTTTTTCATCTGGTAAACTGAAATCTGAGAATAGGGTGGTTGGTAAGGGAATGTGGGTGATAGTGGAGAAATAGAGGAAGCAAGTTGCTGGTGCATTTTTTCAATGTTTGAGTTGAAAAAATCCAAAAAAGTGCAGCAGTATTTAACAAAGAGGTTATGGTAAGCAACATTTTCTGGTGGTGTAATTAGCCTTTTCATTGTAGAAAAAAGAGCTCTAGTATTTTTCCCTCCTGTATTGATAATGTTAGAATAGTATACAATTTTGGCAGCAGAGACAGCATTTTTGTATTCTAAGATATGATTTGAGTACATTTCTTTGTGTACAACAAGACGCATCTTTTTAGCTAGGCACTCCAACTGTTGGCCCGTGGCTTTGAGCTGACAGAGTTCAGATGTAACCCAGGGAGCAGTGTGAATAAATGAAACAGCCCGTGTTTTTAAGGGAGCTAGCATTGTAATGGTCTACTAATTCTGATGGTGTGGTAGCAGAAGGAGAAACAGGCTGGGATTGCAATACATGTATAAGGGTTTCTGGGTTTACATGCTTGACATTATGAAATGAAATTACACGCTGAACCTTTTATTTACTGAGAGGTAACCTAACATCAAATGTGATCATTTTGTGATCTGAGATGGGTAATTCAGTAGGAATAAGATTGTGAGGTGTGATACCAGAGCAGCAAAGTAAGTCTAAAATATGACCCTTGTTATGAGTTGAAAAGTTGACATATTGAATTAAATTAAAACAGTCAAGGATTTCATTAAAATCATTTGTCAGTGCAACAGCTGGCACATCAAAGTGTATGTTAAAATCACCCATGAGGTTGATATTAGAAGACATTGCACATAAAGTTGTTAAAACAGTAAAAAGTTCTGTAATAAAAACACTTGATAGTTTAGGAGGTCTATATAAAACAACAATTATTGGTGAAGGTCCGCAGAGTTTGTCAGCTAACAGTTCAAAGTATGGATACGCTGGAAGAGGTATTGGTGATAATTTTAAGTCTTTACGGTGTATTATTGTGAGACCGCCTACTCTCCCCGAAGAACGAGATTTAGAGATGCAGACAAACTCTGGACGGAGCTCTTGATTTAGATGAAAATAATCACCCAGTGGACAGCATGGTGGTGAAGTGGGTAGCGCTGCTGCCTCGCAGTTAGGGGACCAGGGTTCGCATCCCGGTCCTCCTTGCACGGAGTTTGCATGTTCTCCCCATATCTGTGTAGGTTTCCTCCCACAGTCCAAAGATATGCAGGTTAGCTGCATTGCAGATCCTAAATTGTCCTAGTGTGTGTGTGTGTGTGTGTGCGCACGCGCTTGTGGCCTGCCTGGTTTGTTTCCTGCCTTGTGCCCTGTGTTGACTGAGATTGGTTCCAGCAGACCCCCATGAGCCTGTAGTTAAGATATGGCGGGTTGGATAATGGATGGATGGATAATCACCCGGTTACTGCCAAGTCTCCATAAGACATAAACAGTCCATCTTAGTGTCTATGACATCAATCAACAGAGCTTTGTTAGAGATAGATCGAGTATTAAATAACCCAAACTTCAAAGCATCAATGGACGTATATTCCGGTGATGTTACCAAAGGAATCAGCATGTTATGATTAACACATCACTCAAAAATACGTGGACAAGTGTGTCCTGCAGACCAAAGTGAAGGAATAGACCCGCTGCTACTCCTGCTGAGGCAAAAACAACAAGAGCCCCGGTGAATGTACTTTGGTCGTCGGAGAATGCCGCGGTGTAGCCGGAGATCAGCAGGCAATTCATAGTATGTTCGAAATCGATACAAATCTGGTGAATATTTTAGTTTTTAAGACGTGACTTCATTAGATAGCAAAGTAGAAATAATAATCCATGAAAACCAATTGAGGTTTATCATAGTAGATTTCCAGAAATCCCCCAAGCAAATTCCAGATTGGAAGCAAAGCAATGTACCCCTTGTGTACCTACTTGGCCCAATTAAAATAACACATTAGCCAATAGACCGTCACTACTGGGATTTCTAAATATTCATCAAAATTAGTTACTTGAGCAGAGAATCAGTGAGAACGTTTCCACTTACCCACACAGGTTGCAGCCAGCAAAGAACAGTTCTATAAGGGCTTCTGTTAAGGCCGAAGGAGGCAAGGGACACAAATGCGTGTTATCCGTTTTTAATCCAATGCAAAGGCAAAGGAAGATCTGATGCAAAAGGCAAAAAACGAGTTAAAAACAACTAGTAAAAGTACACAAACAGAGCACCGGCAAGCAGCGGCAGACAGCAATGCCAACGTTCACTTCCAGTTCCGGTCACAGTTGATTTACCCCTCTGTTCCACAGTTTAAAATTACAAATCAAATAATTCAGACATGATTAAAATACACATTGCAGACTTTCATTTAAGGGTATTTTCATACTTTTCAGTTACACAATGTAATAATTACAACACCTTTCAGTGTCCCCGCTATTCTGAGGCACCATAATGTTTCATATATATATATACACACACACACACATACATGTGTATCTTATGTCTCTTATATAAAAAGAGATTGTGCATATGTCTTTAAAGTCATAATAAACACACACATATGTTACTGGCTTATATTTGTACTGTACTTTCTATCATTATTTTAATGTGAACTTTGCCTGCTTACAAATAAAAAATGTACCGTATTACAGTAACACTTTGACTCATAGGCAGCAGCAGCAACACCCTGTCTCATGCACTGTGCATCTCTTAAATGTTGAAGTGTCATCTTTCTCTTTAATTTCCTTTCAAATATATTATTGTGAATTATATCATGGCTACCTATGCTGAAATGTACAGTATCTTGGCTACTTAGTCAATACAGGTACACTTAAGTATCCTATTTTGCTAACATCTTTTTTCACAGAACTTATTGTGGATGTTAAGTGATGCATACCTATATATGTATGAGTTTATTCATGTAGTCATGAATGCTCATCAGAGGATTACCTTCTGAGCTCATCTGAGCTATGTAACGCCACTCCAGGATAAGAGGGGACACTGTTGCTAAATGGGTTGTGTTAATTTTACTCTGCAGTTCTGAGAGGAAGCTCAGTGAGAGAAACTGACTCAGCCCCTTCTGGTCAGACCCCTATAAATCCTGGACAACCCCAGCAGGAAGTGTCTATTTGTGGGCAAATTAGACCCCAGGACAGAGCTCCTACTATATCTGACAATCTCAAGAGAGCAGACTAATCCAGCCTTGAAAGGCTATGTTTTGTTATGTGTTTTATTTGTTCCTTTTTCGCAACAGCTTGCGCTCGTTGAGACCACTGCTGTTAATTGGGATGACCTAGTTGCTACCTCAATGTTTCTTTTTGACTCTTCTTCACCTGACCACAATATGTATATATTACACACATCAGCCAATGCTGCTTATACAGATGTCAGCAATATCTTCAATAAACCAACAGCAACTCATGTAAAGAAATTTTAAATTGTAAATTATACTATACACACAGAACCCAGCATAAATTCAAGCCAGTCGTATGCTGATACTATAAAAGCTAATAGCAACATACCAGAACATAAGCTAATAGTACACAGCCAATAATTATAGCTCCAAATGCAAAGTGATAGCCTAAGAACATAAAGCTCATCAAAATACCCCACACATTAACTAAAAGAATACAAATATGCAAACTACCATATAAATCCGTACAATGCACAGTTATGTGTGAAAATGTATGGACAACAAGCACACAGCACACTATACCTCTTAGGCTTAGTAGTGAAAACATGTGCCAGCCAGCTCTCTGGGTCCTTCAGCACCCATTCACCTTTTGCCTGAATTTCCACTGTGGTGGTCCCAGTGCCAAAGAAACTTCATTCCAGTGATGCCAAGGACTTCAGAACAGTTGCTCTTACTTCATACATCTTGAAGACCTTTGAAAGGCTGGTTCTAAAACAGCTCTGACCCCTTGTTTCCGAACATTTTGATTCTCTGCAGTTTGCCTACAGTAGGTATTGTGGATGCTCAGACCTACATGCACCACAGAGCCTAATCCCCTTGGGCAAAGGCGGCACCACGATCAGAATAATGCTCTTTAGTTTTTTAGTGCTTTTGACACCATTCTGTCTCATCTAGTGGGGGCAATTAATTTTGATGCTCTCCTGGATCATGAAGTACCTGACCAAAAGACAGCAGTTTCTGATGCTCCAGGACTGTGTAGCAAAAATGGTAGTGTGTAATACTGGAGCACCTCAGGGAACTGTCCTATCTGTTTATCCTTTTCACAGCTGACTTCAAGTATAATATAGTGCTTGTCATCTACAGAAATTCTCAAATGACTCCTCCATCATATGCTGCATTAATAAAGGAGATCAATTGGAATACCGGAGGCTTGTGGAGGACTGTGTCTTGAGGTGCAGTGACAACCACCTGCAGCTTAACATCTGCCTGGGGATTCACATAAACATCAACCTGGACTGGTCTGACAACACAGTGGATCTATACAAGAAGGGCCAGAGCAGATTGTATTTCATAAGGAGAATCGGGTCTTTTGAAGTAGGCAGAAAGCTGCTGGAAATGTCTTACCAGTGTGTGGTAGCCAGTGTACTGTTCTATGCTTAGGTCTCCTAGAGAAGCAACTTGAGTTCAAAAGACACACAATGTTTGAAGAAACTTATCAGGAATGTCTGATTCAATACAAGGCTAACCCAGGTAGCTATTGTAGAAAAGCAGATAGCGACAAAGTAGGAATGCTTTCATGAAAAATCTCCTATATTGTTTAATGAGGCGCGGTCTTGGAGCCACAGGCTCATTCCACCCGGTTGTGCTAAGAAGCACCTCTGGGTCTTTTCTGCCAGCTGCTATTAGGCAAGTTAAAGCTTCTTCCCAACATTCCGCACTAAGTGCACATACTGTTTAAATTTATTTTTCTACTTTTGCAAAATATGTTAGTTTATTTATTGATTGATTGATTGCATTATTTGTCCTGTTATTCTGCATCTTTATCTTTTTATGTATCTGTTGCGTTTATCTAATTTAATGTACATTTAAAATGTACGGATCCCTAGGTGCTCCCAAGCCAGCAGAGACATATAATCTCTCCAGCCTGTTCTGGGTTTGCTCCGACTCTACTGGGTTCTCCCCGCAGTTGGATGTGCCCGAAACACCTCCTCAGAGTGGCGTCCAGATGGAAGCTCATTTCTGCCGCTTGTATCCACGACTCAGAGGTTTCCATCACTGCCCAAAGCACGTGACCACAGGTGAGGGTAGGAACTTTGATCCAGAGTATGCGTGCAATTGTTTTGATACCGAAATTGATAAACTCTGTGATTAACAACGGATGAATGCAAGCCTTCAGTAAATTAACAAAAACAAAAAATAATACGAACATCTATAAATAACAATACAATAAACCAATAGTATGAATGCGGAAGATTGGAAATCAACACATTACAAACAACTATATCCCTTTTACTTCTTTTTGCTTGCACGGAATGAAAGTTTTTTTTTTTTTTTTTTTTAAATCTTGCCGGATGTACTCGGCTGCTCGTCGCTCATTTCTACACCTCCTTGACGAAATTCGACACTACTACATGAGGCTCTCCCGTGTTTAAGTCCGCGACTTGCCTCTCTGAATCGTCAACTGGGTAAGTTGTATTGTGTCCAAATAATTTATTTTCAGCATAAGAATTAACTGCATATGCGATTAAAAACTTAACCACCAAAAGAAATATTTCAGGCATTGTCGAAAAGGCGTCAGTTTGACTAGGGCAGTATTAATGCGCCAACAATCAAAGTGCTGGTTGCATTACGAGCTAATTTTCATTTTTAAATATTATGCATTTTGATGCTGTAATCTAGTTTTACGCGGTGACGAATATCGGATAAATTCGGATGACATTTCTTACTTTGCATTTTGAAAGATTTTACCACACCCTAAGACACGCCCGCAGAGAGAGAGAGAGATAAATACAAGTGATTAACTTTGTTTGCAGATAAATATAATTCCTTGCTACTCTGCGGGCACGTTTGGACGATTTGAACTGTCGGTGATTATGTTTGAATGTGTATAAACATCAAGGTAAAAGTCTTAAATTATGCTCCAGATGAATTTATTCCCTGGCGAATGCTTTTGTTTAAAAAAAAAACAACTCAAAGGTGTGTTTACCTTTATCTTAGGGTTTCTGCAGTGGTTTATTAATCGTCTATATTGTTATAGACACGCAGTTAACTACCGCCTTACCCCGAAGCCTACGCAAATCGTAGTGAACTGATAGTGGTACCGGCTATCAGTTTTGGGTAGGGATGGGCAATACCACAGTTTTTGAAATCGATACCAATACAAGTATTTTATGTGTCAGATTTTCGATACTGATACCAATACTGAGTATTTTTAAAAAAGCATAGGAATTTGTTTTCAAATGATGATAGTGTTTAGAATAGCTAATATTAATGGGCCAGTCTGCATTTAAATTAACTAATATCACAACACAGCATTAAGGTTACCATAACAAGTTTATTGCAAAATTTATATTAATAGAATGAGCATGGCATGTAATTTTCTAATCTGTTTACTCCAGACCAGGACTATGGGAGGGTGCTGGAGCCTGTCCCAGCTGCCATAGGGTGCAAGGCAGGAGCAAATTCAGGGCAGGGTGTCCATCCATTACAGGGCAAACACACACTATGGTCAAGTTACCTTTGCCAGTTCACCTAACCTGTGCATCTTTGGACTGTGGGAGGAAATTTACACAGCCATAGGGACAGCATGCAAACTCCACACAGGAAGGATCCAGGTAGCAAAGAATGAACATACAAATGTAATAACGATAATATTAACTTTTACATTTTCATAAAGATTTGGTTATTCATGGATGTACTTAAACTGATCCCCTTAAAACACTAACATTTACAAAAAAAAAATATTCCCACATTTGCATTTTCTATTATATTCTGCCCTTCTGTTATATTGAGAAAACTTTTGTCATATTAGCTTTACATTTAGTTAAGTTTCATATTTGTATTTAGAAAAAATAATGCTGACATTTTTGAACTGTGGGAGGAAACAGGAGCACAATACAATTTTAACAATACAAAATTAAACAAACATTATTTTATTGCACTAGATGCTGTTACTAATGCAATTAAAGTACTTTTAAATCCACTAAACTTGCAAAATAATTAATATATTAACATTTACTCAGGCACTTATTTTTCGGAAAGAAAAACTACTTTTAGTGAAAGTTTTAATCTTCAAATTAGGTATAGCTAGTAAGTATTTTGCATAGTGTTAAGACGTTTTAACATTCTTATGTACTGTATATTTGTTGTACTGTACCCTTCATTTTAGTTAGCAGAAAAACAAAATGGACACAACTCATGGCAAAATGCTCTGACAGTTATGCTTCACTATTATGAGTCCTCCATTATGCTAACAACATGCTTTACATTTCATAAGTATCAATGATTGATAAACGGTAAAATATTTTACTAAACTAAGTCTTCAGTAAATTCCCTTCTGCATAATCCTGCTAGCAGCGGAGTTACTTGAGTAACGTCTCGTGCATCTTTGAAAACTTTCTGCAACCTTCCTTATCCTGCACTGATTGCAGCTAAATCGCCAGACTTCAGACTTGCATTGTTTTGATGTTTTACAAACGTCTTTCTGTTGAACAGCATGTGTGCTTTTTAACTGTTTAAATGGGTTGATTGTTTTGCCACTATACTGCTGATTCTTCTCACAAATATTGAATTGGGCGGCTGTATTCTTTTTCCATCTGTAAAAAGTAGCAGCATACAACTAAGCTCTCTTTCTCCCATTGGCCTACAGTCTGCGCTTGTGCAAGGGGTGTGGGTTTATGACGCTGTTGCGTGGCAGCGCGTCTGCTCATTTCAGTACGTGAGCGCGGAATGTGTGTTAATACTGTACATTCTACGTCTTTTGCATGATCCTTGCTACTATATCTTACAGAAAAAAGTAGTAATTGATATATTTGAATGGTACTCAATACCAAATGAGTACAGTTTGAGTATCGAAGTATCGATTACTGTGGTATCGATCTTCCCATCCCTAGTTTTGGGTCGTATGGTCTCATCCATCCCACTGCAAACACTAGTTTGCAAGGAGCACCAAGATGGAAAAGAGACCACCACTACAAATTAGTAATTCGTCTCTTATTTAACAGTTCAGCTGCCACGACCAACTGTGGTTCTAGAATTCTGTATTCATTTAAACAAGTTTTCGCATTGGTTTACGTGCAACACTGCATCTGCTTTCTAAATGTACTTTGGATTTGGGGGGGGCAGCGACACAGTTGTAAGAATGGATCAACTCTGATCATGGTGGGCCACAGTTGTAACCATTTGTTTAATTAGTAACCAGGTATTGCTGTTTTTCAGGACACTCGCAAGATCCAGGCCTTTAATGACCTCTTGGGCACGGCCATCAGCAGTGTGTCTTTTTGTGGAGAGATTGTCGACCTTGTTGAGAGGTTTACTTACCTTGGCAATGTTATTCATGTCTCTGGTGACTCTTCCTATGAAGTCAGTAGACAGATTGGGAGAGCATGGGGGGTCATGAGGTCGATGGAAAGGGGTGTGTGGCACTCCCGATATCTATGCAAAAGAATGAAGGTCCAAGTCTTTAGAGTCCTGGTGCTTCTTGTCTTGCGATACGGTTGTGAGACATGGACACTATCCAGTGACCTGAGACAAAGACTGGACTCCTTCAGTACTGTGTCCCTCTGGAGAATCCTTGAGCACCACTGGTTTGACTTTGTGTCAAATGAGCGGTTGCTCATGGAGTCCTAAATGAGGCGCCTGCATTGTGAGGGAGCATCAGTTACGGCACTACGGCCATGTGGCTTGTTTCCCTGAGGGTGATCCGGCTTGTCAGATCCTCATTGTTATGGACCCGATTGGCTGGACCAGGTCAAGGGGTCACCCACGTAACACCTGGCTGCGGCAGATAGAGGGTCATTTCCAGAGGGTGGGACTGGACTGCGTGTCTGCCTGGGGGGTTACCAACCGGCATTCCGAGTTGTTTTGTTGGGTAGTTGGTGCGGCAATGCACTGTACCAATTTATGCTCCCCAGCTTGACTTGATTTGTATTACTGCTAATAGAATGTGTGTGCGTACAGTATTATGGAGTACATTTGATTGCTGCCAAGTGCTGCTGCAAGACGTGAACCAGCTTGATCGTTGGACAGCCCTGTGTCTATCCTGCTCCCATTGATGCAGGGACAGGTGCTGGCTCTTCACAACCCTGACTCTGGACAGATTTTGAATAAATCAATGCCAACTTTTATGAGCTATTTTATTGTGATGGATTAGAACAATCTATGGCTGGTTCCATCACTGTGCTCCATACAGGGATAGGCTCCAGCATCAACACCAACTGAATTGCAGGCCCATTTAATCCTGGTTTGGTTTAAAAAAAAAAAATCAATCCACCACAGGCCAGTTTCTAAACTGAGCCAGGATTGAACAAATACTTAAGCTGACTTGTTTAAACCCCTTTTTCCCTCTCAGTTGTTCTAACACATATTTTAATGTTAGGTACTTGTTTTATGACATACAACAAATCAGTGTATGTAAGAATATATTCTCTTTCCGTATTGCAAATAGTTTACATGGTGTGTTTCTGTTTCTTTTTTTTTTTTTTTTTTTTTAACCTTTTGGATTCTATACTAGCAGCCATTTGAAGCTAAGCATGCTCAGGTCTCACCATTACTTGGATGGGGGACCATCTAGGAAAGCTTGGATTGCTGCTAGAAGAGGTGTTGGTGAGGCCAGCAGGGGGTGCTTACCCTGTGGTCTGAATGTTTGTCCCAATGCTCCAGTGCAGTGATAGGGACACTGTGCTGTAAAAATGGCACTGTCCTTCGGATAAGACGTAAAACTGAGGTCCTGACTCTCTGTGGTCATATAAGATCCCTGGGCATCCTTGGAGAGCAGGGAGTATCTTGATGTCCAGGGTAAATTGTCCACTACAGCCTAGTCAATCTGCCCCCTCTAATCATCCCCTGTCTGTAATTGGCTATCCAGGGCTCTAGACTAACTTTTTGCACTGGTGCGCCTAACTTTTTTTCTTAGGTGCACCAGCACAAAAGTTAGGTGCACCAAAATTTTTAACCGCATCACATTTAACACCACAGTTTTACACGTTCACTTTATTTATTTGTTTTTTTTTTTTTAATCGCTGTCCATATAGGCAATATTGACTTGTAAATGATTAACTAACAATCTGGTCAATATAAAGTTCTTTATTTGAAGGCAAGCACAATTCTACAAGAAAGGTAACTTACTGAAAAAGTGTTGGTGCTTAAAGTGCTTTACTGAGCTGAAATTTAAACTTAAAAAATCTCAAGATAAATTAACTATAAAGAAAATCTAAATTAAGTGTTTTAAGGGCTTCAAACTGAACATCTCATGGCTCAATGTCTTATGGACTATCCTCCTTTGCAGTCACATGCCCCTCAGATGGCCTACTCCTGTAGTTTGGCCTTCTTGATCTTTGGCCTTGACTAAATCAGCTGGCCACACTCTCTCTAGCATCAAAATCTTCCAGACTTGGGCATGAGCATGCTCGACCTCAATGTGTCCAATAAGTATATTCACCGGTCTTCCTCTCCGCAAGATATGACCGTACACAATGACGCATTCCTTTGTGGCGATATCTGTGTCTCCGTCGATCAGGAATGCCATGTACGCACTGTTCGCAATTTGCACAGACGTCTTTTTTTTCAATGTATCTGCGATGACTCCTATAAATTGGGCGCACGCGACATTATTGCTGTACGTCGGGTTTACGTTCAAGCCATTTTTCTTCATAAGAATTATTTCGGACTTGAATTTAGTGAAGGGAAGTTCTTCTTTTGCAATATTGTAGGCAACGTTAAACTTAATTATCATCTCGGCCTCGTCCTGATGATCTGTTTGTTGCTGCCTGCCGCTGAAAGGCAGCGGGGTGAGGGACACTTGAGCAGTGCATTTATCGCGGCATGTAATGTGTTTTATAGATGCATTGTGCTTTTTCAGCGTTTCAATTCTAAATGTATTAGAACCAGTCACAAATGCACTACTGCCGGCCATGGTCTTCCCACACTCTTTACAGTAAATACAGTGCATTATATTATCGGCTCCACTGTATCTTAGCCAGGGAAATTGGTCAAGCCACTCTTTTCGAAATGTATACACTTTACCCCTTTTAATTTCAGTGGGCTCGGACTCGATCGTATGTGGCTCATTATCTAATGCCGTCTCCGGAACAGGGCTTGCTATAACTTGGGAGGTGGTTTGCTCTGTGTCAGAGCATTGGTTATGATTTTCGGACGGATCAGGCCCTAACTTAACATTCTTAACGAAAAAGCTGTCAATCGTTCTTTTCATCTTCTCTCATAATCCGCGGCTACATCCACTGTTTACCTGATGGGCTACTCAGCCCACCTCTCTCTGTCTGACTGCATCACATGCATTTTCAAACGTACACACACGTACAGGAATATCTGGACCACGGCCAATCAGAGTGGGGCGGGATCCGCCCTTCACTATCTCTGATTGGTTTAGACCACGATATGGGCCTAATGTGTGTCTGTTGTTGAACAACAGGGAGACTTTAAGAGTCACGGAGTTTCGTTTTTTTTTCCCTCGAACGGCTGGTCGCACCGGTGCAACCTTTGACTTTTTTTAGTCGCACCATTGAGAAATTAGGTCACACATGCGACCAAATTGGTCGCACTCTAGAGCCCTGCTATCTCTCTCACACTTTCACCACTTGACAGCTAATGTGTGGTGAGTGTACTGGAGCAAAAATGGCTGCTGTCGCATCATCCAGGTGAATACTGCAGTTTAGTGGTAGTTGAAGTGGCTCCCCACTCACTGAAGTGCTTTGAGAATCGGGAAAAGCACTATATACTGTAAATAGAATTATTATCAATGTTCAATTCCCTTTATTTCCATGAAGTTTTGCATTAATCTTAATTGTCTGATTGTGTATGTTATTTAAAATCTCCCTTTGTAGTGTTGCACGGCTGTGCTCTGGTTCTATTTTGGGATCCTGAGGTGGTCATTGTGTGGTGGGTGCAGCAAAGTGCTGTATCAGTGCTTGATCCCAACCTCTCCTCCTCCTTAGTTACATTTCTGCTTGTATTACTGTTTGTTCTTTGAACTGTATATAGTGACTAGCTGAAATACCTGGCATTGCCCAGGAGGAAAATCTTTTTTTTTTTTTTTTAATTGTTTGAGAAAAATATAATTAAAAAACCACAACTTTAAAAATAAATTAACAAACAATGAAGACTACTAATGTGTTTGTCTTGCGGTCTTGTATGTATGTTATAATCTAGGTGATGCTCAGAACCAGTCAACTCTATTTAATTTCCAAAGCAACAGGGGCGCGGTGGTGCTCAAACATCAAGAATGCCGGCAGTTGCCTCCTGTTCGCCCTCTGGTGGTCATTCCGAGTGTCAACTGGATGATAACACGCACACATACAAGATCACCCCCATCGCACCCAGAAGGGGGTGGTTTAGTTTTGATTTCACCCTACAGTATTTTAAGTCGACCAGTGAGAAATATGTGTACCAAGTGTCATGAAAATTGGTCCATCCGTTCGGAAGTGATGCAGAAACATACTTACATATACATACACACACACACACACACACTTAATGAAAGAGGACAAACTTTAAAAATCAATTGACGTTTGCACTGTATCTGATTGTGTTCAACTCTGACGGAAAAGTGTTCCCTGCGTGGGGAGAAAAGCACATGCCTGTGATGTCTCTGCCAATCGGCAGCGACCCTGTAAAACACATGTAGCTCTGATCTCTCTCTCAAAAACATCAAACGTTACTCCTTAACAATCTGTAGATGATAATGTCTGTTGAACAAACAGGTATCGCTAGCTAAGCGGAGGCAGGGTGCACTGCAACACATGGTGAGACGTAGACTAACTCGAACAGGGGTTGGCGAGGGAATGAGGAAGGCCCTGACCCCCTGCTCTCAGCCCACAGACATTCTGTTGGATTTGCATAAATACATCGGTACTGCAAGCGAACTATGGTTCTTAGCGTGATGAGAGAAGTCACAAAATTAACCGGAAAGTTCAAGCAAATTATAGAAAACAACCAGATCTAAATCCGTTAAGTAATTCTCTCATGAAAAGCGGACAGATGTACAGACCGAACACGCTTGGACCACAAAATTTTTAAAACTGTTTCTTAGCGAGTACCTATGAGCCAAGGGTAACCTCCATTCCAAACTTCAAGTCCTCATGGTTCGGGAGATTTTGTGATGAGTGAGTCAGTGGTATTTGGCTTTTTCATATATATATACACACACACACTAACAGCAGCACGGGATCCTAGAAAGTATTGAAATCATCAGAACTACTCTGGGCATCTCTCTCATAGGAGGATTTGTGTTGCCGACGTACTCGCATCATTTGTGCATTACCAGCTAAGCAACTGCTTTGCTTCAGAGGTTTCGTTTTGCTGGTGTGCTGGCCTCACTTGGGTATCTTCGGAGCTGGAGCCCTCACCCCGACTCTACGTGTCACTTCCGGGCCAGACAGACACACACACTTCCACGCGTAGAACTCTATTTAATTTCAAAAGCAACAGTGGCGCAGTGGTGGTCAAACATAAGGAATGGTGGCAGTCGCCTCCAGTTCACCTTCTGGTGGTCGTTCCAAGTGTCAACTAAATGATAACATGCATACAAGACTGCAAGATCATCCCCCCCACCCTACCCAGAAGGGGGTGGGCTACGGCTGATTTCACCCTACAGTGTTTTTAGTCGACCAATGAGGAACATGTGTACCAAGTTTCATGAAAATCGCTCCAGCCGTTCGGACGTGATGCTGGAACATACATACACACATTGACTTTTATATATACTGTACTGTATATAGATAATGTTTACAATAGATTATACAGCAGTTCTAACACTTTTCAGGTTTTTAGCATTCTAAAGGTTGTTGTGATTGAATTAAAGAAATAACTAATAAACTTGTTTAAATTTGGAATGAGCATGTTTTGAAAGTGGCAAATTGTTTTTTATAATCTTAAGAATCTTACTCCATTATTGTTCCACATTCAAGAAAAAAATGTTCTGTTGTCAAGGCAATCCAGTCATGTTCTGTATTAGAAAGGACGCTCACATGTGTGTTTACTCGGAATTATATTGAGATGTTCTAGCTAAGTAAATTATATCCACATAATATCATCTGCCATTACTTACAACTTCCTAAATGTGTGGTTTTGGTTAAGCCATTACTTGTAACATCCTACATATGTGTTTTTGATTACATTTATGTAGTATATTTGAGTGAAATAATGAACATTTAGTTTTATTGTCATATAAATGTTTTTTAGGCAGCAGAGGTGTAGTACTTAGTGCTGTTGTCACACAGCTCCAGCCCAATCATTATCTGGGTGGAGTCTGCACATTCTCCCCGTGTTCATGTGTTTTCTGATTCCTTTGGTTTATCCCCTAAAATATACCAGCTAGGTTTATTCATACTGTACTGGCCTCATGTTTGAGCTGGGGTGTCCTGTGAGAGATGGGTGACACTCCAGGGTTCAATTCTTCCCTATATAAATGATGCTTCCTGTAACTCTGAACTACACCCTTAAAAATAAAGGTGCCAGAGCGGTTCTTCAGAACAATTCCACAGGGTGGTTCCCAAAAGTCCCATCCACATGAAGGCCTGAGAAAGAACTTTTATTTATTAAGATATGAAACAGGCTCATACAGTAAATAATGAATAGATGATAACAGATTTGTGAAATACCAGAAATCATGATATTAAAAGGACTTTTGCTGCATATGTACATTAACAAAGGCTATGTTAAGGTTTTCTTAATCTGTTCGTGTCCTGTGAGGTAGCCTACCATACATTAAAGATTTCAATGTTCATTCTACATATCAGGATGTTTTTCAAAGCACAAAGAATCAACTTCATATGCAAAGAACCCTTCCCAGAATGAAATGGTACTTTGTCAAGCAATAGATTTGTGATGAACCACACAACCCAATAAAAAGTGTAGATTAAGCAGGATCTATATTGGATGCATTCCAGTGAATCTTGAACCTTTTTATTTATATTTATACTAGCAAAATACCCACGCTTCTCAGCGGAGAAGTAGTGTGTTAAAGAATTTATGAAAAAGAAAAGGAAACATTTTAAAAATAACGTAACATGATTGTCAATGTAATTGTTTTGTCACTGTTATGAGTGTTGCTGTTATATATATATATATATATATATATTACACACACACATAAACATATCTACATATACACATCTACACATACACACACACACACATATATATATATATATATATATATATATATACACAGATAAATATACATATGTATACACATCAACATATATAAACATACATACATACAGATAAATATACATATATACACACATACACACACACATATATATATATATATATACACACACAGACACATATATACATTTGAGGCATTTGAATTGAAATGGGAGATCAGAGGGTATAACAGGGATGCGAGGAATACATTCAGAGTGTGGCGCTCTGCTGTTTTTTTGTGTAGCTGTCTTCACACCGCTTCTCCGCTGCTTTATAAATGAACGCCACATAAGGCCGTCGTTTCTCCTTGCTTTGCGGTTCTGTACTGTTTTATTGTTCGTTTATTACGATTCTTATAGTTATTGTGTAGCTATTCGGGACTTACTGTACTGTTCAGGTACCCATTTCCTTTATTTAATCCGCGGCTTGTATGCTATTTTTTGTTCGTTTATCACGATTAGAGATATTTATTGATTCCCTTCTTTAGCTGACTGCCTGCTCATATAAGGCGCTCCGCTGGCTTTGTGTGAAGCAGCCTTTACACAGCTTCTCCGCTGTTTTATAAATGAACGACATATAAAGCCATCCTCTTTCCTCGCTTTGCCAAGGAAGCTGCATTTTTATTTAATCCACGGCTTTTCCGCTGTTTTATTGTTCGTTTATTACGATTATTATAGTTCTGTTTATATATCACGTTGTCAGTTCAGCACTCTGGTTGTAATATGATGAAGCTGCGCGAGCTCACTCTTGAGAATGCAACGTATAGTTGTCCAGGAGAAAAGCAATCTTGCCTGAAATCAAATACAACCTTTTGTTGGGTCTGTCCCTGAGACTTCTTACTTCTCATCGCGAAGCAGAGCCTTACTGGAAATTGGAGGCATCTGAATTGAAATGGGAGATCAGAGGGTGTAACGGGGATGCGAGGAATACATTGAGTGTGGAGAAACTCTAGAGACAGCGTGTGTATTAACTTGTGGATTTTTCTGTGAGTATTTGGTGGCAGCGTGACGAAGATGCTTCCGCAAGACCGCGTTAGCTGTGGAGCTCAGCTCAGAGCACATTCTTTTCCCACCTTGTCAATTGTGTAATGCGTTTTTTGAACAGGTTTGATGCATGGAAGTGATCACTCATACTGTGGTCAGTCATTTCACGTGAGCTGCTCTCTTGTGTGATGTTGCTATGTCCACGGCTTTATTTAATGTTAGCTAAGACCCGGCACTTAAAAGTTTCTCGCTACAGCAATTTTAACTCCGTTACAAAGTGATCCAAAGTCTCATTTATACCTCGTGTCTTCTCATTAAACTTGTATCTGGCGAATAAAGTATTCAGCGTTTTTCTTCAGCGTTTTGGGAGCTCGCTCTTCTTTTCCACGTACTGCGGTCACAATCAGTTCACGTGATTACGTGGGAGGCGTGATGATGTTACACGTAGCTTCGCCCCCCCACGTCCATCGAGCCAACGTCCATTACAGTATATGGAGAAAAATAGGTTCCAGTTATGACCATTACGCGTAGAATTTCGAATAATGAAACCTGCCTAACTTTTGTAAGTAAGCTGTAAGGAATGAGCCTGCCAAATTTCAGCTTTCTACCTACACGGGAAGTTGGAGAATTAGTGATGAGTGAGTCAGTGAGTGAGGGCTTTGCCTTTTATTAGTATAGATTTCTTTCTTTGACTTCAAGTACTTACATTCTACTTAAAGCAATATATGCTTAATTCCAGTAAATGTGTGATTTTTAGTGAAACTAGAGCATCTTCTGCTGTCAAATCTTTATGAACAGAGAAGTCCATGCTGTTTTAGAGGGAATTGTCACTATGTACTAATGCTGTTTGCAGCTTCTCGTTTTGGTTTTATTTGTGCATTCTCTGTTACAGTATGTCATTTGTTTTTTCTCATGGATTTTTGCCTATATTTTTGTCATCAAACATCAAATGCATAAATGTGTGATCTCACTGAAAGGTTAGGCACTTGAACACCATTTAACAATCTGAATGTGAAAGTTTTAGCAGCATTATACACCACCACAGCTAAGTCAAGTTTTTAAGTTCATATTTAAACACCTTTTGTGTAAACTCCCATCATTTATGTTGGAAAATCTATCTTCAGCTTTAATAATTCAATACTTAAAAGTTAAGTTTGTTATGCTGATCAAGTTTTTTTACTTGTTTGCCGATATGTGAACTGTATTAGTTTCATCTGTGGTTTTGTCCAGTTAAAGCATTTGTATGTTATATGTTTCACAGAAACCTGAAAAGTCACGATCATTTTGTGTCTTGGAATAGCAGATAAGCTAAAGGTTCAGTTACAACTGTTTCTTTCACCACACAATTCAGATAACATAAACAATACTGTTATATATGTTTGACAGTTTGACCACTTGTTGGTTTTTTTTTTGAGACCTAAAGAAAATAAACTTGATTTCACAAGTGGAAGATTGTGTTTTTAAGTAAATCTTCAGTGAAGTAATGTAAACTGGCAAGAAAATGCAGTGTATTTAATATTCTTTGCTCAAAACCTCAATGGAAATATGTGAATGAATATGGTCATTAATGCAAGTGTGGGCAAACTTTTTTTTGGTGGTGTGACAAATTGTCAATAATGAATCTAAGTAATCAAAAACATGTATCAATCACCAACATAAACTTTAAAAATAGTTGCTGTAGGATATTTTTTGATTATAAAACTTTTTGATTAAAGCTTTTAAGACTCTTCTCAAACACCGATGAGTGTAATTTTAAAGAGCTCATATTTCATTATGACCTTGCTTCAGTCATGAACATGAAACTGCTTGCTGCTGCTCAGCCAAGCTTCTATACTTGCTTGAAGTAATTTTCATTTATCAAAACAGTTGCTTGCAACTGTAGGTGCTACTAAATGATGATGCCAAATGCATAGAACACAGAACAGAACACACAAAGCCTTGGGAACAAATCCTGAGTAATGTGCTATTTGTAGAATTCAAGCAAGGCAACTTTGGAAGCTTACATTTTATTTCACTGTTGTACTAGAGTTTAGTTGCTTTCAGCTGCAAGAGTTCTGAAGCACTGTCCACATCAGCAGTAAAGAAAGATAGATGAAAAGGTGCGACATTTATATTAAGATGCCTATAGTCTTAAAAACAAGATTCAAATTCAGCTCCATTAAGTCCTTACTTATGTCAATTTTAAATTGGGAAAATGAACAGGTTTTGCTCATTGCTGCTGACTCAGGTTATGGTAAAGTTTCAAGAATAGAGAAACTAATAAAGTAACAGCACTATACCAAAACTGCAATGAGCTCATCTGACAAACTATTAATTATCTTCCTTGTCTGGCTCAGTGATAGTGTCTGAAAACTGCACAAATTGCCTGAAGGCACAGTTGGGATGCTGCTGTTTCTAAGTGCGTTTTATGCCTTGTTTCACCAAACACACTGAAATATAGGAATAATCTGTTTTGTTCAATCAGCTACCACAAAAGTTTTCTTCTAACTTCCTTCTTTCACATTTCTAAACCGTGGTCTTCATTCTGCTTTGTGCAAAGATTAGGAAGTGCACCTGAAACTTTGACTTCAAGAATGCCACTTCCAATTAAATTAGTTGCTGACAAAAATGAGCGCATGTTTGACTTTCTGGTTTAAATATCTTAAACATGATTATTGTGCAGACATAATGTAAGATGAGTTCACCGATAAATGCTGTTTTTATGTACATTAAATTACTACTTTTTTTGCAAGTAAACTTTTATGAACTCTCTCTGTAGTCCCTGCAAAAAAACATGGCAGCCTGTGTTACATCGCCTTCTTTATTTAAAGGAATCTAAACCAAATACATGAGTTTTGTAATGAAGATTAAAATTCTGTTCAGAAAAGGAGAGAAATTATCTGTGTTATATCTTTCATTTTGTTTTTGTTTATTTGTAATACTAGGGGGCTTTGCGCTTCGCTTGCCCACCCCCTGCCCCCCTCGGGGCGCTCTATGCGCCAGCCACTTCTCATCTCTGCCTCTTGTGATGTGAAGAGAGGGGCTGAACGCACGCTAAGGAGATGCGGTCGCTTCTCCGAAAATGCCCTCTTAAACAGTGATACAATGGGAAACAAATACATTTTTTTTTTTTTTACCTCCTCTATGCTCGATCAGCTGGCTTGCTGCTACTGCTGCTCATGCCGTGCTGCGTGATCTGGATGTCTCGCAGCAAATCAAACATTTAAAAGCCTGTACAGCAGCTGTCCTTCTTGTCTCGCAGGACATTAAAGTGTGTCGGAGAAAACAACGTCTCGACCAAAGATTTTTTTTTATATTATAGAGAGATCTAGCAGACCTACAAATTTCATATACTTTTTTTTATTAAACAAAATACCTTCTTTAAGAACTCACAATAACCAAATCTTTCTTCTTTTTTTCTTCCTTCCTTCTTACCTTCACTCCTCCAGGCAATTGTTGTCCTCTTCTGCCCAACTCTGACTCCCTGAATGATATGAGACAGTACCTTTTATGCAGAACAGCCATTCCCTGCATCTCCACTCGTCGGCACCCACAGAGCCCAGCAGAGCTGTCTTTCAAGAAAGTTGACAGTGTGCATGGTGAAATTCCAAATTCACTGGCAACGTCTTTTTTCTTTTTGCTGCAAAAAAATAAAGTTTTTTTTATTTACTAATATGAACTGTTATCATTTTTTCGTTTCTGCCGTTTTCTATAGGAGGGTGACAATGAGTTAAATTCCAAAGGATGTTTTTCAAATGTTGACGAGAAATAAGCAAAAGGTATCACTGAAAATCGCAGGAAACAAAAAGGAGGAAAGTGGAAACTGACGTCACATGTACTTTAATTTCAACTGAAAATGAATAAACCAGTACAATATAATATCTGTTCTTTAAAGCCCCGTAGTATGTAGCTTTCTAATGAAATGACTGCTTTTTAAACACTGAAAACCAAATGAAATGACGTTTTGCACCCCCTTTCTGTAAGTAAAAGCTTAGCAACTTCACTGTCGATTGATTAAATGACTCACAGTATGGGACCGTGCAATCAGCTGACTTGGCGCAGTCCTCCAGGGTGTGGGCGGTCCACAGGATATGCACAAGGGAATCCCCGATGTCCACCATCTGACGTAATTTTGGAATGACCCCATTGTAAATTCCAATGCTGACAGCGGGTCAGTCAGTGCATACTGAGACCGGCTTCATCTTCCACTCCTGAATTGTCCGTTCCTGGACACAGAGACAATGTACACAATTTCCTGCTCCATTTTTGTTATCTTCTGATCCATCGAAGAAGACACCCCAAAATTCGGCTGATTTTCAGTTTTTTTTACTCAAATCTGAAGTTATTGTCTATGCGATGCACTAAATGATACGCCCCCGCCTTCTCGAGAATAAGCGTTCCTGACGTTAACTCCAAGCCTCTTGAGAAGCAGAATACAATAATCCCTCCTCGATCGCGGGGGTTGTGTTCCAGAACCCCCTGCGATAGGTGAAAATTCGCGAAGTAGAAACCATATGTTTGTATGGTTATTTTTATATATTTTAAGCTCAGATAAACTCTCCCACGCTGTTAACATTATTAGAGCCATCTAGACATGAAATAACACCCTTTAGTCAAAAGTTTAAACTGTGCTCCATGACAAGACAGAGATGACAGTTCTTTCTCACAATGAAAAGAATGCAAATATATCTTCTCTTCAAAGGAATGCGTGTCAGGAGCAGAGAATGTCTAGAGAGAGAGCGCGAAAGAAAAGCAAACCATCAAAAAATCAATACGTGCTGTTGGGCTTTTAAGTATGCGCACCGCGATAAAGTAGCCGCAAAGAAGGGAGCAATGTGAAGGTAGTCTTTCAGCATTTTTTAGAGTAGTGTCCGTATCATCTAGGCAAACAGCCCCTCTGCTCACACCCCCTCCGTCAGGCGCAGAGAATGTCAGAGAGAGTGAGAGAGACCGAGAAAAGCAAACAATCAAGCACCGCTCGGGAAGCATCGTATATCGTATATCATTGAGGAGTTTTATTTAATACGTAATACGTGCTCTGATTGGGTAGCTTCTAAGCCATCCGCCAATAGCGTCCCTTGTATGAAATCAACTGGGCAAAAAAACTGAGGAAGCATGTACCATAAATTAAAAGACCCATTGTCCGCAGAAATCCACGAACCAGTGAAAAATCTGTGATATATATTTAGATATGCTTAAATTTAAAATCCACAATGGAGTGAAGCCGCAAAAGTCGAAGCGCGATACAGAGAGGGATTACTGTATCCTCCTCATATGAACACATAGGACGTGCATGTTTCGCTTTAAGGCCAACAAAAAACGTTACTCAGTGCTTGATGCTGTTCTTCAGTCAGCTTTTCTTGCAATCTTTCGATCAGACCACTGGGCCTCTGGTCTTGGCTGTGCTTGTTATCAACCACTTGCACTACTTTCTGGTGTTCTCTACTATTCACATGCTTATCAAAAGCTGGATGATTGAAGTTTTTAGTACCTGTATAAAAGGTGCCACAGTGGGATTTTCACGGCATAGTTTGCACCACATTTCAGTGTTGGCGTCATTCGTTTGGAGCCAGCTGACCTCCTGCAGCCATTTTTCTGAGAACACACGCTTCTTTTGCGGTTCAGGTTCAGCTGGCATTTCTTTGGAGGTGGAGGAACACCAAAGTAATTGTTTAATCCTCTTTAATAAAACCCTTGTGTGCATCCAGGTGTCCGTGTGTGTGTGTCTTCTGGCGAAGTGCGCATGCGCGGGGCCAAACAGCACATGTTCAGTCTCTTCCTGTGCAGAGGGAGAGACAGATATACACACATGCTCACTCACACACACACAGGCGCGTGTGCGTGTCACACACACACACACACACACACACACACACAGGCGAGAGATAGACAGACACACACACAGACATAGAGGCGCGCGCTTAAGAGACACACACGCAGGCCCGCGAGAGAGAGAGACACATACACACACAGGCGCGCGCGTGCATTGTTGAAATGTTACTCTTCTTGGTTGTTTATTAAATTACAGATTTTTTAAATGTTAATTTTTTCCCCTGTGCTTAAAACTCATTAAAAAAAGAGTTTTTAGCGAGCGGGTCATAAGGCAGTGTTAGTTTTCTCTGTTGTTCAAGGTTTTTAGTGTTATTCAATGTTTTTACATTTAGTTTACTATTACGCTGTGCTTTCTATGGTATAGTTAACTATATTTGTGCTTAAAAAATTTAAAAAAATATATATTTACATAAAGTTCATACAGTCTGGAACGGATTAATTGTATTTACATACAATCCTATGGGGGAAATTACTTTGGTTCACGACCAAATCGGGTTACAACCAGAGTTTTGGAACGAATTATGGTCGTGAACCGAGGTTCCACTGTATCAGACAAAATTACAGGCATTTTACGGAAATACAAACCAGTATTACTGAGAGAGAAAATTAAAGGCACGCAATACAGTGACACATATTACAGCCACATACAAGGTCCCTTGCCATTTAATATAGACTGTTCATCCCAATGTTTATGCACTACTGTTCTAGCGCCCGTTATTTTAACGGGCTTAATGTCTAGTAATATATATATATTGTGACAGAGGGGGTGCTGTCGTCCCCTTGAACTTACGGATCAGACACCAGGTTAAAGTCCAAATATTGACTTTATTAACACAATAATGTGCACAAAGCACCCTTCACTATATTCATAAACAATAACAATAATCAATCCTCCACTCTCCCAGACACATTGTCACCCTGCCATCCGCCTCGGCTCAACCCTGGGATCTCCCACAGTCCTTTTTATAGTCCTTGACCTGGAAGTGTTTCTCTCTTCATCCATGTGACTGATAACAGGGTCAGATAAAAGCTCCTTTTCTTCAACCCAGAAGCACGTTATTTCTTCTGTCCATGTGACTAGGACACACTTCCGGGTTGTAGGGAAAACAATCACCGTTCCTCCCTGCAGCGCCTTCTAGCGCCCCCCCATGGTATCCAGCAGGGCTGTGGATAAAAACTGCATTGTCCATAATTCCCTGCTGGCATTCGGGGCACCTCCATTCTGCAGGGAGGGCTCCATCTGGGGGTATTGGCTGGGTCAACTGGCTGGCCATATATCACAGTATTTACATGTATTTACATGTATGCATATGTGTATATATATATATATATATATATATATATATATACAGTAATCCCTCCTCGATCGCGGGGTTATGTTCCAGAACCCCCGCGATAGACGAAAATCCGCGAAGTAAAAACCATATGTTTGTGTAGTTATTTTTATATATTTTAAGCCCTTATAAACTCTCCCACACTGTTAACATTATTAGAGCCCTCTAGACATGACATAACACCCTTTAGTCAAACGTTTAAACTGTCCTTCATGACAAGACAGAGATGACAGTTCTTTCTCACAATTAAAAGAATGCAAATAGATCTTCTTCTCTTCAGGGGCAGAGAATTTCAGAGAGAGAGAGAGCGCTCGCAAAGAAAAGCAAACAATCAAAAAATCAATACTTGTGCTTTTAAGTTTGCCGCGCATTTTTTAGAGGAGTGTTAGTATCTTCTAAGCAAACAGCCTCTGTGCAAACAGCCCCTCTGCTCACATCTCCTCCGTCAGGCGCAGAGAACGTCAGAGAGAGAGAGCGAGATTAAAGCAACAATCAAAAAATCAATACGTGTGCTTTTAAATATGCCGAGCACCGCAATAAAGCGGCATTTTTTTAGAGGAGCGTCAGTATCTTTTAAGCAAACAGCACCTCTGCTCACAGCCCCTCCGTCAGGCGCAGAGAATGTCAGAGAGGGTGAGAGAGAGGCAGAGACAAGCAAACAATCAAGCTCCACGGGATGCATATCTTATAGCATTGAGGAGTTTTAGCTAATATGTAATACATGCTCTGATTGGGTAGCTTCTAAGCCATCCGCCAATAGCGTCCCTTGTATGAAATCAACAGGGCAAACAAACTGAGGAAGCGTGTAGCATAAATTAAAAGACCCATTGTCTGCAGAAATCCGTGAACCAGCGAAAAATCTGTGATATATATTTAGATGTGCTTACATTTAAAATCCGCGATAGAGTGAAACCGCGAAAGTCAAAGCGCGATATAGCGAGGGATTACTGTGTATATATATAAAATGTGTGTGTGTGTGTATGTATATGTATATATTGATTGCTAAGAGAAAATAAATGGGCCCAATTGGCTTTCTGTTTCGGTCTATATATTAAGAGTCTGAAAACGTAAAATAAGGTCACCCTTTGACCATACCAAGATATAACCATGTGGTAAAGATCAGAACTGGCATTATGTAAATTACAGATGAAAACACTGGGATTTTTATTTGAAGACAAGGTGGCAAGCATAATTTAAAAAGTAGTAATTTTTATGGATTTAGAATGCCATGAATCACTCTGCTTAAGAGGTGAGTTTTTATTGTTTAAAGGTGGCAGAAGAAAAAATCGATAAAACCATGAAAATATCTACATAGTCAAAGTTTGTAGTTGTCTGGTGCCGCTCCGATTCATACCGTCAAACGGATGGTGATTTATTTATTTTTTTGGTGGGGACTCCAGCCTTAGTTAGACCCACACTTACAGACAGAGACACAAAATCCAATAAATCAAATAAATGAATGAATAATATATTAAATGGAATTTAAATATAAGAAACAAATAATCAGATAACCCTTCCCTTCCCCTACGGTAATAACAAATACAACACACAACAATAAACACCTACGACAGCATTCCTGAATCAGGCCCATGTAACAGTTGCAAATTAATCCTTTGTGTCAAATCTTGTGAACTGTAGAGGTGAATACAAAGTTTGTCCCACCATTTCTGAAGCATTTTGGGATGAGATGTGTGGGAGCAACCCCTCCGACAAAGACTATGAAGATGGGCATGAGACGAAACTTGAATCCAGTATGACAGCAATGCAGGACAGCCATTTAATATCCACACAAGCAAAACGGCGTCAGCGCTGACAAACAAACAATGGTGTTCCATTCTCTCTTTAGCCGGCTCCCTTTTAAAGTTCCCTCCAGCCCTTCTTGTCCCCAGCAGCCCCTGCACCCGTTGCAATCGTCCAATCAGGGGAACACCCTGGGAAATGGAGTCCATCTAGTTGTAGCATTGCTACAAGTTTCTGGGACTGATCTATAACCCCTCTAATCAGCAAGTTGGAAAGGAGCCATAAAGTCTGGGGGGTAAAAAAATCATAAAAGAAGTGCAAGTGTGAAATACAGTCAGATGAATTAAGGGATGCCCAAATTTTCATACTGTATGAAATGAATTATATTTTAAAAATACCATTGCTAACACTGGATTGGCCAGAAAACTCAGGTTTAATAGTTGTATTTTTTAGGAACTGGGATACCAGTTCCTTGGAAAGTTCAGTGCAGTTTCTAATCACAACCCCTACATTGCACGACATTGTGGTGGGATATTTTAACTGTGCAGTACCAGTCCAACATAGCTTGTTTAATTCCTATTCACATGTCCTTTGAAAATTATCATCAAACTGTTGTCTTGAAAATATGAGTATTTATTGCACTGTTTTGTAACTTTTTCCATGTATCTTTGATTCTCCGTGTGAAGAAATACTTTTTAACACTGATGTGAAATTTACCCTTATTCATTTTTCACGTCATCTTCTTCTTGTGGAATGATTAGTTTCATACTAACAACTGACATCTAGCATGCCAATTTCTTTTGTAATTTTTGACACTTTTGACTTAACATCAACAAATCTTTTTGCTTAAACTGAAAATACTGAAGTCCTTTGGTCTTACTTTGCAGTCCTTTAACGGCTTTTCTCTAGATTTTCTCCAGCACTCATAATATAGAAGATGAAGCATTGTAGATCAGGTTTTACAAGTGAGTTATACAGATGAAGCATACAGTCCCTCGACTTGTGCCCAACACAGTGCACTGTGTAACCTGATGTCCCATTTTCCACCTTAGTCACTTCAATATTGTTGTCTGGATGAGTATAGTGATGAGTCCACTTGAACACTTAACCATAAAACTTCCTTCAACTCTACAATAGTTTTTTAGATTTTGTTTTACATTAAACTTCATCTGCTGCATAATTAAGTTTGAACTCTATCTAGATATGCCAACAATGACTTGCTGATGCAGCTTTTAAACCAAGATAAGAAATGAAAATATAATTAAATGCATCTGTTGCTTCCTTTTAGCACAAGATTTCCCCTTCTATACCCACATTCATTGTTCACTGTACTCATATTTGATATCTGTTACTTTTTTTTGTTTTCTTTAACTACGTCAAGTATTTTTCTAGGAATACATGCTGAGTTAAACTATAGTTTCTGGGTGGTCCAATGTCCTTTTTTAGATGTGTTTGTATAAACTGCCAAAACATTTTTGTTGGCATTATATTGGTATTCTGTCTGCATGAAACAACTCAGATCCAAGTGGACTTATTTGACTGAAATTGGGGGTACTTATTCTTCATGAAACTTTGATAGGAAAATTGAATTGTCCTTGATATTTTGGATAGAGCATTGCAAGGAGGAGAAAAAAGTGCATCAAAGTGTTGGGGCACCTCCCTGGTGACCCCATATAACTGAAATAAGGCAACAATGAAAAACACGCAATAAGCTGAAAATGATGTCCTTTAAGACGGGAGCTCAGAATTGAACTGACTCAAAATGGCCAAAATTCCAGTCATATGTGTTCCAGACAGGAAGGACCAGTTCCAGGAGGGCAGATAACGGAAACAACATCACTAGTGGAATGGCCATCAGTTTTTCATCCTGCAGAGGGTGGAAGAGAGAAGGCATTAGAAGACAGCACTAAACCCTGGTTTGGCTGATAATTACTATCACCAGGGTACGTAAGCTGTCTGCCATGAGCATGCATGTGACCGCATACTGTGAAAATTGTTTGAAATTCAAAACCTCACATTTAGAAAACTGGCAAATATTTGAACTTATGTCTCTTAGTGCAGAGAAACATTTCTTATGACCATCATTATTTATTTATTTGTTCTTTCCAATTTAACTTGAGAGAGGTGGTTTCAAATTGTGTGTTTTCTTCTTTAAATGGCAAGGCAACTTTTAGCAGATTCATTTCAAAAAGCTCTCAGTACATGGACCTATTCTTCATTCCTTCAATTACATGAAGTCTGCCTGTTCCATGACGTGAGAAACGGGCCCACACCATGATGCCTCCAGCTCAAAATTTCACTGTTGATATAGTGTTTTTTTGGGTGATGTGCAGTGTCATTCTTCCTGTAAACCTATCGTGTGACATGACAACCAAAAAGTTAAATTTTGGTCTCATCTGACCAGACTACATTCTCCAAGTATTTCATAGGCTTGCCCACATGTTGTGTAGCAAATTTTAAACAAGCTTCAACATTTCTGTTCTTCAGTAATGCAGTCTTGTGGGGTGAGCACGCATAGAGGCCATCCCGGTGGAGGTTTTTCTGTAACAATTATACCTGCTTCCTCTAAGTCTTTCTGGAGCTCATTCTGAGTGGTCCTTGGCTGTTGGGCCTTCTGACTTTCTGGTCAGTAATCCTGCAAGTAGCTCCTGTCTGTGGCTGGTCGATGGTGGAGTGATGTTCTTTCCACTTGCAGATAATGGCACCATTGGTGGTTACTGGAGGTTTCAGAAGTTTTACAATACGTCTGTAACCAGTTCCATTGATATGGTTTGCAACAATCAGGTTGCAAAGATCTTGGGAGAGTTCTTTGCTTTTACCCATTGTGAGATGTTTCTTGGGAGCAAAACATCTTTTTATAAAGAATCAATATGTACTAACCCAGCTGATATCGATCTGCACAGATAGACTTACTTTCTAACTACTTACATATTCCAGCTGGTGTTTTGCCTTTCCTTACCTTGGTGTACTGCTTTTTCTTAGCATTTTCAATACTTTTCCCTGTGTCATTCCACATTATTACTCATATTTTTATCAGTATTGTTGTCTGCTACCTTATACGAGCTTTTCATCTTGAGCTGTCCTAAGCTCCCTGCTTATCCATTCCATATTTTAAATAGTCCTCACCAAACTTGTATGCCTTTTTGATTTATATCTACCCAACTGATTCAAACTGAACTCATCTAGGTTGTATAGATTTCATCAGTTTCATAAACGTATACCCCTGTCTTCTACCCAAAGACCTGAGCTATATGATGAATCTTATAATCTTATCTTTTTTTTTTTTTTTTTGTTATTGGCATATAGCACAAACACAGCACCAAAGCTTTCCATTTATTTTTCGGAACCGGCAGCCTTTTTCTTCACTCTGTCATCTGGGTCTATTCTTGTTGTGAATCCATACAAGGAGCCTATCCATATGACCAAGGTGGTTTTAAAATGAGTACAGGAGAATATTTTGTGAAAAATGTGACTATGTTTGGTTTTCTCCCCGTAAATTTATTGTAATAACCTTTTCATTAGTGCATGAAAGAAGATGTGACAGTTTCAGATGCAGATATCCAAGTGAAGATGTTTTTATTAAGGAGTGAGTCTCAAAATAGGAGAGAAGTAAGGATTGTACAGAAAATATCAGGTCCAAAGAAATATACTATATGCAGTGTCCAGCCCTTCTGTCCTGAGGTTGTGGAGGGGCATGTGAACTGAGTTTCACTAACATTAAAACTTTTTCTTTGAACAAAATAACACCTACGGTCACTGAAAGCTACCATGGTTGAGCTTTGCTTAACTTTGTTTCATCCACTTCACAGCTCATTTTCCATTTAGTACATCACCAAGTCTCTTTTACTGTGCAGGGCACGTCGTCTTCTTCATATGGCATCGGCTCCCTTTATTTCCACAATTACAACCAAAGCTTGGTCAGTGGCACTCTTGAGCTGACAGTGTTCATTTGCATGAGCTACAGGGCTAAGTTTACAGTGTTATTACTTTTTAGGGTTGAGCCAAGGCTAAAAATGGCTCACTTGCAATAGCCTTATTAACAACAAATTCAAATCAAATCAAGCAAGATTTTGGGATATGTAGTTTTCTATTGTAGGGTGGAAAGAGTTTATTTCTAAATATATTGAATTGTCCTTTCTTAGCAGATGCCTACTGTACTACATGTACTATCCTGCCAAATTTCAGCTTTTTAACTAAACAGGAAATAGTGTTTTTGTTGGTAAATTAGTGAGCGATTCAGACAGTCAACCTTGCGTTATATAAAACTGCTCAAAAAAATTAAAGGAACACTTTGAAAACACATCAGATCTCAATAGGAAAAAAAATCATGCTGGATATCTATACTGATATGGACTGGGTAATGTGTTAGGAATGAAAGGATGCCACATCATTTGATGGAAAAGAAAATTATCAACCTACATCCCGAAAATCATAGTAAAAAAATGATGTAGCAGGGTAGTCCATTTTGCCGAAATTTCATTGCAGCAACTCTAAATCATACTTAGTAGTTTGTATGGCATCCACATGTTTGTATGCATGCCTGACAACGTCAGGGCATGGTCCTAATGAGGCGAAGGATGGTGTCGTAGGAAATCTCCTCCCAGATCTGGACCAGGGCATCACTGGGCGCCTGGACAGTCTGAGGTGCAACCTGGCGACGTCAGATGAACTGAAACATAATGTCCCAGAGGTGTTCTATTGGATTTACATCAGTTGAGCGTAGGGGCCAGTCAATGGTTATCGGTTCCTTCATCCTCCAGGAACTGCCTGCATACTCTCGCCATATGAGGCCGGGCATTCTTGTGCACCAGAAGGAACCCAGGACCCACTGCACCAGCACAGGGTCTGACAATGGGTCCAAGGATTTCATCCCAATACCTAATGCCAGTCAAGGTGCCATTGTCTAGCCTTTAGAGGTCTGTTCGTCCCTCCATGGATATGCCTCCACAGACCATCGCTGACCCACCACCAAACCTATCATGCTGAAAGATGTTACAGGCTGCACGGCTTCTCCAGATCCTTTCATGTCTGTCACATGGTAAGGGTGAACCTGCTGTCATCTGTGAAAACCACAATGTGCCAGTGGTGGACCTGCCAATTCTAGTACTCTATGGCAAATACCAATCGAGCTCCACAGTGTCTGGGTAGAGGATGTTGGGCCCTCAGGTCACCCTCATGAAGTCTGTTTCTGATTGTTTGGTCATAGACATTCACACCAGTGGCCTGCTGGTGGTCATTTTGTAGGGCTCTGGCAGTGCTCCTCCTGTTCCTCCTTGCCCAAAGGAGCAGATACTGGCCCAGTTGATGGGTTAAGGACCTACTACGGCCCTGTCCAGCTCTCCTTGAGTAACTGCCTGTCTCCTGGAATCTCCTCCATGCTCTTGAGACTGTGCTGGGAGACACACCAAACCTTCTGGCAATGGCACGTATTGATATGCCATCCTGGAGAAGTTGGACTACCTGTGCAACCTCTGTAGGGTCCAGGAATCACCTCATGCTACCAGTAGTGACACGGACAGCAGCCAGATGCAAAACTAGTGAAGTAACAGTCAGAAAAGATGAGGAGGGAAAAATGTCAATGGCCTTCACCTGTTAAACCATTCCTGTTTTGGGAGTCGTCTCATTGTTGCCCCTCTAGTGCATCTGTTGTTAATTTAATTAACGCCAAAGCAGCTGAAACTGATTAACATCCCCCTCTGCTACTTACCTGACCAGATTAATATCCCAGAAGTTTCATTGACTTGATGCTATACTCTGACTAAAAAGTGTTCCTTTAATTTTTTTGAGGAGTATATATATAGATTAATTCATGGTTCAGTATTGTGAGTTTGAACATCTCTTCTTCTTATGGCTTATTTCTATGCTCTTACAAGTACATTTTTTCTTAAAAATATACAGTATATTGCTCACTTTGAGTGACATAGGTTTTAATCTCTAAACGATGTATTAAAGCCAAATGACAGTTGGTTTTGATCAATCTAAGATACTTCTAGTTAGAAACAAAACAAAAATGGTGGTGTCATCTAAATAGTTGAGAACCATCAATTCTTCAAAAGTACCTTTCATTTTTTTATGAGTTTGAGGCTTTTCTTTATTTTTATATAAAGTTTGAATGGGCTATATCTGCATTCTTCCCCTTTCCTAGTGCAGATACAACATTGCAACCATCAGTAATGCAATAAAAATAACATGCAGTGTTCACTAATACTTAATTCCAAAGAATTATTGGGTTAAAAGAAATTCTAAACTTGATAGAAGTATTTCAAACACCTGTTGATGCTACCTCCTCAGAGGTACAATGAGGTCCATGAAAGTTCTTAATTATTTTTTATTTTTTTAATCAGTTTATTATTTCACTTGAATATTCTTGATTACAAGATTTCACTATACAGTGTGACACCTCAACAGACACTTGTGATGATTTGTCTTGATTGTACTTCTTACACCATCAAAAATTGAAATATCAGTAAGTCTGTATACTTTAAAGTATTGATATCCACTTTGCATGTTTATTAATATACAATTGCCTGATGGGAGGGGGGGTCAAAATGTTTTGAGCCTGACCTATTAGGAGAAATTCCTGTAAAACCAAACAAATTTTAACATACTATATTTATAGTGAGCACTAATACACCTGTTATGATGTTTCAACTCATAGAACCACTGTTCTATAGATAACTTGACATCTTTATCACAGAAAATGTCTCATGGAGGTAGGCCATCAGATTAGGAAAAAGATGGTCTGAAGAATTGGGGGGGTGTGCCATCTTTTCATATTCACAGTTTCATAAAGCAGTCTTTGCAGTCCTTCATTGTGAACAGAAATATTGTCATGAAGCAGAAAGGAGAGACTGCTGACCCATTTCCTCACATCTTTTCTATTACTGACAGCTGCAAATGCCAAAGTAATTCAGTGTATGTACTGATGTAATATGTACTACACTATTGACATCTTCACAAATTATGCACATAAACTAGCTCTGTCTCAGCTTGGCCCTTGAATCTCTTTGGTGTTGGTGATTCATGGTTTCAATTATTCTTTGAACTGTAGGTCATAGTGAAGAAACTCTTTGTAAATTCCTCCCAGTCTAATTTCATTATCTTGAGATTCTTCTTAAAACATTACATGCATTGTTTCCAGGGCCCAGTATTCTTGGTACCCAGTGTGCCCAGACCTTGCTGTTGTTTACGTTTTCATACAGAATAGATTAAACTGACCTTAAACTAATTCATATAATGTAGGTTTTGCTATCTCGTGTACATTCGCTCTTTAAATCTCCCTTACCATTGGTGGCAAAATTTTCTTCTGTCATTAGTTTTAAAGGATAGCCAGACTTTGACATCTTCAAGCGATATCTTGGCACAGCAAAGCTTGGCATTTATTTCTTGACCGAGTCTTTTGAAGGGACTGGTTCTGGTACTCCCTGGCTAGGAAAGAATGGATCTCTGAGGGTTTAATGTCCTCTAGTAGAAATTTAATAACAGTTTGATACTCGACTTTTCGGTTTTTGGCATCCATGTTAATTTGGTTCTTAAATAAGTAACATACAAGATAAACCACAAATGCTACAAACTTCTAATTCAGATTTTTTACACAGGACATAATCTTTTACCACTTACAAAATCAGCACCATAGAATACCATTTATAGCTTTAGGGTCAAAATATTTTAGTCATTATTTGAGAGCTCTACATTCAGCCTAACCATATATCTTTACTGATATGTTTTTATTTTTACATTGTAGTATTTTTCCCATTCATATTTGTAAAATTGCATATGCTTCCTTAAGTTGGATGAACAGCAAGCACCTTTGTTGAGATGTTTTTGGAATAATGTGACACATTATGCTTTTGCCAAACATTGTGCTAAATGATTAAACCAACTGAGGCAAACACATACACTCATTTACAAATCCACAACAGGAGTCAGAAATATATAAAGGCATTTATGGGCATGACTGATCTTGCAATACTTACCTAAAGACTTGTCTAATTACTGTGCCAGGAAACCTCTTGGGATAAGCAGCCTAAAGGGACCAATTGTGTCAATATTTTCTTCAATAAAGACAAAGAAGTAAAATGAACACACAGTAATCTGAAGCACAAATTATATAAACTGTTGTTACACAGTGCCAATTCTTCTTGGACAAGCTCTGCATGCAAATCTTTGTCTGGTGGCTTAATGGCCATTTTCTAGGTTAACCCAGGTTCGCTTGTTGGACCTCAGTTCTTATGGATATTGGAACAGTGATTTTTATGGCAGGATGCTCATCCTAAGGCCAACCTCCTTTATGTACTGATAAGGTAGTCAGTAATGATGCTCCAATCGATTGGCTGCTGCTTAAAATCATCCAATTTTCATCCCAAATGACTCGAATAATGATTGATAAATTATTCAAACAACAATGATTTCAATACTTTTTTTAACCAAATGCATTCCAGAATGACAAAAGCTGAGAATCTTTACAAACACATGGTGAACTTGGCAACACCACACAGTGTCCAGCCTGAATTCAAGGCTCTGGATCTGAGAGGCAGCAGTGTTAACCACAGTGCCACAAAATGCCAACTTAAACTAAATGTCTTTCCACTATTCTCTTGGTTTTGGAATTCACATCATGAAAGATGGTGGGTAACTGGGAACAATAATGGCAGCAATGGCTGGAAGGCTGAACAGCTCTTAATGAGATGATTTTCCATTGTATGGCACTTTTGTGCACACATCATAATCTATTCCAATTTATAGACCTATAACACACCTTACCTGAACATCTGAATTGTGAGGAGACACCCAGAACTGTGGGAGAAGCATGATGCAGACTTGTTACAATGGCAGCTCAAATGCTATTCCACCTCCTAATACATTAATAGCAATAAAATTGGTTTTACAAATGCCCCATGAGTAAAGGGATAGATTGTGGTTGTTTTGCTCATCAATGCCCATTTCAAGACTGAAAGCTCTAATGATGGAGAATTCCAGTTTTACGCAGAAGAAAGCCACAGCAGGTGGAGTGTGCACTTCCAAATTGTACTGTACCGTTTAATAGTGTGATGAAAGCAAGTGTGGTGTTTTATCCTCATTATTATCCTCATTATTCCTGCTCTGTCAAAACAGAACGCACACTGACAGACGTGAGACACCACTGCCAGTATCATGATCGGCAGCTTTCATTTCCCCTGTTGTCTTTGTACACAGTGGTAGCATTATGCCATTTGATCAATCACACAAGCCTTCCAATGGCTATCCACAGGTCTAAAGAAACCCCAGCAGACTGATAAGCAGAGACATATTTTATTATAATAATTCAGCCTGTTATGTGGCATTGAAGTAACTGGTCCTAACCATGCGAGCAGTGCCAGTATTTTTGGCTTCAAGAGATCTTCTTTAATATTTCCAATTAGGTTAAATTTGGAGGGTTAAATAAATACTCAGCCCAAGTGGGATATGAGCCCCTGCAGGCACCAATGCTGAGCCCAGTCTCGGTAACAACACTTGTGGTAATGTGCTGTCAGCTTGTAGGCATGTCCTTATCACTCTGCAGTTAAACATGGCTCAGTTTGTAATACATGCCATGCATGATGTGACAACATATGTAATTAGCATTCCTCTGTTTAAACAAGTTTAGTTAGCTCCTTGGTAAATAAAGAAAAACATAGAGAAACCACAAAGCTAAATGAGCGTTTACCAAGAGTTGTGAAATGAATCTCTAATGCTGAACTTTGTAATATTGCAATGTATCACAGCTTTATTGCATGTTGCTAAGATGTAATAATCAGTAATCAGTAATTCGGGTATTGAAATTAACAACTTTGTAAACATAAATGATTTTTAAATAAAATCTCATTCTATAAAGTTAGTTAGCGTAGCTGAGCCAGATGAAAGGAGATGGGATTATTACATTTGTTCAGAGCCAGGATCCTGGCAGCAGCTTTGTTTATTCACTAGCTGTGCTTACCTGTTGAACACAGGTGGTAGAATAAATTTAAAAATAGCATTCCTCCTGTGTCTCTTTTCCGTATCTTTATGTGAAATCTTCATCACTTGCCCTGTGTGTACCTGGAGCATTTCTCCTATGCTTCCTCTTGGTATTCTTGTGTCTCAACCTCTGCTGTTCTACCCTCATCACTGCTCCTACACCTTTCCTTGGTATCCTCCTGTGTCTAACATCTCTTGCTTAGTGCTTCCTTTCTTGATCGTGTTCCCATAAAAGTCTGCTTCTCAGGCTCTGTCACTTTGAGGCACCTTGTGAAATAAGGAGTGCACTCACCAAAGTAATAACAAGTAAAGGTTTTTGTGCAATTGCATCTTGATATTCGCTTTCTGCTTTAATCCACATAATAAAGGTATGCCTGCATGTGTTTTAGCATGATTGGCAAGTCTAAATTGCTCAGAATACTGCTCAGATAAACAGAAAATGTTGTTTAGAATAGACATTGATTATTTATTACTCTGTAATATAAAGGCCATGCCAAGAGCAAGGAGCCTATTTTATATACTATTAAAATGTGTAGTGCCATAATTAGTAGTTCCATCTGGTGTCTTATCCCTGAATGAAAAATGATGTCATCCACCCCCAGTTGTGTGTTCATAATTCAATGCAAGAAAAATGAGGAAAGGGTCGTGGTATTTCAGGAATATTAATGCAATTTCTGCAGAAGGTTGACATTCACACATAACTTAAGCGTTCACATGGGAGATACTTGTATGCGCTCTAGTAGTATCAGATGATAAGCAGAGCACTTTAAAGACGGAAACACAGACATTGCTGATCAGCACTCTAGCAGTCTCCTGTGAACTGCCAAAGAAAAAACGGGGTCACACCCTATGCAACTGTGTTTGATCTTATTCATGAAAGATCATAGTCGCCCAACGGGAGAAAGACTTTCCGAAACTAAGGTGATAAAGTTTATAAAACTGTTTTTGGACAAAGGCAGAACTGTAACAACAGTTGCGTGGAACTTCCACCTGCAGCTAAAGTCACCTCAGTACACATGCACTTAGTGAACATGCCTGTGTCGATCAAACAGAGGAAGCTCTTTAGTATAATTGTGACTTTACATTGTAAAAAGGTAAGTAAATAAGTATAGGTAAATAACATTCAGTCTGGCTTTTATATAGGTAACATTTACATGGTTTTCATATAAAGACCATCACAAAACAATCACAAACAGGACTTTGCATGATACCTTGATAAGCTCTGTAAGCCGTGCTGTTTTGTTGAAGAACAGGTGTGGGGCAGACTGACTGGCAAGATGACACCCGACCTGTTGCTGCATCCAAATGGTGCCATCTTTCACCTTTATGACTGGTGCAGCTGCATTGTTCTTATACTGTATGTGAGTGGACGTTTTTTGCAGGGAGGGCTTCTGTTCTCTTCCTCTGATGTAGAACCCTTATACTTCTCTGAATTCACGTCTGCTATAGCACATCTTTATTTGAAAACGGAAATGTCAAATAGAGAGAATAAAACTGAATAAAAAAAAGGAATGCTAATCTTTACAAGTACCATGCATTTCCACCAGCTGTTACAGTCTCAAAGCAAATATATGTTTTTATTTTATAATAATAAGAATAAGAGCAACTCGCTACTCAAAACAGAGGCTTCTAGGATCGAACCAGCAAATTTTAATTACCAGCCAGAAATTCTTACCGCCGTGCCACCAAAGCAGTCATAGTAAGGACATATCAATGTCACACCCTAACGCAAGTTCTTTTTCTGCGGTTCTATTCTTGAATAAAAGCGTGCTTGTTTTGTTATACTTGTACCTTTTGTGAAAGTGTTTATTTGATATTTGAACTTCAGGCTTCACACATTATACACTTCATGTCTACATTTTGTCAATTAATTACTAAAACATGAAAAATGCTCCTGTCTTAACAATATGTTTACATAGATTGTTGTAGACATGGAACACACATGAAATGCTTGTGTTCCAAATAACAATATATTATTTACTCTATACAACTCCCTGCAACTCACATGCAGGTAAAAAGACTTTCTGCCTTTTCTGCGTTTTTGGGGGAATGGGATAGCAAGCTGCTTGCTATTTGTGTTGATCAACACATTTACAGCACAAAAGTCGCTGACGGAGAGGTGCAAACAGATTTAAGGTGGGCCAGGATTACGAGTTTTTTCGTATGCTTTGGTAATTCTAGTGTTAAAGAGAATTACCATGTGGATACTGGAACAGGGTACTCTGCTGTCCAGCCATTTATGCATACAAGCAGAGAATATTCAGACCTGGTAAAATGGTAGTAAGAGCCAGTTAGGGTAAGGATAAAGCTTAGGGTTTATGATCAATCAGTCAAAATTATTATCAGTTTTACCTTCAGCGTAACTCCCTTTGTGTATCCAATGCCTCACATTAATGCTTTGCATTATGAGATCACACTTTCTTATTCCCAAGTGCATGCCGTTAATATACTGACTGAATCATAATAATTGTTTTCTCACAGTCAACGAAAGACAATAACAAACAACACAAAACTAAAAGTTATGAAACGTTAGTTCACTTTTTTCTCCTATAAAAAAAAAAAAGGCACATAACCTAGGAATTATAATTTTTCAATTCAATTGTTCAGGATGTATAAGTTCTTTAGTTGGTTACAAAGCTTCTATTTCCTGCAAGTGTTATTCATTTACTCGCAGCTATCTTCTGCGCTGTGTTTACATGCCCACATATGTAGAATGTATCTCCCTTTTATATATGTGTGTGTGTGTGTGTGTGTGTGTGAGTAAGCATCTGTGAAATGCTGCTCTGCACTTTCTGACTTGATTTAGGAAGAATGCTATAACACTTTGGTAGAACTTCTCTTTCACAAAGTTGTTATCTTTCAGTCACTTGTGACACAAGTTCCATATTACATTAGCTGACTTTGTTCTATCTATTAAATTACGGTTACTAGTTCTCTGAATCATAGTACCACTACCACTTATGGTTTCAGAGGAGAGATGCTTTTTTTCCTTTCTTGGTTGGTTTTCTTCAGACACATGAGAGTATTTTGAGCACAATTTATTTGTTCAGGATGCCCCATAATAAGGCAAACAAGTGGTCTCTTCTATATGGTCTTCATCTGCTCAGACACTTGTTATCTTTAGCAAGGTTTGGATTACTGGAACCACTTGTCCAAACTCCTGTTATGGATCGTCTTCTATTTTTTTCAGTGCTTTAACCTTTATAATGGCCACACCGTAAGCCCTGGCATGTCTGCTATACAGCAGAGGTTATGACCAAGGTGAGAAGTAAGCTTGATAAAGAAAAAATGAGCTGAATTCTTAGAAGGGTTTTTAAAGAATAGTGGTCTTGCCATTGATTTCCTGAGTGCACATAAACCCTTCCTCTTGGATGACAACTTAAGCAAAATTCTATCTATTACTCATCCTTGATTGATGATCCTTTGTTCAGAACTAGGGTGTCCAGCTTGTGCCTTCAAGAGATGTCCCTGCAGTTGTTTCAATTATCTTAGCAGATAAGCCACAGAAGCAACATTTTAAAAGGAGGCCTGAGGCTAGCAGCGGCTTACCAAATCAGGACCTGGGTTCTAGCCTTGCAAAATGGATAAAGCCACTCTATCACAGAGGGACTTCGGATTGATATAAGCAAAGGTGCATACATTTTTATTAACATACTGTATAGTAATTTCCTATTCCTATCAATATAGAGTCATAAAGTTGGCTTGTTATGTTTGGTGTGATCTTTGTAAATAGGCTTTGGACACTCATTTTATGACCAAAAAAAGATTTCAATTCAATGTATTTTTTTTCATTTCAGATCTTTCTGGCAAAGAAAAAGATGAACACCAGCAACTGTAACCTTACACTTACTGATGGAGTCCATCTTTTCCAAATGGTGTTCTATATACCCGTTTTCATCCTGGGACTTATATTCAACATTTCAGCTTTGGTTATGTTCTTCTGGAAACAGAAGAATTGGACTGACACTCTAATCTACCTAACAAATCTGTCCATTTCAGACTGCATTCTGTTGTTTGCCTTGCCATTCAAGATGCATTCATACAACACAGAATGGGAGGCGACCACGCTTTCATTTTGTCAGTTTTTGGTTTCAAGTTACTACGTCAATATGTATGTGAGCATCTTGACTGTAACTGTCATAAGTATTGTTCGATATGTGGCAATAAAGTTTCCTTTTAAGGCCAAGACTATCCAGTCCCGCAGAAAAGCTATTATCGTCTGCATTTTGCTGTGGTTGACTGTGTGCTCCTTAAGTGCTGTTTTTCACATGGTGGACACTCCAGAGAAGAACACCACCCAGATTAAATGTTTTCAGAAGAATACTTCTAAACCCCTTCCTCTGTCTTTCATTTTGGTTCTGGAGATTGTTGGCTTTTTTGTGCCTTTTCTCATCATTACCTTCTGCTCAGTCCAAATTATCTGCACTCTAGCCAAGTACAATGCTATGAGCTCTGGAAGAGAACGCAGCAAAAGCATTCGCATCATTACTGCCAATTTTGTGGTGTTTTTAGTTTGCTTTGCGCCTTTTCATCTTGGGTTTCTTTTCAAATTCTTAGTGGAAACTCTAAGACCTAATAATTGCCAGCTTCTGCAAGGCTTCCATACTTTTGTTCACATTGCAAGCTGCATTGCCAACGCAAACTGTTGTTTAGATGTATTTTGCTATTACTTTATTCTTAAGGACTTCCGGATTACCTCTACAGCTCAATCACCCTTAAGTGACAAATTTAACATGAAGAAAATTTCCATCCAATCTGGAGTGCTGTAGATTAGAATGCAATGCTGCATAGTTGGGGATGTCAAGTTTATATTTTTCCCCATACACAATGGATTATCTCCAGGACTATATATTCTTTGATCATATGGATGTTGTGGTTGTATAGAAGCTACCTTATGCCTCCTTCTCAATGGTGGTGACTTACCGTTTGCCTATTCCCATATGCAAGTGGTGGCTTCAGAATAACACAAGACCAAGGCTGAGTTGATGAACAAATGAAAGCTGAACATATTGCAATCTGGCCCAGGGTGGTCCAACATTTCCTTCTAAGTAATACATTTTAGGTAAAGAACTGATGGTTGGATTAGAGTAATATATCTACTGTAGATTCAGCATAGGAGAAGATGACTTAAAACTAGAAGTATAAACAGTTCTCATTGATTAATAGTTGATAAATATGGACACATTTAGCAAGAAAAGAATGGCAACATCTTACAATGTGTGAGACTTTTAAATAATGAACTGTAAAACTATATTTAACTAATGAGCCTATCAGATAATAAAGGAAAGAAAATCCTTTACCCAGAAAGCAAGAGTCCAGGTCTAGATCTACTACAGCTAGAGTAAGCTTGCATTAGTTTTGATCCTTGACAACAGTAAAATAAACCTTTTTTTAACTTATAAATTTAAAGAATCAATCAGTTGTGTATAAAACATTGAAAAACTCAGTGAAAACACTGTATGGTCATTTTAGTTGTAGTGTTCAGGACATTCAACTATCTTTCATTTTATAGCTGCTAAAATAACCCTTCCAGTATACCGTCTGGGTGGCGCAGTGGTAGTGCTGCTGCCTCAAAGTATGGAGACCAGGGTTCATGTCCTAGATCCTCCCTGTGTGATATTTGCATGTTGTCCCCATGTCTGTGTGGGTTTCCTCCCACAGTCTACAGACATGCAAGTTAGGTAGTTTGGTGATACTAATTTGTCCCTAGCATGTGTATGTGTTCATCCTGTGATGGACTGGCCAGGGTTTGTTCCTGCCTTGTGCGCTATACTGGCTGGATTCAGCTCCTGCACCCCCTGTGATCATGTTTAGGATTAGGTGGGTTAGAAAATGTTGGACTATGTATACCTGCTTTACTGTATTTGCAATGCTCACTATAAGGTGTGCAGTGCTACCTCATAGCTCCAATGACTTGGGTTCACCTCCCAACACATTTATCATCTGATCTCTTCATCAATCTGCCATGCGGTTTATTAGCAACTTGAAACTGGACCAATAGTAGTGAATGTGGTGTGCATGAGTGTGGTGGTTAGTATTACTGGGATAAGCTCCAGTTGCTCGTAATCATGTAAGAAATGAAGTAGTTTCTGCAAATAAATGAGAGTATTGTAAGACTGAAAAGAAATTTATGAGAGCTTGCACACCCAGTTAATGACCTAACTACTATAGGGTACAGCTATATATCCTCAATTAGCACAGTTTCTTCATCGCTGGGCACTCAAGCATACCAGGTGAATACCGATAAACATAACGTTCATAAGAACATAAGGAGAAGTTTCACAAAGGAGACCTTGTTAGGATGGCTGTAAGCTAAATTGTCTTAAGATCTCATTCACATTCTTTTCAGGTACAATTGCATAAAATCCAAAAGCACATATTATTCTTATCATGTCTGCCTGTCCACATGAAACAACTTGGCTGCCAGAGAGATAAGTATGTTTGAAATTTGATATAATTATTCTGCTGAAAAATCTGACAAAGTTTAAGGTTTAATGAGATCTCTCAAATAGGCCCTAGTGTACAAATGTTTAAAACTTCAATGCCATTTTTTTAATTGACTGTCTTAAAGTACATAGATAAAACTTTAGTTGTCCCAAGAGAAGCGTTTGGCTCTTTACAGATGCTCTTCAAATAAATACATATACACATCCTAAAGACTAAAAAGAAAGAAAACTAAAATGACAGAAAAACTTATGACTTGGCAGTCACAATGAGACATTCTGCAGGAGTATTGCTGTCAGTATGAAGGAGACCCCAGTTGCATTTCTTGACACACTTTTGACACAGGGTGTGTAGCATTGCTCATAATGGCACTCAGTTTTGTTTTAATTCTGTCCTTTGCTACTCCCTCCTGTGTGTCCAGAGTGCTTCCTATAAATGAGCTTGCGCATTTAATTAGCTTGTTGATTCAGTGGGCCTCTCTTGTAGCGATGTCACCTGCCCAGCACACCACAGTGTACAAAATTGCACTGGCCACCACAGTGTTGTAGATGATATGAAGGATTCCACTACCCACATTAAAGGAATGTAGTCTCCTAAGGAAAAATAGCCTGCCCTTTCTTATGTAATTCCTTTGTGTTCTGAGACCACTCCAGCCTGTCATTGATATGGACCCCCAAGTACTTGTAGCAATGCACCACCTCTACATCCACTCCATAAATAGTGACCAGACTTAGAAGCTCTATTGTGCAGCAAAAGCAATAACCCATTCTTTGGTTTTGTTGATGTTAACTTGTTGACAAAGAAAAGTTCTCCACCTGACTCCTCTGGTTTCTACTCTGTTTCATTCCCCCTTATCAATCAGTACACCCCATAAGTGAAGAACCACCAGAAAATTTCTAACAATGACATAACATCATGTTTTATTTAAAGTACTGGGTGTACAGAGAAAAGCAGACTGTTCCTTGTTGCTGCTCATTGCAGAAACACAGTGATAATACTGACCCTATAAACCCTATGAAACCGACAACCACTCTGTGCAACCACAAGTGCTGATTATTTTATTCTTTCGAATTTACTTAGGGAGAGGTTATTTTATCTTGTATGTTTTCCTCTTTTACACTTCCAATAGCCAGTACTGACAGCAAAACAAATCCCACAATACAGATTTTAACTCTCCAATGGGATCCCTTTTCAGAAATGTTTAAGAAATATGAACTACTATTAGTCACAGATTCTTTACAAGTAATGATAATACAAAAAATGCTAATTTTGAATAGCTTGACTTGGACTGTGCTTTCTGTGAAAGCTCTTTCAGCCAAATAAAGGCCTATTTAGTCTCAGTTTTTAGCTACTGCAAAATGATATTAAAAATGTGTGTATTAACTGCTTTACTAATAAACATTATTACATTGTATTATCATGTATTCTGTAATATGACACATTGCTATAAACTATGTCATAAACCATCAGCAATAAAGTAAATTTCAAAAATTATAAAAGCTCCAAGTTTAAAAATAGTAAACCAAGTCTCTGTATGCACCTCAATGTTACACCATGGGTACAAATTCTAACTTGTTGAAATTTCTTAAGGTTTCTGCTTCAACTGCATGCCTCAGTAGTTATTTTCTCAGATTCCCTTGACTCTTTGTGGAGAGATGTCTTCTTGAGCCATTTGTACTGCAACAATTAAATCAAACTAGATACCGCTTCTTCTTTAAAAAGGGATTTTTAAAGGCACAACTGAAACTTGCAGGTTGGCAAAATTCTAATTACAAACAGAATCTCCAACTTAGAAATGTTTTAATAGGCTTGTTTTTTTTTTTATAACAAATGTATTAAAGTGACTGTATATATTGTAATGGGTGTTACATTCTATTAGTAAAATGACTGAGTTGCCTTCAGGGCACATCACAGAGCAACGGCAGCCTCTGGGGCAGATGACATCAAGAATGGAGCTACACTTCTTTCTTTCTTTCTTTTTCTTTCTTAATAAAACTAAAATCAAGGTACCATACAGTTTATTTGGTGATTGCATCCCCTTATGAGGAAGTAGCTATTGAAAAGAGACATACAAGTTTATCAAACAAAAGCAAAGATGGTCCACTTTCAGGAAGCGAAAACAAGAGTCCTCCAACGTGCAGGGAAAACTCGTAAGGGAGTACAGTTCATCTCTGTAAACTATCATGTGCACAACCAATCTAATCCAATCCAGTGTTGCAGTCCACCACAGAACTATCGGGGGCAAGGCAGAAAGAAACTTAAATGGAGCACTTAGAATGGGCCATTACCCTAATAAGCAAAACACCTAAGAAGCAAAAGTACGTGAAATAAACCTAGAGAGACAGAGGAATTGCCTGCAGGATTTGAACCCTTGATACTGAAACCATGAGGCAGCAAGGCTGGTAGTGGTGCAGCTCCAAGGTGAAAAAATAAATGGCAATTGTGCAATGAAAATGAGTATTAGTAGCAAAAATTGATGGGACCCAATGACATGTTGTTATTCTGATTCTTGGATAATGATACAATAGTGAGATTTACTGTGTTTTGAAATACAGTATATTAAGATATTGTGATCAAGTATGTGATCTTAACTTTTTAATTTAAATAAAGTCAAAGTTAAAATCATATTCCTAGATACCTAACAGTTAATTTGTTACACATAATCAGAGAACTCTTGACTTAATCTATCTCACTTATTTATTTATTTTTTAATAATGGAAATGGATTTCAAGTATCTCTGCATTGTCAATAGTAAGACAGAATACTCTTGTCACACTACAAAACACAAATGTTGGTACATAATGTCACCTTCATAATGGGTAAGATCTTGTAAGATTAAAAAGCCCCTAGCAAGTTCAGGGCCATCTGCCCACTTACATTTTTCTTATGAAGTTCAAATAATTAAACATTGTAACATGGCTGGGAAAGCAGACTAGGGTATGCTGGTAAAAGAATGGGGAACCAGCCGGATCACCTCTTTTAATAGTAACAAATGTAACAGCAGTGCAGCAGCAAAGAGCAAAGGAAATATAGATAGTGTCAGCCTTTAAATAAATGAAGTGGTCAGAGCTCTGTCCTTTTCGAATTTCGGGTCTAATACTGGCACCACCTTCCCTGGGTGCTTCCTTTTTTATACTGTAGGTGCCAGACGGGGCAAAGTTTTTTTGGAGCATTGTGGGTGGAGCAAGGCATCCTCCTTGGGTGGCTTATCAGTGCTACTGGGGAAAAAGAAGATACTGTTAGTATTAATGCCCCCTCCTGTCCCAGAGTGGCACTGCTTACCTCACCAGAGCCAGGAAGATGGTCTCCATGTGCACATGTGTGACACTCTATACTAAAACGTTTTTCAGTATCTCACAAAGAATCAAAAGTATTATGTTTATTGCTCATATCACATAAGGGAGGAACAGGGGACAGGAAAACACATAGCATCAAAGCAAACAACTGTGCAGTTTGTTGTAATGAAAACACACACAAAGAAAAAAGGTTCAGGATCCACCCTGTACATTGTAAGGATTTGGTATGGTAAAGAGCTGGGCAATACTCCACTGAGTAGTGCATTGAAACTGAGTCACCAAAGAGGACTGACTGCAGAGCAAAGGTGGTATGCTTTTATAGATGAGGGAAAGGAAGAGGTGGGTCATCTTGTGAAAAAATGGAAGTGATGTCATTAAAGGGTGTTATCTGAAGCTGCATTAGTACACCTGATTACTCCCTATACCTGTATTTCAGCATTAGCTAGACCCTCCTGCTGCCTCCCATGCGCGCGTGTGTGACAAAGTATATACCTGTAAACAAAATTGTTCTCTCTTTTGATTGTTTGTTTGTTTGTTCACTAATCATGCAAAAACAGCCACATGGATTTTCCAAATGTTTCTCATGTGTATTGTCTTTGGTCCAGTCAGTCAGTCAGTCAGTCATTGTCCACCCCGCTATATCCTAACACAGGGTCACAGGGGTCTGCTGGAGCCAATCCCAGCCAGTACAGGGCGAAAGGCAGGATCAAACACCGGGCAGGGTGCCAGCCCACCGCACGGCACACACATACACATCACCCAAACACCATGCACACACTAAAAAAATAGCATATATGGTGCATGAGTGAGATGGGTTGTAAACCAGCACCAACATGGGGACTGCAGTCCTCATAAGGTGGTAGTTGAGGCTGATGAGAGAACACCATTTTCACAGGATACACAGTTTTGCAATTGGCCTGTATTATCGTGATATTCCCCTCTACTTACCCTTTACCTGTTTTCTTGAAGGGTAAGTGTGCTCGTCAAGTTTGTTACTGGGTTGGTCAACTGTTGCACTTTAAGATTAACACATACATATAAATAGCTATATGCTTACACACAGAAACACAACCATGCCCTATGAATGACAAACACACAGCTGGTTAATTACTAGCACTTTAAACCACATAAGTGCCTTATGAATAACACAACTTGTTACTCTCCTAGGACTTCATGAGACTTACATACACACTGACCCTAACCACAACAGTGCCCCATGAATGACACACACAGCTGGTTAACCTCTAGCACTTTAAACCACACAAGTGCCTTAGGAATAACATAGCCTGTCACTCTCTCAGCACTGCAAGAGACTTACTTATTATCGGTAGGAACAACATACAATGTTTTAATGATATTTGAGACCTAAATATTACTTTTGGTCTACAAGAATAAGTTTAAACATACAAAGGCTCAGCCCTCTTGACTATAGGCCATTTATCAGCCAGGAATGCCTTACTTTACTTACTGTTCCCTACTATGGGGTGGAGCTCTCACCTGCAGCCTTAATAAACCTCGCACCACAGTGGTAATGGCAAACCTCTGGCTGCACCAGGCGCTCAAAGAAATCAACCTTACTTCAATCTCTCTACACTTTAAGATAAAGCATAGAAAAGTTAAAAGCAGTGTGATATTTATTACAAGAATAATAATACCAGTAGAACAAAAGAATAATAGAAAATAGGTCTGATAGTAAAGTCTGGATGTATATAGTCTTTAGAAAAAGTTTACGAAAAAGGAAAGATGACAAGGATGAATGTTGCAGGTGGCAGTTTTTGATCTAGCACTCGTTTGTTCATGATGCTTTTCTGACAACCAGATGGAAATGGACGCATGTTGCCATCGCTCTGTTCTCTTCGGATGTATTTGTCCCTTCTTCTTCCTCTCTTCTTCCAATATCGCTCTTCAGACGAGGCATATTTATTCTAAGATTCAACCGGGGGGTTTTGAATGATGTGATTGCTAGATATTCTGATTGGCTGGCTGTCAATATGATGAATGAATTCACTGTCCGTTTTCTCAAACAATAAAACTTTTTTATGTTCTCTGAGGTTTCCCAGGCTGTAAAATAATTAGATGTCCATCCTTTTTCAGGTTATAAAGTAGCCTGAGTCACCAGCATGTCTTCCTTTCTTTGTTGGAACAGCTGTTTTAAAAGTGAAGTATAACTAGGAAGAAGACATGCTTTGATTTGTCCTGAATGTAGATCATCTGTTATCTTGTCTTGAACAAAATATAATGGAAATATAAACCAAAATGTACAGATGTTGTGGGCCAAAGCAGGATATCATCAAAGACCACAGGTAAATTTTCCACACAACTAACAGTTTTATTGTCTGACTACACCTTTTGTCTAAGATCATGTCATGTCATTTTGTCTTTTCTAATTTGAGGCTTTTATGCCAATACAGCACATGTTGTTTGTTGCAGCTTTAAATCAATGCTGAATGAATCAGCTTTGAATTGTCTTTATAACATTTTCAAATAACTAACACTACTGGTGCTATCTCTTGTAATAACACAGCATTGCTTCCGAACCTCTGTTTCCCCTGGCCCCTGATACTGTAGATGCATCCTGCTGTCCATGGATTCAGTTATTTAACAATCTGTTCATGAAACCTTACAAAACCAGGAAATATAAAAATGTTTTATTTCCTGGTGGTAAACCAGCAAATATGGAATCCATTCATAGACAAATGAAACAAATTGTCAACTCATGAGAGCAAAGAAATTGATAGTTGTAAGAAAAGTAGTGTAAACCAGAAAAGGAAGACTATTATATCAGCCAGCAATGACAAAATGGTCAAAATTAAAATGAAACATAAATATGTTTGTTTTCTTAGTTTAATCCATTATGAAAATATACCTGCAGAATGCTGGGTTTGAAGTTGGCTTCAAATGAGTGGGTGGGTGTGAGTGTGCTGTGCAACTGACCAGCACCATCCTGGGTGGATTTCCATTTGATCCATTAAGTTCAGATAAAGGATGAATGGACAGACTTGAAAATGAATGAATACTTTTTTTGGCGGACTCACACCATTCACGAATAATCAAGTTCTCTTTAGACGAATACTTGGTATATTATCGTTGTGTTCTGCGAACATGACTGTCATAAAATTGGAATTTTTATAAGGGCTTGGATAAGAGCCTGGTCCCTAATAATCTCTGTGGCAGTTACATGAATCTTTGTTTATGGAAGGACAAATACATTTCAGCATGATTTTCTTCACAATGAAGTATATAAGACTGCTCGATGAATACAAGGTGTGGCAGAAAAGTAATGAGACTTATTTTTTATTTACCAAAGTTTTTATTTTTTTCAAACATCAATGTTATCCCCTTCAAAGTAGTTCCCTTGGGCAGCTACACACCGATGGAGACGTCGTTCCCACTGTTGGTAGCAGCGCTGGAAGTCTTCAACCGGTATGGTCTTCAGCATGTGCGTTACACTCTTTTGGATGTTTTCTAAAGTCCCGAAATGACATCCTTTGAGGACATTTTTCAGTTTAGGAAAAAGGAAAAAGTCACACGGACTGAGGATCAGGTGAATAAGGTGGCTGGGGAACCACAGGAATGCCTTTTGAGGTCAAAAATTCTGTTATGGAGAGGGCAGTGTGACATGGGGCGTTGTCATGATGAAGCATCCATTTGTCTGCAATGTCTGGTCTCACGCGAATGACCCTTTTTCTGAGCCTTTCAAAGAAGTCTTTATAAAAAAAACTTGGTTGACAGTTTGTCCTGAGGACCAAATTCTTTGTGGACGATTCCCCTTTTGTGAGGCACAACCAAAAACAAACTTCGCTAATACCAGTCACAAAAATCACGTAGTTAACGGAAGGAGTTGAAACTCGCACTGAGCTATGGGAGGGTACTGATACACGTGCTCTATCAAGGACAACAGCGCAGCGTTGCCAGATCACTTGCAGTGTTGCCAGTCTCATTACTTTTCTGCCACACCTCGTATATGGGTGCCAAGGTGAAATGTATTAGTGCTCCACCTGACTAGAGTCACATATTCTTGACTTTGTGTCAGAGAAAAAGCCCACATACTTCCCCAGCTTCTAATCTGAATACCACTTTTGAAGGAAAGCATTCCCCTCTACCTGTAAGAAGAACTATAAACAAAGAGAGATGGATTCATCTAGATTTTGTGCCGAGGACAAATTGCTCTCTTCTGACTCCCATAATAAAGGCTGTGTGTGGCGCTGCGCTAGACTGGTCTTGTACTTGAGGCCGTGCAGCTTCTGGGCATCGAGCCCAGAAACAGCAGGCTAATTTCGAATTTAGCCGAGAGCACAGATAAGAATCGCGCGGAGAAACATCCGCTCTCGTTGTTTGGGCGATGCAACGAAACCACTTTAAGGGGGTCGAAGGCTAAAGTGGTGCCCCGTAAAGACAGTGGCAAGTCAATCCAATGTATTTTATTACGAAGCGCTTGCTCTATCTTACATTCTTACCGACTGTATCGCAGATGTCAGAATTTCCTGTAAACTGACAAGTGGGAAACGAGATAAGAATTTTATTGATTACTTTCATTTAGTGCCAAAAACGACCCACCTAGACTCCCAGCGATGTTGTCTGAGTAAGCGGCACATTCTGACACGACGATCCCCTCTGCCTTCACCTTCTACTTGCGTGAAGAGGCCGGCGTGTCCTCTCGGCTTCCCGTGTAGAGTGCCGTCTGCTCTCAGGGCTTACTTTGTGAACAGATTGAGTAATTCATATACCCTGTCCTCGCGTATACAACACATCCATTATACTAAGTGAAACTACGTGTGTGTGTGTGTTAAGCCAAGACTATCATAAAATGTTAGCAATCCATCCATTATCCAACCCGCCATATCCTAACTACAGGGTCACGGGGGTCTGCTGGAGCAATTTAATCGCAAAAAATGAGCATTTTCCTCACTTAAAAGGACGGACAAATGTTATAAATACCAGTATCTGTAACTATTCTAGTACATTTACTTCTTTTGTTCGGTTTAAATGACAACAACAACAGTTGTCATTAACGTGGTGGTGGAGAGATACACCGGCAGAATGCAGAACAAGAGGCAGATACTTCCGCGATGAAACTGAGAATATTTTGTTTGATTTGACACACCTGCGCCACACTCCATTCAGTATAAGGATTGTTGCGTACGTGAGGTGACTAAACAACTAAACCTGTTCATGAAATTATAGCTGGCATATCGCCACCGCAGTAGTGCGTCTGCGCGTTCTCGTTGGGGAGGCGGAGGGTATCGCAGCGGCGACGTGATGAACGTGCGCGAAGATCACTAAGTAGGTGAACGAGTCGTGCTGAGTGCTTTTTACGTTTCAGAAGCTCCAGCACAGAAACTGCTGTAAGTCGATGGGAGCTGAAGGGACTAAGGAGAAACACAGTAAGCAAGCATCTGTATGTTTAGGGACGGCAGCCGTCAGTCAGCAGCTCCTCAGCGGGGTGATTGAGGGGACAGCAGCAAGCAGACAGGGTTTTCAACCTGTGGCCCACTGTGGCCTACTGGTCGCTCGGTAGTTAGCGGCTCTTCCGCCAATCGCGGTAGCTAGAACGCTACTGATAGCCATCCAGCGGGTTAACATTGGTCCTCTGGTGGCTAGCCGAACACTTTTATATCTGCTGGACCCGCGGTGGTCCGCTGTCAGCATTCATTTATTGCAAGGTCAACACACTACATGTTAATTGATCATGGGCTGCTTAATTCCCAGACAAACAGCCGTATTCCTACATTTTATCCTACTCTACCTAAGGTGAATATGCAAAGAAAAACAGCTAAAGAGGTAATTTAGTCAGAATTACTCTGAATAAAAACAAAACATCTATGCAATTTAGGCCGGCATGTTCCACCTATAAGGGTGTATTAAGACAAAATGATTAATGTCAGACTCCTGCCTTGAAGAATGTAGACAGCTGGAGTGTTTTGTTATGAAAAAATTTCATTTTTTCCCCTCGGAAGTACAGTGTCCATGTACTCACAATAATTATAAAGTGCACAAATACATACATTAACGAGCTCCAAGCCCATAAGGAAAGCTCTCCGCTGTTAGGGAATGAGGGAGAATGTCTCTAAAACAACAAATTCCTAGACCGGGACATGTGCATTAATAACTGACCATGCTCACTTGTGGTCAGTAGTAGGCGATCCCCTATCTAACACTTGGATTCTCTGCGCCCCATCTGCATCCTCTGGTCTGCCACATGCAATCTACTGTATAATAAAACTGTGCAGCTTTTCATCCCGTACTCCAGTATTTTGTCCTTCTAGTCTCCTTCCCTTCCAGGGGTTGGGGGGTTAGGGGTTTGCTCCTAAAAACACACATCCTGCCGAGGTAAGCTCCTGCCATTCACGACACTCTCATTCGAGTCCATGGGCATGGCACACAGCCTCATTACATGTTGTGCAAAGTAAGTCATAAGCTTTCCTCGGTATTTTATCTTATTACTAAACTATTCAGAACATCTCTCAGCTTTGTCTTCTTAGTCAGTTCTAATATCTGCTAAAGGCAGTTACTCATCTAGAAAATTTTGCTTCTTGCAGTATGTGAAATTGTCTTCCTGGCAGGTGCTGAGAGTCTGTATCTGGCTGAGGTGCTGGATCAACTGTGCCTGCAGTGTTCTGTACATCAATGGGTGTGTGTGCACTTGTGCAAGCTGAACTTTCCAGTTTAGCGATTGGGCACTAAGGTCATCACCCATATTAAAAAGATCACCTGTTTTTTTTTTTTTTTGTTATTTATTCTGCATGTAAATTTCCACTTCCCAGAAACATACGCCAGTGGAGAGGTGTAAACAGTCCAGCGAGACGAGACTTTGTGCCAAGAGATTTAACCACACCCGGGTCCGGAAATAAAAGTCAAAGAGTTGATGACAAAGTAGAACATCGTAAAGATTTAAAAAATGTTGGCGTGGTACACATGCAGAGCAGGTTAGAGATAATGAAAGTACTAAAATTCGAAAGTCTGAAAAAAATGATAGTAAAGATCGCATTAGCGCAAACAAATGGAAATTATTACTCAGTGAAATAATGGAACAGCGAAAAGAAACAGAATATATTGTTCAGATTTAAACTTTAAGTCAGAGACTTGTAGATCGTGTTGCTATCAGGGAAAAGTAGTGTTTCTTCCCAATGAAGAGGCATATCCGCGAGAATGAAAAGATTTGTTGTTTGGTGAAAGTGAAATCCACATATGCGAGCGGCAGAGACACGAAGTGGCTGGAGTGTAGCGCAGGCCCGGGGATGGGTTGGTGAGCGAAGCAAGTAGTAGTAAGTACTACTACTTACTATTTAGTAAATAAATAAAGGAGATCCATATCAGGAACTCATCATTCGTAAAACATTACAATTCATCGTGATTTTCAGCCAAGACTGAGGACCAGCATGCTAAATATGAAAAAGCTACCAAGGAAACCCAAGTGCGTGGCTTCCATTTTGTGGAAAAGAAGCCAGCTATGTGATGCTTCTGCTTCAACGAAGTGCAAAATCCTTCTGCAGAAAGCAGATTTATGTGTATAGAAAATAGTTTTTATTTTTTTTCAATTGTTATGAACAGTAAACATCTGACCAAATGGCAGTTAGTGCTTTTACTAGATGTGCAATGTGCATTTTGAGTCCTGCAGTGTGTGGTGTCTGTGTGTTATCTGTACTGTATTACCATGGCTTGTCCTTTTCTACCTCAGAGCCGTTTGATTTTACACTTGAGGACAGTTCATAGCAAATATAATTTCCTGCCAGTAGGTGGCAGCAGGGGTCTCATTTTTTTGTGGTGTTTAAATTTATATTATTGTATTTTGTAAAATGATGAAAATTTCAGAGGATATCACAAAAATCTGATCCAATGAAGACAGACCAGGCAATAGCATCCCATTGTTTGATTTTTTTTGTGATGTGAAAGGTGTGTGAACTTGCATATTTTGCTGGTCATTAGTATAAGAGGAACATATGTTATTAGTTATATAATTGAATGTTCATTTTAGAAGCATCTACACCTATATAGGAAAATTCTTATATAGCCACCAGAATATTCATGCCAAAATGCAACTGTTTAAGCCTCCTATCCCATCGGTTATCCACTCCCCAGCCTATATGGAGCAGTCCGCTCTGCTTACACTCAACCACAGCCACTAGATGGAGAATGCATAGACTTTAAAATTTTTTAGCACTTGCATGCATTTCAGTTCTCACTACGAAAAGATGCGTATGTGTGTATGGAGGAGTCTGCTCTGCTCACGTTCAACAACAGCCATAGGAGATAATGTGAATTCTATGGAAGACGTAAAAGTTTATACAAGTGTGACTTGCACTTGGTGAGATGGCGAATGCATGCACTTTAACATTTTTTCGGCTCTTGCATACACCTCACTTCTCATTCAACCCAGGCAGACAAACTCAGCTTAGTGGTACGAGGGATGTCCAAAAAATTTCCACACTTTTTTTTACAAGCTCTATTTATTAAGAATTTCAATAACAAATGACATCACTTTTGTACGGTCACCTTAATTTGCGATGCAATTTTCCCGGCGTCGTATCAGCTTTTTAATGTCCAATCACTACTCCTCCTGCCTTCACTGTTTCTAACGAATATATAAAAGTGTGGAAATTTTATGAACGTCCCTCGTACATTCATGTTGTACATTCACACAAGCTGCCACATGTTTGCCAGAGGCAGGTTCCAGCCTGTCCCGCTCCATTTGTGCCACAGCTGCACTCGACTACACGTCCATCTCAGATAAGATACAACCTGTCCCGGCCTTCTTGGCTGACGCCTCTACAAGTTCACCAATATACTAAAACTGGTAGGGAGTCATCTGGTTGTTTTTGTCTTGAAGACCACATGTAGCTAGTTATTCTATATGTCGTATAAATCTTTTACATAAAATGAGGTATAAAACAGATCCCTTATCTCCAATACCTAACACAGGTAAAGAAAATGCATCAAGTCAGTAAAGTGATTACAAATTAGCTGAATGTGAAACTTCATAAACTCCTTTCTTCTAGATTTAATCTTTTACAAAGACTTTCACCACACCTGATTTTTGCTCACATCCTTCCTGCTGTGACAGTGTTTCTCCACTTGTCTTCTCCCTCTTCCCATACTCTGCATATGGTTTCAGTTCCATTGATGTTATCTCACTTCTTTTGCTTTCTTCCACTTTTATATCTGTTCTGCTTCTTACGGGCATTAATCATTTTCTTGATACTTTGTTCAAAAAATGGCATTTTTCTTGAGTTTTGACATTCAGTCTATCTTAGTCTTTCACAAATGATTCATTCTATCTTTTCAACAATGGCTCTAATAGACTGATCTGCATCCATTTACATTTTTTGTTATGTGTTTCTGCTATTGTGGTTCCTGTATGCACTTACGATACATATGTTTAGGATCATTGCTCATATAAGGCAAAATTCAATTAATATTTCTCTCGTTTTTTGTGTGTTACTTGTCATTCATCCAACCATTGTTGTCTACATATTGACAAAGAAAATTTAATAACATTACTCAGGTGTTAGTCTGTTAAGCACATGAGCCTGCCTGTGGAGTGTCTCATAGGTATTGGTACAGGGAATTATGGGAGCAAGATTGAGTGCGAAACACAACCACTAACCCAGTTTTCATTTCCTTTAGAGTGGTAAAGAATGCCCCAGAAAACACCTGACATCACAAACCACAAGCCCTGGCTCATGCAGAAGATCCAGTGTATAAACTGTTGCCTTTCAGGAGTTCACTGTACATTTTGGGATCTCTTCCTGAAGAAATGGAGCTCCACCTTTGGAAGGCACTTTTCCCTCGGATACTGATGAGAGACGTCAAAATGGCTTTTTCTTCATCTTTTAATTTTTTGTTTTTAACTGGAAATTAAGTGGGGTGTGCCCTTGTGCTCCAACCCTTTTTGTGTTTTTACATTTCTTTTACAACTCCTATACAACCCAAATACAGATATTTAAAGAAAGTAAGAATAAAGATAAAGAGTTTAATCGGCAGGTTCACGTTTACAGAAACAGATGCACTCGCTCCATGAATAGGCTTTCAAATTAAATAACTAGATAACCAGTACTGAATAAATAACAAGATTATAATAAACCACAAATCAAAGAAATACATATGCTGAGTGCTGAGTAAAGTGCTGCAAATTGTAGCAGGTTTTTAAATGAAAAAAATCATATGTAGACACATGGCATTCATTAAATGAAAAGCCACAAAAAGAATAAAGACAGATTACAAAAAAAGGCAACAAGTATGCTGTTACAGGATACGTGACAGATGTGACAATAAAGGAACCTTTGCTGGAGTCAAGAGACAGTTAAAGAACAATATTTTTGGTAGTAAATTGCACAACAAATTCTAATGTGTACTAATGATAGATTTATTAAGCCAAAAGCTGCAGTGCAATCAAAATAAAAACTACGGGTGGAAAAGCAAAAATGCGTCAGCTTTTGCCAAAAATCCTTTTTGTTTATAGTCAGTTAGGCTTATGAAGAATATTAGCCATAAATGGGGAAAAAAATCTATTTCTAAACCTGCTGCTTTACTTTTCATTATTGTCCATAAATGGTTACAGGAGATTTGTGCAGCAAGTATTGTGCATCACACTCTGTCTCCAGCGGTGCAATATTTGAAAGTCCCCTAGAAAAAGGAATTTAAATTCCCTTACCAGTGTTTACATCAGACAACCTTCATTTGCACATCAGACACTGAAAATCTGACTCTGCAGGAATCTGGGGGTGCCGCCCATGCCCCTAGGTCCAACTGGTAAGAATAATTGCCAACAGTCATTTTTAGCTTGTTATTTTACAACAATAGCAGAGTGCTTTCCTTTACGTGACAGTTTTGCCAAACTAAACATGTTTTAGGACATTTCTACTGTGTTATATCAAAATTGGCATAGTTTGGCATAGTATAGTTTTATATATTTGAAAGGGGAGAGTAAAGAATGCAGCTTTTCCGTTTCCAAGTGAGAACTCTTGTTGATGTTTAAAACATTTTTTTTTGCTTTCCACCCATATCTATCACTCTATCTACATCTGTATATCTATATCTATATCTACATCTACATTGCTCAAAGAAAGTAAGGGAACACTTAAATCACACATTGGATCTTGATGAACAAAGTGGAAAATCTTTACTGAGTAATTCTGTGCAGGTCATTGAAAACAAAATGTTATCAACCCATTGAGGGCTGGAAAAGTCAAAAATTGAAATCACAGGCTGATCCATCTTGCATGGATTTCATCATGGCAGCTCATAAAATGATATGATATGATATGATATAGTAATGTGTGTCCCCCTGATGTACCATATGCACTCCTGACAATATCTGGGCATATTCCTGATGAGATGGTGCATAGCGTTTTTTTCGTCTCCTCCCAGACCTGGATCAGGACATCAGGGAACTCCTGGACACACTATGGTGCTACTTGGCAGTGTCTGATGCACCGATATATAATGTCCCAGAGGCTCTCAGGTGAATTCAGGTCTGGGATACATGCGGGCCAGTCATTGGCATCAATGTCTTTGTCGTCCAAGAACTGCCTACAAACTCTGGCCACATGAGGTGGGACATTGTCCTGAACAACAAGGAACTCAGGGCACACTGGACCAGCATAAGGTCTGACAATGGCTCGGGTACCAAACAACAGTCAGGGTACCATAGACTAGCACTTGGAGGTCTGTGTGACCCAGACCATCACTGACCCAACACCAAACTGGTCATGCTGGATGATGTTGCAGGGTGCATCTCCACAGCATCTCCAGACTCTTTCATGTCTGTCACATGGGCTTAGTGTGAGCCTGCTCTCATCTGTGAAGTCAACAGGCCACCAATGAAAGAGCTGGCAATTGTGTATTTTCTGGCGAATGCCATTCAAGCTGTTGGATGGGCTGTGAGCACAGATCCCACTAGAGGCCACCATCATAGAGTCTGTTTCTGAAAGTTTGGTTAGAAACATGCACACCAGTACTCAACTGGATGTCATTCTGTAGGGCTCTGGCTGTGCTCCTCCTGTTCCTCCTCACACAAAGGAGCACATAACAGTCCTGCAACTGAGTTTATGGCCTTCTACGGCCCTATCCAGCTCTCCTTGTGTACTGGACCATCTCCTGGTATCTTTTCCATGCTCCTGACACTGTGCTGGGAGACACATCTAAACATTTTGCGATGGCCATGCATGGATGTGCCATCCTGGAGAAGATTCACTAACTGTGCAACCTGAATCTGCTGCAGGTACTGCCTCATGCTACCAGTAGAGAAAAAGGGCACAAGCAGAAAACAATCAGTCCGGAAATATAAGGAGAGAGCAATTGTTTGTGGCCTCCACCTGCAAAACCATTCCATTTTTAAGGGTTGTCTTGCTGTTGCCTCTCCAGTGTACCTATTGTCATTTTAATTTGCACCAAAGCAGATGAAGTTGATTCACAATTGCTTATGCTTCTTAGCTGGACACATTGACATCCCTGAAGCTTAATTGACTTGGTATTAGGTTGTGATGATTAAGTCTTCCTTTCATTTTTTGAGCAGTGTATATTTATATTTCTTTATTAAACATACATTTATAATTATGCTAACTTGCTATTCCTTAGCCTTTTATAATGTGTGGCTATAATACAGTATAACACTTTGGATTGTTTCTATATTACCCAACTCAAAATAGAGTTGGTGTTGTAGTTCTTACAGTTTTTCTCTGTTGCATACATACTAATACTGAAACAATTTGTAAGATGTCCTTAATATTAAATTCTACTCTCAAAATAAAAACACATTTTCCTGGGCTATAAATGCTATGCACACATTTTCAGTCTTGTTGCAGATCAGCTGCACCATTCAACAGAACTTTACTCACATCCTCCTCTTCCTAAAGCGCCGGCTGTACTCAATCAAAAGGCACCAGTATATTTTAAAGCTTTCAGTATAATTAACTCAGCCTGCTTTCATTTAATAAGGTGCAAACACTAAGCTATATAATTGTTCACACATGACTAAGAACTGCAGAATGAATAAAAACAACTATGTTTGTTTACTGCAATCCAAAAATAGACTGCATCAGTGCCACAAGACAAAAGAGAGCTCAAAAAGGAAGAGGAATGGCAGAAGAATGGCTATATCAGATGGTAGACTATTTCCTTGTCCATGGAATGGCAATAAGAGAAGCTGGGCTAGGAGTGAAAAGAGAACCAATAATTTATTGCTTTCTGCTGTAAACAGGAAAGGGCGATTACAGTATTCACTGGATAGTTTTGTACTCGGTTTTCATTTATGCACTATAATGTTGCGTAACTGTGCCATTGCTTTTTATTGTATACACTGCACTATAAATCCAATTCATACAAAATATAAAAATATATATGACAACACGGAGGAGACTATGCATTTTTACTGTATGTATGTGCTTATCATATAATGTTATAGTACTGTATGACATTAATACTAATATGTAAAAACAATGATTATTGTCCATGATGAAGTAACAGTAAATATTGTACTGTATTTTCAGAGAAATGAGAGGTAGCCTCATAATGGAGGCAGACAACAGCTCTTGTTGGACAAACGAGAAATAGCAATCATGAACATAGTCAACGCCAACAACATTTTTTGGTTATGAAAGATTTAGAGGAAGATTCATATGAAAACAGGATAGCTTCTTGGGTATTCATCAAATTAACAACCATTGACCACATTTTTCATTCAAACTTGTTGTGAATGAAACAAGCATTATGAGTTCATTTTGAGAGAAATTCAGATTAAAGAACTTCACAGTACAGACAAATTTAATCCAGCATTTAAAATAAGCAATTCATCTTTCTGTACTCTTTTGCAATATACAAGAATCTATAATGTGTTTGACTGTAAAGTATTTGAGTACTTTACAGTATGTAACTGTATACTATAATCCAGTTATATATGCCTCCTTTCTTAAAAGTGCATTTTTGAGCTTCATACCACAGAAACATTACCTGAATAAGTCTTAATTGATGAGGGAGAGTCCATCCTCACTAAAAGGAGTGTCATTGTGGAAGTCCCTAGTCAGAGTGGAGGCAATGTTATAATGTGCACAGCCTTCAGTCATCTTGGGGTTCTCGATCACCTACGTGGACAAAGGGAGCCATGATGGTTACAGTAGTAACTTTATGTTGTCATTTTGAACATTGTAAAATTTCCAGCGTGGTGCACCATTATGCAACTGCTCTAATATTGGTTCAAATATACAAAATATCAAATGAAGATTTCTACAATCAGAATTATAGGTTACCAAGTAAATACTCAGATACCTAGCAGTCTTAAGCTTTATGGTTTGTTTTAAAGTTCCACTATGTGCCTGTTTGATTTAATTTTTTTCTTTTCAGTGTTAAACTGGTTGGCCAGGTTGGCACCTCAACATATTTTGAAAGTCATCCTGCTTTTTTCACTTGTGCCACACTACATATGTAGTTGCTAAAAATAAGCAAATACTGGTAATTTTTTGTTATTCAATTTATCCCTGGAGAAGGTATGTTTTTTTTAATGAAGGAGCAGCAGCTGTTTCTGAAACACAGATACACCATTGTGAATTAGAACATGACCACTTGATTATTTTATTCTTAATTATTGGTTTGCTGCCCTGAAATGGGAATTTAAGCAACAGTCAATCTGCATGACATTTAAAATATCAATGTATAGTTCATGTAAAATAGCATCAAATACTAGATAGATAGATAGATAGATAGATAGATAGATAGATAGATAGATAGATAGATAGATAGATAGATAGATAATTCACATACTCCAGCAGCAGCATACTGATAAAGAACAATATTAAATTAAAGAGTGATAAAAAAAGCAGATATAACAGACAATAACTTTGTATAATGTTAACGTTTACCCCGCCAGGTAGAATTGACGAGCCGCATAGTGTGGGGGAGGAATGATCTCCTCAGTCTGTCAGTGGAGCAGGACAGTGACAGAAGTCTGTTGCTGAAGTTGCTTCTCTGTCTGGAGATGATACTGTTCAGTGGATGCAATGGATTCTCCATGATTGACAGGAGCCTGCTCAGCGCCTGTTGCTCTGCCACAGAATGTCAAATTGTCCAGCTCCATGCCTACAATAGAGTCTGCCTTCCTCACCAGTTTGTCCAGGCGTGAGGCGTCCCTCTTCTTTATGCCTCCTCCCCAGCACACCACTGTGTAGAAGAGTGCGCTTGCCACAACCATCTGATAGAATGTCTGCTGCATCTTATTGCAGATGTTGAAAGATGTCAGCCTTCTAAGGAAGTATAGTTGACTCTGTCCTCTCTTGCACAGAGCATCAGTATTGTCAGTCCAGTCCAATTTATCATCCAGCTGCACTCCCAGGTATTTATAGGTCTGCACCTTCTGCACACAGTCACCTCTGATGATCATGGGGTCCATGAGGGGCCTGGGCCTCCTAAAATCCACCACCATCTCCTTGGTTTTGCTGGTGTTCAGTTGTAGGTGGTTTGAGTCGCACCATTTAACAAAGTTCTTGATTAGGCTCCTATACTCCTCCTCATGCCCACTTCTGATGCAGTCCACGATAGCAGTGTACTAGGTATTTAATAAGACCTGAAGTAAACACAGAAATGACCTACCAGCAGGAAAAGCCCTGCAAATATCAATGTAGGAACACAGGGAATGCATAGGGTGAGAGGGGGGCTTATGGAGAAGTTACTCTAGTAGGGAATGTAAAGTGGTCTCACAAGAGTTATGACTACTCCAAAAGTCCAAAACTGACAAAAACCTTCCGAACTTAATATTAAACTGAATGAATTTATCAAATAATTACATTATATCAATAATTAAAAATTCATTAAAGAACCAATAGCAATGATGCATGAACTAGACGATTAAATAACAAAAAAAATAATTCTTCAAATAAGAACTAAACAAAAAATAAAACAAACAAATACTCCAAACATAAAGTAAAAGAAATAAACTATAAACCTGAAACTGAATGAAACACAATTGACAATAATGTATGGAGGAAAATAAAAAATAAATAAATAAATGAAATACAGCCAAGAAAAATGAGAGGGAGTGGGGGAATGGAAAAATAAAAACAGGAGTTAGTTAATCCTGACAAAAACTAGGGATTTCTAGAGCAGAGCTGGGAGGAGAGTGGGCAAACAAGAAGGGGGGCCATAGTCGAGAGAGAGAGAGAGAGAGAGAGAGAGAGAGAGAGAGAGAGAGCAAAAGGAGGTGATAAAGAAAGTGGTCTGTGTAGAACTAAAGGGAGCAGTTGAACAACTAGACTGGTGTATTATGAGTTGGCATGTTTATTGATTTGTCATTGTTGATTGGTATGCCCCCCATGTTCATTCCAGTCTTCAAGTTTACTTTTATTGGTGAAGGTGCCATTCTGTTAACCCGTTTCCTACTTGGTCATTGTATAGTGGGCTTCCACAAAGCCTATTCCTATCAACAACAACAACAACATTTATTTATATAGCACATTTTCATACAAATAATGTAGCTCAAAGCGATTTACATAATGAAGAAAAGAAAAAAAAAAGACAAAGTAAGAATTAAAATAAGACAACACTAATTAACATAGAATAAGAGTAAGGTCCGATGGCCAGGGAGCACAGAAAAAACAAAAACTCCAGATGGCTGGAGAGAAAAAAAAATAAAATCTGCAGGGGTTCCAGACCATGAGACTAAGAATAAAATTTGTGAAAAATTCTCAGAAATGAGATCAAACACAAAAACGTTTGATAAGTAACAGTCAACCCAAATTTGAATTCAATAATTTGTGCATACTAATAAATTACAAAAGCTGGAAAACATTTCAAAGAAAAAAGTCTACTAATGCTTACCCAATTAGGCACAAAAATATTTACTTTCATACTTTATTAATTTGTCTTTTCTGTTATTTAATTTGCCATCATCATCATCATCATCATCAACTTTTTCATTCAGCTTTTCTTGTTGAGGTTCTCAGGAGCAACAAGGCTTCCTCCTCAGCAAATTGTTCTAGCCGTTCTTGTCGAATACTCAGTCATCCTCAGGAAAGTAAACAGATGTATCACCTCTTCCTCTTGGTCTTCACCCAATAGAGCATGCCTTGTACACCTCATGAGGTGAGTTATCGTGATATTTCCCTCTACTTACCCTTTATGTAGGGGTAAGTGTACCCATCAGGTTCGTTACTGGGTTGGTCTACTGTTGCACCTTAAGATTAACACATGCATACATAAATATACACATACAGTGAACCCTCGTTTATCACGGTTAATCCGTTCCAGACTCTACCGTGATAAATGAATCTTCGCGAAGTAGGATTCTTTATTTATAAATCGAATATTTTTGCAGTTAGACTATAGAAAACCTGTTTACGACCTTCTAAATATGTTTTTTAACATTATTAGAGCCCTCTAGACATGAAATAACACACTTTAGTCACCATTACACTCGTATTACCCAAAATATTAGACAAAATAAGAGAAAATAAGACATATTAGACGTTACAAATATATTATTACTAGGCTCACCCGCCTTTTAAGGTGATTGACTTTTATCCTCAATTTGTGTGTGCTCCATGTGTACATCAGGCATGTAAGTGTAGGGAATGAGAGCATTAAAGTGCCCATTCATAACATCTACCGAAAACCTACGTTTTTTTATCCCCTCGAGTGCCTGTCCAAAGTCGTACAATGTCAGCCCAAATCTGTACCCCTAAAGACGGAGTTTCATGCACTAAATAAGCTATAGAAGAGAATAAGCAAGCACCATCTCCCCTGATATTTACTACGCGGTGAAGCATTTGTACTCCATCAACATTAATTATTTCCAGAGACATAATTTTGTCTATTTTTCCAGCGCATCGCGCACAAAAGCAAGGGGAAAATGGGAGCATCAGAACTCTGCTCACATCGCATCGCTTCGTACCGCAAGCCGCAAGTAGTAAGTCTGTGATAAGCGGAATACCGCTACGCTTTGCACTCACAGGACAGAAGGACAATGCCGACCGCTTTTATATAGTAGATTATTGTACTGTACATTTAATTACACACACGCACAGTTCTTACACACAACCACTAACCTATAAAGGCACAACCTCAGTAGGTGAGTTTTCAGGTGGTGCAGTATCTTCAGCAGGTGCATCGTTGTCTTCTTCCGCTGAAGGAGTACTAAGAGTAGGCAGTGGGTACGTGGCTGAAGAACATCTTGATAGGCAGTTTCTGGCGCTGTCTTTTCATATGCATGAGGAGGCTTTTGTAGGGTATTGCCATCTTTTTTCATATCCAAGAGATTCACCTTCTCCTGGATAGTAAGCATCTTCCTCCGGCACTTAGTTTTATTGTCAGAAGGCTTAGAAAAAGCAGCACGTTTAGGAGCCATCATGGGGCTTAGATAAAAGTAGTGATGTAAGTGTGTATGAGAAAAAATCGCGATAGAGTGAAGCTGCGAAAGTCGAAGCGTGATATAGCGAGGGATATGTTCTATATTTAAGTTCATCTAGTGTTGTCTTGAGCAAAATATAATAAAAATATACAGGGTAGACAAAAATCTGCAGATTTTGCACACCACAATGTGATGTAAGTGCTGAATGGACATTTTTAGCACATTCTCAGACTACCTCAACTGGCTCCTCTTGACCTAAAGAAGTAGTGGTTCTATGACTAGGTCTTCCAGTATTGCTAAAGTTCTCACACTTTTTCAGAGAAATATCTAAATATTTGCTTGCACTCCTAATATCATTCTTTCAGTCACATCTCAGAGCTGTGACCATAGGTAAGCATGTAGTTTTGGACCAACCAATAAATCAATAGATGCTTTACTCTGCTACAGCATTCATAAAACTGCTACCGCCTCACCAATTCATTACCAATCTCATTATCACCTGGTATCTTTAATGTTTTAGCATCTAACATGAAATATACCAACTAACATTTTAGGTTCTTTTCTTAATGATGTATAGGAAGAAATGTCAAAACCAGCTAGATAATTATTGACTGAAACCAGTTAACTGTATCAATGTCCATATTATACCTCACATATTCAACCTTAGGGACCTCTAGTGGCAGGCTGCTTGCTGACTGGGACTATCTTTTGTTTCCAAACCAGCGGTACCACCAATAGAGGGCTTTTCAAAAGTGTCCTCTTGAGCCCCTAAGGACTGCAAATAGACAAGGACTGGACAAAGTAACCCTCTTCTCGCTAGTAATAATAGGCAAAAGCATGGACTTCTACGCTTTTACTTGAAAATTATATTTATTTGCATCAAAACATTAATAGCTAGTAAGCATGGGTGCTTTAAATCCTCATTCTGTCAAAGAAGAAGTATTAAGATGCTTCCATTCCCAGGTGTCTTCTTTTTTTGGCAGGTGATCTGTTCTTAAATAAAAAAAAATATATACTGTACAAGTCGTGCCTTGGTTTGTGAGCATAATTCGTTCCTAAACATGCTTGTAATCAAAAGCACTCATATATCAAAGAGAATTTCCCCATAAAAAATAATGGAAACTCAGATGATTCATTCCACAACCCATAAATATTCATATAAAAATGATTAATACAAAATATAAAATAAAAATACATAAAACAAATTAACTTGCACGTTACCTTTGAAAAGAATCGTGGCTGTTGTGAGAGAGAGGAGTGGAGGAGGAGAGTCATTGTGTAGGATAACATTCACTATAACTAATGGAATCATTGCTATCTGTTGGCTCCCTGGAATTTTGTTTTGTGACTTTAACAAGTAACCTATCCAATGACAGTTGCTTTTGCCTCCTTTTGAGGATTACACGGAAATGTGACATTTCATTGTCGTTAAACAGTCACCATTTGCACTGCTACAGCCTTATTTGGGTTGTGGTTTTCTACAAAATTTTGCATTCTTTCCCAAATTTTACACATCTCCCTAATCTAGTACAGCTACTAAAGAACAGTAACTACACTTTGACACAAAATAAAAATAATGCTTTATGCACACACACAAGTGAGGAATGCCGACTGAGACCAAGAATGAGAGATGATTACCCACAATCTCTCAGCAAGAAAGAGGCTCAGTTGTGATCACATGGCGCTCGGCAGACAAAGCGTATATGGACTACTCGTATTGCAAGACCTAACTCGTTCATCAAGTTAAAATTTATAAAAAATTTTTGCTCGTCTTGCAGACCAAGTTACTCGCAATCCAATGTTTTACTGTATAGTAAGTAATAGAGAACTCCAATTTAACAAATCAGCTTTTGTTTTTTTTTTTGTTTTGTTTTTTTGGGTGGGAGCTACTCCGGTATCAAAACCAAATAGTAAAAAACACACCTGGGTGCCAGAGCATGTTAACATTTTCTTTTGCAGTTTCTCACAGCACATAAAATGTTTCAAACAAGGTTATTAGAAGGCTTATGGTTAGTTCTTCAACAATCCAAGCTAAGTAAACAAATGTATAATATAGTAAGAAAACTCAACTTCTACTTCATGTTCTGACTCCCTAGCATACATTGCACTTCTGTTCAGCTTGGCAGTATTTCAGACTAGTAGCAAATGGCCTCTTACAGGAACAGTTTAAAATGTCTGCTGTACATGAACCCTACCCTCAGTTGTGAATAATAGCCCAGAAAACTTGAACTTTTCCATTTAGGGCAGTTGCTTACCCATTACCTTTCAGCAAAAAAACGCTTTTTTGGGAGAGGCCCACAGCCACAGATTTGAAGGCCAGGGTCCTAATATGCATCACACTCAGCTTTGAATACTTCCAGTGAGCAATTGATATCATCTATGCTAATAAAAGGCAAAGCCCTCACTGACTCACTCACTCATTCACTCACTCACTGACTGACTCACTGACTCATCACTAATTCTCCACTTCCCGTATAGGTAGAAGGCTGAAATTTGGCAGGCTCATTCCTTACAGCTTACTTACAAAAGTTAGGCAGGTTTCATTTCGAAATTCTACGCGTAATGGTCATAACTGGAACCTATTTTTTCGTCCATATACTATAATAGACTTCTGCTCGATGGCCATGGGAGGCGGAGTTACGCCTCCCACCTAATTTAGTGCCTGCCCATATAAGGCTGTCCGTCAGCGGTAATCCAATAGAAACACTGCCGCTAAATATTCACGGGTGAAGGACTGTGCTTATGCAGATGAAGATGAGATGGTCAGGGTGGTGTTTGGCACAAACTTAGCGAAACTGCGAGAGAAACTTTTAAGTGCCGGGTCTTAGCTAACATTAAATACAGCCGTGGACATCGCACGAGATGGCACAGCACAGCTGGGAACCTTCGATGCATGTACACTGAGCGGCTCACGTGAACTGACGCAGTGCACAGACAAAAGCAACAGTTCCGAAGAGTGCTGAACAAAAACCGAATTACACAATTGAGAAGGCAGCAAAAAAATATGAAGCGTGTGACACATACAAGCATATTCATAAATGCAACTACTGTGGAAACAAAGCACACAGTGGAAAAAGTCAATGTCCCGCTAAAGGAAGACAGTGTAAAAAAAAAACCGTGCATGCAGTGTGTCACGTCTCAGATAAAGAGGAAGACAAGCTGTTTATTGATGCAGTAAGAAACGAATCGATGAATGAAACCTGTTATCTTTACAACGATTGACAAACCAAAACAAATTAACTTAAACTACATTCTGATACTATAACAATAAATATAGAGTTAGATAAATGTCGATAAAAGTTAAGTAGGTATAATAAAATATGCATCTACATTTCCAAAAAATGTTAGGGGGTGCGCGATTAAAACTGTTATGAAAACTCGGGTCGCAAATACTTAAAGGTTGAGAAATGCTGTAATATGCCTTTCAATTTCATAAGCACATTTATGCATGATTGGAAAACTCCAATGACACTTCAAGTATCTGTTTAAGAGGTGGTCCATTGTTTAATGGCCAGGATGGAATCAAGGTAGCTTCTTCCAAATCTGAGTTTCAACTGTTAAACGGAGTCTCCATTCCAGTACTCCGGCATAGACTTTATTAGTGAAGCTAAGAAGTCATCAGTTGGTAACTGGAACATACACTTGGTCCCCTTTTTGAAAATGGGAACATGCTCCGACCAATGGTTCTGTCATCATTCTTTGAGGATGGTATATTCACAAAGATTAGGAGTTCCTCAAAGTGCTCTTTCTACCTCTCAACTCTCCAGTGTATCACCATTTAAGGCCAACATTTACCTATCCTTGTTGAGAACAGCCTGGGCAATTCTAGGTCTATTTAACACTATACACTTAAATTCTCCACTGGATTTAAGGATCACAAATTTTAGGCAGACCTTTTGGTGTTCCTTACTTAATAAATCTACACATATTTTGTTTACAATTTTATAAAATTAACTTTCATTTTAAACTCTAGGAAGTGCTGCAACTTTAGTGTTGAGATTCCAGAAGGTGAAAAAATAACTATGAGCTTTCTGTACAGCAGGTCAAGGGTGGAAATGCTTTACTTCTCAAAGTTTTTTTTTTCATCTATACACTCCATAAGGTGGACATTTATCAACAACTGAATTGAGGACTATATCAAGCTGAGCTCCCTATGTGGACATTCACACCCAGACTTATTTTTATTTGCTTTTGTTTGACATTCTGTATGCTATCTAAAAACATCCGAATTTTGAAGTATTACCAAAATGTAATGTTTAGAAAATAAGCAAGTCAGAAAGCAGAAATAAAATATATGAGAAAAGACTTGCTTAGGGCAAAGATCAAATTAGAGTAAGCACCAATGCTCACTCATTCAGTCAAATCCTGCCAGTTTGGTAGAGTCCTTGGCAGCATCATAGCAAGATTCACCTTCATCCAGACTTTGTTCTCTCACTCTAAGTAAACACCAGAAGCTGAGCCGAGTGAAGACCAGAATTAGGTGAGATAATAAATAAGTTACAGAATTTATTTGTATAACAGCAAGCACAATGCTTTGCCCTGCCATTCTTTAGAACAAGAAAAAGTCTCTTAATTTTATACTATGTAATGACTGTGGACAATATTTAAGTCTTAACAAGAAATCTTGCTGGCAAATAGATGTAGTATTTCTTGTTCTTCCTATTAAAAAATAACATTGTAACAATGTGCAGGGTGTGGTGTAATATCAGAAACACCACATAAAGTGTTTAGGATTAAAGTAATTAAATGACAATTACAAATGCATCTGCATAAGTGAGTCATATCATGTTGATCGCCAAATATAGCAATATGTGAGGTTTTTAAAGAGATCTGATAATTAGCTCATTGATATGTGAGTTTTTAAAACAACAAAAGCCAACTGAAAGAGTCCTAACTATCTAAACCTTGGCTGTGCCTTTATTATTATAAATAGGAGAAGAGACAAGACACACCTTTAGCAGAGACCAACTCCCACAATGAAAAGTCTTGAAGTAATACCAAGTATGCAAGTGCAATTCTAGTTACCCATATACATGGACTGAATGGCATGCAGCAGCAACCCCAGAAACCCATATGCATTTAGTGTCTTTTTGCAAGTTACCATAATATACACACTTCTTCAAAGTCCACAAAGCACACATGATTGGCACACTCCCATGACCCCTCAAGTAACTCTGAAAGATTTAATTCACTGTTTCACAGCTAGGATGGAATCCACATTGCTCCTCCTGAATTTTTTTTTCAGTTTTTGGATTGAATCTCCTTTCAAGTGCCGTGGCATTGAGATAAAGCGCTATATTGGCACCGACCTGACACAGACTGACACCAGAGGCTTGGGTAAAATAAACACAAATGATTTCTTTTTTCTTCAACCATGGGATGTCTTCCCCATGTCCCACTGGCTCTAACACAGTCCCAAAAATACCCCAAAGTAAATCACACCCCAAATCACACTCTACTCTTCCTCCACTCCTACCAGGGCAGCTTCGTCCTCCTCCTCCTGACTCTGGCACCCTGAGTATTGGCTGCAGGCTCCCTTTATATTCCACCTGGAAGTACTTCAGGTGGTAATTAACCTCAATTAGACTGCACTATCGGGTGTGGCTGCGTTGCCGTCAATACGGGCTCAGGAAGCCTTGCAGCTCTGCCTGGCGGTGGCCACGGAGCCCAAATAGGATGAGCTCCGGTGTTCCATGCTATGGGCCCCCAATGCAACCCAGGGGGGCCATCACCAAGTGTCCTGGGGGACGTAGAGTGCATCCCATGGCTGCTCCTCCGGATCCAGTGTTGAAGGGGTGTCCCGGCTGGGTATGGGTCCTGACCGTCCACCACAGTGCCCTTCTCTCAGCTGGGCCCCGTGGGGCACAGCGACTCGTCCTGCGAGGGCTGGTCTCCTCCAGGATGGGGAGTCAGTGTCCTCTTGTCCACAGCACTGTCCTAAAATGAAATAATCACAAGACCAGGAGGTACCGCCCCGACGCCCGTGTCATCCGGGCATCCTCTATGGACAAGCCCTCCATCTGTGGCCACAGTGGTTGTAGTCATAGTAACACCGCTGCCCTCTGCCAGCCTTGCTACTACTTAGGCTTCTAATCAAAACAGGGACCTCCAATGCCTCTAGCATGCTACCTCTGGGGAGAATACATTCAACAGGTTTAGGAGTTAACAATATTCTAACCCTTGCTGAAAACAGCCTGAGGCCCACCTCAACTGCCTTTCCGAGAGTAATGGAATGGCTTTCAAGTACTGGACCAGTCTGAAACTGCCCAAAGGTCATTCTGCATGGCCTCACCAAACTCCACCCATACACTGGTGTTTACCTCAGCAGCTGCTGGCATTTCTCAGTTAAATCTGAAGACCATCTAGCTAAAACTGGAGAGAAGACCCTATCTTTAACTTGACAGCTTCTCTTGTCATTTGTATCCATCAACAGGTCCTAGAATTGCTGCCATGGCAGCCACTAACAGCCTTTTGGCTACAGCTCCTTGAAAGCTAGCTCCATTACAAAGAACTTGGATATAGTCCATTTGGACTCTATGTCTCTGAACTCTCCTGAGATGCAGAAGAAACTCTACTGGACCTGAGAGATGGACTCATCCTGAACAGTGGAACCTGCTAATCATTTCCATGACACACTCACCCACTTCATTGTCTGTTCAACAGATGCTCCATCTATCTGTGTTGAGATAAGATGAGATCCAACTGTGAGAGAGCTCTTGGAACGCATGGAATGCAACATCTACTTGATTTGTGTGGTGAGAAAATATGGAAGAAGCAGCTTTGCAACCTTCAGAGCTTCAGCATAATAATTCAAGATGATGTTTGAGCAAAAAGTGAGAACCCTCACTTTTTGGAATTTAATGGAATTTAATGAAAGTGCTGAGGATTGAGGTGTGAGGGCTTGCCGACGTGTACTTTGCAAATGTTAGAGGCAGCTGAGGGTTTTTGGTGTTTTCTGTGGTGTGAGAGTTAAATAAAAAAAATACATTTTCCTCTTAAAAGCATGGGTTTTGGTTGCCACTAAGGAAACGTGCAAGGAATTTTTAAGGCTTTTTTCCCTTTAGAAGGGTTTTTTGCTTTGTGTCGCCAGCACAAGAGCAAAATTAGCTGGGTGTTTGGAGGTGTGCATTTAAAAGGTACTGTACTTGTACATGTACTTGTTCTTGGTATCTGTATCTGAACTAGCATCGAGGAGGTAGGGTAGAAAGCAGCAGTAACTGATATCGGCATTTGTAAACAGATAACAGTGTTGTAAGATAACAGTGATCCTTAGTTTAAAAGAAAAAAAGAAAAAAAAGCCTGCGGCTGACTTCATATTTCTAAAGGGGAAGGCTCAGCGGTGTGCAGGTAAGCAGCCAATCAGCACACGGATCTGTAGGAGCAGATAAGGTAGTAAAGTTTTATTTATTTTTTTGTTTTAGATTGAACTGTTCTTAGCAGTCCAGAGGAAGAACAGTTAAGCGGGCGACAGCGTAAGGGTTCATTAATACGGGATAATACAAACAGAGGAGCACAAAGTTAGGAGAAGAGATAGAGAAAAGTTAATTTAACCTCCTAAAAGGACAAACAGCAGCCAGCTGAGAGGGAGAACAGTACAGGAGCTTAAAGGGACAGAAGATGTAAAATAACCGTAGCAGTTCTTAGTGTTATCATTTAAGTTAAATCATTTAATTTTAAGAAAAAGAAAAGTTAAGGCAGTTTTACTAATCCTAAATCAAATTTTAATAATGATGCCAGTGCAATGCAAGTCCTGTTGGATGTTGGACTTTTTAGATGATGGTTTGGAAGAGCCAGTTGTCTATGAGGGCTACATCTGCAGGAGATGCCAACTGATCCAGCACCTCAAGCTCAGGGTCGCTGAACTGGAGGAGGATTTGGCTGGCCTTCATTGTAGTAGAAAATTGGCAGACCTGGCCCAGGTGTCCTTTAGAGAGATAATGTGCACCACAAAGGTGGCACGAGAGGAGATTCCACACCAGACAGGTAGAAATAGGTGGGTTATGATCACAAGATGTAAGGTAAAGGGTGCACACTGTCCAGGGGCATCAACCCTAGAATTAGTAGAGTCAAACTGTTATCACGTCTTTGCAGAGCTGGATGGCGTCTCTGATGATTCTGAGGTGGTGTGGTGTTATGGGTCCACAGCTCGCTGAGCAAAGGCCGTTTTTCTAAATAAATAATCACCGCACTCGTGGCGGCTTAGTGAGGGGGCGTGGTGGCCATAGCAAGCCACAGGGTGATCTGCGGTGTGGGCATTTCTCACCTAGTGCACAGGTGAGGAACTGCCCACATCCGTGATTGTTCCCATGGCTAATGTGCTGCATGCAGCTGCTATGGCCCCTCGAAATATAAAAGAAGCGCAAGTCGGTTGGGAGAGATCAAGAAAGATCAGAGAAAAAAGCAAACAAAAAGGACGGAGGTTACAGGGAGTGAGAGAGCGAGCAAGTCGGTGCAGAGTTGAGAGAGAGGCAGCTGCGAGGAAGCTGGGTATTAGGCCGACACCCAGGAGTTGGAGTTGAAGTCGCTCCAGCTGAGTGATCAGGTAGCAGGTGTGACCAGGGAAAGGCGACTGGCCGCGGAAGGCTGGAAATGCTTGGTGGTGGATTACCCAAAGTGAGCGTCCTGGCCGTTGGATGTGAACCAAGTCTCGGGAGTGGGATGAGTGCCAGACCGAAGCCAGGGATTGGGAGGTCTCCAGACTCGTGTGGATGTGATATGGTAAAGGGCAGCTGCAGAGAGTGTCTCGCCTGCTGCAAAGCCCAGTCGGGAGAAGCAGGTTAGACGCTAGCATAGAAGAGCACCAGGCTTGTCAATGGTTTTTAGAAGACTGCTTCCAGCGTCATTTGAACCCCATTGATTTTAAAAGATTGTTTTTTCTATTATTTTTACCTCCATGTGTTTCTTATGGATTATTTGTTGAACTTTGAATCACTGCTCTTTATGGACACTTTGTTTTTGTTGACTATTTTAATAAAAGCACTTTGCACCTTTTGAACCATCCCCTTGCTCAATTGTTATTGCCTCCACTGTCTAGCTCATGTCGGTTATAACTATCGACGGTGTTTGATTCAAGGGCTGCCAAACTGCTGATGGGAGCATGGATCTGAACCCGCATCATCACAAGTGGTAGGTGCCACAACAGGCCACCCCAAAACCAGTTCCCAGAAAGAGAGAGGTTGTGATAGTTGAGGACTCAATTATTAGGGGGATTGAAGCGCAGGTGTGCTCCGGAGACAGAGAGTCTCGCATAGTGTGTTGCCTTCCGGGTGCAGAGGTGGGGTACCTCCCTGGAAGGGTGGAAAGGCTCTTGGCCAGAGTGGGGGTGGATCCAGTTGTCATTGTCCATGTTAGAACAAATGACATACATAAGGGTAGTCTGTCAATTCTGCAATCCAAATTCAAAGAGTTAGATGCCAAGATGAGGAAGCAGAACTGAAAATGTAGTCTTCTCAGAAGTTCTGCCTGTGCCACACACCAGTCCAGGTAAGACTGAGGAGATTAGAAGGCTTAATGCATGGTTCAAATCTTGGTTCGGGTTAGAATGGTATAGGTTAATGGGGCATTGGGACTCCTTTTGGAACAGATGAGACCTGTTCCGCCATGACGGGTTACATCTGAACTGGAGGGGCACCAATGTATCGGGGAGGCGTATGAGTAGGCTAGTCGAGGATTGTTTAAACTAGGGAATGGGGGGGCAGGGAGTTTAGGACAGGCCAGGTTTAGATCTATACATTTAGGAACAAACAACAGTGTAGAAATAAAAATATCTAGTAATGCATATTCTAAGAAAACATTTAAATGTAGAAGGAGTTACACATTAAAAATAGCTTGCCTTAATGCTAGAAGTATCAAAAATAAGGTAAATGAGTTGTAGCTGCATGTAGCAGAGCATAATTATCAAAGATGGGGATGAGTGTAACATAGAGGGATACACATTTTTAGGAAGGATAGACAGAACAGAAAAGTAGGTGGGGTTGCTGTTTATGCCAAACAGGGTTTAAATGTAAGTTATCTTCAGTTGGATGATGAGCCCCATCTTAGTGAGGACATGTGGCTTCGCCTGGAAAATATTAGGGAAAGAGGTCTTATTTTAGGAGTGTGTTATAGACCACCCAATTCAGACAGTAATTTCAATAAACATCTTTTTAGTAATATCAAAAAGGCAAGTTTACAGGGGGATATTATAGTCATGGGGGACTTTAATTATCCAAATATTAACTGGGATAACCTTGCAGATGGAGGAGCACAAGAGTTTTTAGAAGTAATCAGCGACTGTTTTTTAACACAGCATGTTAAAGCACCAACAAGGGGTGAAGCCTGTCTGGATTTAGTATTCTGTAATAATCAGGATAGAATTGAGGGTGTAGAGGTGATTGAACCACTAGGGTCAAGTGACCATAATTTAATACAATTCAAAGTATTTTTCAGATGGAAAGACTAAAATTGTTAAGTTGAACTTTGGTAGGGCTAATTTTGAGCAGATGCGACAAAGTCTAAGTAGGATAGACTGGGATAAGCTTTTAAAGTGTGGAGACAGTCGAGGAGCAGTGGAACAGGTTTAAAAATGTTTTACATGTAATGCAGGACAGATACATACCTAAAGTAATGCAGGACAGATACATTCCTAAAATTGGAATTCGTAGGAAATTAAAAAAAAAACTCCACAGTGGATTATTAAAGAGTTAATAAAAAAGAAGCTGCAAAGGGAAAAAAACTGCTTTATAAGGTACATAAGAATAATGATTGCAAAGTGAATTGTAGAACATATGAGAACATGAGGGCAACCATTAAGAAGGATTTCAGAGAGGCTAAAAGACAATATCAGGAGAGGAATATAGTGGGTAAGGCGAAAGAAGTCCCTAAGAGATTATTTCAGTATTTTAGTAGTAAAAAACAGTTAAGGAGGAGGTCAAGTACACCAGAAATAATAAAGGGCAATTAAAAGATAAAGACAATAAAATAGCAGATGCCCTAAACTTACATTTTTCTGAGGTGTTCACAAGTGAGCAAGTGGATAACCTCCCAGAGATAAACACGACAACTAAGGAGGTACTGAGAGATTTGGAAATTGTAGAGTGAGAAGTGCTGCTCAAATTAAATAAACTGAAATGAAAGAAATCACTAGGGCCAGATAATATTTACCCTCAAGTTCTTAAGGAGGCTAGCGAGTACATATATAAACCCTTGACACATATTTTTAGGAAGTCACTGTGCACTGAAGAGATTCCAAAGGACTGGAAAATGGCAAATATCATCCCATTATATAAAAAGGGTGACAGGGCAGATCCAAGCAACTATAGGCCAGTAAGCTTAACATGCATTACAGGAACATTAATGGAAGGAAATATTAAGGATAAGATTGAGCAACACATGGAAAGAACAGAAGTTATTCTGAACAGTCAGCATGGGTTCACAAGAGGGAGGTCGTGTTTTACAAACATGCCAGAATTCCATGAGGAGGCCACAAAAGGATATGGTCAAAGTGGAGCATATGATATTTATCTTGACTTTCATTTGATAAGGTTCCACATGAGAGGTTGGGCATCAAACTAAAAGAAGTGGGAGTTCAAGGTGATGTTTATAGATGGGTGCAGAATTGGCTCAGACACAGGAAGCAGAGGGTGATGGTGCGAGGAACCTCATCAGAACTAGCCGATGTTAAGAGTGGTGTTCCACAGGGGTCAGTGCTAGGGCCATTGCTATTTTTATTATATATAAATGATTTAGATAGGAATATAAGTAACAAGCTGGTTAAGTTTGCTGATGATACCAAGACAGGACTTGGACAGCATACAGGCTTGGGCAGATTTGTGGCAGATGAAATTTAATGTCAGTAAATGTAAAGTATTACACATAGGAATTAAAAATGTTAGGTTTGAATACACAATGGGCGGTCGGAAAATCGAGAGTACACCTTGTGAGAAGGATTTAGGAGTTGTAGTGGACTCTAAGCTAAAGACTTCCCGACAGTGTTCAGAAGCCATTAAGAAGGCTAACAGAATGTTAGGTTATATAGCATGAAGTGTGGAGTACAAGTCCAAGGAGGTTTTTTTGCTCAACCTTTATAAAGCACTGGTGAGGGTTCATCTGGAATACATTGTGCAGTTTTTGTCTCCAGGCTACAAAAAGGACATAGCAGCATTAGAAAAGGTCTGGAGAAGAGCAAGTAGGCTGAATCCGGGGCTACAGGAGATGAATTATGAGGAAGATTAAAAGAGCTGATGCTTTTCAGTTTAAGCAAAAGAAGATTAAGAGGTGACATGATTAAAGTGTTTAAAATTATGAAGGGAATTAGTACAGTGAATCGAGACTGTTATTTTAAAATGAGTTCATCTAGAACACATGGACAAAGTTAGAAACTTGTTAAGGGTAAATTTCTCACAAACATTAGGAAGTTTTCCATTACACAAAGAATGATAGACACTTGGAATAACCTACCTAGTAGTGTGGTAGACAGTCAGACTTTAGAGCATTCAAAACTCGACTTGATGTTTTTTTGGAAGAAATAAGTGGATAGGACTGGCGAGCTTTGTTGGACTGAATAGCCTGTTCTTGTCTAAATAGTTCTATTGTTCTAATCTTGAAACGTGTCAGAAATTCATAACAATTTCCTTAAAAGGTTTACGTCTAATGTTTCAGGTAAACATTTTTTTGTTTGTTTTGATTTTGACTTGCTTACTTCAGTTTAAAAGTTTTGGAGATGAAAATGTATCCCAGCAGCGCTGGGGGCAATTTTGAGTAGAATGCTGGTAAATCTCAGGTCACACAGACGCTGGCCTTAACTGTGCATTTTTTGGAAGCTAGAGAAGATAGGAGTACTCAGAAAAACCCACACAGACACTAGGAGATCTAGTAAGCAGACAGTGAATAAACTGGAATTCAAGCCTAATCTCCCGGAAGTGTGAGCTAACAGTAATTACCACAATTACGCTGTGCCACCCTACTGATAAGACAATGCAATAAATTTACATCTAAGGCTTCTCTTGCACAATTATTGAATGAGAGACAAATTCAATATAGATTTTGTATATTATTTAAACCTTTTTTGTTTAGGTGATCAAATACAATACTGAGGAAAAAGTCTGATAGATGATCATTTAATTGTTCATAAAATCCCTTATTGTCCAAAAGAAACAGAAGATCAGAGATATATACATGGCATTGGGAATTAAAACCTGGGAATTAATCACAATAACAAAAAACAGCTTATTCTCAGGTTTGCAATGTAAGTTTTATCATCTTAATCAGTTAAAACTTATTAATTTATGAAAAACACTTTACACCTAATGTCAAGAAATATGAATAAATAAAGTAATAATTCAGTTAGAGAAACCTTTACTTTTTTCACTTTTGAATGTGATCCTTGTTAAGTGATGGAATAGATACTGGATCTTAATAGAGATTAGTATTTGATTGGATTGGTGATGTACAAACCTAATTAATTATGTTTCTCAGGAAGACAGTTTTGTTGTAGCACATTGCTTCTTGATGCTGGGTTTCACTAATAGGTCATTATTTAGAAATTCATTGCTAAGCTTGCAATTATTCCTTACCAGAGTGCAATTGTGATGTGCAGCTTCACTCAAATGTATAGTGTCTCTATTTGCATTCAAGGTCTGTTTATTCTTTTCTTCTTAGTTAATTTCTATTTTTTGTGTGTCAGCTTTACCTGCTATGATTATACAATAATCCTCTTTAATAAAGCCCCTGTGTGCATCCAGGTGTCTGTGTGTGTCTTTTGGTGAAGTGCGCATGCGCGAGGCTCTGTGCGACACGCACGACCGGTGTTCTAATGAAACATCATACCCATCAAAATGATCTACTCACTGATACTACGCATGCGCAGACCAAAATTACGCAACTTAGCCTTACTACATTAATGCATTTATTACAGTTTACTGCATAGGTATTTACTGTCAACATTTTATAAGTTGTATATTTTGCACATGTGACTTTTAATCTTGTACAGGCCATTGTATTCATGCACGAGTAATGACCGTCTTGTGAAATCTTTGCATCAGGCTGTGTCTCTTTCAGGCATTAAATGATGCATATAGAATAAATTGAGAAATGTTAACATTTCCACAAATTTAATAGATGACTTCTAAATACAACATGTTAAATGATGACATGGTATAACGTTATAAGTTTAATGTTACGACATACAATAAACTACGGTAGGATACTTCAACAAAGTAGAACAAATCCTCAGAACACCGGCATTGTGGACGCACACACATTGGAAGCTGAGCACACAGTGAATGGCGTAGCCGTGGCCGCACATGATAAGCAAATAAAGGACAGCATTGCTGGGGAGAGTGCTGATTGGGTAGTCGCGGCCGCGCACATAAAATCCATTGCTGGGGAGACGCCACACATACTGCCCCGTGCATGTTTACTAACTAAATATCTACTAACAACATGCCACCAAAAAAAAGGACACGTCAAGTAGGACAAAAGACACAGACACTCAAATCGTATATAAGCAACATCTCCTGGAAGAACAGTCAGCTCAGCAAGTAAACATCAACAAAAGAAAGGCTGAAAGACAAAGAATAATACGAGCAAATAGATCGATTGTAAAAAAGAAAATGAGCATCAGAATATTCCCCGTATTGATTTGGCTCTATCCTCTACTAATTTACCCTTTACCATAAGAAGGCGACAATTTTCAGTTACATTAGTCTTTGCCATAACAATTAATAAAGCTCAAGGGCAAACCTGCCCAGCCACGGTCAGTTATATATTGCATTATCAAGAGTTAGACGTTTTACAGATGTTGTTGTCAACGTTGTAGATGGTCCTGAACAAGAGTGTTTACAAAAGATGTTTTCTATAATGAAATTTTATTGAAAAATTTCCTGAGGTAAAAAAATAAAAACATTTTCCTAAATATCTTCTTCAGATATTGTGTATTACAGATTGTTATAAAGTTTTACACCAAGGCAATATTAATTATACTTACTGTATTGTCAGATACGTTTCTATTTTTTTCTATTTTATTTTTAATATTATTTTACTTTAGGCTTCTTGCAAAAATATTTTTAACAAAAAAATTAAGACAACAAACAGAATGAGGTCAAGGTCCCATGCCATTTAATATACAGTAGACTGTTCCTACTAATGTTTATGCAATACTATTCTAGCGCCTGTTATTGTAACGGGCTTAATGTCTAGTCTTGTAATAATTGTCTATCTGTGATTCCAGACCCGTTTAAAGCCATGCCACCGAGGATTTACTTTCTTTGCAGGATTTAATCAGAAGCTTGTACTTACTAAGAATCTGTGTGCACCACAGGTGCACTAACAGTACTAACAGTAATAAACAGCAATAAGGCTTAGCATTTTCATTATACTTTTTGGGGAGTGTTATTTAATAAATATACACACAAAGTTCACACAAAATGTTATTAAAATTGATATGCAAAAGAAGTGATGGAGCTTTAGTGTTGCACTGATGTGTTGTCCAAAATATTCCAAAGTCAGAAGGAACTCTTCTTCTGTGTAGCATGTCAAAGATAGAGGTGTTTGACTACAGGAAGACATTTTCACCTATGAACTACACAAGATGGACATGAAATTTAACCCATTAAGCAGGCATTCACCCCACATACTTATTTTAATGTGGGTATTTGATTAATGAAGCATTCTGTATGCTAACTGGTAAATAAGTAAGTAAGGTCACAAATGACATCAACATTCAACTTTTAGAAAACAAGCTAAGGTCAGAAAGCAGAAATATTACTTAAGACTTATTGGGACTGACTTATACGGAACAACTGGGAAGGATTTGGAGGTTACACTGATATTCATGTGTTATTCTGTTTTGTTTCTACAGGACGATGATGACCTGGAATGGCCCCTCTGATCTCACCTTGGGCCTTCAGCTGACTCATTTCTTTTAGTCTGCAGGGTGTAAAGTCCAGAAGACGTCACAAATGGCTATTGATTTAGACCAGCACCTGTGAACAAGGAGGCTTTGGTAGATCCCAGACTCTCTTTGTACCTTTCTCCTGTATTCGTTCTATACATCCCTGCTCACTCACTTCCAGGGTAGGTGGAATTCTTGGTAGGAAGAAACCTAACCTGCTAGAACTTTTGGGTACAGCTATAAAAAAGCGCAAGGAGACTATAATGAGAGGTTGACAAATAAGAAACAATGTTCTCCATAACAACAATCTAGTCATATTATGGAAATGTCTTGCTGTAGAACAAGGAAATAAATATTTATTTTTCACATTCCTGTTCTTGACCTAAATATAGGAAATGATTGCTGGCAAATGGACAATCATGGTAGCATTTTTATACTTCCTGTTGGAAATACAGTTTACAGTATACTGTATACAATAACATGTCTGACTGTCTTCTGGATACTATTCAAATACTATTCTAATATTTGTGGTACACATCAGTTGTCACATGTAATTTAAATTTCCACAGAGTCTAAAGTATGGTATTTGAGCATACCAATGTCCCTGACAACCTTTACAGTTAAGAAAGCCCTGCTAGTGGTGATAACAATTAAAATGGAAGCTTAAAAGAAATAAGCAGAGGGTCTTAACATTTGCAGATATGTATTGGCTCCTTTTCACTGGCTCTGTGTTAGCAGCAGGGAGAATCAGATTGTGAGTATAAGCAGCACCATGGAATCAAGGGTGGGATTAAATGATCTGATGAACACAGCAGTTCTCACTACTGAAGCAATGCCAGTCAGACTCATGCTAACAAAGTAAGGAAGGCAGCAGAATGAGTGCTCTCAGAGCCACAACACTGCAAAAAATAGATAGAGACAAGGGTGGAATCTGGTTAGCAAAACTGCCTGACAACTCCCACCAGGTGAACACAAATGGTAATGTGCAATTACCGTGCAGCTCACAGTGATAGCCAAAAGTGACAGTAGAAGAGCTGCATAAAGCACTGTCCATTGTTAGTGAGCATTAATGATAGAGGCTAATCCAAGAGGTTAGTATAATAAGACAGTGGTATCATTAAACTGCCCACTGATTTCCACTGCTGAGGTGCACCTGGTGCCATGCAATATAAATATAATGTACTATATATATATTGTACAGTTGATTTAGCAAACTAGGGTTCTTCACCCCCTGCTCGCTTCGCTTGCCAACCCCCCTGACCTGTGCTACGCACCAGCCACTTCGTGTCTCTGCTGCTCGCGTATGTGGATTTCACTTTCACCAAACAACAAATCTTTTAATTCTTGCGGATAGGCCTCTTCATTAGGAAGAAATATTACTTTTCCCTGATGGCAACACGAGTTAGACGAACTACAAGTCTCCGTCTTAAAGTTTAAATATGAACAATATATTTGATCTCTTTTCGCTGTTCTCTTATTTCACCAAGTAATAATTTCCATTTGTTTGCGCTAATGCGATCTTTACTATCATTTTTTTGAGACTTTCAAATTTTAGTACTTTCGTCATCTCTAACCTGCTCTGCATGTGTATCACACCAACGTTTTTGAATTCTTTACGATGTTCTATTTTGTCATCTACTCTTTGTCTTTTATTTGCGTCCTCGAGCGTGGTTAAATCTCTTGGCACAAAGTCTCATGTTGCGGGATGTTAAAGTATCTTATTGAAAAAGTCATGTCTTGTCCCAGGCTAAAAATTCTTGTCTCGTCCCAGGATATTTTTATTTTAATACAGATATAAGTTTATAGAGACATACCCAAGTAGACTTGAGACTATAATTAATTCCAAAGGGATTTCTACAAAGTACTGAATTAAGGGTCTTATTACTTCTCTAACTGAGATTTCATATTTAGATTTTTTTTAAATTTAAAAAACCTTTCTGAAAACTTGTTCTCCATTTCCCATTATGAGTTATTGAGTTTAGGTTGGTGGGAAGAAATGGCAAATCCATTTAAAATTAAACCTACAACACAATAAAGTGTGCAGAAAGTGAAGGGGTTTGAATATGTTCCAAATCCATCTTTTAGATAATTTTTCTTAGAAAAATTAGAATACAACACAGTACAACTGTGTACATACCTTTTTATTGCAAATAGCAAACATAGAATAGATGTTTTTTAAGTAACAGGGTACAAAGTTAGTCAAAGGTGCACATTGAGCCAATCACTTTATGGTTTAATGTCCAAAGTCTTAGCCACTACACTGCTGCTTTACCATGGTATCAAGTGCTGGACATGTCACCGATTACAGCTACAGTAACATAGGAAAAGTTATGTGTTGGCAAAGTGTTTCAAAAACACATTAAATCGGAAGATTAAGTCCAGCCACTGCTATAGACCTGTGGATTAGGTAAAAATGGATCAATTACAAGAAAGTCACACTGAATTTAGATTACATTTTTGTTATGTTACACAACGGAATTGAGTGATTCATGAGTGTCATGTTATCAACAATTTCTCTACAAACTGCAATTTCACAGTCCACAACATAAGTTTAACACTATAGATATGTTTCGTAATGTTTCTCCATCTTATTTTCCACTTCCGGGTGCTTGTGTGTTCCAGTTTAATCACTTTGAGTTGATCAGTGAGCGTTATGATTAACATTAGGTACACAAAGGATTACATCTCCCTGCAACAAATGTACTGTATCTAAAATCAATGACTGAGATTTAGGGATTAGATAGATTTATGGTCATAAGATAAGGATTAGTTGGTTATCGGTAAAATGCACTCTTCTTTTAAGTTTTGATAACAATCCTAGACAATAAGCAAAAGATCTGAAATAAGTTGAAGTTTGCTTAGTTCTAAAAATCAGCTACAAAACGGTTGTTAAAGTTAAAATAATGACTGCTGCCTACAGTCTGACTTATCTAATGGTGACCAAGGACAGAGTGGCACTCGGTAGCTGATTGCTGCTAAGTAAAAGACCTGCCAGACAGAGCATTAACACTGTGGGAGTGTTATTAATGCAAATTTCTATCTTATGGATCATGGTGGAATCAATTTTAAACGGTTTGTTTGAAAGTAATGGTGGCAATGTGGATCAGTGGTTAGTGCTGGTGTCTAAGTACCATTTGTGGAAACCCCTTTCCCAATTTTTGGATGTATGGAAATTGTACGCTCTTATAATGTTTATGTGGCTTTTCCTCTAGGTGCCACAGTTCTCTTTCCACATCTTCAAAGATGTGCCTATTAGGCTAGTTGGTGGTCCTGAATTGGTTCTACAGTATATACTTGTGTTTGTGGCTGTGTTAAGAAGTGGTGTCCTGATCAGGGCTGGTTCCCTGCTTTGTACACAGTATTGCCGGGATAGACTCCAGACCATTGTGAACCTGAATTATATTGTCTGGATTAAGAATTAAATTGAATGATTGCAAGGGTTTATCTTGAAGTAGCTGTGGACAGCACATGTAAGTCTAATGATAAAGGTTGGTAAGCGATGCGTAGAAGTCGTTGTTACAAACTGAAATGATGTATGCCTGTTTTGAATACATCACCTTTGCCCATTTGTCTGTGAATATTTATGATATACTTTGTTTCTTCTGTTTGTACATACAGTGTGTTGTTTTCAGCTGTGGAGAATGGCTGGCATTTCAGTCTGGTCGGGACGTCCCTCCAAGGAAGGAAACAACCTTTTCAGAACACTAATTCCCCCAGAACACTAGATGGCAGCTCCCCTGGATGGAAATGGCTCCTCGGATTCCCGCAGGGCAGCATGGGACATGGAGACCGTATCCTCAGCCCTGTTCGGTGCTGTGGGTGCCGCCAGGGGGAGCTCACCAAGATTCAGGGGGACATTATGAGGACGTCAACCCGGAAGTGCTTCGGGGTCACGAGGACGGAAGCCCAGAGTACTTCCGGGACAATTAATAAAGGAATATGTGATGGTGACCCTGAGAAGAAATACTTCCGGGTCACAAAGTATAAAAGGACTATGGGAAACCCCAGCAGACCAAGCTGGAGTTGGGTGAGAGTGTAACAGAGCTGCTGGGAGTGGAGGATTGGATTATTGTTTATTATTGTATTGATTATTGTTATTATTGAAGGAATTGTGGAAGTGCGGTGTTTTGGGCACTTTATTGAAGAAGTATTAATAAAATCTTCTTGGTGCTTTTAAACGTGTGCCTGGGACGTCTGTCTGACGGGTTCAACGGGGCAACAGCGACTCCTAGCGTCCACACAGCTTATTTTTGTCACTTTGTGATATCCTTTGTCTCAAGGCTTCTTATGAAGTATGCTATAAAAACCACATACTGATTGATTAGCTAATCCTTTTCTAAGTATATTATTCATCCATCCATGATCCAACCCGCTATAACCCAACTACAGGGTCACGGGGGTCTGCTGGAGCCAACCCCAGCCAACACAGGGCACAAGGCAGGAAACAAGCCCTGGCCAGGGTGCCAGCCCACTGCAGTTAAGTACATTATTGAAAAATTGAATTAAAATGTTTAGATTCCATACATTGTATCCATTGAAGGCAACTGGTGATTTTCTAATAATTGGATTCTTCTATGCCTGAAAGAAGAATTATTTATGAGCACTTTGAAATCACTTCAATTTTTTATTGTCTGGAGACTCCTGACTCACTATTATGAGAAAACCCTCACATATAACTTTCAACTCGCCTTGATGTCTACTTATGGAAGATGACAAACTTTTCCGCGATCCCACCTATTTTTGACCTGAAAAACTTTAATTTTAAACCCATTTTTGGACCATATTTTGTGCAGGAAATTACACCTTTATGATAAAGAGTAAACCAATTGGTGTCTACAGCAAAAATGATCAGAAGGACATGAAAATGCTCATGCCACATCAATGGACCTCAAAGGTTCACCACCAAATGGGATGCGAGGGGTCAAAGCTACTCCTTTTCTCAAAACTTTGAAGCAATGGGGATCATAAATACAGACATATGGAGTGTCATTTTATTCTATTTTGTGGTTGCTGATCACAAATATGAATCAGATATCAAAAATATATTTTTTTGATATCATATTTTTTACTGGTGGTCCTAGACTGCTAAGAGTCACATCATGAAGGTTAAAAAAGACAGACTTCAAACATAAGAGTGTGCAGTATTGTTTTATACTATTTCAATGTTAGAAATTATGATTATGTTATTTTTGACTTTTTATCCTTTACTAAGGATCAAGCAGTCTATGGACATCTAATAGAGAGTGAAAATTACCGTTTCTATTCAAATTGGGAATATTTTGACTTTATAAATTTAAATTAAAGCACACAATTTGATATTTGCAACTATTCATATTTATTATGTCCTTCTACCTCATAAAATAAATCGTTACATTTCTTATGAAGACCCCGAATTAAGATGGCTTTTGCTGATTCAGACTTTTTGCTCCCTGCATGCAGCCATTGTGTTAGTATACCATTTTGTCCTGTTCTGGTGAATCTAAGTTTCATACTGTAAGTCATTGGAACAATTGGTTCACAATCCTGCATTTATGGGCAAACATTCTGTATACTTCTATTTTGTAGAAATGGTACCTCCATGGAAATGGAAGCAAAGCACAGTATAATACTAATAAAATATCTTTCATTTACGTAGTACCTTAAAATATTATTTAGCAGTTAGACAGACCCTAGATGTGATAACAGCAAACCAAATGGTACATAATAAGAAACCCTGAAGTTGATTGTATAGGAAGGCATTTTTCATTTTTAAATAGAATTTTACTTTTATACATCTTTACAAGGACAGATTTGTGAAAGAATAAGAAAATGACACCCTGCCTCAGTATTTATGCTTTTAAATTATCTTAAAAAGGATGGCTATTATGTAACAGTTCAACCTCAAAAAACCTGGGGCCTGGATTAGACACCAAAACAAAATATCTACACCTTCTTCTCCAGTTTCACCCCACATCCCATGGGCACACAGTATATGTTCAGATATTTCAAAACGGACCCAGCATCAGAGTGCCTAGTTATGACTCCTAACATGTGTCTAATGCTGCTGGATTATAGCCTGTAAAGGATACATTGGACTTAGAAAATGCATGGATGAGTGAAAAGAGGACTTCTCTAAATGTTCCAGCTGAGCAGCTTTTTTTTAACTGTTTCAAATACTTGCCAGTGTAGTTTTTTTGTTTCATTTCACTGGCAAGGTGAACCAACAAAGAAAGAAGAGAAGTTGACCTTTTTTTAATGCAAATTAAAGAAGCCCTAGGTTATTAGGCAAACAAATAAAAAAAGGGTGCCATATGTGTTAAAACGGCTGGCTTGTTCTACATGCAGCAGGCAAATCAGGCACAGGCATAGGTAAAACAGAAAAGAAAAGTCTATTTAATACAAAATAAAAATCATAATGTGTTTATAAAGTAGAAATATAAGTCGTCTTGTGCATGTAACAGGAGTATTTGTTGGAATTCAGCACAATTAGTTGCATCTTTTGAACTGCTTGGTAATTCAGGTAAGAGCTGCTCTTATTGTCTTCTATGTGACTTTTGAAGCCTGCATGTCAAAGACAAATCCGTGTATATTTTCCTTTTAATGAATGGACTGCAAACAAATAATTATATTCAAATTTTAGTTGAAAGTTTGCACATGCTTTTCCTTGTATCTGTGCAAATTTTATTTTCCTTGTAGTCCCTCATCCTATAAATGTGCAGGTTGGACTCAATAACAACACCAAATTAGCCCTGTATGAGTGAGTGAGGGTGCCGTGTAATGAAATGTCGTGCAACACTGAGTGAGCAGGTATGCAAAATAAGTGAATGAATGAATTATATATACTGTTAATCCTTTACTAATTAAATGTATTTATTTTTTTTTATTTTGTTCTTTATGTGAACATTTTGAAAATGTCTTCTCATATACAGCATTAACCAGTTAATCAACCTATAAGGCCAATGAAAAAACTTACTTTTTCTGAAACGTCATGAAATTGTTTGGAAAGATTAGCTTCCAGTTTGTAATGTAGATGAGATGAGCCTGGCATTCTGGATTACTTAATGAAATCCTAGCTTGATCGCCATCATATCAAGAGAATTTAAATAGAATGTGCACAGCTTAAGCATTCTGCTTTACAAGAATGATAAAAATGACAAGGTTTTTGTCAAAACTGCTGCTGTCTGAAGATGGCGCCTTTAATGAGACATGACATTGTTTGGTACAAGTGATAATTCTTTCAGAATTCTTTTGTATTCAGTTGCTTCATACTTTTTAGTGTAGACATCTGTTGTTTCTAGAGCTTGTGGCTGAGTGTTTGACAGTTCCACATACAGTGAGTTCTTATTCTGGCTCTGTTTAACATGTCACATGATACTGTAGTTTGATGCCCATAATTTATTGCTACTAGCTTGTCAAAACAAGAGCTTAATTTGAACTGTTTACATCCTAACATGAGCATAAAATTAATGAGTATATGCAAAAAGACTTGAATTTCATGTGGAATATGCCTTATGTATGCACAAATTGCATGATAATTACCCTGGGTGATACATTTCAGCAGCTAAATTATTATACTGTATGTTTTTGTGCATTAAAGATGGGGCTTGTGGGATTAAAGTAAAGAGAATGCTTAAACAACAAAAGTGTGTTTAAGTTAAAGGACTCCTGGCTTTAGGTGAGGCACTTATTAAAATATTTCTTTTATTATGAATGTGCAGTTCCAAATAATTATTGTTTTTTGTGATCAATATTTTAGTGAACCTTAATCACAATATAATGAGGTGAAAAATAAATAAGCAAAGGTAAAAGCACAACCCACCCCACTCATACCACACATACCCAGTAATCGCAATGTCTACAGCATACTTCAGTCCCCATAATAAGGGGGCCTAAAGAGTCTCAGATTTTGAGTAACTGATCAAAGTTGTTGCAGGCTTACTATTTATCTGTGACATGAAGAGCTCAAAGAAGATACTTTATTGCCATATCAACATAAACATACAACCGAGGGACAACATTCTCATTCCAACAGCCACGAAACAAACAATTTAAAACTTAGACATAGTCATAAAAAATGGTCAAGATTTTAACCTCATTCTTCTTGACCTCTGTGGGCACTGTATGTACTTTTATGAATCCTGGTAATCCTGAGTGGGTAAAGGCAGACATAACTGTATGTAGAACAGCATGTAGAGTGAAGGCACAGTGGCAGAATTGTAAATCAAACAAATTATAACTTACAATTTCATTTTATTAAAGCTCCTTAATTGATAAATTAATTATTAACTTACTGTACCAATGGAAAAATCACTGAAAGATTGACAGGGCCAGCGTCGGGAATATTTTACTGAAATTTACAGATTAGAAAGTTTAAAATTAATTCATATGAAGTTGTATAAGAGTTCTACATTCATTTATCCATTTTATCTCTGTGCAAAGTCTTCATGCAGTAAAACAATAAAAGCCAAAATTAGGCACAGTATGAAGAGAGAATATGAGGTTTATTTGGCATGTGGTTTTATAAATGTTAAATAATATGTAGTAAATACTGATATAATGTAATATTAGATACAATATAAAGAGAGGGCTATGGGTTGTACAGTCTATTATGAGGACATGTGCACCAGATCAAAGAGTTAGATGACTATGTCACATACTCAGAAAAGACAGGAGGTGTAGGTGTTGTCTTTTTGTTTCTGATTGTGTTATTTGAATTTTAGAAAGAATTTAATAAGCCATATTTAGAAACGAAAATAATGCAATTGTCTGACTTTTTCTGTTTTATTTTAATGTATTGGTCCTGTCACTGTTGTAATATTGAAAATGAAATATAGTGTAGCGCTGTACTTTGGCCACTAGAGGGCATTGCAACTGTAATAATTATTAAAGAAGGACGGTGATTGTTTTAAAAATAATTTTCTCCGCATAAACACCAGGAGGCGTTAATTAAAATGAAATGATGGCTTCCACTGCACCCTGTTGGATGAGAATTCAAGGTGCACCTGCTTGGCTAAGTGCCAACTCATTTAATCTGAAGGTCAGAAAAGCAAATCCAGCAATAGTTTCATGCTGTGTGATCCAGATGTGTCTTCATGTTGCTATTCATATTACTATCTCGCTCTAAACGTCAGGATTTAACCAGAAACAGCATGTGCACACAATATGCTGAAGAAGTAAAGGTGATGATTTGCTGTTCTTCAGTCTGCCTTGTTATCAAAATTCTTCTGCTATTTCTTCAAATCCTTTAACTTCTGTATACAAGGATCAGAAGTAGCTAGGCTTTTCAATATCGCTATTCTTAGGTGTTGAATTCCAAATCATCTTAAGTATATTTTGCCAAAGATTTGTTATGTATCTTCCTTGGACACTCTTTGCCAAATCCTTGTTCACACACTCCACTTGCTTTTACCTCACAGTTACAGTAACCTGTAGTTAATTAAGCTCTTGCTGACTTTATTTAACCCAATACCCTACCTAACCATCATTCAGTCGTTGACTTTTTCATTTCTTTGTTTCTAATGCTTTTTCTTATACTTAAATCTTTACTCTCTGACTACTGCTAAAATGGCTCAGAAAGAGCAAAATACACAAAAAGGAGCACACAAAAATACAAGGGATGGGAGAATCATGGAGAATACAAGGTGTGACAGCAAATAAGTGTGTATTTGTGCAAAAGGTAGACGTAAATTCAACATGAAAAAAGAATGTCAAGAACTTATCTGTTACTCACTTCATAGTGTAAATAGAAATGGCAGGCAGGTGAACTAACAAAAGCCCACAGGACAACTGCATGTCGTTAGAAATGCACTTGGTAATGCTTAGACATTAAAGGTAAGGTAAATCTCCGTTGATATTATTAAATGTTTAAGGTTTTGTGTAAAGTACACATATAATTTCAATTATGATATACAGTACAAGTTTCTCTTGGATTGTGATAAAAAATAAAATGCAGCAAAACTACACACAATCTGAAGAGACAAACTTTATGCCAATAGAGAAAAACAAAACTATTTAAGTAAAATGATAACTGTGTACCATTCAACCTATAGCTCCATATTATATGTAATCCCTTGGAACAAACCTAAAAGAAGCACCCGCCGATTTGTTGATATTAACTGCTGCAGGCGGCTATTACGCTGCACATCTCTCGATTTGGAAGCCACCATGCACTCAATAATGTTTAAACATTAAAGGCAAGGTAAATCTCTTTTGAAATTATTAAACATTTAGCATCATCACAAAGCATAAAACAGGAACCTAATAAAATTCTAATGTGCAGAAATTATTTTTGATCGTTTTTATAAGTATCCGTTGAATTTAATTTTTACACTTTTCTCCACAGTAACTATCCTAGGTGGAAAATCAATTCACTAGTTATGCTGCAGGGAAGGCAGCTTTGCATCCTTACTGGCAAACATGACTTGCAGAAAAGATGAGGTTATATCTTGAAGGTGAATGTATTTGTCAATATTAATTTTTGTCAACGTGCTTTTGTCCTGCATACTTTAGTTGTGCCGTAGGACAGGTAAAAAAACGCTAAATTAAAATAGAATGCTAATTGGTGGAGTGATTTGTCAGTCACTCTTCAGGGTTTTGCTGCAGATAGATAGATAGATAGATAGATAGATAGATAGATAGATAGATAGATAGATAGATAAGGCACTATATAATAGATTAGGCACTATAGATAGATAGATTAGATAGATGATAGATAGATAGATAGATAGATAGATAGATAGATAGATAGATAGATAGATAAAGCACTATATGATAGATAGATAGATAGATAGATAGATAGATAGATAGATAGATAGATAGATAGATAATGTCAATGCTGAATGAAATTGCATGGTTACCACAGCAGTGAAAAAAGGCACTAATATACAGTTAACAATTATTATAGTTTTACATTTTTACCAAAGTAGAAATCCACATATAAAATGAATGAACTATAAATATTATGAGCCCATGCATGCTGTTCTTTACAATGTATTAACAAAGTTTATATACTTTCTAAGTGTAAAGTGATTAGAATTGCACATAATGAGAACTGCGTATACTTAGAAGTTACAATGGCACAGTCTTTGGCATAGCACAGTATGTTGTACTTAGCGTCATTGTATGTTAAAAGGTCTACTAAACCAGCTCATTATCATTCAGCACACCAGGAACAATATCACCTTGACCAAGGGATGACTCATTATAGAGCTTGATGACTGACGGTAGAAATGACCTTGCATGTGCTCATTACAGCAAAGTGGTTGCTTCAGTCTATTATGAAATGTGTTGCTACGTTGACCTCATACAGTACATGAGAGTCATTGTCCGGGATATTAAGTAGCTTCCTGAGTGACCACTTCCTCCAGTATGTCCAGCTTGACTCCTAACACTGAACTAGCCTTTTTAATCAGTTTGTTTGATCTGTTGGCATTACATCCACTAATACCTTTTACTAATACACTGCTGAATAGAAAATTACACTAACCACTACAGACTGGTAGAAGTGGCCTACATATGCCAAATGACCTCAGCCTTATCAGGATATAGAGATGACTGTGACCTTTCTTGTACACAGTCTCTGTATTGGTGTAAGAGCACCCATTAACACTCACATTCAAAAGCCTGAATGAACAGTTGAGTGAAGGCACTTCTCCTTGACTCAGCTGACTAAGCTTTTATTGCTCATGCTCTGTGATGAGCACAGTTTACAAATTCACATCTTGCTCCATATTTTGCTCAAAGAGTCCTTGCTGTGGTGCCAGCCATATAAAATGAGACCTGATGCACATACCCACTGAGTTTAGATACTAGCGTGATTTTCCTCTATGCCAACTTTGCTTGTGTCCTCCATGCTCAAGTTTGTTTACATTCAGAGATGATTGTTTTCTTCTGCATGCTTAGAGATTGTAGACTGCCACAATGTAGGTGAGATTATGTAAATTTGTGTGATGGTGATTTGTCCAGGGTCAGTTTCTACCTTACTTTTGCCTCTCTCCACCCTTAGATACAAACATCAATGTTTGTTAATTTCTCTTGATTGTTCAGTGGTGGGTTTGGAAAGGCTTTAATGCACACAATCACTGGAAGTGAGAGCTGGTCATAGCATACATCAGACAATATACCGGGGTGCTTGATTTTTACACAGTTCTTTTTTACTACAACTGCACCACTGGAGCTGGAGATTGTTTTGAAAGTAATATTTGTTAATGACATGTATTATGATTCACATTGTGTTTCCTGGACACACTTTAGAGTGTAGTAAAATTTAATACAACTAGTATATATGTATCTAAATTTAAAATGTAAACAGAGCTGCATTAGCTTTCTCAATCTTTGCATGCCACTATCACTAGCATTTTTCACTTTGGAGAGAATGATCATTCTTTTCATCAGCCTTTAGGAAATAAATAAATTGATATGCTTCTATGATAAAAATAAAGGACTAAAGAGCATCATTAAAGATAAACATGGGTTACAATTCTACATAACAATCTAAGGCTAGTAATCGCTTACAATGACAGAGCTCTCTCGGTCTCACTCCTTTCTTTGTTTTAAGTTGGCAGGTCAGGGTATGGCTATCTTTAGCCCTTCATATATCTCCTTTGTTCATTCTAAAAAAGTGAGACACATAAGCTATGGTGCCGTTAATTAATGATTGCTCTACTTTGATTCCAAATGCTAAAGCATAGAAGTCCTTGGCCTGCTAATCTGAATCAGCAACTTGATAGTACATTTCCTAACAAGCAAGCTGCTTATAGCAAAGATAAGCGATAAGGCATCACCCTGACTAATTTTAGACATCTTCAAATCTTTTCTCTCAACCTCATACTCCTCTTATTCTTGGACTTAATGTGAAGCCAAATATGGTAAATAAATGTTATCATATTGCACAGTGGCGCAGTGGGTAGCACTGCTGCCTTGCAGGTAGGAGACCCGGGTTTGCTTCCTGGGTCCTCTCTGCGTGGAATTTGCATGTTCTCCCCGTGTCTGCATGGGTTTCCTCCCACAGTCCAAAGACATACAGGTTAGGTGCATTGGTGATCCTAAATTGTCCCTAGTTTGTGCTAGGTGTGTGCGTACCCTGTGGTGGACTGGCGTCCTGCCTGGGGTTTGTTTCCTGCCTTGTGCCCTGTGTTGGCTGGGACTGGCTCCTGTGACCCTGTAGTTAGGATATAGCGGGTTGGATAATGGATGGATGTTATCATATTTGCGCAATATAACACAGCCATATGGCTTTGAACTTATTCTGGATCCACGTAGAGAGTTTGAGAGAAAAGGGCACAAGGCACATGTTATGTACTTGGTTTGTAGAGATTTAAAAACATGGCTTATACGCAACTATCAGATAATTCTGAAAAAGGCATGGAAATTAATTTTTTTTTTGAAGCACATGAGGAAATGAGGTATAAGTAAGTAAGTATAGAATTCTCACTTTTGTTCTATATTAAGCACTTTTATAGTCAGTATCATTATGTAGTATGGTAGCATAATCTCACAAAACACCATTCAGAGGTTGGTGACATTTACTCAAAAATTATAGCACCAACATTACCATATAATGCATACAGAGACGGTAGAGATGTACTTCAAAAGTTCCCGAGATAAGATAAGACCTGTGTCAGATTTGCAAGACTGCTCTCTTATACCACCAAAACTGTTTTATATGTAATATGGAACATTGTATTTTATGTTATCAATTGTTGCTTAACAATGCATTTAATTTAAGGCTGCTATACATAAACACACACTGAAATACAGAAGTCTGTTAATATCCCGGGGTCAGATTTGTAAAACTTATCTATGCTCAAAAAGAAGGTCAAAATATGTGTACTCAACTTTCAATGCAAAAGCCGGAATTTATAAAGAAAACTCTGTGGCAGAGTTTGCATACATTTATGGCAACTTTGATCCATACATTGACAACATTTTGGAGAAACTGGGAAATAGGGAAATGCATCAAAACCAGCTTAATGACAACTCACATGTGATTCATATTATTATAATGTATGTTGACATAACAGACATATTATACGTCAATGATGCACACACTCTAATTTAGTTCCCTTTAAAAAGGGCCAATGATGCGTATTTGCACAGAAGAAGCTTTCTCATCAATTTATATCAACTACCTGTTGTCAGTTCTTATGGAAACTACATGACAGATGAGGAATATTTCATCCAATCTTCACTCCATCATGTCTGCAGTGCTGGGAGCCATTAATCGAACCGGTGAGGTGCTATATCCAGTTTTTGTATGCTCTGAGCGTATATACAGTGCATAAAACATAAGATATTAAAAAGTTCATAAAACATAACAGGTTAAAAGGGCAATTTGCAGCAGTGTACTCTTTTCCTACTATAATTGGCAATTGACTGCGCTCAAATTGCAATAAGGGCACCGAACGAGCAGTTACATTTCAATGACGCACAACACAATATGAAACTGAATGTCATGGTTAGGTGGTCCGGGTCAACTCTTAATTCATGTACTTTGAATAGCATTGGAAGACAACTTGCTGACAGTACTAAATTTAAAGCCTGGCTTGTTGATAATGTAATTGGATGAACCCTCTGTGTTTCATATAGCCAATACTATTCATTGTAATAGAAATGAGGTCATTACAAGCTGCTGTATCTCTACCAAAGGTCAGTGGCAGGCCTACTTCATCCTACAGGTCCACCACCAGATTAAGGCTCTTTCTAATGCACTGAGTCTTTGGTAACTATAAAACAACCTATATCAGAAAGCCTCTATGTCAGTTCTCTTCAGTTAAGAACTTATGTTGCCCTATCTCCCACCTTTTGCAAACATGTCTTAGACCAGATCTTTTTCTGGTGACCCATTCTGTCCTCGCCTTCTGTAGTTTCTGACCACATTTAATTGCTCATACATTGCTTTGTTAATTTATATGACCACACTGGTTCATGTTTTCTTCCATTTTGAGGGCCTCTGCTGGTGTCAGGATTGAAACCCTTCTGAAGAAATCCCCTGTATTTTTTTTTCCTTTGGATTTTGTTTTATGGTAATGATATCATATTTATACAATTTGTGCAGTTTGTGTTTTTTCTAGTGTCTGAAGCTGTGCTGTTGCTAACAATATGATTACCAAAAATGACTGCACAAAAAGTTACAATCATGGGCATATTTAGGATTGTGGCAAATTGTTCAGTTTGTGGATACATTTTCAAACATTTTCACATATAGTTGGTAGAAACAAATCTCTTTCATCTGTAAAGATTTTGGCTAGACTTTTATTTGTGATTTTTGGTTTGTGTATTGGACTTTGACAAAACAATTTCATTGAAGTTCTGGTTTAAACCCTTTTTGTTTCATGATATATGACTTCTCTCATTCTGTGCCTGCTTATTAATACCTTTTGGTTTGCCACTTTTCAACTTGGCAGAATATTGGAACTCTGTCCCCCTGCTGTATCACCTTTCCCTGCTTGAATTCCCATAATGATTTAAAATAAAATTGTCCAAAATTGTGATTGATTAAATAGTAACTCTGTTAACTTCCTGTGGTTATTCGTTTAGATGTGCAGTCGGAAGGTAGAAGTTGTGCATCGTCATCTTTGCACCTACTGGTGCTGTTTGGCAGATTTCTTGATTCAAGTGTTTTGTGTACTGAAATCTGCATCTTCTGTGACTCTTTATTATCAACTGTCTAAAAGCAGTCCTTTTCACCCCCTTTTGTCAGGGTGTGGCACACGTTTACTTCAAATGCATGTCTTGCAATTTATATTTTCACAAACATAGCTACTAGATCTTTCAACCTTATGCAGACTCTGTACTGTCATCATAACTGAACAAAAGAGAGCACTAATGGCACTTGCGACAATGCATCATTCACTTTCACCACTAGTCCATTGATGTCTTCAAACTTCAATATATAATCTGATTTTTAGAAAGGTTTACCCTTGCAACAGATTATGCTTATTTTTCACACACGCAATGTACTTGTTACACATACAACAAACATTTTTAAGGTCAATAAGGGTCTTTCTAGGAGACGTTTCAGTTGTAAACAGTTCATTGCATTCTGTGGGATCAGGTTAACAGGAGTATTATTACTCTTTGCAGTTCAACATCACTGCCCGCACCGTTCTTAATATGCCCAGGATAGCCTCTCCATCTTGTTTTAAGCAATGAATGGGCAAATAGTGTGCTATTTGTGTGTATAATTCATGTCAATTTGATCCACCTGGAATGGTTAGACATTTTTCTATTATATTAAATCATTGATGCAGGGAAAAACAGATTCTTGAAATTTTTTTGTTAAATGTGGCTGAGAGTTTAGTAGTCTACAAAACACCTTGAAGCCTTCTGAGACCTTCAGCAACTCATTTAACCTGCCTGTGCTCCAAGAGCTACAAAAAATGTTAATAGTACTATAGATCTGCAGTGGTCAAATAACATTAGATCATAGTCACAATCAGCAAGTACTACATACGTAAAATAAAGGATGGTTGTTTAAATGAAAGACATTTGTTTCATCTCCCTGCCACCACTCTGTCATATGCAAATGTCTCTTACTGATCTTTTCTTTTCACTGCCACCAACTGTCACACATTTATTTCTGTAATAATAAATAATAAATATAATTTGAGTGTACTTGTTACAAATGTCAGCCTTTGAAACTTAATGTACACAGTGTTGCTGAGATATTCCCAGATTGCCTGTGTGTTTATTTCTTGAGTCTTGCTAAAGGTTCTGCAGTTCAGATGTCCATTTGGATAACTTGATACAAGAAGGAAATCAACAGGCTGCTCCCTGCTCACTGCATGGACCATCCTTCACACTACAGCACTACAGTTCCTGCCTCTGACTATGGACCCAGTGCAAGTTACTTACCCTGGCTTGGTTCAAGTTGTAAGACATACCTATAAATATTATACCATATATCTGTTCTCATAAAGCACAATGGGATAGGGGTAAACATGATATACAAATGATATGTTGTTTAAGGGACTTTTTTAGACCTTCTGATACAAAATACTTGGAAAATGCAACTTTAATGTGTGCTGTGGAAGAATTCACATAGCGTAGTTGTGCATGGAAGTGCAAGCAATATTTATTATATATAGAACCACTAACAGAATGAAAACATCATGCATCATCACACAGCTCCTCACAGGGCTAACAAGAACACATTAACATCAAAAAGTGACACTTCATGTAGTTTCAGACTAGAGCCCAGCATGTGCATTTAACATTCTGAAAAAGAATAACAAGAACGAGCAACATACAAGCAACTGTGACTGGAGCCATAGAGTTAAAGTTACATAAAAAGCCAGCAAATGTCATATGCATATGTATTTTTAAATGTCCCCTGTAACAATGTAATAAGATTTTGTTGAAGTTTTCTCACATAGGAATAAGTAACTATGGACAGTAGTTATTGGTACTTTGGAAGTCAGAAGTCCAAACATTGTGCTTGCGAAAGCCTCATTATATAGCAGTAACTGGTTAACCCCTACAATGTCTTTAAATGTTGACTGCATGCTGTGCCTTTTGCAAGTCTTTTCTGACCTGATTCTGTCACCCCTTTTTAGGTGTCCTGGACTTCAGGTTGTACACCTCAAACCCATTTTATATTGATTGGCCATCCTAACCTATAATATTGATGATCCTACGCTTTAGAGCAGAGTAAAATCCACTAGTGTATATGGTGGGTCAAAATTGACCTTAAGGATGTGTCAAATTTTGCTTCAGATTTACAAAATTGTGACATTTGGTCACTTCACTATAAGCGTTCATATTGCTGAGCTGAAAATATGCCATTTAAGATGGTTTTATGAGTTCTGAAGAAACAAACTACCCTAAACACAAGTGAAAACCCATTAAAGTCAATGGTGGGTCGATACTGTTTATTAATTTAGGGAAAAACAGGAAATGTCCTGAAAAAAATGCAATTTAAGGTGTTTTCAAGCAAAAAACCCAAACCTAATTTGACCTGGAGGTGATACAACTTACAATACAATTTATTTTTGTATCACGCTCTTCACTGACTGCAGGCACAGAATGCAGTGAACAATTCTCAGTGAAAATACAAATATAGATTATACAAGTACTAATTACTAAATGCAGAATTGGTAGACATATAAATGCAGATTTGATAAAAACACACAAAGAACAAGACAGAAACTGATTAAACATAAATAGAAACCAACAATATTTGCTCCTTAATTAATTGTTGAACTATGGCCAGTTGACAACGGGGTGATTAAAACTGTAAAAGAGAAAGACAAGCACAAAGTCACAGCCCTGAAGACCTCAGCCAACTGGTCGTCTACCGACTCCTGGGTTTTGTATAATGGCGTCTGTGCTGGCCATCTAAATTGAAGAGAGAATTTTTCCATCCAGTGATTCCAACACTCTATTAACCAACAAGATGAGTTTTCTATATACAGGAGAGCAGCCTGGCAGTTGAGCAGTGGCACCAACTGCCACATCCAAATACAGAAAAGAGAAACAAAATAGATTAGGTTTAGTAATAGTTTAAAAATATTGTGATTCTTATATTTCTGCACGAATGACTAAGAAACAGGAAAACCAATATACACAGCTAAAAGAAGGTCAGCTCTATCTGGGGTATGCTAGACTAAAGTAGCGAGAGTTCAGCTTGAATTTAAAGGCTGAGACTGAAGGGGCATCTCCCTTCATTAGCAGGCAGACCATTTCAAAGCCTCAGGGCCCAGTAACTAAATGCTTGACCTTCTACTGTTATTTTATTGATCCTCAGAATATTAAAAAGGCAAGATCTTGAGATCTCAGTGGGCACTCTGGTTTGGCTATTTAAAGCTTTATTTGTTAAAAGGAGGATTTCGAATCAGTTCTAGGCTTAGCTAGCAGCCAGTGTAAGGTCTTGCGAACTGGAATTGTGTTAATATTTTCTGGTTTGTGTGATAATTCTTGCAGCAGCATTTTCAATTAACTGAAAGCTGCAGAATTTTAGCAGACAAGTAAATAATTACAGATTGTTATAAGTGTCCATGACTCCTTTTGTTTTCAAAATCCACTAATTTCATTTGTTCTCACAGGAATTTTGCTTCAGAGTTGCCCTGTTTTCAGAAAGTCTCCAGGCAAGGGGGTAGTACAACTTAAAAACGACACAGTTGTGCCTTTTTGGAATAGTCAAATAATAAAAACAGCTTTAAGGAAATTACTGTTCTGCACTGTTGTTGGCAAGCAATCTCTGCTGGTGTGCCCAGTGAACTTTTGCTACTTTTGGTCAGTTGGACTTTAGTACATGTAGTCTCACTCAAAAATAGATAACAGCCTTTGACCTATTGACCATTGGCAATGGTACTTTGAATGGTCAAACATAGCAAAACATACATATTTCTGAAAGTGTTTTGCTACTATATAATACATTATTTAACTTTTAGATGATGCTTTGTCTTTTTTTATTCTGGGAGGGACCCTTCAGAATCCTTTGAGGAGTGTAAAGCCCATGTGTCATCAGTGGGTGATGCTACTGTTCACAGTGTCACAAGGCAGCCATCACACAGTTAGTCCTGCAACAGCAGCTTTCGTGCATTTGTCTTTCACAGCATATTTGAGTTTAGCATCAGAGCTTCATGAGCTGCAACATTCAGCAAAATCAGCAAATAAAGCAAAAACCCAGGGCCACGTGCTTCAGCTAAACCAAAACCATCTGTGATTTGGGCGAGGCACACACTTTGTTGCCAGAATGAGAAGCAAGCAGATGTATACATTTAAGGTCACATTCTGAAAACCACATTTCTAAAGGAGGACATTATTTAAACCCTAGACCATGTAACTTCAGCCAAGTGAAACTAAGCGTTTGGGGCATGGGCCCATTACTAAGCTTGTTTGTTTGAAGTGGCTTTCCTGTTCCAGGAAGAGTGTCAAAATGACCCAAATGGTGTGTGGGTAGGGGGGTGGGGGTGGGATTGAGTAGAGAAAGTTGCTGTTTTTAGGGGAGAAGATTTAGAGATGAATGCATATTAATACTATATTATGTTAAAAAATAATTGCTTGATTACGAGAGCTCTAACACAGAGCCCATTTAAGAGGTCCTTGCCTCTCTCACTAATTATATGCTGCCTCTGCATCACTACAAGCCTGAATTCAAAGCATACGGCAAAAGACAACTCACAAAGAGGGGATCTTCACAAGTACCCATAGAGTAGACAAGATCAACTATTCAAATCAATCTTGAAAGGGAAAAAAACTCTTTAATAAATTTGTTAGAGGTCATCAATCCAAAATTACGGATCTATAGGTGCTGATTGTGGTTCACATTGATGTCTCTCCGCTCAAAGAGCCAGGGAGCAGTTACTGAATTTTATATTCTCTTCTCTTGTGTATCTGGGTTTTCTCCACCTCTTCCGTTTTCTCTCATATCTCAAAGACATGCATTCTTGGAGGCAGGATGGGTGTGTGAATGAGCTTGGCCTATTATGGACTGGTTTCTTATCCAGGGCTACTACCTGACAGAAACGGCTGCAGTTTCTTACAACCCTTTAAAGAATTAAGGAAGATTAGAAAATGGATGAATGGATGGTTTCTGCATAGGTTAGAGCTCCTTTTCTACTTCAGCATCTTACCACCTGTTCCTAATAGAAGATCCTGTGGTTGATCTCTCACTTGGAATCCCAAGAAACCATCAAGCTGCAGTGAATAGTACCGTATATACTCACGTTTAAGTTCTCCCACGGATAAGTCGGGACTTGATTTTACCATATAATTTCCGGTATTTTATTATGTCGGTCATATAAGTCAAATGCAGAAAACTCACGCAATTGGTCCAAGAGATTATGATATGCTAACGCCCATCTGAGAGAGTAACCACGGAGCACACTGCCTTTTTTTTTTCTTCTATGTATTGTGCCTATGTGACCACATTCTAATACCCAAATTATTCTGAAGCGATGTTTGCACTGTTTTGTGATTTTTGTATCTCATACCCTCATACATCTTTATCGTAAGAGCATCCTTTATTTACCATGGAGCATTCAATCAGAAGAAAATATGAAGCTGGTTTTGAATTAAAAGTCGTTGAAGTAGTGAAAGAAATTGGTAACTGCGCTGCTGCAATAAAATTCAATGTGTATGAGAAACTGGTGTGAGATTGGAGGAAGCAAGAAGATGTAAAAAAAAAAATGAATTAAGTGTCACATTTTTGAATGGGCATATAAGTCAGGGTCTGATTTTATGATCAATTTTTTGTTTTTCAAGAACCCGATTTATACGCGAGTATATACGGTTAATATCATCAATTAAAACATCACTGTGATTTGTACTTTAAATGGTTTGAAGTCATATTATAAGAGTATATATTCACACACACATACAAAGGTGTTTTCGTGGGTAAACAACTACAACACAAGATAGAGATACAGCTCAAATAAAATCATTTTCATGAAGAAGGACATACTGAGATTTTAAGGTACCAATTAAAAGAAATGAATAGACAATACATTTAGGGCAACAGTATAATTTATAGGACTCATTTTTCTAAATCTACAGTATTTTAATCAGATAATGAAAGGGGTGGTTGAAACACCCTTCTGTTTGCAACCTGTTCTAAAGTTTTGAGATTGATCCGCTATTTAGAAATAGCCTTTGGATTTCAGAAATGAAGCCTTTGGATGTCGTAACTCTGAATCAAGACAAACACGCAGAGCTGAAGAGTAGAACCACAGCAACAGAAAAGAAATTTACTCATATTCTTGAGATTCTTGTGTAGATAATTGTGAAGATTTAATTTGCTCCATGTCTGTTTGTAAGGTGCCTTTAAAAGGTATGTTTTTTATAATTCTAATTGATTTAGATCATTTTGCATAGTGATCAGTTTTTATTTAATAATAAAAAGTGTTTTGTCTTTTAATCATTGTAAAAATAAAGTCCACCACAGTGTCTTTACCGCGTTTATTTTATTCAGAATTACTGTAGGTATGAGTGTTAATATACTCTTAACCAGTACAAACAGTAAACATTTTCACAGTAGACTATGCATTCATACATCTATCGGCTGATCTAATCACCTTGTCCGATTCAGGATTGTGAAGAGACTGAGTCTACCTGGTAATAGTCTCGTATGGCCTAATATGATATGAGAAAACGCGTCTCGTGTAATTCGTTAAACAGTTTGTAGTAAATAGTGGTGAAATCTGCTGCTAAAGTGGCAACTTCTTAAGACTTCTTCCTAAGGCATGCACTCCCAATTCCTTCAGTCCATGTCATTTAAACCACCAAGGTTTAAGGGAGAGAGCAAATGAAACTAAACATAAGATTTGACGCTGAGAAAAAATAAAAAGCTAAAATACCTGTTATCAATTCAGGAGCTCAGTAGCATAATGTAAATGAATCTTAATGATTTGTTTCTACATTGAAATGACAGAACAGACAGAGAGACACACATATAGACCAGTGCAACTGCTTGGCTCCATGCATTAGAGAAGTGCTTCTGTGCCACTACTATATCGTTCTGTCATTTTGTCTATTGTATTAGTATATGGCATAACAGCAACAAATCGAGTGTAAATAAGCATTGTATTCTATGGATGTATACAACTATATTCTATCATGGCATGTTTGCATTTCCAGTTAAACAGCAATGTTAAATTCCTGTGGTTACTCATTTAGATGTGCAGTCAGAAGATGGATGTTGCACGGGCTCATCTGTGCACCTACTGGTGTTGTTAGGCAGATTTCCTGATTCAGGTGTTTTGCGTACTGAAAGCTGCATCTCCTGTGGCTCTTCTTTATCAACTCATTTAACAGCAGTCCTTTTTACCTCCTTTGACAGGGTGTGGCACACTCTTTACTTGAAATTCAGTTTCACAAAGCAATTCATATTTTCACAAACATAGCTGCCAAATCTTTCAACCTTACACAGACCCAATACTGTCATTGTAACTGAACAAGAGTACAAATGGCATTTGTGACAATGCATCATTCACTTTCAACTTTAGCCCATTGATGTCTTTGAACATCAATATATAATCTGAGTTTCCAGAACAGTTTCTCCCTTGCAACAAGTTATGTTTATCTATACTAATAAAAGGCAAAGCCCTCACTGACTGACTGACTGACTGACTCACTAATTCTCCAACTTCCCGTGTAGGTGGAAGGCTGAAATTTGGCAGGCTCATTCCTTACAGCTTACTTACAAAAGTTAGGCAGGTTTCATTTCAAAATTATACGCGTAACGGTCATAACTGGAGCCTACTTTCGTCCATATACTGTATACGGCCATAGCCAGCAGCTCGGTCGCCGTGTGAGGCGGAGTTGCATCTCACCTCATTATGCCTCCCACGTAATTGAGTGCCTGCCCATATAAGGTAAATATTCGCAGGTGAAGGGCTGTGCTCAGCATATTTATAAGTGCAGCTACTGCGGAAACCCTCCCTCAGCGAAAGTGCGAGAGAAACTTTTAAGTGCCGAGTCTGAGCTAAAATTAAATAAAGCGGTGGACATCGCAAGATCGCACGAGATATTTGTGAAATACAAGTTTAATGAGAAGAGGCAAGGTATAAAGCCTCGATGCTAAAGACCTGGCGAAGTCATGGAGAGCATGGAAGGACGAGTTCACATTATACACAGAACTTGCAATGCCGGAGGCAGAGGAAAACACTAAGGTCAGATTATTCCGTTATCTGATTGGAGAGAGCAGCAGAGAATTGTGTCAGGCGCTGACCGGTGATGTAAGACCTGATGAGTTAACCATGACCTTGAGTGGTGGGCTGTCAGGGCCTGCAAGGCCTTCTCTGCTGGCCTAAAATTATATCTGAATCACAAACTGATGTTAATTATATTTTGTCCATGAATACTTATTAAATAATTCCAAATACGTTGGTCTCGTCCGATGCGAGAGATGGACGTCTGAAGTGGAGCTCCGCTAGCAGTGGTGCTATTTTTCATATTATTTGCTTATTATTCTGAGATATCCTGTATTTATTCAACCCGAGAGGGACCGCTACAGTATATGTAAACACATATAAACATGGCCAACAAGAAGGGGGGTCCGAAAGAATCGAAGACTAAAGCTACATCCAAGCTGCGATCAGCAAGCCCTAGTTCGAGATACGGCCTCTCAGAGACAGACCTGGATCAGATGGGCGAAAGTACAGACTCCTCGGGACCACGGTCCGCTACATCGCCGCCGCTGAGAGCGAAAAGGGGAGCGAAGGTGCGATCGTGAGTGCAGATGTGGATAGCTCGCCGATTGGAGAGGATTACCTGAAACTGGAAAAGGCCGGGAGGTCCGCGGCTTCAGTTATGCAATCACGCGGGACTGGAGCAGCGGGGACACCGGCTTCAGCAGAGTCTGCTGCTTCATCTACGGTACAAGAAGGCACATTTGAGCTATCTGAACTGAAAGTGTTGCTCGCTGACCTCAGGCAAGATATAAAGAAAAGCGAAGGCTAATGAGAAAGCAACGGCAAAGGCACATGAGAGACTGAAACAGGAGATGAAACAGGCCAATGAATGTCTGCGACAGGAAATCCAACAGGCAAATGAAAGGCTTCGTCAAGAGGTACAGCTTGAACTTCGACAGGTGCTGGGTAAAATTGAAGAGCGCATTGAGAAAAACTCGCTAAACTGAGCACGCTTGCTGATCGATTGGAGCATCTTAGTGAGACATTCACGAATCGGATCGAAATAGCCGAACATCTAGCTGCCAGTGCCGAGGAAAGAGCAGTAAATGTCAGTTCGGAATGTAAAAAACTCGGAGAAAAACTTGGAGACAGACTGGCTGCGTTTAGAAGATGGGAATAGAAGGTATAATGTCAGAATTGAAGGCTTGCCGGAGAATCGAGAAAGTTTAAACCCGGTGAAATTCGCAACTGAACTTTTTCTAAAATAATCGGGGGCGACTTTAAAGCAGAATCTGAGATAGCAGCGGCTTACAGCGACGCTGATCAAACACCGTCAGACCCCGACCAAGATCTTTTATAGTCCGTTTTGAACGATTATCATTTAAGTTAGAGGTGATGGAACTCCTCAGGAAAAAAAAGGAAGATATTATATATGAAGATTGCCAAATTCGCGTCTTCCCTGACTTCTCTCCAGCAACAGCTATCAAACGCCGCCTTCTATAATATTAAACAGCTGCTACGGCAAGCCAATGTCAAATACGGCCTCCTGTATCCGCAAAACTGAAAGTGGAATGGCAGGGCATTTCTATGTTTTCGCTAGCAAGGAGGAGGCAGAAAATGAGTTAAGAAAGCTGATCCCGGACTATTCTGATACATAATTGTGAGTCATGGCGGTAAATGATAAAGCTAGGATTAATAATCTACTGTCTGATCTATTTGTTTTAAAATACGGGTTTTTATCAGCATATATTCTCATATTCTTATATTATTATTACTTACTTATTACTTATCATTACTTAGTATTACTAGGGCTAAATGTTTGTGTTTTATTGTGCTTAATTACGTTTTCCTCCTCTTTTTTTTTTTCTTTTCTAATTATTTCATGTGTACCCTAAATGAGACTGTTCAATATCATACCCTTGGTTTGCTGTTATTGCTATTACTGCATTAAGACTTGTTATGCTTGTTTTGGACACATCTTTAACACCATCACCTGGGTTTATTATCTGGGGATATCATCTTAATGCACTAAAATTGATGAAGATTATATGTATGTATGTATGTATATATATATATATATGTATATGTATATATATATATATATATATTAAGTGCAAAATTCTTTTCTTTCTTTTTCCTCTTTTAAAGACTATATTGGTAACAGATATCTCTATCTTTTAACCTTAAAGCGCCACTGCATGGGGGCTTGATGTGCTTTGGACGTGCTCTGTCTCTGGGTATGTCAGAGGACTGGGACTGCATGAAGTGGGTTTTAGCCTCACCTGGGGAGGCAAAAAGGGAGGGTGGGGGTTAAGGGGGGAAGAGAAAGAGAGCAGGCTTGATCTATATCTAATCTATCATCTCAATCTTTATAATTATAACTATCAACGTAATAATAAGCTGCATGGCAACAACTCTTGGGGGAATAGGAAATTAAGACCTAAACTATTTCACTTCCAGTTAAGACTATAATATGACACCAAAAACTCAGAATCAGTGTCTCCATGATGGGACAGTTAACTTCGTAAGCTGGAATGTTAAAGGCCTGAATCACGAATTAAAGAGAAAGAAAGTACTTTCTCACCTAACAGGTCTAAATGCTAAAATAGTATTTTTACAGGAAACCCACTTACTAAGTAAGGATCAGTTCCGCTGCAAAAGACTGGACTGGCCAAATGTTCCATTCTAGTTTTACAAAGAAAACTAGAGGGGTGGGAATTCTCATACATAGAACAGTACCATTTGTAGCATCAGATGTAGTATTGGATCCTGAAGGGAGATATGTGATGGTCATGGGAGACTTATCTAACTGTAAAATGATTTTGATAAATGTTTATGCACCTAATGTTGATGATAAGGAATTTATACAAAATTTATTTGCATCCATTCCCAATCTGAACACTCATAAACTTATAATGGCTGGGGACTTTAATTGTGTTCTAAATCCACTTTTAGATAAGACTTCCTCCACAGGGGAACGCAACTAACACCGCAAAGATAATTACAAAGTTTATAACTGATCACAACTTATCAGATCCCTGGAGGTTTTTAAACCCAAATTCAAGAACATATTCTTTCTACTCACCAGTACATCATTGCTACTCAAGGATTGATTACTTCTTTATAGATAATAACTTCTTGCCTAAGATTAAATCTTGTAAATACGATGCTATTGTTATTTCAGACCATGCTCCGATGATCTTGGAGCTGAAATTACTAAGCCCCATACACTCACCCCGAGATGGCGTCTCAATCCGCTTCTATTAGCTGACGAGAATTGTACTGAATTTATATCCAAACAAATTGAATTCTTTCTAGAGACAAATACATCCCCTGAGATCTCTGCAGGAACACTCTGGGAAACTCTTAAGGCCTTCTTAAGAGGACAGATTATCTCATATCTTTCCCACAGAAATAAATCCGAAGCGAAGAAAGTAGCAGAGATAAAAAGCGAAATTACTAAAATAGATGAAGAACATGCCAGACTACCAAGCGAGACTCTACATAAGAGGAGGCAGGCTCTACATTCAGAATTAAACCTCTTGACAACTAAAGAAACCGAACAACTAATTTACAAATCCAGACATCATTATTATGAACATGGAGAGAAAGCTAATAAGCTTTTAGCAACAAATTCACAAGCAAGAAGTGCAACGCAATCTCGTAATTACTAACACGAATGGAGATAAAATCATCGAACACAAAAATATAATGTGCACTTTTAGAGACTACTATAAATCCCTATATACTACTGAGTTTAAAGAAGACAATATACAATCTAATGCATTTCTGGATAAATTACAGATACCACAAATTGACGCTATTAGTGTGGAGGAGCTCGATAAACCTCTGTCATTATCAGAATTACTGGATGCTATAAAGTCACTCCAAGGTGGAAAAGCAGCAGGCCCTGATGGCTACCCTGCAGAGTTTTACAAGAAATTCTCCGCTCAGCTAGCTCCCTCCTATTAGCAACATTTACAGAAGCCAGAGATAACCAATCTCTTCCACAAACCTTTCGCCAAGCACTAATCACTGTCTTTCCAAAACAAAATAAGGACTTATTACAATGTGCATCATACAGACCAATTTCACTTCTGAATAACGACGTTAAAATACTCTCTAAAATCATAGCTAGAAGGATGGAGAAAGTGCTCCCTCAATAATATCACAAGACCAAACTGGATTTATTAGGGGCCGACACTTATCTTCAAATCTTCGACGCCTGTTTAATGTAATATACTCACCAACTAAATCAAACACCCCAGAAATATTATTATCATTGGATGCAGAAAAGCATTCGACATGATTGAATGGAAATACCTTTTTACTATTTTGGAGAAGTTTGGGTTTGGCCCGAACATTTGTGCATGGATTAAATTACTGTATACTAACCCAGAAGCTTCAGTTTGCATCAATAACATTTGCTCAGACTACTTTAAACTAGAACGTGGCACAAGACAAGGATGCCCTTTGTCACCACTGCTGTTTGCAATTGCCATTGAACCACTGGCAATACATTGTCGAAATACTGATCAGATAAAGGGGATTAGCAGAGAAGGACTGGAACAGAAAATCTCATTATATGCAGATGACATGGTACTGTATATATCGGATCCAGAAAATTCTGTGCCTGCAGTCTTAGCAGCACTCACAGAATTTCAAAAGCTCTCTGGTCTCAGAATTAATCTGAATAAAAGTGTACTCTTTCCGTGAATTCGCAAGCATATAATATTAGATTAGACACCCTTCCTTTTATCATTGCAGAACAGTTTAAATACCTCGTAAACATCACAAGTAAACATAAAGCTCTTTATCAAAAAATTTCGTCGCCTGTATGGAAAAAATTAAACAAGACTTGCATAGATGGTCAACCCTTCATCTCACACTAGCTGGAAGAATTAACACTGTTAAGATGAATATTCTTCCTAAGCTCCTTTTTATTTCAAAACATACCAATATACATTAATAAATCGTTCTTTAAGCAATTAGATTCAACAATAACCTCATTTATTTGGAATTCTAAACATCCACGCATCAAAAGAGCGACCCTACAAAGACAAAAGGCAGAAGGCGGCATGGCTCTACCTAACTTCCAGTTTTATTACTGGGCGCAAATATACAGTCGATAAGAACCTGGACACAAATAGAAGAACATACACAGGCATGGACCGCAATAGAAGTAAAATCCTGCAGTACTTCTTTGTATTCCTTGCTTTGTGCTCCAATAAACACACGCTATCGGCAATACACTAATAACCCAATTGTGCTCCACTCACTTAGAATCTGGAACCAATGTAGAAAGCATTTTAAGACGGAGAAGCTTCTTTCTGTGGCACCCCTGCAAAAGAACCACCTCTTTCAACCCTCACAAACATATGCAGTTTTAATATCTGGAAAAATTTGGAATTAACTTGCTTAGAGATCTTTATATAGACAACGCCTTTGCATCCTATGAACAATTACGTTCCAAATTTAACATTCCAGCTACAAATTTCTTTCACTATCTTCAAATCAGGAACTTTGTTAAACAGAACCTTCCAGATTTTCCTCATCTTGCACCCTCATCCACGCTGGAAAAATTATTGCTCAATTTCAAGGAGTTAGACTCCATCTCTACAATATATAAAATCCTTTTACAATCCCTTCCTTTCAAAGATCCAAGAGGACACTGGGAAAATGACCTCTCAATTAATATATCAGAAAAGGAGTGGAAAGTAGCAATGCAGAGAATTCACTCAAGCTCCATATGCGCAAAGCATACAATTATACAACTCAAAATTATATATCGAGCACATCTGTCTCACTAAAACTCTCCAAAATGTTTCCAGGGCATGATCCAACCTGCGAACGTTGCAACCAAGCCCCAGCCTCACTAGGTCACATGTTCTGGGCCTGCTCCAAATTAACATTATTCTGGACAAAAATTTTAATTACCTCTCAGACAGTCTTGGACTCACAATCCCTCCTAACCCATTAACAGCTGTGTTTGGGGTTCTTCCAGAGGGTCTTAAAGTGGAGAAAGACAAACAAACTGTGATTGCATTCACTACACTGTTGGCACGCAGACTTATTCTGATAAACTGGAAGAACCCAAACTCTCCTCTTTAAGTCAGTGGGAAACTGATGTGTTATATTATTTAAAATTGGAAAAATCAAATACTCAGTTAGAGGATCTGTGCAGACTTTTTCAAAACATGGCAGGATCTAATCAGTAATATTTTGAAATGATTTTATAAAGCACAGAGAATTTGTTGATTTAGGTATTTTTAAAAGCCTTAAATTTTACACCGTTTGGCTTGCTCTCTCTCTCAAGGGTGGGGATCGATCTGTTCTTAGCATAATTTTTTTTTTTTGTTAAAACTTGATTGCTATGTATTGATTGTAATAAAATTAATAAATAAATAAATAAATAAATAAATAAATAAATAATTCCAAATAGTCTGTCTGCTTCCTTTCATAGCTTTTCCGATGGTTGTGCTGCTTCTAGACATGTATTTTCGTATTAAAGCATCTAACCAATCACATTTCAGCCATCATTTGTTGACAGGCAGAGAGGCCTTCACAATCCGTTCTGCAGGCCCTCTAACACAGAATAAATGTCGATTAAATTGTTGCTTCAACCAATCAGATTTTGAGTTGGTGTCTGTAGGGCTCTCTAGCAGGCGTACGGCAACGTCACTGTATTCAGACCCATTGATTGGATAGAAGCCGATATGAGGAACTCTACAAGGCCACTGAATGCACCGCAGGCGCTCCGAGCGCAAGATCCTCGCGTGCACTACTGCCTACTCCATGGCAGGATTCTGGACAATATTATTTGCCAGACACAGACCAGATTTCAAGACTATGAAAAACTGATGTTTGTCATGCTCCTCGACCCCCAGAAGTTTTGGGAATACAAGAAATATTTCCCGCATGCAACCTTCTCCATATATATATGACTGACTTGCAAAGATTCTTGCACTTCTTTCAACCAGAAGCAGTAAAGCTACAATTGAGACCATGCATTACTTAATAAAGTTCTTGACTTTAATGTGACATTGAGTCTGTCAAAAAGCAATTCAACTTCAGTTTTAACAATGAACACAACATGCAAGGGCTTTACAGCTTAGCCATCTGCCAGTAAGCAGTTTAACTTTTTAAGTATTCTCATTGTTACACTGGCTACCAAGTCCTGTGCAAACCCTGTTCCTCAATTTACAGCAACAACTTGAAGAGGCTTGTGATTTTTTTCTTCATTTTCACACTGTTCAGAGAATGTCTGTTTATCTGATTATGGTTGTTCACATACATCACTTTACATGTGTATGGCCTGAAAGCGGGCTCCAAAAGAAGTGTAGTTAGCAGGATTTATTAGTGGCATGCTTCATAAGTAGCAGATTTTACAATGAATACTCATCGGCCTACATGCTCAACGTTAGTCTCATCAGACTATAGAACCTTTTCCCAGTTGTCTTCTGGGCAACTTTTACTTAGCTGTCTTGCACATTTGTTCTAATAGTAGCTTATTCTTTTTAACTCTCCCATAAAGCTAAGCACCAAGGCAACAGTTGTTGCATACACAGTCCAAAAATCTCATCCACATCCACTATGTGAGTTCACATAGGTCTCTTTGCAGCCTCCTTCAAAAGTGTTCTTCTTGTATGATCAATCTATTTTTGTGGACAGCCTTCTTTAGGCCGACTTACAGCTGTGCCATGCTCTTCCCATGTCTTATTAATTGATTTAACTGAACTCCATGGGATATTTAGTGACTTGGATATTTTCTTGTACCCATTCCTGACATGAGCTTTTCAATTCACATTTGTTGGAGTTGGTTGGAGTGTTCCTTTTCTCTTCATTGTGTAGGTGATGCCATGCTACTGACTCACCAAAAGTCAGGCCTTCCACTAATAGGAGCATTTAGATTACAATTAACTGAAGCCCCTTGATGACAGACAGGTGGTCTACACTTAACTAATTGTGTGATTTTTAAAGCCAATTGATTGGACCGGTGAGGTGTGTCACCTTAAAGGAGATTAATACAGTACTTTGCAGAGATCTGTTTTCACTTTAACATTAGAGTCATTTCTGTAGATTAGTGTCAAAAAGGCCAAGTAGAGTATAATGTGTTTCAATGTTGTTTAACAATAAAGTGTGATAACTTACAACAGGGTGAATACTTTTTATAGGCACCGTATATGCAAACTTACACCAGTGTTAAAAGTCAGGCTAAGTGCTATTTACCTTATGTTTCAGTGTTTGTCCTTCTGATCATACCATCAGACGTATCTTTAAAACCTTAAAAAATAAACCATTTATAAGGACTCTACTTTTCTATGTTATGTATGTGCATATTGATTTGTTCTTATTTATTACTTTGGTATGGCATTTATTCATTCTTATTTTTTCTATTTCTAATTTTTTCTTGTATTTTTTTTCTTTGAGATCGTGTAAAGCCCTTTAAGCCACACCCTTTGTATGAAAATACTCTTTAGAAATAAATGTTGTTGCTGTTGATATCTGTTTTGAGGTTTTTCTGTTCACATTTGTGGCCTGAAAATTAGGTACAAATTTAAAAAAGAAAATTCAAGGTGTACACAGAAACCACATTTTATACCGTGATCTTGGACTCACCCATGAACTTGAATGGAGACACCAGGTGCAAGAGAGCACATCTTGAACAAAGGGAGCAAACAACTTTTATCTGATGTTAAGCTCCAACAGGTGTGTTGAGCAAAATGGTCCAGAGGCACTCTCCTCAGAGCTACAGCAAGAGCTGTCCAGTGTTGCCAAGCCCTGGGGGAATGATGGTGGTGTTTTTTGTTATTCTTCTTTCTCTTTCTCCTCCTGCTCCTCCCCATACTCCTCATATCCCTGTCCTTTCCTACGTCATTTGCATGACTTTAATCCCTGCTTTACATGGTTCCTGAGACACCATTGCATAGGTTGGCAAATAAATTATTCTGTTAATATTTGTTTAGCTAAACTCATAAAGAGCCAGATAACTGACACTGTATTATCTACATTTTCTTATAAATTAAAACATTGACATTTCTAATTTTGCTAAGTATGAAACTAGAGTTAAATGACACACACACTAAAATTCGCAAAAAAACACTAAATGTCATATATATATAGATAGATAGATAGATAGATAGATAGATAGATACTTTATTAATCCCAAGGGGAAATTCACATTATATATGGTAATCTTCAATCAGGAGCAACAAAGGAACTAAGAAAATTTGAGCAATCAAACAAACCATGATTCTTATGGGAGAGAAAACAGCATGTAATCTTCAGAGGTGTGTGCCTGGAGCTTATAAAAAGAAAGCATTTCCATGCACAGAAAAATCCCACCCATTCATCCATCTCTTTTACAGTGTGGTCCATGGCCGGGCCATTCATCCCGGCCAATACCACCAGACCGCCAGAGGGAGCCCTTCCTGCAACATGGAGATGCCCCAAATTCCAGCAGGGCATCATGGACTATGGAGTTTTCCCGTATAGCCCTGCTGGATAACGTCGGGACCACCAGGGGTCGCTGCAGGAAGACCCAGGGACTACTATTTGCCCTACGCCCCGGAAGTACGTACGAGTCAAATGGACAGGAGGAATGACGTATGTCCGGGGTGAAGAAAAGGACTTTTTATCTGACCCGGAAGTGATAAGGAATCATGGACTGAAGGATGGGAAACACTTCCGGGTCAGGAACTATAAAAGGACTCTGGGAACTCCCAGACGATGAGCTGAGCTGGGTGGAAGGGTGGCAACGCGTCTGGGAGTGGAGGATTGTATTGATTAGTGTATTGTGAATTGATTAATGAGTATTGTGGAGAGGAGGGTGCTTTGTGCACTGCTGTTAATTAATAAAGTCAACTGTTGGACTTTTATCTGGTGTCTGGCATCTTGAACAAGGGTTTAAGGGAGCGATAGTGCCTCCTATCTGTCACAACAGGCAATAGGCACAGGGAAGAAAGCCACACATTGGCATACAAGAGTCTCACACAGGAAAACACACACAAACCTTCATGAGGCCAAAATTAAATTAACAATAAACCTATCAGGTTTCATTTGCACTGTGATTGGGCAATCTAAACAAAAGGCACTACACTTAATGAAACTTTACTGGGTGGTGTAGTTCTATTTAGCTCCACTGTTTGATAAAGGACTTTTTAAATCTGGGAAGAGTTATTTGCATATGTACTTGGTTCTTAGGGGCTTTGAAAAGGTTCCTAATACAGTATGTGGAAAAAACAGAAATGTTTAAAGTATAGCAAGATAGCTAGAGCTCAATATTAACTGATCCAGAAAACCTGAAGTTATCCTGTGTTATTGCATGTAGTGAGAATCCTTTTAAAATCATGAACCCATTGGTATTTCACAAATCTATTACCATCTGTTTATTACATTACCTTTGTAATGAAGCACAAAGAAGGCAGAAAAAGGTTTGTGGAACTGCCCCCTATATTGTACAGAGTACAAATCAAACTATATCAGACTTTCAAGAGATGGCTCCTGAGCAACGTCTGGATCCGTGACCAAAACAGAGACAACTAAAGACAAAAGAAGTTGGACTTTTATAATAGCCAGGGAGGAAAAGGTAGGGGTCCAATAATTGAAGCCTGGACGTGACCTCGGCAGGGGGCGTGGTTATGCAAGGGAAAAAGGAAGTACTTTATGTTGGTTTCCCTTTGGGGGATCTGTAGGAGAAGGTTCTTGTTTTCCACCCTCGGTTAAGCCCTTAGCCTGCCTCCCAAGTGCACGTGTGTGACACTGTTATGGATCTAAATAAATAAAGGTTCATTCTGGAACTTTCTTGTGGATGGTTCCTTTGGAAACTAAAATGGTTCTTCTATAGCATTGCTCTGAAGAACTAATTTGGCACCTTTATTTTTAAGAGTGTAGGAAATGAACACGGGTTCACGTGATAGGAGATTGCAAAACTGCCAGCTACTTTACAGTACAACCACAAAGAAGAGGCTTACTTTAATGGCAAATGCAGAGACCAACGTCCACAGAGAAGATTTCTAAACTTTTGGATTTTATGGTATGAAGTGTTTTAAATTCCCTTTAATCCTATAAATTGACCCTGTCTGAACTTGTTGCTTCTTTCATGCCTGTGACTTTTGGAATTATCCCTGCAGGGCGCTACTTGAATTGCAATATGTCTTTAGTGGTTCTCCAAAAACCACCAAACTGAATTGGCTCTCAGGTGACTTGCTGACTGATATATTATTTGTGCTAGCAGCATACTGTAACCGTTACCAATTGATCTTAAGTTTCTGACATCTTTTTATCCATCCATTTCCTTCCATTTATTGAACTTGCTTGTTTTATTACAGAATTGTCTGGAGTTGACTCAATCCTAATTGCACTGAACAAGGGGCAGGAACTGACTCTGGATGAGATACCAGGCCATCACAATTTGCATGCACATACATGTGTTGAATATCCCAGCAACAGCTGCAGCAAGGCGAACACCAAACCTTTATTCTGAATTGCTCAGTGTTACTACACTCTCATCAGTTGTGGGCACACATGAATTGTGCATCCATCCACCTATTGGCTGATCTAATTACCTTGTCCAGTTCAGGATTTTGGGGAGATGGACCCTACCCAGTAAACTCAGGCACAAAATGCGACCCAACCCCTGATGGTGTGACTGTCCATTACATTTCACATTCATACACTGATACCAGGCCACATTTAACGTCACTAGCTAACCCAACACATTTTTTGAATTTGGGAGCAAAATCTGAGTAGCAGGAGAAACATTTCAACAGATGCATGTAGAAGGTGAAAAGTGGAATTTAAACCTACGACTCTTCATCTGTGAGGCTGTGGTACTAAGCACTGCTTCACCCCACTGCCCACATGAGATATGCTTTAAAAAGTGAGCTATATAGACTTTTGAAAAGAAGGCAATTGTCACAAAGAAATGATCCTGCTGACACTGTCATCATAAGACTGGTTTTGAGAAAAAACAGTTCATTCCCATATGATTTCCTGAAGCTAATCCTTTATGTCCAGCATTGCCACAGGCCTGCATGGTAATAACGTAAATGCTCATGCATTGTGTGTACAAATCTCTACTGATCAAGGGATTTTTCAAAATAAGGCTTTGATTACTGGGTAGTAAAATGCCTGACAAACACAATAAATACAATTTGTTGGAAGACTGACTTGCAAGGATTCTCAGGCTTCTTTCATCTTGAAGAAGCAAAGTTTCAATGTTGAGACAGCAAAGTACTTGATATAGGTGTTGAATTTAATGTGACATCGAGCCTAGCAAAAAACAAGTCATCTTTAGTTGTAACAATGACCACAACATGCCATCTGCAGTTTACCTTTATAAGTTTTCTCATTGTTACTCTAGCTATCAGGTTCTGTGCCAGTGGCTTGCCAGCCCTGTTCCTTTTATACAGTAAAATTTTGTAGGGACTTTTTGGGGTCTCCTTACCCTCACACTGTCCAGAGAATGTCTGTTCATTTGATTATGGTTATTTCCATACATCACTTTCATGTGTATGTCCTGCATGTGACATCTCAGCTAAAATAAAGTTGGATTAGAGTTCTAGTGTGACCATACATTCAACCAAACTATGGGGTCAAAAAAGCCAAACACATGTTTTGATCAGGTACCAATCCACATAGGTGGTTCTTTTTTCACATCGAATGAATGTAAATTGAGTTTCCTGATTTAGCAAAAAAAAAAAAGATGTATAAGCTCTAAAAAAAAGTTCACTTGGAAGTACTGTATACATTAGTGACATTCTTCAAAAGCAACAGATTTGAAAATGAATATTCATTGATTACTGTCAGCATGTTGTAAATGGGTGGCACACATGGATTTGCATCCATACTGATGCTGAACAAAGATCCTTACCTGGCTGAGAGGCCAGTGCAATGGAAAGTCTAGGGGAGATGAACATCGTTGAACATTTTCTCCCCAAATACACCAGATGGAAGAATCCTTGGTTTGGGATTCTCATACAGACACCCACAGGGCATGCTGGGATCTGTAGTTTCACACTGCAGACCAGTTGAGTTACGATAGGGCCACTATCTGCTGGGATTTATAGTCCCTACTTTCATGAATTTCTGGTCGATCTGGAAGTGCTTCCAATGGGCTCTAGCACCGGAAGTACTTCCACTTCATAAATAAAAGAAGCTGCTCGATTTCAGTCAGGTGATTTGGAGTTGGGAGAAGAGCTAAACAACACTCACTCACTTGGGAGGGGTTGAAGAGAAAGGAGAAGAAAATATGTGTTTTGCTGTGCTGTATTGGAGTGCATTAAATGGAAGAGACCTGTTTAAGGTATTTTTGGTAAATAAAAAGCATTTATTTGCACCCATTACTGTTTTTTATTTCCTTTCCCATTGTCTCACTCATTGTATACACTCATTGTAGACTGGGTATAGAAGCACTTCAGAGTTAATTGTCTGTTCATCCATTGTGTAACTCAGCTCAGGTCTGGTTAATGCCCCCTAACAGACATAAATGTTATACTTTCATACAAAATCATTCAGAGTGGACCTACGCAAACGGAAACCTGGAGAAGACTTAGCAGTCAACCAATTGCAATTTAAACTTTAACTATAATGTTTTCTTTAATATAATAGATTGAACAATTACTGATGTAATTTAGTCTGTGTTCCCGTGGCAAAAATGTGACATGACTTCCATTCTTGCTAGATTTCCCTTTCTGCTTTTCACTCTGGTAGTGCTCTAATCTCATGTAAAAAGAATTTTGAGAGTACGTACAAAAAACATTTACACATTATAAAGTGTATATTAACAAAAAGCCAACCTTTCCCATGTTTTAAAAAAATTTCCATTGGACAATGATGCATATTTGCTCCTTTTATATTATTAAATTTAAAAAGATTAAATGTAGAAAGTAAGAGCAGGACTTATTTAATCTAGTCTAGGGTCATGGAGGCTGAAAGTCACAGTCATGATCTTTCTGAAACCCACCTAATCCATGTCAGGGTTTTGGGGACTGGAGTTTATCCCAGCAGTTCAGGAAACAGGTTTAGATAGAGGTATCAGTCCATCACCGTCCCATACTGGGGTCAATTTGAAATCACCGATCAACTTAAATTGTATGTTTAAGGGGATGTGGGAGAAAAAAATAGAAGAATCTGGAGGAAAACCTGAACAGACCTGCTTACTGAAAGGGTACAGTAAATGAACTACTGCTTTCATTTTCCCTGGTCAGTCATTATTTTTCATAGTGGAGCTGCAAGTACTGAGCGCATACACTTTTCCATTATATTTTCTTTATAGAGAGATCTTTTATAAAATAAAATATGCCAGTTTTCAAGAAAAGACAAAGTTTAGCTGTTTTCAAATTATGAGTATAAAGCCAAGTTTGCCTATATTAGAAATTCTTAAGAAATAGGAAATAATATTGAACAGAAACATGACAGTCTCAAAGGAAAGAACTGTTAGGAATGATAATAGCAAACCCTTCATTTTTCTGCAGTTTTAAAATCCACTACAAGCTGATGGGCAGCCAAAGTGTATCTCATCTGCATCACACTTAGGCAGGAATACAACCCAATTGGGATCCAAGTCAATCACTGGGTAACCACCAACACTTACCTACCCTTGACCCACATCAACACAGCAAGCAAGTCTTTGGAACACGAAAGTAAAACAGAATATCTAGTTAAAAGCTGATACAGACATGGACAGGAAGTGCAAACTCTACACAGACAATGCCTAGGCCAGGAACTAAACTCAATCTTTGGGAACTTTGAGGCACCATGCTAGTCTCTGTCCTGCCACAGCTGGAAAATGGCACAAAACAAAGTATAAATCCAAAAAGTGAAGTGGGCATTGTGGTTTCACAAAGGGATCTTATTGACGTGAAACTCCTCACACTTAAGTCCCTGCATAGCACAGTCTAATGCACGGCAGCGTCACACAAAAAATGACCACAGGTTTAGCAAAAACATGTTCACAGCAGTGGTTTTCAATGTTTCTTTGGTCTGACCAATTCTCCAGCCAACATCTGAAACTTACTTTATTTTTGTTACTAGCTTCAGAGAAGTGAACAAGTGCACCCCACAATAAAATTCTGCTTCTGCAAATGCAAGCGAAGAACTGGTATTGTTCCACTAATAGGGATTAATGAAAGTATCCAACAGTTTTTTTTTAATTCAGTGTGTTGATAAACTAAAATTCCTATCTTTCTGAATCTGATATTAAGAGAAATTAACATAATCAATTTCATCCATCCATTTAATCGTACTTATTCCAATGCTAGTCTCTTAGGAGCATGAATGTATCTTATGAAAATGGGCTTAAAGAAAGTGAATATAAACACCTACACTAACATCCCCTCAGACAGGGGCAGAGCAACAAATGGGACCTCAATACTTGCAGCTGTAAGACAGCAGGTCTAACCATTGTGCCACCACACTACCTTCTAAGAATTATGGCTGCAGGTCCAGTCACTTGCCAAGAACACCTCCTAAATGGGGCACCATCTGTAAGAATGACAGAATCTGGAAATCACTCTAAGGGGTTGTTATTTGTTAAATAAACTGCAAACAGATTGACACTATAGCTTTGGAAATAAACAATGTAAAGAAATAGTATTTATTTACTATTCATATGTGTGGACTCCACGTTTAAATTTTAGCAAAGCAGAGTCATTGCTATGTATTTCCTTTACCAAGTGACTAATAATTTTGCAGGGGTCTGACCTGCAATTCTAACATTCAAGCTTTTTTTTTTTTAATTTAAAAATAAACAGAGCGTACAATCAGCTTTTAAGAGTGAATGCTTCTTTGAAAAAGCGGATGTGGTAAACCCAGCTTTAGAGAAATAATTTTACTGACTGCAGTCTTTCCTATTGGGCACAGGATGCTTCAGCTAACATTCTTGTTTCTCAGTTTTGCCTACATTCATCTTTGCAAATGTTTATTATTATCTGATTTGGCGTACACCGTTAAAAATATTGGTTCATTATTTGTACATTATTGCATTGTGCTGATCCTCATTAAGCTATTGGTTGACAAAGAACCATTTCACTCTGGGAAAGGATATTTATTGATTAAATTGGTTCTTTAAGCTTTGAATCAGGCTACTTAGCAGGATACAACAGATCAAAGAAAACTGAACTTATCCTTTTTTATAATATGCAGTAAGAGTTTTTAAAACTAACGAACCCACTGACGTTTCACAAATCTGTTATCTATTTGTGGTTACTTATGAAGCCTGCTATGGATCTAAATAAATAAAGGTTCTTTCTGGAACATTTATGGGGATAGTTCTTTTGGGAACCAAAAATGGTTCCTCTGTAGCATCTCCCTCTTTGACACCTTTATTTTTAAGAGTGTAGATATTAACTTATTTGCTTAATTCATTCTGTGTAAGTCCAATAAAGGTAATCTACTGTGATAACCAGTTCTTATTGGCTACATATTGTAAGTAGTTGTCATCTCAGACAGATAAGTAGCTTTGAATTGTATAAGAACGAAGTATAATAATATTGAAATTTCATTGTTGCTCCTAAATAAGGTTTATACTGGGTGTCACTGTAGCCTGATGGGTCCAGAGTGCTGGCTACTGCCTGATCATCATGTGTATACAGTTTGCATGTTCTCAGGTTTCCTCCCACATCTCAGTTTTGTGCAGGTTAGACTGATTTGTAACTTTAAACTGTCAGGATATGAATGGGCGTATTCTGCAATGGGATAGTATCCCAGCCTTGGTTGATTCCTGCTGGCAGAACAGGCTCTGTCTACCTAGTCTTGATTTTCAAACAAGCAGTCATGGCTCAGGACAACTCATTAAAACGTGTGTAGTAAGAAGCGGCATAATCCTGCACTCAAAGGCTACACCTGCAGCATTTCTTCCTAAAGTATTTGCCACCAGTTCTGCCAGTCCATGAATTTTAAACCACTGGGATTTCATGGAGTGAGAAAATACATTGCATCTCCAATTAGACAGTAATGTTAATCTCATGAAGTCACTTGTTTAGACATGCAGTCAGAAAGTGAATGCTGTACAGCCTTGTCCGTGCTTTACTGGTGTTGTTAAGCAGATATGTTGATATGGATATTTAGCGTACTGAAATCTGCATCTCCTGTGACTCTCTGTTATCAGCTCTATTAACAGCACTCGTTTTGATGGAGTGTGACACATCATTTACTTCAAATGCATATTTTGCAGTTCATATTCTTTCAATTCTTACAATTCTTTCAACTTTACATCAACCCCTACACTATCATTATAACTGAACAACAGTGAGGACATACATCACCCCTATTTTGAGTGCTGCATTCATGAGGAGTTGGATTGGTTTAGAAATGTAACACTCAGTGAGCTAATTGTTCCACCCAGCAAAATTCACTCATGGTTGTCTCCAGACGTATATATTGTACGTCTAGCTTGCAAGACTACTGGCTGCCTGTAAATCTTTACAGGAATTACCAAATGCAGACTGGACGTTTGATATTTGCTGGCATAGCAGAGTGTGTCTATTTCTTTGTATCCTAAAAGCCATCAATGATATGGCCATGCACCAGTCACTTTGTATTTTATATCACACATTCCACAATCAGCACTATCCAGAAGTGCACATTTAAATATTTTATTAAAATTTACACATACTGTATAACCTTTTCAATATTTCACATAAATATATTCACACTAAACTCAAACTGGCCCAGTTAAATGATATTATGAGTTAATTAAAAAGACCCAGGGGATTGTAGGTAGAACCCAGCATTATGTAATTAAAATAAAATTAACAAAGGAGCCAATAGGCATTTAAGCACAGGAAATTTTACTATTTACGTTGTTACGGATGTTTGAACTATGGTACCCTAGTAACACATCTAAATGTTTTGTAAAATGTCATTTTGTTTTGGATTCCCTTTTTCTTGAAGAGGCAGTTGCTGGTATCTATCCTTGGCTAAAGTAGAAGAATGAGTGCTTTTAGAAACATTTGGTTGGCTTTAGGAAAAGCAAGAAAGTATGTGCTGGAATATTTTAGGTGCTTTATGAGCTAATTGGTAACTTGTATAACCGCGTTATCCATGGTGATTTTAAGGATCAGGATACATTACCAATATAGTACCTATTCACCTCCTTGGAAGTTTTCACCTTTTATTATTATACAATGTGGGAAAAATAGTGCAATAAATTTGGCTTTTAAACACTAATCAATAGAAAAACACTGTCTGAGTTAATTACAGATATAAAATAAAAAAAATAGATCACAAAAATATTCGTCCACTTCAAAAATATTCATCCACATCCACAATTTATGATATAGCAGATGCACCTTTAGCAGCCATGACAGCTTTGAGTCTGTGTGGACAGGTCTCTCTCTCTCTCTCTCTATCAGTTTTGCTCATCTGCAATGCCTTTTTCCTCAACTCTTCTTTTTAAAACTGCTCAACTCCTGTCAGATTGCACAGAGGTCATGAGTGAACAGCCTTCTTCAAGTCCAGCCACAAATTCTCAGTTGGATTGAAATCTGTACACTACAACTCTTCCGTATTATTCTTTGTAAAACTTCTCAAGCTCTGTCAGGTTTCACAGGTATCATGCGGCCTTTTTTCACGTTCAGCCGCAAATTCTCGATTGGATTGAGATCTGGACTCTGACTCAAGCCACTCCAGGACATTGAAATTGCTGTTTATAAGCCATTCAGATGTCTGTAACTTTGAATTTATGGTTATATACTCCTAGTGCTGAGGAACTGGATAAACCTCTGGCGCTATCAGAATTACTAGATGCTATAAAGTCACTTCAGAGTGGGAAAGCAGCAGGCCCTGATGGCTACCCTGTTGAATTTTATAAGGATTCTCCACTCAGCTAGCCATCTTCTTATTAGCAACATTTACAGAAGCTAGAGACAATCAAATTCTACCTCAAACTTTTCACCAAGCATTAATCACAGTCTTTCCTAAACAAAAAAAGGACTCATTACAATGTGCATCATACGGACCAATTTCACTTCTGAATAATGATGTTAAGATACTGTCCAAAGTCCTAGCTAAAAGGATGGAGAAAGTGCTGCCTTCGGTAATATCACAAGATCAAACTGGATTTATTAAAGGCCGACACTTAGCTTCCAATCTTCAATGCCTGTTTAATGTAATATATTCACCAGCAAAGTCACACACCCAAGAGATATTATTATCGTTGGATGCAGAAAAAGCATTTGACATGATTGAATGGAACTACCTTTTCACTACATTAGAGAAATTTGGGTTTGGCCCAAACATTTGTGCATGGATCAAACTACTGTATACCAATCCAGAAGCTTCAGTTTGTATTAACAACATTTGTTCAGACTACTTTAAATTAGAACGTGGTACCAGACAAGGATGCCCCTTGTCACCACTGCTATTTGCAATCGCCATTGAACCACTGGCAGTTCACTGTCAAAATGCTTATCAGATTAAGGGGATTATCAGAGAAGGACTTGAACAGAAAATTTCTCTATATGCAGATGATAGGGTACTGTACAGTATATATCAGACCCACAAAATACTGTGCCTGCAGTCTTAACAGCACTTACAGAATTTCAAATGATCTCTGGTCTCAGAATTAATTTGAATAAAAGTGTGCTCTTTTCAGTGAATTCACAAGCATACAATATTAGATTGGATACCTTCCCTTTTATCATTGCAGATCAGTTTAAATACCTAGGGGTAAATATCACAAGTAAACATAAAGCTCTTTATCAACAAAATTTTGCCGTCTTTATGGAAAAAATTAAGCAAGACTTGTATAGATGATCAATCCTTCATCTCACTCTAGCTGGAAGAACTAATGTTGTTAAGATGAATATCCTTCCTAAGCTTCTATTTTTATTTGAAAACATTCCAATATACATCAATAAATAGTTTTTTAAGCAATTAGATTCAACCACAACCTCATTTATTTTGAACTGAAAACATCCACTTATTCAAAGAGCGACCCTACAAAGACCTAAGGCAGAAGGTGGCATGGCTCTACTCAACTTTCAGTTTTATTACTGGGCAGCAAACATACAAGCTATAAAAACCTGGACACAAATAGATGAACATACACAGGCTTGGTCAGCAATAGAAATAAAATCCTGCAGTATCTCTTTATATTCCCTGGTTTGTGCCACTATTAATGCAAGTTATCGCCGATATACTAATAACCCAATTGTGCTTCACTCACTCAGAATATTGAACCAATGTACAGAGCATTTTAAAATCTTTTATCTGTGGCACCTCTGCATGAGAACCACCTTTTTCAACCCTCGCAAACATATGCAGTTTTTAATATCTGGAAAACATCTGGGATTAAATTACTTAGAGATCTTTATATCGACAACATCCTATGATATATTACATTCCAAATTTAACTTTTCAGCAACACATTTCTTTCACTATCTTCAAATTAGAAACTTTGTTAAACAGAACCTGTCCGATTTTCCTCATTTCCCACCTTCATCTATGCTGGAAAAAATATTGCTCAGTTTCGAGGACTCAGACAGCATTTCTGCAATGTATAAAATTATTTTACAGACCCTCCATTTCAAAAATACAAGAGGACAATGGGAAAAAGATCTCTCAGTCAACATATCAGAAAAGAAGTGGAAGGTAGCAATGTAGAGAATTCACGCGAGCTCCATATAATTATTCAACTAAAAATTATATATTGAGCACATCCGTCTCGCTTAAAACTGTCCAAAATGTTTCCAGGGCAAGATCCAACCTGCGAACGTTGCAATCAAGTTCCAGCCTCACTGGGTCACATGTTTTGGGCCTGCACCAAATTAACATCATTCTGGACCAAAAGTTTTAAGTGCCTCTCAGACAGCCTTGGTGTCACAATCCCTCCTAATCCACTAACAGCTGTGTTTGGTGTTCTTCCAGATAGGCTTAAAGTGGAGAAGGACAAACAAACTGTGATTGCCTTTACTACACTATTGGCACGTAGACTTATTTTGCTAAACTGAAAGCATCCAAAACTCTCCTCTTTTAAGTCAGTGGGTAACTGATATTTTATATTGTTTGAAATTGGAAAAAATCTAATTCTCACTTAGAGGATCTGTGTAAATCTTTTTCAAAACCTGGCAGGATCTAATCAATAATATTTTAGAATAAGCTCTTAAAGCATTGAGGAAGTAGATTCTCTTCCCATTTCTTTTTCTTCTCCATTTATCGTTATCCACCTCATCAAATTCATCAACTTATTTATTTTTACTAGCTTTAAGTTTTACTCTGTTGGCCATGCTCTCTTTCTCAGTGGTGGGTGTTGATTTGTTTTCAATCCTATTTTTTTTTGTAAAAGGTGATCTATTTGTATGGAATGATTACAATAAAATCAATAAAATAAAAAAAAAATGTATCTATTGTCTTGATGGACAACAAATCTTCACTCATGTTGTGAGATTCTTGCAGACTGCATCAAGCTTTCCTTCAGGATTACTCTGTATTTTGCTGAATTAATTTCACCCTCTACACTCAAAACTATGCAGGACCTGTTGCAGAGAGGCATTCCTACAGCTTGATGCTGCAACCACCATACTTCATCATGGGGATGGTGTATTCTTCATAATGTGCAGTGTTTTGCTTAAACTAAACACAGAATTTAGTGTGATAGCAAGATTGCTTGATTAGGTCTTCTCTAACCATAGAATCATCTTCCAGGTGACTCCAGAGTCCCTCTGCCTTCTGTCAAACTCTAGACAAGACGTCATGTGTGTTTTATTTTAATTGTGGCTTTCTCTTTGCTACTTCAACTGGTGAAGCACATGGGTAACCGTTGCTGTCTGCACAGTCTCTCCAATCTCAGCCACTATAGCTTGCAACTCCTTCAGAGTTCTCGTTGATCTCTTGATGTCCTCACTCACTAGTCTTCTTCTAGTATGATCACTCAGTTTTTGTGGAGAGGATGCACCAGGCAGCTGCGCCACACTCTTTCCATTTCTTAATGATTGATTTAACTGGGCTCCAAAAGATGTCCAATTACCTGGATATTTTCTTGTTTGTCTCTGACCTGAGCTTTTCATTTACCTTTTCATGGAGTTGCTTGGAGCAGCGTTTCTCAACTTTTAAGTATTTGCAACCCAAGATTTCATAACAGTTTTAATTGTGCCCCCCCCCAACATTTTTTTGAAATGTTGATGTATATTTTATTATACCTACTTAACTTTTATCGACATTTATCTAACTCTATATTTATTGTTCTAGTATCAGAATGTAGTTTAAGTTAATATGTTTTGGTTTCAACAGATTTTTTTTTCACATTTTTGATTCTTGTTTTCTTTTTTCACATCTTCGCACCACCCTTTTTGTTACTTTGCGCCCCCCTAGGGGGCCCGCCCCACAGGTTGAGAACAACTGGCTTGGAGTGTTGTTTTTGCCTTCATGACGTACTTTAGGCCACAATACAGAATCACCAAAAACTGGACCTTACATATACAGAAGCATTTATACTACAATCATCTGAAAGCTTTTGACTGAAGACAGGTGATCTCCATTGAAACACTTAGGTGACATCTAAAGCCAATTGACTAAACCAGTGATGATTAAATGTGTTGTGTTAAAGGGGAGAATAGTTATGTGATCAATTATTCTGTGTTTTATATTTGTAATTTTAGAACACTTTGTAGAGATCTGTTTTCACTTTGATGTTAAAAGCTGTTTTTCTGTTGATCAGTGTGAAAAAAACCCACTAAAATCCACTGTGATTCAATTTCGTAAAACAATAAAATGTAAAAAAGAGGGTGAATATTTTTTAAAGGCACATTTTGCGCAGGAATTTGTTACAGCTAGAGTATAGACAAGCTCAGTGACTTCTTTAGGGTTGCACACTGAGTCATGCATGCAGATTGTCCTCCAACGCCTTTAGTTCTGGTCCTAGGCAGATTTTTGGTTGCTAGAGTTCTCACAATGATTCTCTATTTAATAGGGGGCTAATGTGGGGGAATGATACTGTCTGAGTTGTGAGCTGGCTACACGCATTTTAAGTCTATTGTGATCAGTTCACACTTCACCCACAAAGATAACTGATTAGAGACTTGTAGTAAAAAAGTTGTATTTCAGCTTCAGAGATGAAGAGGTAGTAACACAATCCTGACATTTTTTAATATTCAAAGTTCAGAATATCATCAGGACAACTCCAAGGCAGAAAAAACGTGTTGAGATGTTATGATGGCAAAAATAGAAATTTTGTGCTTAAATTGAGCTAGAGGTCACTAGAGGCCACATTTATTTTTGAAACATGCAAAGGGATCTCCCACCCTTCTTTTCCTCCACCAAGTATGAAGCATCTTCATTTGAAGACTCTGGATTTGATTACTTATCATTTGTATCAAATAAGCAAAGCTCGCTTTGTGCATTTTATATGTTTTTTTTGCGCAGCACAACATACAATAGCTAAAACACTTTTTTTTTTTCTGGGTCAGTCTATCACTTCACATAGCTTTTAACACCTTTGCTTCTTTAATGTCTTCCGGTTTGAAACAAAAAATGTTGACATGTTAAATCTTTTACTTCCACTTAATCACACTGTCTTGAAAGAGCACATAAAAGACAAGCAATGCAGAAAGTGTTCACAGTAAACTGTACTTACAGTCATACTGTGAAGTCTAATTTCTCTAGTGCAAAACATTTGTCCTATTTGGATTGAATCTAATAAAATCACACCTAAGAATTTGACAAATAATGTAGTTTCCAATGCACATGCTGAAACAGATGCTGCTCTTTCACTGTTCCTGAAAGAAGAATCTGTTATCCCCTCAAGGATGGGATATCGCTTTGTGTCTTTGCATATGAGTCAAGAGTTTGTTGACTTTATCTGAAAATGTATTTTCAAAATATTGAGAAAAAGATTAGGGTGAAAGGTTCAACTGAAAAATAACAGTACAGTACAGTACCTGCCACTGATGAGTGATAAACACAAGCTATGAAAATTTTTGGAATTCAGTAATAGAAATTGAACCATTTTCACACCTACATTTCTAGTTAATTTATATTATTTTTTTACTTCCTCACAAATTCCACTGTCTTCCTATTCCAAGATCAGTCAAACAATGCCTCCTTTGACTTATCTCTCACAAAGTGTACTTCCAAGAGTATGCTTCATTCTCAAATAAAGATTAAAATACTGGGCACTACTGGGAATTGCTGTTTTTTCAGTTTTCTAAGAACAGCCATCTACTTTCAACAATGACTAATATCTTGCATATTAAATTAAAATCAAAATAAATTATATTTGTCACATACAAACTGTACATACAGTACCATATGCAGTGAAATGCTTAGTTACTCAACTTCAATTGAATGTGCCTTGAGATGAATATAGAGGGACAATAACAATAAGTAACTTTATAAGTTCAAAAATCATTACTAGAAGTATACATACTGCAAGTAATAAATAATAATAATGACTAATTATTAATATATAATACTAATACCTGAATAGATGAGTTACATAACATAATGTGAGAGAGTTAACAATAAGGTATCATGTATTTCTAGACACTTTCCTTATTTAACATGCAGATAGACTGTGGGAAAAAGCATCTCCTCAGTCTCTCTGAGCTGGACTTTAGGCAGTGGAAGTGTTTTAGTGAAAGTTCAGGTCAGGTTGGGGAGCATGCACTGGTACAGCGTGTTGCTCTACCCACCACACAACAAAACAGCTCAGGATCCCAGTTGGCAATCCCCCAGGCAGATACGTGGTCCAGTCCCACCCTCTGAAAATGACCATTTATCTGTCACAGCCAGGTGTTATGTGGGCGTTCCCTTGGCCTGGTCCAGCCACTCGATTCTTCAATAGTCACATCACCCTTGGGGATTGGTAACTCATGGCCATAGTGCCATAGCAGAAACTCCCTTACAGATAATGCAGGTAATGTGTCTTATTTGGGAGGTCGTCAGCAACTGCTCATTCAACACAAAGTCAATACAGTGGTACACAAGGGTTCTCCAAAGAGACACAGTACTGAAGGAGTCCAGTCTTTGTCTCAGGTCACTGGATAGCATCCATGTCTCGCAGCCATACAGCACCAGGACTCTAAAAACTTAGACCTTTGTCCTTTTACACAGATACTGGGAGCCCCACACACCGAGAGCAGTGTTATCCCCCTGCAACTGTCACAATTCAGTCATTCACCCTTCCCTTTTCAGATAGGGACGACAAGTCCTGTTTTCCAGTCAGTTAGGATGATGCTCATATCCCAAATTGAAGCAAAGATTACTTGTAATGCCGTGAGGACAGCCTTACCACCAGCCTGGAGAAGTTCACCCCAGATACCACAGATCCCTGCAGCCTTCCCTACCCTCAGCTGGTTCACCATCTGTGCAATCTCAGTGAGATTAGGTTGTTCACAGCTAATTGGAGGATAAGCCTCAAAAACTGTGGACCCAGAGATGTTCAACATCCTAGCTGGAGGATCAGCTTTAAACAGCTGCTCAAAGTAGCCAGCCCAGGGGGTCACAACTGCGGCATGATCTGTTAGGACCATTCCATCACCTGCCCTGACTGTAACTTTCCAAGAATCTCATTCAGATATGCATAATGCTTCAATTCCTCTGTAAGCAGGACACGGGTCACTAGAACATAAATAGTGTGTCATAGGACGTGGCGGGTCACTAGACCATAGATGGTGTGTCTCACAGATTCCTCTAACCAATGCCTCCTTATTTGCCCTCAGAGACCCTGCAGCCATCCTTCTCAGTTCATGGTACAGACCAGAGCTGCCATCAAGCTGTGTGCTGTGACTCCTCTCAATGAAATCTAGGTTGCTCTGCGAAACGAAACACCTTCTTCTGGGAACACTGGCAACACCAACACAACCCTCAGCAACCTTCAGGGCCAGATATGATTAATATCAGAATTTCCAAGCTGGATAGGTTCCTAATGAACATATCACCCTTCATAAACTTGAGCTGTTCTATAAGTGGGTCTTAGAATTATTGGAGAGATAATTAAACCTGATAAGCTCTATGGTGAGTGCTCCATTGTGCATCCTTTATCTCTTAACACCCTCTGCTTGTATGCTCTGATTGGCCAATACAGGCCATTTATTCTTAATGTTTTCATTGGTTCTCATAATTTGCTCTGAAAACCAAGGTTACATTATATACTTGTGAAATATTGTGAAATATTCACCTCCAGATGCCATAACTAAAAAATACATTTTGTTAGCGTTCTTGTCAAAATGTGTTAGAATGATAAATCTGAACTAATGAATCATTATTGATAAAAATGTGGTGAAACTGTCAGATGTGGAATGAATCATTAATTTATAAAGACACAAGCAAGTTATCAGAGACAGAAACATCCCATAGGTATAAAAAATCAAAAAAGAGTTGTCCTTAATATGTTTTTTGGTTTCTCCGAGACAACAATGAAATGAGAACAAAATAAAATGACGTTTTGTTTTGTCTCAATGCTTTGCAGATTTTTCTCCAGTAAAAAAAAAACTGAGAGCCTCACAAGTGTCTCTTTTTGTGGAGAGATCTTAGCAAAGTCACACTATGGGTTCAGATCTACCACATAGTGTCTTGACATTTATTTTTAACAATTTGAAAGTATTTGTATTGTGTGACAGTTGTTTGTGGTAACAGTACACTTTATTATGATTACAAAACAGTAGTCCTTGCTTCTGAATAATACTATTAGTTGTTCTAATGTATACTGCTGTGCTCCAATTAGATCATAGTCACTCTGGAAGAAAATGCAGACAGTGGTTAATACTTTGGACTTCAAACCCTGAGGTTATGGGTTCAAATCCTACTACTGACACCACTGCATGACCCCAAGCAAGTCACTTCATCTGCCTGTGCTCCAACTTGAAAAACAAAATGCAACTGATTGCATGTCAGATGTTGTAAGTCACCTTGTAAAAAGGCATTAGTACAAGTACAATAATAAGAAAAAATATGAAATCTTGAAAAAGATGAAACCAAGACTAAAAAGAGATATCACAAAACCTAACATACTCCTCAAACCTACCATACTCTTCTCAATTCTGACTACTTTTATCTCAGTTGTATCTCATGTCTCCTTTTTGTCTGAAGCTATGTCTCCTAAGGAATTTTAGGTGAAATATCTGTGACGACATTGATTCGTAAATGAAGTGTGGATGAAAATCTATTTAAAGTTTCACGAGTCATTAAAGATCAACTTTTGAGCAGTAAAGATTTCCTATGGGATAGCTGTACGGTTACTGTATATGTGCCGGTCATTTCTGTAACTTTGCACTAGCATGAAGTTTAAAAGAACAAGTCAAGGATCAAAGGTTGCACCTTTAGACAAAGTGTGTTGGCTCCTGAAGAGTACTACAGACTCTGCTTATAAGACCTTATTAAGGCCTCCAGCTCTATTTTAACTTTTCTGATCACTTTTAATCTTAAACAGATAGAGACTAAGATTTGATATTATCAAAGGGTTTAAAATTATGAAGGAAATTAATACAGTGGGACACAGGTGTTTCTTTAAAATTAGTTATTCAAGAAGTATGGAATAAGATTGTAACTTGTTAAGGACACATTTCATACAAATGTTTGAAAAAGTTTTCTTCATACAGAGAACCATAGAGAGAGACGTGGAATTAAAATATCAAGTTGTGTGGTGGGTAACAGGACTTTAAGAAACTAGATGGATAGGATTTGTGACCTTGTTGGGCTGAATGGCCTGTTCTTATCAACACTGTTGTAATCTTCTATGTTGGCAGCATCAGATTTCAAATATACAGCACTGGGTCATTGCAGTGCACATTCATGTGACCAGTGTCACCAACTAACCCAGGCCATAGGTCATTAGGATGCTGGAGGAAAATGGAACCTCTGGGACAAACATCCGCACACACACACACACACACACACAGAAAACATGAAAACTCCTAGTGGACAGCATCAAAACAAGAAATTCAGAGCTTTGGGGTAGCAGTGTTAACCACTACACTGCTCCTAATCCATGATGTTATAAAATTTTTATCATTAATAAGAAAGGACTTTCAATGTTCTTGGAAGAAACAAGATGAGTTAGTCATTTTGTTGCAAAACACAAAATTGTTACCTTTTAGTATTTTCACAGAGGACCCAGACTCAGCCACCTATGCCACTTCCTCTTTGGGGAAATTCACTTAGACAAATCAAAATGAGAAGTGGCAAACTGTAATCTGGTTCAATCAGGAAGATGTTTTTGAAAGTTTTTTAAAGACACCATAATGTTAGGCCTCTTCTGACATTAACATGTTTGGGTCTCTGCAGTGAATACCACTGATGCCTTACAGAACAGAGGACTTGGGTTGAATTCCTGGCATAGTATCTGAGTTTGTGTGCTCTTTAAGCATCTATTTTCCCCTCTAGTCCTAAAAGATGTACATTTAAGGTTCATTTGCAAATCTGATTTAGTCCCATAAGACAACAGAGTAAGTGTGCTCTGTGGATGCCTGCCTTGATGTTGTCAGGACTAGGCTAGTTATGAAGATACAGTAGATGTACTGTTTGTATGAACTCATGAATGTCTTTAGACATTTTAGGTGACTTATTGGCCTATGAAAGCTTATGTTTAATGTACAGACTGCAGCTGCAGAGCTAGCAATTTGATGTTTAAAGTATATGTTGGTGCCAATATTCTTCTCATAAAATCATTTACATCCCAAATGAAATCGGTTCGCAGCTGAGTGTGAAGCGGCTGGGATAGGAATCAGCACCTCCAAATCCAAGACAATGGTCCTCAGCCTGAAAAGGGTGGAGTGCTCTCTCAGGGTTGGGGGAGAGATCCTGCCCCAAGTGGAGGAGTTCAATTATCTCTGGGTCTTGTTCACGAGTGAGGGAAGAATGGAGTGTGAGATCAACAGGCGGATCATTGTGGCGTCTGCAGTGATGCGGGCTCTGCATCGGTCTGTCGTGAAAAAGGAGCTGAGCCGTAAGGCAACGCTCTCAATTTAACAGTTGATCTATGTTCCAACCCTCACCTATGGTCATGAGCTATGGGTAGTGACCGAAAGAACGAGATTGCGAATACAAGCAGCTGAAATGAGTTTCCTCCGCAGGATGTCTGGGCTTTCCCTTAAAGACAGGGTTTGAAGCTCACTCATCTGGGAGGAGCTCAGAGTAGAGCCGCTGCTAAACCGCATTGAGAGGAGTCAGATGAGGTGGCTTGGGCATCTGATCAGGATGCCTCCTGGACGAATCCCTGGTGAGTTGTTCCGGGCACGTCCAACTGGGAGGAGGCCCCGGGGAAGACCCAGGACATGCTGGAGGGACTATGTCTTCCGACTGGCCTGGGAACACCTCGGGATTCTCCAGGAAGAGCTAGAAGAAGTGGCCAGGGAGAGGGAAGTCTGGGCCTCTCTGCTCAAGTTGCTGCCCCCGCAACCCAACCTCAGATAGGCGAAAGAGGATGGATGGATGGATGGATCCCAAATGATGCCTGACTCAAATAGTGAAAAAAATTTTCATCCTAATGTGTTTTCTTATCACAGGCTTTTACTTATATGTTTATAAAACCTTAATTATTAAAGTAAATGTTGCCACATGCCTGTCTGGAGTGTATGTTTTAGTTTCAAATAATGCCCCTGCTTACATCTTGGGGTCACCTGCTATGTTTTACATGGCAGGTTTTACATGTCAGCTCTCCTTGATTTATCTGAGGCACTTTGAAACAGTCGTATTGGGATACACATTAGTTATTACACATTAACCTTTAAACACCACATTAAGCACCATTCATTATCTCTCTTTGATTTACAAACCCGCCTTTGCATCACATTTCCAAATTGGTTAAAATCATTACGCAGTTTGGGATCACTATTCAGGTATAAGACATAAGCCATCTGAAAGGATGTGTGCATCACTTTGTGTTGTAACCACCACTTAATGAATGTACCTGACCTCATTAATCAATCAATCAAAAATCTTTATTGTCATTGTAGCAATGAGACATTGTACAACGAAATGTTTAGTCACTCCTTGTTCAATTTTTGCACATCTTTGGATATTAAGAGTCCTTAATTCATCAATATTTGAGATTCCATACTGCTTTAGAAGAACATCAGGCATTCCTCTTAATACCTTGTCATGCATTATTCACTGGCCTTTCTTGAATTATACGTTAGGTATCATATTTATTTGAATCTTCTGTCATGCATTGGGGGAAGCTCTTCTAATATCTGGTGTCAGCCCTCCTTAAGACGTATGTTACGTGTCACTTACTTACACTCTTAAAAATAAAGGTGCCAAAGTGGTTCTTCAGAGCCATGTCAACCACATGAAGGTTCCAGAAAGAACCATTTAATTTAGTTAGTTAGTTCCATATATAAGCATGAATAGATGATAACAGATTTGTGAAATACCAATGGGTTCATGATTTTAAAAGGGTTCTCACTAGATAACAATAACAGGCTGAGTTCAGATTTTATTGATCTCTTAGTATCCTGCAATGTAGCCTGCAAGACCTTTGTTTTGACCAAATATTAAGACTCTTTTCAAAGCCTAAAAAACACCAACTTCATATGCAAAGAACCCTTCCCAGAATAAAATAGCAAGGAATGGTTCTGTCAGGAACTACACAATCCAGTAAAACACAATACAATACAACACAATAAAATACAATGTATTTTTCTATAGCCCCAAATCACACAAAAAGTGGCACAATGGGCTGTAACACGCCCTGCCTCTTAACAGCCCCCCAGCCTTGACGCTTTAAGAAGACTTGAAAATACTCCCAAAAAACCCTTGTGGGGTAAAAAAGGAAGAAACCTTGGGAAAGGCAATTCAAAGAGAGACCCCTTTCCAGGTAGGTTGGGTGTGCAGTGGGTGTCAAAAAAAGGGGGTCAATACAATACACAGCACAGAACACAAGTAATCCTCAATACAATATAATTGTGCAATAGAAATATTATAAGTACAGAGCAGAATTTAAACAGTAGATGCAGTTTAGAACTATTGTTGTTAAAAGTGTACCGTTCTTGAGTTAGGCAGCGGGTATATCTTATCAGTCCTCTTTGAGCAGGGCATTAGGCACAGCTCAAGAGCCCTGCTTGGGTCACACATCAGTTATTTTACTCCAGTTCTTCTTAATGTTTTCAATTCAGGATTCTTCCTGTCTGGAATTCAGTTATATTGAATTTTTATGTGTAAAATTAGTGTTATAATTATAATGTGATAACCTTTAGTTCTCAGTTTTGGACGTTCTGTACACTTTTACTCTAATGACACCATTTTAAGGTTCTTAAATTTGGATGGTTACTGCCATGTAGAGACTAATTCTAAGTCTGTTTGGCTGCAGCTATATTGTTTACTATTTGTATGCCTATTTCTAGTGATGTGACATGTCTTCTTATCTTTGTTCTTCCCAGAAAAGATACTGGCATTCATATCTGCTTATAGGATCACATTACCAAATATCTCTGCCTTTCTCAATATTGTTAATCAAAGCTGAAAGATGCTGTTAGCATTAAGTCATTTTTGACAATGTATTTCATCTTAAATCTATCTTGTTGTTTCAGAACTTTTTGCTCTCACAGTGCTTTGACCTTCTCTTCTTTTTCAACTCTGGTTTGACATAATCTAAATTTGGTTATTTCCTGATTTTAACCTTCTATTCATCAAGATTATAACTCTTAATTTGTACAACAGTTTTTGCTGTGACTCTTGTTAAAACTCATTTTCCACTGGGTGAGCATTACATTCTTAACAATAAAATGGTACTCATGCATTTGTTATTTTCCATGTTACTGATTACTTGCTTTAAGTGATTGAGTATGAAAGGGTGTAGCATTAAACAGGAAAATTGTTGTATGTCCTGTGGTGTTTTAGTAGAAATGGCACACTTTTATATTTCTTTCTCATTGTGCAATTAGTAGGTGGTGTGAGAGAGTCATTTATTAATTACCCTGAACGTTCACACTGCTACAATTTTTAAAAACTTATTAATGTGATTTTGCAGTTAGAATGTTAATACATTATTAATTTCAAAGCTTTTAAAGTCAATTCGAAAGTGAAAAAGAGAATTGAAAGTTCTGAAATTTTTTACTTTCCATTCTTGAAAACCTTAAGTGTTATGATGTATCTTGTATTCAGGTCCCTCCAGATAATGATAATCTAATCACTCCAGACTGATAGAATCCTAAACACCATCAACCCTATTCTTTTTTTTCTTTTCAGTCACCTGTAACTCCTGTTTTTCTAGAAATCAACTCTTAAATGTTTCACTTTATCACCTGCCTACTCTGAAGTCTACCTTTCTGCTTTTGTACTTTAATGGGCCACACATTATACCATGCAGATCAAGAGAAAATCCATTTTGCAGACAGTTGGCTTTCATATTTGGATGGAAGTGAAACCTAAAAAGAGATACGCAGTTTCGATCACAGTCTGGTCATGTGATGTAAAGATGAAGCTTTTTTTTAACTGATTAGTATCACATCCAAACATTACCCTTCCTTCACCTTGTGGATGGAGAACTCCTTAAATATATCCAGGAGGCATCTGCAGAGTGTCACTGTGGTTTGGGATGTATTGATGTTTGTAAGGCCAGGTGGTCAGCACGTGTTAACTACACAGATAGGATAGTGGGAAAAGTTTAAAAGTTTAAGTTGAAACACCTGTCAGGAAGGATAATGGAAGGCCACAAGTAAAAACACTCTGGGGGGACCCATGTACTTTACAGGACTTACATGAATATCTCTACAAAGTGGAGGTACTCTTGGATTGCCAGGTAATGCCTGTGGTCATAGTTGAACAACCAAAAAGAAATTCCTTTCACAGAAAGCATAATGTCTGCCAGTATGACATTTAATTAAATTGGATTTGTGCGCAAGCAGCAATTACTTTTGTGGACTAGTTTGATTATTGCTAGTTACTAGGACAGTGGATAGGGGCCCACTGCATGGTCACAATTGGTGTAGCTGGCAGGATTTCTGCTTGGCTGAAGACCAGTTTTTAAAAAAAAATCATTGTGGTTGAAACCACAGACATAGTAATTCACCAGATGTTGAATGAATAAAATAAATGATTTTTATTTCATCAAAGCATGTTCCTCAAACATCTCTCCAGTAATAAGCCACAAATAAACAGTAAATCACAATCATTCTTCCTACTTCTTTCCTCCACTGAGTGTTGCCCGCTGTCAACCGACTCTGACTCCAATGCGTGGCTACATGTGACATATAAAGGAATGCTTCCTGGTATGTCTGGAGCCATGACATGCCCAGGAACACTTTATGACCATAAGTATAGTAGGGAGGTCCTCCCCCAACAGCACCTCCTCTTGACCCCCAGGCAGCCCAAAACAGTTGCCTTACCAGACCAAAGTTATTTCCTCATCCAGCAAGCCATCCCATCTGTCTTTCCATTTTGGCCTCTCATCCAGGTAATAACATATTATCCTTCTTGGCCGGGATGCCCGTTCTCCTCCTACAGTATATATATACAGTAAGAGGTGACTGGGCAGGCAGACAACTTGGAGAAGCCATAAAAGGATGGGCTACTACTCTGATTTATATGCTGAGAACCAGAAGGGCCAGGGTTTTTCTGAGATGGTGGGCAGGGTCAGTCTTTCTTGGGCACTTTTTCTGTGGAGAAGGAATGGCGAAGACAATGTTAGTATCAGCAGCCCCTCTCATCTCAGGAACGTATTGTTTACCTCATTAGATCCAGAAAGGTGGTCCCCAGACGGCATACATGTTAACAGGCATCCAGCTATTTTTTTCCTGGATTTCTGATACATTAGCAAATTGCCTTCCATTCAGTCTCAATTTTAATTTCGCGATCAAAAAATGTCACAGGGAATGGGATGTTGTTGATCAAAAATTCTTTAACTGATGTATGCAGGTATGATGTCATGGTGCAAAATGTATTTTTACATCCACCACTCCACCAGATGTTTTTTTCTTGATGCTTTTCCACAGACACCTCAGCAGTTTAATGTAATGTCACGGATTAGCAGTCTGATCACAGGGAAAGTCTTTATTAACAAGGCCATTAATTTTAGAAAACACAATCATTATTGTTTTCATGTTTGATATGACCCAACAAAACTTTGACTTAGACAAAACAATATCATCATAGTCATGTGCATGACTGTAGAATAAATGTCTGAAACATGAATCTCGATCATATCAACACAATTCCTCTCACAGGACTGATTAACAAGACTGTAGGCATTTGAATCCTTAATGGCATAGCTGATAACTACACCTACTGGTGTGTGCTATTGACCAATTACAGGAACTTTTGGGTCAACCCTTGTGTGTATATATAAATATATGTACACAAGGGTTGAGAGAGAGAGAGAGGGAAGTTCAGTAGTTCAAGGAGTTGGTCTTCTTGGGCTTGTTGAACACTTTATTTGCAAATGAAATTCTTGAAAGTCAGACGTAACTTTTAACAGCACACCATGAGAAGAGTGTTTTGTGTTGTTGATTTTATTTTCCACTATACTTTTTTTTGCCAGCTCAGATTTGGGCCATTTTCTAATAGGGCTATGCCAGGTGACACACCACTTTCATCTTCTGGAAATGTTTATGTGACTTTTTTCCAGAATCTGCTCTGCTCCCTGTAGGTGGATAATGCTTACTGTATTTAGGTATGCCACATGATCCTTTTGTGTGCCTGTAAAACTCCAGACCTGATCGGATTGCTTTTTCCATTATCAACCAATTGTTGTAATTGAGAACTAATAACCACTATGTGTAGAGCTGGACTGGAACAATAATTAGTTTCTTTCATTTTGTTTAGGAATCATTTGTTGCTCAAGTGGTGCTTGCATCAAATGCCTGCTTTCGTGCAAATTGGACTATAATTTCTAGATACAAATATTTATTTGTCACTAAATGTATATTGAAAATAAAATACTTGCAGCACAATGCATGACGAAAAAAATGTTGGTGTTCTCAGAAGGCTACCAAGGAAATTAGCAAATACCTGTGTTGTCAATGCCCTCATCACTATGAATACTGGGTCAATGACACTGTGAGTGTACTGAAAATAAAAAGTTCAATAAATATGGTGACCATTAGAACTGCTTAAGACATGAAATCTGCTATGGTCACACCTTTCCAAAGCATTACTAAAGTAAGGTAAGGACATTTTGAACTCCAGTTGATAACATACCAGTAGAATTCTAGAGTCAACTGTCCCTAAATAAAATGTCACTGACCTAAGCCAACTGACCATCTAGCCCCTACCTGGACATTGCACAATATAGCAACAGTTTAGGTTGTGCAGTCAAACGATGTTCCGATGCTAGGTCAATTTAGTCAGTCAGTCCTAACTACAGGTCAGGGGGGTTTGCTGGAGCCAATCCCATCCAACACAGGGCACAACACAGGAACAAATCCCATGCAGGGCGCAAGCCCACCGCAGGGTACGCACACACACACACACACGCACACACAAACACCAAGCACACACTAGGGACAATTTAGGATCAGCAATGCACCTAATCTGCATGTCTTTGGACTATGGGGGGAAAACGGAGCACTCGGTGGAAACCCACGCAGACATGGGGAGAACATGCAAACTCCACGCAGAGAGGACCTGGGAAGCAAACCCAGGTCTCCTAACTGCGAGGCAGCAGTGCTACCACTAGGTCAATTTAAATCAACACAAAAATGTTCAGAGAAAAAAACAATGTAAACAATAAAAAAATAAAACATGGTCCCTGTAACCCTGAACTGAGTTTGAAAATTAACAAATGGAATACTTTTTGATTTCCACCAGGTTTTTACCAATCATTCACTTCTCATTTCAAATGCTTCAGCTTACTTTTGTAAAGGCTCTCCTTTGTTGTTTGATTCTCTGGCTTTTGATTGGTAGTTCTGTATTAGGATCATGGGGTTTTGGATATTTTGGTCTGTTGGAATTCATTCCATTTGCTTGTATTTTTGTTACTTAATTTGTGTTGTTTGTTTTTCCTGTTAAATATTCTAAAGCAGTATTAAAGTTAGTTAGTTTTCCTAGTTTAGTTAATATTTAATTTATTTTATTAATATTTCCAGCCCTTTTAAGTTAAAAATGAATATAATTGAGTATTGTACTAGGAATGTTTTCTGGCAGTTTTACCCTTCCTGTTCCAACAGCATATAATGGGGCTACTAACATCATGTGACCACTTACTGCCATATAACAAGACCTTTACTAAGGCTTTGTGTTATACAACAGTAAGTGACTAATAGATACATTATAGAAAGCCTTTCCATCCCTCAGTTAGTGAAACATGACTTTTAGGTCACTTCTTGGCTGCTATTTTCTCTAAAGTCCTGACGTGAAACTATATATGTAATAGAGTCTGTACACAAAATGGTACTTAAAAAAAATAAATCAAAACAAAACAAAAACAAAAAAAACAAAACAAAGAATGACCTAGATCTGAGACTTTTGGAATTCATTGAGGATTTTGGGGTATTGAAAGCCACAATGACTACATCTTTATGTGCTTTTCAGGGGATTCCTTGTCCAATAAACTCATGGTATACACTTTTACCTGCACACTACTTCAAAGATATGTCCTTGATGTTCTTTCAAGTTACGTTTTATATACCTAATGTCACACAGTGCATTTTGTCATCAACAAGGTGCTTTATTAAAACTTTAATTTGACTTGCTATGGCAGCCCTGTTTTTGTAAGCCCATAGTGTTTTCAATCACATGTAATTTTATTATTTTAAATAGCTATATTTTATGTATTGTTTAGTATAGTATTTAAAATAATATAAATATAAAATCCTTAGAGTACTTCAAAAATTTGAAGATTCTTCAAATAGTTTGGGTCTTATAGAAAATATAAGATTTAGATGGATAAAATAGCTGAAAACATTCACCTACAGACAGAGTAAAAGAGACAATAAGAGGAAGGACATTTGAAAGAGATTGTGCAATTAGACAAGTGCTATCGTGTAGAGATGTTAGTAAGATTAGAACAAAGGGAATAAGGAGGGAAGTTATTAAAACTTAATATACTGTACTCTGAGTGATTACTTTATTTAGGATACCTAATGGTGAGCCTCCCCCTGTTTGCTATCTAAACAGCCTGATATATCTTGCTAATACCTCTCATATGTGTTGCTGCTGGTGTTCCAAACATTTTGTTTCATCCCACAAAACCTCAATTAAATTAAATGGTTCTAACTATAAAGGAATGTTCTTTAAACTGTCATATATATTGTATACCTTCATATTCTCTGAACAATCCAAGAACTTTCCTAGCCTGCTGCTATTAGGCGATGTACATGATAGTTACAAATATACAGGTATTCTGTGGCATTTAAGAGTTCTCTACTCTTTCAATAAAATGTATCCCACAGAAATGAAAGAATTAGTATCTCAGTCGATGTATCTTAGATGTTTTCCTCTAGTATCCTATGCTTGGCTCCTTAGCCCACTGTAGCTACACTTTTTATTTTTACCTGACCACAACATTGCTTTGGTTACACACTGCCACACTACATCTCTGAGAAGGCACAATGAGCAGTGCATTGATATGCCAGTTTAGGCCACCTCTACTATACTTCACTGTGAGGTGAATGATTGTTAAGACATCTGTTATTCACTCAATGAACTTTGCCAACTGTCCGATAACTCCTTTAATCAACAGTCTGCTTTTGAAGCAACACAGGAGTCCTTTTTGCATAGTCCAGTAGAACTGTCTTGTATGAAAACCCAAGCAGTGCTGTTGACCACATTTAACTCATGTTGACACATCAGAAACCACCATAATACCATAACCCATCACAATAAAATCTGTGACCATATTCATTATGTAGATTATGTAGACTTTGCTGGTCTTAGAGAGCTAGATGTATGAAATATAAGCCTGTAGACAACCATAAATGAATGTGGCTTACAAGTTGGTAAAGACAATTAGACAGCTCATTCAGTTTGAAATGCTTTAAACTAATCCAATGCATAGTGGGACAGAGCTCATAGGAGCGATGGTGATTTAAAAAAGCATAGAGCAATGGTGCTCTTGTTAACCTAGTCTGACAGACTACAAGCCTGTGGTCATGATGGATAAAATCTTTGTCAATCATGTTGGGGAGCACCTTCCAGACATTTCAGAAGTATGTCATACCACCCAAGACGAGAGGAGGTGCTGTCACTGTCATCTCCTTTTCCCTCCAGAGTTTTCCGGAGAAACCCCATGAGGTTGCCTAACTCCACCCCTCCCAGTCGGCGTGCTATAAAACCTGGACTCCCCAGAGAGCCTATTACTAGACTGAGCTGGCTGAAGGATAGAGCTCTATTCGAAACAAGACAACCTCCAAAAGATGGCTAAATCTCACCTTCCAGGGCTGTTTTCTTTGTACCCAAAATGTGAAGTGTTGTTCGCACCATCAACCACTATTTTTGTTATCATTTTGTTAGAATGAAACAGCATGACCTGGCTGGCATCCCATCTCTTGGTAGTGTAGTTCTCCCACTCGTTGACACCTTCTGTGGCTCAAATCTATATATATAAAAGTCAATGTGTATAGGTATGTATGTTCCAGCATCACGTCCAAATGGCTGGAGCGATTTTCATGAGACTTGTTACTCATGTTTCTCAAAGGTCGACTAAAAATACTGTAGGGTGAAATCAGCCCTAACACACCCCCTTCTGGGTAGGGTGGGGGTAATCTTATGGTCTTGTATGCATGTTACTATTCAGTTGACATTCGGAACGACCACCAGAGGGCGAACTGGAGGTGATTGCCAGCATTCTTTATATTTGAGCAACACCACGCCCCTGTTGCTTCTGAAATTAAACAGAGTTCTACGTGTGCAAGTGTGTGTGTCTGTCCAGCTTGGAAGTGAGACGTAGAGTCTAGTGAGGGCTCCAGCTCCGAGGATGCGCAAGCAAGGCCAGCACACCAGCAAAATGAAACCTTCTAAGAAAGAGAGTCGCTTAGCTGCTAATACACAAATGATGTGAGCACGTCGGCATCACGAATCCTCATAGCAGAGATATGCGCAAAGTAGTTCTGACGATTTCAATACTTTCTAGAATCCCGTGTGGCTTACACAGTTAGTACCGTATATAGCAGGTGACTTCCAGCATTCTTTATGTTTAAGCAGCACTGAGTCCCTGTTGCTTTTCAAATTAAATACAGTTGGCCGGTTCCGAGAGTCAACTGGATGATAACATACATACAAGACCGCAAGACAAGGACATTAGTAAGTCTACATTGTTTATTTTTAAAGATGTGTTTTTTTTTAAATTATGTTTTTCTCAAACAATTAAAAAAAAACAACTTTATTTTCCTCCCGAGCAACGCTGGGTATTTCAGCTAGTGTCTCCTAAAAAGACGCCTGCTAAACATATAAATGTGTGTTGTGTGTGTGGAGAGCACAGTACATACTGTATGTTAAAAATAAACATAATGTGTTGCAAAGTAAAAAAACAGAGGATAATTTGGCATTCAAAGACATCACTGGGCTAGTGGTAAACACGACCAATACAATGCTGCTGGCTGAGTGTGGCGTCTGTCACTCAAGGTTATGGTACAGTGACAGCTGATGTGAGGCTGAAAGAAATGACAGTTACATCCATGAAAAAATAAACTGTACAATACATAATTGAATGAAACAGTGTACCATCACACCCAGTAAAAAGGTGGCGAAAAGAACTGTCATTAAGTGAGCTGTTAAAGAAGAGCCAAAAGAAATGTAACTTTTAGTACACCTGAAACAATAAATGGGCCTCATGACACTGAAAGGACTCCACAAATGAGAAAAAACCTCAGACGAGGCTGCACAGCACCCAGTGTCTCACTGCTCTCTAAACAAATGTCTAAATTACTCTAATAATCATCATCATCATCATCTAACTGGAAATTTCAAACTTGCCATACCTGAATGTCATTACAGAGTTTTAACATGTAGCATATACACAATACTTCTCTAAATACTCTGCTGCTGTTATGCAATATAGTGATGCAATAGTCAAAATGTCAGCAAGATATTTAAATTACTCATTAAGTTACTGAGCTCTTGAATTGACAAGAGCAATTTTACTTTTATATTTTCTCTCAGTGTCAAATGTTTTGTTCAGTTTCTTTTTCTTTGCATTTCCATAGTTATTTTACATATTTGTCTAATACAGGAGGAGAAATGGAACACTGCCCTGAATGTTTAAAGTGCACAGACTGGAGGAAATTGGGGGCGGGATTTTAGGAAGAAACCCTGTGAACAGAGCCTTTTCAGAGGCAGATTTGCCTCTGCGAGTTGCCCCTAGAGTTACATTGAGACTAAGACTATGCAATTTCCTGTCTCTGACTTCTCCTCATTATCTGAATATTGCTGGTGTTTAGTGAGCTTGAGCAGACAGTAACTGACTGTAGGTCATTTTTTATCTAGGTGATGGCACAATGAAAGCTTATTGTCATTGTATTTGGAATGTATGGAAATTATACACAAATAGTGACCCTGGTGAGAACTGAGCCAAGACCTCATAGACATAAGACTGAGGTGTTCACAGCTGCTCCATAATACCATTCATCATTAATTGTGATTGGTTTATATGTAATTAAGTTGCATTTTAATTGTCTGTGTATTTACTATGTTTTTATTTTCATGCCTAGTCATTCAGGTCAGGGTTATGCAGATCATGTGTCTGCCCTGACAACAATAGCACAACACACACTTTTAAAATGAATCAGGTTCTTCCATTTAAATTAAAACATATCCTTCACCTGCTGCCTCACCTCTCCTGAGTTGTCTGTGTGAATGTTTGATGCTTTGTTTGTTCATTGACTCTATATCTTGAAGTGGACTGAAGTCCTATCCTTAGCTGATTCCATGTTTGCATCCATTGCGGCTAGGATAAGCTCCAACATACAAGGCAATGACGGATGGATTTTTTATTTCTAACACTGCTAGTCTTCTAACTTTCTTTACTGTACAGCAAAGCTCGAATTCTATTGATGCTGAGCTTGCACCCATTAAAATGCCTTCATTTGAATAAATCACCTTGTGGTTAACAAAACAAAAGTTTGATCTGAGATTGCTGGAATAAACTCTGATTTGGCATTTCAAGCTGAACGTTACTTCTGAACAGGAAACCCAGCTTTTGCAGAAGCTGAGCTCTTCAGCTAGCAGAATGAATCACAGCCACTTTCGTCTGGTTTTTCTTCAGGTCTGAAAACTTAGTGGGAAAGTAGCTACGAGAAGCGGGGCAAATGTCATTAATGTAATGCAGTCACCTCCCCTCCGTCAGGTAAACGGTGCTTTCCTTGAACTTTATTTTCTAGCCGCGCTATCGTTTGTAACTCTCAGAAAGAAAAAGAATCAAAGGGTAACCTCACTCTGCACAGGAAGACCTGCACTACGCACATACCGACTGTGTTTAAACATTTACCCATTTGACATAAAAGGAAAAAAGATCTACGATAAAGCCCATCATTCAGCTGCACAACACCCACACTGAATCACACACAAGAGTGATTATCAAAATTGCTCCACTTATAAGAAGTAACCTTGGGGATCCTGGAATTATTTACAATATAATAAAATGCTACTGTCTGTATGTGTGTGTGTGTCAGATTGGTCATTTTGGTTTTGGTCTGATTGGTCAGCTTTGGCTTTGGTTGCTAAGAGGTGGGAATGTTCAAACAATACTTGATGGAGACTGTTTTTTTTTATTTTTACAAAAAAGGATTAAAAAACGGAGCGGTTCAATGACAACAAAGCAAATAACTGGGTGATTTGCAACCTGAGTTGCCTTGAAAGACAGGAAGCATTCGCAGGAATACAAAGATGTTTTCACAGTGGGTATTGGGAGTTTGTCTAAAATTGGTGGTAGTCAAAAAAGCAGACAGAAGGCAAACAAGGTGTATTGAAACGTCAGAGTCCTAGAAGCAAGCTTTAAGGTAACGTGATTGAGAGAGGAAACACCCCGAAGAGAAACAGAGACACACGAGGATACAGAGGAAAGGTGCAGGATGAGTGCTGAGGGGATACATATGGTACGAGAGGCTGAGACATGCAAGAATACCAAGTACAGCCATGACAGAAAGGTGCAGGTACACGTAGGACTCGACAGGTTGAGACAAGTGAATATACCAAGCAGATGCAAAGGACAAGACACTATTTTTAAATTTATTCTATTACCTGTCCTCAACAGGAAAGCATAGCTAGTGAAATTATAAATCAGAAAGAGAGATTTTGTAGATGTAAAGTATGGATAGAAGGTGAAGAGGAGAAGCATGAAAAACCCACGTTTATTTTTAAGGTATCCACAAGTGGCTTTGTTAGGGCCCCTAAAAGTATTTGAATCAGTTTTCAGTTCATGTTCCCAAAAAAAAACACAGCAAGAAAAGCATAATCAACACATTTCATATTGGCTGGATGTCCTTCTCTATTTTTTTTTTTGGTAAATAACAAAAATGTGTTTTTTTTTTTGTTTGTGAAGTGTCTTTTGCTGGGCTGAAGACACCTTTGATACTAAGAATCTAGGAAAAGGTAGTCGAGGATCCGGAATCCTGGGATTGTTTGTGTAGATTTTTCTCTAGGTACTCAACTCTCAAGTCTTCAAAATATGTGTATCTTAAGCTGATTCAACCCTGAGTGGACTAAGTGGTTTTGATAATGTTATGTTATTGAAACATTAGGGTAAGGCACTACAAAAAAAGGCAAAGGACCCCTTTGTTTTTGACAGAGCCTTTAAATAAGGAACATCATCCTACAGCACTTTACAGGTACTGGGTTCTAGTACATTTGTTTCTATTATTTGTTGTATTTGAGTACAGACAGGTTAAGTGGCTCACACCTTAAGTTGGAGACCAAACCAGTGGTCTTATGGTTTACAGTCCAAATCCTCAACCTGTAAGACCCGTGTACAGTCACGTACAGTTAAATAAGTTGTCTCTTTTTTAGTTTTTAAAACTTGACACTCATCCATGTGAAGCTGAACTTTCTAGTTTTTTAATGCACTTCCACAACCATGAAGTAGACACTCCTAGAATTTAAAACATGATAAGCTTTTAAGAATGCCTGACTAAAATTATGTTTTGTCTATTTTGTTGACTTTCACATTTTGTGCGTCCTCTGTTGTGTATGTGCATTACTACACAGTTTTGTCAAGAAAGGAAACAATAAGCAATGGTGTAATTCTACCTGGAATGTGTTTTTGCTGAGATGGAGATTGTCATTGTTGCCATCCCATTCCTGTAGGTGAGCAACTGCATAAATGAAAATTGCCTTGCAGAAAGATAGAAAGTGCAGGCTGTCAAAAGCTTCAGTTCTGTTCTATTTCAGTCTGCTTGTTGACAAGTTTGGAGAACTCATCCTGTCACTGATTGTCTTCTTCTTGCTGGCATGCAACCAGTGCTCCCATGTGGATCAGAAAATAGGACCTACTAATCACAGGTACAGACATACAGGGTGTTCTAGGCTCACTTAATTTCTGCAGTAATTACAATTAAAGTCACAACTTTCGCACCACTCACCAAGATACAGAGATGAACTGGCAAAAAAAAAAGAGTACATAAAAATAATACATTTAATGCTGGGAAGAATTTAGAGCTTCAGTACAGATAGGATAGTTATGTTAGCAAACAAACTTTTAGATATAAATACATACATGCATAAAAGCGATGCCCACACCTCCTCTGCTTCACTGTGCGTCTTTTGAATCAAAGTCTTTCTTTGTACTATTTTTCCCAGGCGAAGGGAAGGTTTAACACAAACATCATCATTGCAGGATGTGAAAAATGACAAGGCAGCCTACTGACTTAATGTGCGCCTTCATAATGCTCTTTTCTTGAAATGATGCTATTTACATAATCAGTTTCAAAATAAATCATACGATTGTTACACCGTGGGAACTGTCAGCACATGAAAGAAGAAGATTCTTCAGCTTTGACAGGCATGTAGTAAAAAGGCCACCACACTCTGCTAACTAGAAAGTACAGAAGTGTCCAGTAGTAAATCAGGTTTGCATGTCTACTGTAGAGTACAGATTCAGTGTTTCTGTGTCACCAGCTCCATGGACCTGGGTTTGTTTCTTGTCCCAGCCACTACCTTTGTGGAGTCTGCACAGTCTTAGTGTTCATAAAGGTCCTCACTGAATGATTCCATTATCTTTGCACATTCCACAGATATATACAAAGGTAAATTACACAACAGAAGTTAGTACTCTTAACCAAAGAAGAATCAAGTGCAATGCAGGAACCAACCTTAGGTGTGGCACCAATACATTGAAGGGCTCACAAACACACTCACCTAAGCATACTTCCACAGTAGCAATTTGAAGTCCTGTATTTGCTTGGTTCTGTGTGGAAGTTAAGCATTCCTAGAGAAAAACCCACATGCCCTACAGGAGAATGTGAAAACTTAACACAGTGGCCCAACATTATGTCCAAACCCAGGTTATTGGGTCTGTGAAGCACTAGTGCCAACCACTACATCATGGTATAACCTTCCAGGCAAATTACTTTGACTTAGTGTGAATGAATAGGTGTTACTATTATTGTCTGTGAGAAGTTAGCATGGTCTCTCTATGTCTATATGGTTTTTTTTATCAAATGCTTCAGTTTCCAGCCAAATCTTGCTGAAGTGCATAATAAATAAATTGCTGCCTCAAAACTACCTCAACCTTGATTTGACTGAAGCCTGATCATAGCACCAGTGGAGATTCAAATTAACTTTGATATGTTCTCTTTGGGTATTTAATCTGCCTTCTAAAGTATTTTGTAGGGTCAAAAGTAGTCTAATGAAGGTTTGTGAATGATGATCATGTCAAAGGCTGCTCTGCCATCCAGAGTTAGTTCATTCCTTGTGCACAATTATAACCCAGGGTTGGATCAACACTTAAACCTAGTCCTTCATGCGACTTCCTGCATTCTCAGTTGAAAAAAAGCAAGTAAAATGCAATATAGTATGTCAACAGCTAAATAAATCAGTATTTTTTTTTTTTTTAATGGAAGAACAGTGACAGTGCTGTTGCCTTCCAAAGACATGTAGGTGTGAAGTGACCCTACAGTGTGTGTGTTCAACCTGTGATGGACTGGTGCCCTGTCCAGTTGTAATTCCTGTCTTGTGCCCATGGATTGTGGGGGTAAGCTCCAGGTGTTATGCAGCCCTGCCCTAGATAGATGGATTAAGAAAGTGGATGAATGCTTTTGAATATTTGGTTTTAAATATCTAGAGAGTTGTGCGCGAACATTCTGCAAACCGTTCATCGAGATGTCATCGTTATGTGCAGGGGCAAGGCACATTTCCATTTGAATGGTTGCGTAAATAAGCAAAACGTTAGCTATTGGGCTGAAACCAACCTTTGTGAACTTCATCAGACAACCCTGCACAATGAGTGGATTACAGTTTGGTATGCCGTTGTAGAATTTGGCATTGTAGGCTCTTACTTTAATGAGGAGGGGCGAGCAATGGTCATTGTCACTTCAGAATGTTACACTGAAATGCTAGAGAACTTTTTGCGGCCCCAGTTGGAAGAAATGGATGTGATGGATGCCTAGTTTCAACATGATGGAGCAACAGCTCATATGACGCAAGTTTTGTGGGATGTGTTTCTGGGGAAGCTGATCTCCCTGAGTGGCGATGTTGGGTGGCCTTCACGTTCCCCTGATCTTGCTCCGTACGATTTCTTCTTGTGGGGCTATCTCAAGTCAAAGGTATATACCAACAGACGTCAAACCCTTGAAGCTTTCAAGGACACTATTCACCACAAAATCATCACTATTCCCCTTGAAATGGCCGAGCAAGTCATGTGAACGTTCAGAAATCATCTCGAAGAGTGTATCGCTAATGATGGCCACCACCTTGAAGACATCATTTTTAAAACACATTGAAAAAAATCTAATTGGTATACCTTTTCTTGTGTCGTAATGAAATTTATTTTATTTAGTAGCGTTTTTGTAGAATAAACGTTTGAAATGTAGTACTACTTCTTGACTCACCTTAGTACTACACTTAGCAATTTATTCCATAGATATGTGATTCTCTGTTTTAAGAAAAAGGTTGGTAACACTTTACATTAAGTGTCCATAATTACACTGTAACTACTTTGTAATTACCTGTATAAGTACAGTGTAACTATGAGTTATTACTCTGTACCTACTGTGTAATACAAAGTAACGCTATAGTTAATTACTCAGTTGTCATTGTTATTCCACAGTTAATATAATTACAATGTAACAATTTATCACTGATCCAAAAACAAGTGTACTTTACATAGTTACAATGTATCTGTTCTTTCAAAATGTAATTAAAACATTAGGGTATGTAACTACAACTATGTAACACATGTTCCATGGTCTTGGCAATTTTAATGGAGAATTGCAGTGATAACTGCATAGGCTTTCGATGATATTTCAAGATCTTTTTTAAAAGGTGGAAACACCTTTGCAAAATAGTTAATGCTACTATACTATTTCTGGATCAGATTAGTCTCTCTTATATTTGAGTCTCCACTATTACTACTTCCCTCTTTCTGTCTGAAAGCTTGGTTTTTGGGCATGCTCATTCCTGTCACCTTCCAGTTCTGCAAGGTCCTAAAAATCATTGAACGCCTCCAGCTAGGTACTTGAAGCCCTTGGAAAATGTGAACCTCCTATGTATCACATATATCTGACTGTAACTCACCTATCTCTACCTGTTTGGTCTGAAGTCTCTTCTTCATACACAGCATTTTCGTAAAAGACATCTGGGCAAAATCTGATGATTATCTGCTACAACACAGTCTACCTGCTTCCTCTTTCATTTAAGGGAAACTGAACAGTAAATAGTTGGATTAACATCTCCTGTATATGTAGGCATCCTGGAAGAAGGCGACTTTGAAGCAAGCCTCTAAAAAGTCGAAGATCAAAAAGGACTTGACCGCAAATTAAAAATTTGAAGTGTATATTACTTGAACTTAATTTCTAAATTAAATATAAGCTAAGAAGTACCACAATACACACTGCATAATACCTGCTAAACCTCTGTACATGCTGCTAAAGATGCCTCCTTCCTGCTGCTTGTCGTTAAATCTAAGCCACCTTATAAATATGTCTTTATTTGTAGAGAACTTTACCTTACTTCTGTCAGCTTCCCCAGGTTTGTTTGTTTGTTTCTTTCTTTCTCTCTTGCCCCCTTCTACCATCTGACATTTGAATGTGCTCTTTACACTTGTTTTCCTTTTCGCATGAACATGCCTAGCACTTAGTATAAGTTGAATATTAAATAATTACTTATCATCAAACTATTGATGCTGAAAGGTTAAGTCTATTTTTCAAGTCAGTTATTTCTTCATAAACATGGTATATACTGTATACATTGGCCACATGTAATTATGTTCTAAAGTTAAACTTTTCTATACATTTTTAAAAACACAATTATTTTTTTTATAAACAGAACTCTATCGAGCTCGGGGCACCACTGGAAAATAAAAGTGTAAAAACTTAAAAAATACATTCTCTTTGAAATGGCAAAATTTCTGATATTAGAAAACATGCCTTCTGTGTTTCTAGCGCATATTTGTGACAACAAAAGGAATCTGGAAATAATCATTTTATTGCATTTTCCTGAACCTATTTTTCTCAAAGTAAGGATTTGTATTCTGTTTGCTTGTGTAATAGAAGTGGCCTTCCTGGGAGGAGTTCTCACATAAATACATAAGTAAATCAACATGATATGAAGCACATGGCACAGTTTAGTGTGATTTTGTCTTTTTGAGAAGAAATCTCAACCTTGGGGGTGAAAGGTTATTGCAAAGGAATACAAGCTCTGATTTAGTGTGTACAGCTGCTCTTATTTTAAAATGGCTGAATTTCATAATATTGGTATTATTTTATTGGAAAATTACACGTATAAGCTATTTTACAATGCGTGTTATGTTAAGACATGGATTAATGCTCGACAACTTTTTGGTAAATTTTTAGGCTTTTGTTTTCCTAGCGTACTTTGCCCCAAAGCATCCATTACAAAACAACAAGATTGGCGATGCATGTTTTCTAATTTATGGAAAACACTTAACTTGAGAACACAATTTTGCATAGCAAATAACATATATACCATGTTTGTGAAGAAATACTTTGGACTTGAAAAATACAGAACTCATCCTTTAAATCAACTTGTGCTTCTTTGCATTACCCCTTCACCCACAAAGTTCATCTAATTATTCCTGTACAGTAGAAAAAGGCAGAAAAAAACTTCTATATAGAATAAAGTACTGCATGTGGTGACAAAAACAAACAAAATTGCACATACTTGCATCCTGCACAAGGCTGGTGAAATCTGAGTGTCAAGGTGTTTCTACTGGGTTAATGAAGGACGGAGTAAGACACTCATCCCTAGAGTAGGGAGGAACACAAAGACACTGGGCAGTTAAAGACCTTAAGCAAATCCCAGACAGCATTCTTGCAGCCCCTAACTTCCAGCCAAAATAGGAGTTCTAAAAGTATGAAGGTATGTGTAATCAGAAACATATGGAAGATAAATGTAAATGTATTCATTTTTTATTCTTTATTGAAGAAATCATATATTTTATTTGCTTTAATATCATTGTTCAATCGATCCTGTCTGCTGCTGGAATCCTCTTTCATTTAAAAGCCAGGTCTAAAAGAAAGTGTTACTGTCTTATGATGTCTCTCTTTATTTATGAGATAAACAAGCTTAATGTTAGGAACCAGACCAAACTCTTTTACTTTTGTTAAAATGGTGTGTGTTTTTAGTCGAATTGTCCATGACCCTAGCATTCATTCAGCGGATGTACGATCTTACAGCTAGTCTTTAACAAGATCAAATTACAGTATTTTTCTAAACAGACGTTATGATTATTTTACCCTGGTCAGTAAACATAGGCAAGATCTGTCTAATTCCAATATTTTGGCAAAGCAGATTATTTTCTCTATATGCAAAAACAGCAGTAAGAAACAAATAATATGACCTTGGAAAAAGAAACGAGATCCAGCTTTACATCTTTGATTCAATACGCTTCTGATTCTCACAGTCTGACTCATCATTAATGCTCTGATGTGAGTCCCAGTGACAAAAGGATTTTTCCATGTCGTTCTCTGTATAACAAAGTTTCACTTGCAAAGAATGACAAATGTGATACAGTAAGGAGATGGCATTTCTGTACAGACAAGGCTTGACAGATGCAACAGAAATAAAACCATAATGTTCTTTAAAACTTGATATCATATGTCATTTATTTGTGCATCCTAGTCAATGGTTTGCCCTTTTTCTCACCCACCTTTATAGCCCCCTGAAGAATCTGACCTTGCTTCACCATTTTCACTTCAGGGGTATTCTGTTCAACTATCTAAAGTCTAAAATCTCCAAGTTCTCATCAGAACCTGTCTTTTTACATGGCATCAAAATGTGGAACCTTGTTTGAAACATTCGTTGCACCATCTGAATGATGGCATGTTCTCACTTCCATATTCCTCAACCCTGCTTTCTCATAGGTGACTGTCTAAGCAATATACAGAGTTTAGTGCACACAAAAAATCTACCTGACAGCTCCAGGCTCAGGTGTTTCAAATTATACAAAATTATTAAAATTTTTGTAGTATGACTTTTTTACCCAACCTACATCTGAGATCATTGCTCAGGATGTGTGGGGTTTTACTAACTGCCCCTGCACAAACTCGCCACTCTGCTCTCTATCTTATTATTTCTCAGCCACTCTCTTTTCATTACTTTATAAAGCATCTTACTAATCTCTCACCTTGATTTCACTTTCTTCCAGAGACCTTTCTACTCCACTATCTTACAGGATGTTTTATTCCTCAATGCTGTGTATTGCCCCAGAAACACCAAATACCAGTACATTTGATTTAAAATCATCAAAAGAATGCCATTGATATCTCCTTGATAAATCTGGCACTTTCCTCCAGCTGTTCTTGCACTGTTCTCTTGTTTTCTTCTTTTGGTCTTGCATACAACAATCTTTATCTTCTTTTGTTACTTTAAATATTCCACTGTTACATCAAACCTTTCTTCTTTTAGAGATCTCTTTGTTATTCTGGCAATTGAACTGTTTCTTGTTCCTTGCTGGAAAGCATCCAAGCTCATTACTTGGGACAATAAGAAGTACTCCATTTACAATATAATTCGCCCAGAATTGTTTGTATCATGGATTGATTGCAGGAATCATCGGATAGAAGGTTCCATTCTGTTATGTCCAGAAATGAACCATGTGTTTCTTTAAGAGTTTTGTACATAGTTGATTTCATAAAAGACAAGTTGCAGGATGGGAATAAGGGGGTGTGGTGAACTGGGGGTTTGTGGGAAAAAAGAAAAAGAATAAAAGGAATAAAAACATTTGGGCAAAACTTGTGTGTAACAAGTTTTTTTTGTCCGGATATAACACTTTCATCGGATTGGCTGGCCAAGCGCTGTCTCAGCATTGGAATGACCAACGAGGGGAGGCAGCTTGATGGCTAAGGTCTCCAGGACCCTGAACAAATCCATATCATATTATGTGATATCATCTACTGTTAAATTCTGCTCTGTACTTATAATATTTCTATTGTACCATTACATTGTATTGAGTATTACTTGTATTTTGTTCTGTGTATTGAATTGTTTTGTATTTACCTCCTTTTTTTGATACCCACTGCGCACCCAACCTACCTGGAAAGGGGTTTCTCTTTGAATTGCCTTTCCTGAGGTTTCTTCCATTTTTTTCCTATAAGGGTTTTTTTGGGAGTTTCTCCTTGTCTTCTTAGAGAGTAAAGGCTGGGGGGCTGTCAAAAGGCAGGGCCTGTTAAAGCCCATTGCGGCACTTGTGTGATTTTGGGCTATACAAAAATAAATTGTATTGTATTGTATCCTGCAATTAAAGTGAACTGGACTACATTTACTCCATTGCTCTTAGTCCGAGTTTACTGTTGCCCTCAATACTCCTTTCTTTTGCTAAATAACTTTTATTTTAGTGGGTTTGATCGTTGACCCTTACCCTTTTACTCCATGTCTCATGCTGGGTTGTTTCTTTCTTTCATGGTTTTGTTTCTTCTTATATTTGCTGATGTTATTCTGGTTTTGATTTAATTAAAAAACAGATCACAACCCATCTTTGCACATTCAGGCCATGTTTAGCCAATTATTCTGTTATCCAAACAAGAGTAACTGTGCTTTGAGACCATTTATGCAGGAATACAGAAGGGTCAAGATTCTTCAGGTTGCACCTTCATGTACAGATAAGAAATTATATCTGATTGATAAAAGAAGTAAGAATGTTTGACGCCACAAATTAATCTATATTTTACCTTTCAATGGATGTAATATAAGTAAAGTTAAATGAAGCGCTTTAGCACAATCTATCTTTTAACAACTCTCTTTGAATTGTATAATTATCAAATGACTTGGATTACCATTGCCTCAGTCACTTGATTAATGTGGTCGGTGATGTCTGATGATTTCAAACAACAGAATTAATCTGAGTCTACACTGTTTTTGTTAAACAAAAAAATCAAAACTTTGTTATGATTGTGTACCATAGGGCCTGCATTCATTCTAAGACCAGTTTTAATGTGTGGAGAATTTGCATGTTCTTCCATGGTCTGTGAGATATGTACTGGTACCCTTATATCCTCCTTCATCCCAAAGACATGCAGATGAAGTTCTGGAGTTAGCAGGAGTAACCTGACACCCCAAATGGGGCTACGCTGTAAGAAAAAATGGGGGTTTGGAGAATGAAGAGTTGGAAATAGCATTTAAATAATTATTTTTAAAATAAACCACTTAACTTTGGATTGATTCCGTAAACCAATGACCATTCATTAAAATTAAATCACAAAAAAAGAAAACAAGAAACATAATCACTATAAACAAGACAAGAAAGGAAAAATCACAAGAATAAAACCTGCAGAAGCAAACTCTTAACATAAATGAAACGTTCAGTCAGACAATAAGCCGCTGGTCAGCAAGCTCCTTCTATCTAATCTCAGTAATGTAAGAACTGAGCCACATCAGATGTAAACCTCTGAAAAGCATTGTCTCAAGATGAAAAAAATGATTCTGTCTGCTGCTTGCATGTTCAAGTGCTTTTCAAAGTAAAGGTTTACAGGTAAAACCAATGCTAGCAAAGTGACAACTTCAACTAAATGTGTGAAAGCTATCAAGCAAAGCTACGGTAAACAAAATGCAATGGGGTCTGAAAAATATAAGACATCCGTTTAAGAGTAAGAGATGTGTGTGTATTTGTAATATGTGAAATGTATTTTGCCCTGACCAGAGTTTTGTCCTGTATTGCACCCAGTGCTGTTGGGATAGGGTCTGGCCCCACATTATCCATAAGTGATGACCAAGTGAGTAGACAACAGAAGAGGCTAAAGACAGGGAAAGCTGTGGAACTGGGTGTACTCAGTCCTTGAGTTTATAAGGGATCTGCTGACAAATTTTGTGGGGTCCTCTGTCACCCATTCAGTCTTTCACTAAGAATCCAGAAAGTTATTCTTCTATGGAACATCCTGCATTGTTCCCATTCCAAAGAAGGTAGGCACCTTTTCACCTAATGAATACAGACCAGTAGGCCATTATGTCCCATAGCAAGAAGTCCTTCAAGAGGCAGATCCTGGATTATATGAGTTCAGTTGTGAAAGACCACCTGGACCCACTAAAATTTGCCTAGTGGAAAAAGTTTGGAATGGAAGACGCAATTATGTATCTGTCCACAAGGCTTATTCCTACCTGGATAAATCAGGCACCACAGCTGACAACATAGTTTTTGATTTCTCCAGTGCCTTCAGTACAATCCAGCAATGCCTGTTAAGGAGTAAACTCAGAGATATGCAGGTGGATTAGCCTTTGGTGTCCTGGGTAATGGACTACTTGTTGGGCGGACCACAGTTTGTGAAACTCAAGGTCTGTGCTTCTGATGTGGATGTAAGCAACACTGGGGCACCACAAGGAACAGGTCTGTCTTATTTTCTCTTCATTCTATATACCTCAGACTATAAATATAACACCAGGCCATGTCACTTGCAGAAATTCTCAAGTGATTCTATGCTTATGAGATGCATTTACAACGAGGATGAGACAGACTATAGAACTCAGGTGGAGAATTTTGTTTCTTGGTGCAAAGAGAACTGAATCTGCAACTTGCTGTTACCACAACCAGGGAACTAGTTATTGATTTTTACAGTACCAAAGGTTCTTTACGCCCAATCACTATTCAGGGAGGGAATATGGAGGTGATGCATTACTAGTGGTATATGGGGGTCAACATCAATGACAGGCTTGACTGGTCTAATGCACAGAGGAACTATATAAGAAAGGGCAGAGCAGACTCATTTATTCTTTGGAGATTGCATTCCTTAAATGTGGGTGGTGACATCCTTTAGATGTTTTGCAACTTTGTGATGGCCACTGCGATTTTCTATGCTGCAGTGTGCTGGTACAGTAATACCATTTCAAAAGAGAACCATCAAATTAACAAGCTAATAAAGAAGCCATGCTCAGTTATGGGACACCCTTTTAACCCACTGAGGTAGTAGCTGATGAGAGAAAGAAGATAGAACTGAGTGCCATTATGAACAATGCAGCACATCCTCTCCATGACACACATTGACTTTCAGTCAATTAATTTTTCAGCAAAAGTGTGTCAAGAAATGCTACTGCTGCTCCTTTACATGAACAGCAATACGCCTACATAATGCCATACTGTGACAGGGATGGCGACTACTCTTTTTACTTTTGGCCAGGTCAGAAGTTCTCTTTCTTTTTAGTAATTCTTGTGTGAATTTGTTTGTTATACCATTTATGTATTTAATTATTTATTGAACTTCAGTAAAAAAGTCAAATTTCCCCTTTGGCACTAATGAATGACACCTTTTATTGGCTAACTAAAAAGATTACAATATGCAATATGCACTCAGATTACATGTTGCCTGAAGAAGGGGCCTGAGTTGCCTCGAAAGCTTGCATATTGTAATCTTTTTAGTTAGCCAATAAAAGGTGTCATTTTGCTTGGCTTTTCTCTACATTCATAATGGCTAACACAGTACACCACCCTAGTTATACTGCTGTAAAAACTACTTAAGGGTGACTCATTTACGAAATGCTGCCATTATTTTGAAGAAGTTATTTAAAGAAAACCACCTAAAAACTGCAATTAAGGAGGAAGAAGGAAGAAAAGTATAATACAATAAATAACCACAGTTTCGTAACATTTTGTAATTGTCCAACATATTAGACAGCATTAGAGATAAAAAGGAAATTCAATAACAAGTATACACGCACAATGACTTTAGAGATCATTCATTGGTTAGTCAGACTAGAGACATAATTTCCAGTTGGTGAATGATCATGCAAATAACTTGGAAATGAGCAACTTGCTACCACCAACCTAGTGGCAAATGCATGTGCCTGACGTGAGCATGCTGGCTCCAACCTAACAGTCAGCACTTCGTGATTTTCTTATGTCTGACCTGAGATGGTGAAATTCATGAAAAGTAATCATTACTCGAAAACTACCACTGAGGTGAGAACATGCCCAAAAATCTCCTGTGTGTTTTTCCGGATTTAATTATTTATTAATTATTTGTGCTTTATATACCAACAAGGTTTTTCAAAGAAGTATCAGGCGTGCTAATTGATAATGTTCTGGACATAGTAAATTCATCATTAGATACGGGGGTCTTCCCAGATTGTCTTAAGACTGCTGTAGTTAAACCCTTTCTTAAGAAACATAATCTTGACCCCTCAGCTCTTGCAAATTTTAGACCCATCTCTAACCTGCCTTTCTTAAGTAAAGTTCTAGAGAAGGCAGTCATTATGCAGTTAAATGACCACCTCAATAAACATGCTATTCTTGATAAATTTCAGTCGGGTTTTAGAACAAATCACAGCACAGAAACTGCACTCGTTAAAGTAGTAAATGATTTGCGAGTGAATGCAGACAGAGGCCATTTATCTGTTCTCATCCTCTTAGATCTGAGTGCTGCATTTGACACCATTGATCATAATATTCTTAGAAATCGCCTTAGTCAATGGGTGGGCCTCTCTGGCAGTGTCTTAAATTGGTTTGAATCCTACCTGACAGGGAGAAAATTTTTTGTTAGTTGTGGGAATTACAACTCGAAGACACATGATATCCGATATGGTGTTCCACAAGGCTCTATCCTGGGTCCGCTGCTCTTCTCAATCTACATGCTTCCATTAGGTCAGATTATCTCAGGGCACAACGTGAGCTACCACAGCTATGCTGATGACACACAGCTGTACTTATCAATAGCTCCTGATGACCCTGATTCTATTGATTCACTAACAGAATGTCTGACTAGTATCTCAGAATGGATGATTAGTAATTTTCTCAAGTTAAATAAAGAGAAAACTGAAATCTTAGTGATTAGCAATAATGGATACAATGAGGCTATTAGAAATAAACTGATACATTAGGATTAAAAGTCAAGACGGAGGTAAAAAGCTTAGGGGTAATTGTTGACTGTAATCTGAATTTTAAATCGCATATTAATCAGATCATTAGGACAGCATTTTTTCACTTAAGAAACATAAGTAAAGTTAGACCTCTTATATCACTGAAAGATGCTGAGAAATTAGTTCACGCGTTTGTTTTCAGTCGACTAGATTACTGTAACGCACTCCTCCCAGGACTACCCAAAAAAGACATAAATCATTTGCAACTAGTGCAGAATGCAGCTGCTAGAATCCTAACTAGGAAAAGAAAATCTGAGCACATTTCTCCAGTCTTAGCGTCACTACATTGGTTACCTGTGTCATTCAGGATTGACTTTAAAATTCTGCTTATGGTTTATAAAGCCTTAAATAATCTCGCCCCATCTTATATATCGGAATGTTTGACACCTTATATTCCAAATTGTAACCTCAGATCCTCAAATGAGTGTCTCCTTAGAATTCCAAGAACAAAACTTAAAAGAAGTGGTGAGGCGGCCTTCTGCTGTTATGCACCTAAAATCTGGAATAGCCTGCCAATAGGAATTCGCCAGGCTAATACAGTAGAGCACTTTAAAACACTGCTGAAAACACATTACTTTAGCATGGCCTTTTTATAACTTCACTTTAACTTAATCCTGATACTCTATATGTTCAATTTCCTCATAATAACTATTCATGGTGTCTCTAAAATTTGTACTGACCCCTACTCTCTTTTCTGTTTCTTTTTCCGGTTTCTTTGTGGTGGTGGCCTGCGCCACCTCCACCTACTCAAAGCTTCATGATGCTCCAACAATGATGGATGGATTAAAAGCCACAATTCTACGTGACCATCTTCATCAAGTCCTTCTGTGAGAACCCTAAATCCAAAGAGGACTGTTTCATTTATGTTAGGTAGAATGCCCAGAGGGGGCTGGGCGGTCTCATGGTCTGGAATCCCTACAGATTTTATTTATTTCTCCAGCCGTCTGGAGTTTTTTTGTTTTTTCTGTCCCCCCTGGCCATTGAACCTTACTCTTATTCGATGTTAATTAATGTTGATTTATTTTGTTTTCTTATTGTGTCTTTTATTTTTCTATTTCTTTATTATGTAAAGCACTTTGAGCTACTGTTTGTATGAAAATGTGTTATATAAATAAATGTTGTTGTTGTTGATGTGTGCGTGTCCAGGGTGGGATGAGGCAAGTTTCCTTACCTAGATGGGAGGCCAGCCCACTGGAAGCACAAGAAGAAAGGAAGAGGGTTCCCTGCCTTAGCCAGGGAGATGTCAGAAGATGCCAGTTTGGAACTGAGTATGCTGGCATTTTGGCAGGGCGTAATTGAGGAACAATACCCAGCCAGGATGCCAGTGTGACAGAAGAATGGTGGGAGACAACTGGTCAAGGCTACATGTTTCCTGGTGGCAGCATTTCTGGGTGGCACTACCAGTATGGACACCCAGAAGGTAGGCTAGAAACTCTAGTCCCTTGGAGCAGCTTTGTTGGGTTCTAGGGTTGCTGCCAGAGGGTGCTGTGAGGATTTGTGTTCCTTACTCTTGAGGTCTTCCACTTGACCCAGAAGTGCTTTCTTAAACTACTCCCAGGTCTAAGATAAAGGAGACCACTTGACCTCTTCAAGGAGAGTTAGAGTCAGTAGATGAGAGAGGCAATACTCACCTGGGAGAAGTGAAGGAATAAAAGAGAGAGGCATGAATATTTGTGATTGCATAACTTGTAAGACCCTTATTGTAAGGTACTTTGTTTAATAAGCTTGTTTTATTTTATTTGAAATACCCAGGACTTGTGTATCTTGTGGTTATGTTTGGGTGCCGAAACCCTCCCAATGGTCACAAAAAACTCCTGATGGTCCATTCATTAACTGAACCTACATCTATCCATCCATCCATCTTCCATACTCGCTTTATCCTGAGCAGGGTCGGTGCATAATCCAATTTATTGTTCTTATCTTTTGTACTATTAATCTTTTTAGAGTACTGTTTAATTGTACTCCAGTGACTAGTCAATACATCTCTAATAACATTTATATTTTTTATAGTATGTTAAAGAGGGTTGACCAGAGTTAGTGCTGCTACCTCAGAGATGGCTGTCATGGTAGTTGCTGTCTGTGTTCAGTTTGCTTGTTTTCCCCTGTCTGTGTAGGTCTTTCTGAATTTCCTCCATGAATGTTATTTGAATCAGTAACTCTTAATTGGTGCTATGTTAGTATGTGCCCTGAAACAGACTTGAACCCTGGTGCATACTGACACCTGCCTTATACCCAGTGCTGCCAGGACAGGCATCAGCCCAGCCACTGCCCTGAACTACTTTAAGGGGGTTTGAGAACGCATGTATGTATATCAAAGGGTTGAAGCAAAACAGTGCCTCAGTAGCTGGGCAGGGTCCTGAGTTTGAATCATGTGTAGAACTTGTGCTTTATCCTTGTGTCTATGCATGTTTCTCCTGGTACTCTAATTTCCCCACACATCCCAAAGACAAACAGGTTAAATTACTTCTTTATTTTAAAATGGCTTGGTGAATGAGGCAGTGTGAGTGTGTGCCTGAGGTCACCCTGTAATGACCTAGAGTCCCATCAAAAGCTTGTACTTGCCTCCCTACAGATTTTATTTTTTCTCCAGCCGTCTGGAGTTTTTTTTGTTTTTTCTGTCCCCCCTGGCCATTGAACCTTACTCTTATTTGATGTTAATGTTGATTTATTTTGTTTTATAATTGTGTCTTTCATTTTTCTATTTTTTAATATGTAAAGCACTTTGAGCTACTGTTTGTATGAAAATGTGCTATATAAATAAATGTTGTTGTTGTTGTTGTATTTGATGTTTCTTGAAAAGCTCAGAACATCGGAAACCCTGCATTGGAATAAACTTCAAGAACTTGAAATTTGGCAGGATGGATTATATAGATTGAAATACAAAAGGAGTTTTTAGTGCGGTGCCATGGACTATTGAAACTCACAGATTTGCTCCTGCCTTACTAAGTCAATATAATATTAAAAATGTCAACTTAATGACTAAGCACCAGTTGGCAATGGATTTTCCCACTTCCACCGTGACATCTTTCTCGAGTGATTTTCCCATACATTGTAAAACATCCGTCAAGATTACATAATGAAAAAAGATCACAAGTTGTTGTGCTCAAAAAAGTTTTGAAAATGCCAATAAAAGAGAGGAAGTGGCAATGAGTCAAGCTAGAGTGATTTTCCTAACAAGCAAGGGTTGCGATAAACAAAAAATGAAGTTTACCCTCACCTCTACTCTGTTGAGTTTTATTTTTAGCTCACCTTCTTATTTTTGCCTAATTGGAATAACTGTACTTGTGTACAGTTAACTTCAGTGCCTCTTAATTCATTTAAATTAAGCTTTTTTTCTTATTTTTTTCTAAACTGTTTAGGGTTGGTTTATAGAATCAAATGCAGAGCAAATCAATATGTGTTGATAAACTGGAAATTCATGGATAAGGATAAATAATATGTGGCAATATTAAAATATTAAAAGTCAGAATTAATTCAAAAACATACAGTATATTCATGTATGCAAAATGAAAATTAAATTAAAAAATTGAAAAGAAATAACTAACTTTTCTATGAAAAAGGCATCGTCTAAAACATTGAATCTCTCTTATTATTGATCCATTATTGATTATTTGCTGGACAGCTTTTTTGGAAGAAGAGATGTTTATTATCTTGCAGTGTTCAGGCACCTTATTCATGGTTACCAATGCTAATGTTATCGACTCTAAGTCTCTAAAATTAAATTTGACAGGTTCGAAAAATTGAAGGGCACTCACTGACTGTGATTCTCTGCACTTTTTAAAATAGAAAACAAAACAGATCCAATAAAATAACTTTAATGATACTGCTCATTTGAACAATGACATGACATGAAGGATAAAACCTGTAAATAATCTAGCAAAATTTTGTGAACAGACCACTGAACATCAAATAAGAAGAAAAAAGAAACAAAAAACTTCAGCAAAGTGTTTGGCCGTAGATACTTGCTGTATTTGTTTTTGTGCCGATGAACAGTCGGATGGCTGAACACTGACTTTGCTTTAGTTCCAAATAACAGGAAGACTTTATTAAAGGTAGTTCTCATTTTAACATCACTTTTTTAAAGCTGTAAAATGCTTCTCCTTGAGTAAACTGTAATTTGAAAACAACAATGACTACACAGAACTGTAGATTCATGTAACCATTCATTCTGTCATCCCAGTACTTCTTCTCCAAAGGAAACAACACAATAGGCATTCATAACTTCTTGTATTTATTGCTTTGAATCAGCTTTGTTCAAAACAATCATGACATCTACTTACTGTCAATCTATAACAGTTTTTAACACTTAAATTTAAAATGTAATTTTTTGCATTTTCATAACATGTGTAACCACTTAGTATAAAAGCCATGTAGCTCACTCTGGTTGAACGGGAGCAAATTTGGACTTTCAGCACTTTCATTTTGATTACCAGGGTTACCCGGCACTGCCTTTCGTAGAATAAAGGGCAGGTGTGGTCACTAACTAAAGTTCCCCAAGAGTAAAAAGTTCAGAACAAAACATAGCCTATGATCTTGTACAAATTGAGAGTCTATGGAATAATTTGGCACTGACATGCTCAATAGTGTGAATGTGCACACTGGACAAACACACATCCAACTTTATACATTAGGAAGACTGAGGAATGCACTAAGTGTAATGCTCACGTGTTTAAATATGTTTCAGAATAACAAATTGTTAAATGAATCAGAGTGAAACAGAGCCGTATTCAGAATTAAAAAGAGGCATAGTTTTGGAGCTCACAGAGAACAGTGTGTACGCTAAAAGTTGTCTAAACCTTAGCACAAGATTCCTTAAATTACAATTACTGACAATGAAAGCTGTTGAAATGAGCAATTTAGATTAACTACCGAGAAACAGTAAATTGTAAAGGTTAGATATCTACTAAGGTAAAATTATAACTTTCAATGCATATTTTGAACAAACCTCATCACCAATCAACACGCTTTCAACAAAATTTGATACTGAACTGACTATAAAATTTCAGTTCAGTGGATTGAGAAGCAGGAATAGTGGCAATAACTATAAAATAAGACAAAAAAGGGAAGTAAAAAATGCAGTATCGATCAGGTGTTTTGAACTGCACACACAACAACTGAGCCAGAACAATTTATTTCTTATTTAGCCAAAAATCACACAAGGAATGCCTCAATGAGCTTTAACAGGATCTGTATTTTGACAGCACCCCAGCTTTGACTACCATAAAAAACAAGAAAAAACTCCCTAAAAATACCAGTGCAGGAAAAAAAAATCTTGGGGAAGGCGATTCAGAGAGAGACCTCCTTCCAGGTAGGTTGGGCATGCAATAGGTGATAAAAATCAATAAAAAAAGGCATTGCATTAAAATCCATCAGACTAGCTTATGTCACCCTTTAAAGTGTGTGTTTTGTATTTCAGTAAAACATTTGACAAAATAAAATTGCATGACAACAAATGTGATTTTTAAAGTTTAAAATTCTGCTTCACAGATTTAGATAGCTAAGATAACAAATATCTTATGAGAAGGCCTATTGCTGCCATTTGCACATTCTCTTTATGTCTCTGTGTTTAAGCCTCTTTCCTGCCACTGACTGGCAACTATAAATTGGCTTGATATCAGTTTTGGTGAATTGAGTGTCCCCTGTGATACGGGCGGCACATTTTTTGAGGCGGCATTATTGGCCAATAGACTCAGCAAAATTTGTGTATAAGCAGCAGGGTTCAGAAAAATATCACTCATGAATGAAATTCTCTGAATTTTATCCACAAATGCTTCAAAAATAATTTTCAGACTGTCCTTCTGTGCCAGCATCAGACACAGCAGTTGAAATTTATGAGGCAATAACTAAAACATTTCACCAATAGTAATTTCTAGGAAGATTAACAACTAATGTACAATTTGTAATTTCATTTTGTTATCAATCCGAATGCGTTCTTGCTTTGCGCAGAAAACATCCTCACCTAACATTTGTACAATACACTGGATCTGGCTTTCACAGCGTAATTATATTAAACTAATAATTAGAACATGGCTTATCAGTGCATCTATGCTATATTCTTGTCTAGTTGATGCTTATAAATTATTATATGTGAAAAATTATTGCTGTTCCTCTACATATGAATACATCTATGCAAAATGTATCTTAATTTTTCTCTATACGTCATTTTAGTTTTCTATTTAAATAGGTTAACATATTCAGATATATTGGAGGGTGGCAAATTGAAGCACCATCCCGCCCCAAGCGGCACAAACTCTAGCTACGCCACTGTTCCTAACTTGAGCCATACTGGTTCTAGTTAAGGCTGAAGAACCCTGATTATTGAAACAATAAAAATGTTATGGGATAGAAACTTACTTTATTGTATACACATGTTGTTGTGATATGAAATACTTTGGAAGTGTTTACTGCTTTGGTTACATTTTTCTAGTATGTGCATTATAATTTTTGAAGGTTTGGCTAATCAAAAACCATTGGGGTGTGATTATACTGTTCCTATTTAGGTCCTCCAATTATGTAAATATTTTTCTTGTTATTTTTTTGTTTTACTGCAACACCATTTTTTTTTTCTGGTAGAACTGTTGTCACCATGCGTTACTAAGTTGCTAGAGGTTTGGGTTCTGTAAGTCGTGTGGCGTAATGTCACTAGCACAACACTTTAAATAACTGATATCATGTGTCTTATGTATCCAAGATTGTGGATATTTTTTTTTTAACTTATGGTGTTAGAAGGTGTTGTTTGTGCTTAATGGTTTAAGAAATTAGTGTTCCATATTCGACTATGACTTAGGTTACATATTGGACTCTGCTAATTAGCTGCATTGTTACTTTTGGAATTTGGAGCCCTGGTTAATTTCTATGATTTTTTGGTTGCTCCATTTCCTGATCCTTTCGATATTATTTTTCTGCCTCACCTCTGTCAGGCACTACACATGTATATAACATGGGGATTTCCCATATTTATAGAATCAAGCAATAATTTTAAATATTTCACTAAACATCAACATGCAAAGCAGATGTCTGCTGTTTACTTCTGAAAGCTGAACACTTAAACCACACCTAGAACTTCTCGTTTCAGGGCTAACAGACAATAGATGCTTTTCTAATGAGAGCAATGCACCAAGGTTGACGTGTGCTATTCAACTTCAAAGAATGCTACGGTCTGCATAGAATTATCAACAAAATGTATTTCCTTTTGAATTCCACACCTCCAAGTTAAAATTCTGCCAGGGTAAGCAAAGATTAAGAACTGGTCTTCTTAAAACCCAACTTCTCTGCTGCTAGGTAAGTGGGAGTCAAGATCTGCATTAGGCAAGATTAGTTACTTTTGATGGTGTTATCTCAAAAGAGAACAGAAGCTTTCTGCTCTTTTCTCTCATGTCCTGTTCAAATGTGGAAAAAATCATGAACAATGAAGTCAAATCACTGCTTATACCTGTATATTCAATTTGGAAGTACTTGTATTGATCAAATTTCAGATGTAGCCAAGTAAGTGGGTAAAGTATATTTGATTTTTAGAATTAAAATTTGTTTAATTTTTTTCATCAAACAGGGCCACAACTATATTAAAACTATATTTTTATATTCTGCAATTGTGATTTATCATTGTCTATTCTGACAGCAAAATGCACAAGGCACAAATACATTCAGAAAGTACAGACACTAGCAGACAAATCATTAACGTTAGAGAGATTCGTATTGGTAAGTAAATTAACTGCATGGAAAAACTCGAAGTAGCATAGTCTAGTGGACAAAACCATGAATCTTAAAGGGGAAGGCTTCAGGCCAGTCCCTGTCATTTGCTCACCCTGTAATCCTTAGCAAGTCACTTCCACTGTCTGTTCTATAGCTCTAAAGGGGGGAATAATTGTTCTAGATCTATGCTTCAATTGGCTTGAAATGATATTTGGTATACGAAGGTCCATCAACTCATGTAGTGTTTATTTTACTACGGAATCACAGATGTAAGGCTAGAAATAGCACAGGATAGGAAACAAGACCATTGCAAGGGCACACACACGCAAAAACACTCACACACTGTAAAAGAGTTAACGGGCATATCTTACAATTGGGAGTGAAAGCCAGACTGCCTAGAGAAAATCAATACAGGCACAGAGAAAATATGAAATTAATAACGACAAATGATAGAGCAGTGAGGTAACAGTACCAAGCCCTGGCTCAATCCCTTTACCATACTTCAAAATAAAATTATTTGTTTGAACTATTCTAATCTACATAGTCTTATTCAAAGAGACTGGAGCCTATCCCAGTACCACTGGGCTCAAAACAGCAAATGACCTTACCCAAGATACCAAAGGGCTTACTTATTCTTACACACTCACAACAATATACAAATTACACTTAGTACCACAAATTATTTTAGCATGCTTGTCTTTAAAACAAACAGAAAAATCTACATGCACTTTACAAAAACACAAGGACTGGACAAACTGTGACCAGGCTCAGACATGAACCCAACTTCCTGGAGGTGTGAGTGCTCGTGATTTTAACGTTAAGTTAAAAAAAAAAAAGACAGTGGATACCGAAAGGTGACATTAGCTAGCAAAAGACTTGGCTTTAGGTGCTTCGGGGTTGAAACTAAGACTCTCATAATTGGCTTTTGTTTTTACTTTTATATTATCACCTGTAATGGCCACCTAATCTTATGGGACTCACAACTGCGCATCATCTTCTCAACATTAAATAAGCAAAACAGGCAGTTAACAGGTTTTTTTTTATATTAGACTGCCAGCTGGCAGATGAATTTTATTAAGAGTATTTTAAAACTTTCAAGTGGAAAGAGAAGGAAATAGCATATAATGTAGTAAATGTTCAATTAAACTAAAGCTAAGATTAATTTAATTTAGTTTTAATGTTTTTGAGATTGTGCTCTAAAATGGACTGGCACCCTGGCTGTTCTATATGCTTCACCATGAAACGTTGGTTGTGATGTTGTGATGAGCATATGTTGGAACTCATTTAATATGTGCACGTGGACAACGAGTATGTCACAATGGAAACAGTTAAAAACCTCTGAGTGACACATAATGTGCCTTTGAATGTTGTATTTTCTCAGTGTAGCTCTTAAAGGGGAACTGCTTTTGAGTCACCCTACAAGGTTATAATGGCATATTATTTGCCATATACTTTTTACAGTTTAAGAAATATAATACATTTATGATCAACACTTTCCATCACAGATACATAGAAAATTGTACTTTGCTTTTATTACATTACAATTAGGTAAAAGCTATTAGTCTTCCAGTGCAAGTCGAATTGGTTCAGTTGGGCACTTCTCGTTCAACAGAATCAAGAATTTGTATTGGACAGACATCAAATGTTGCATTGATTTCAAGATTTCATAAATTGTTATTCTGCACAATGTCTACTGCTTGATCTTGATATGCCTGGCTGACGTTTAAGAATGGTTAATTTCTATTGGCCTTATAATTTCATTTGTATGGTCTGCTGACTTAATAAATTCTTTAAAAATTGCTGAGAATTCCCACATTTTTCAGGTGTTTCCTTGCTTAAGCATTGTATTCATGTGTTTTGCTTGTTTTGTACCTAGTTCTGCTATCATATTTAAAACATAACTCCATCCAGACAGCTAAAGGATTCCCAACTCCATATTGATTTACCTTCACGTGCAAGTTTCAACAATGTTGTTACTACCATTGTATGATAGCTTTAAAAGTTCAATGTCCATAATTAATCAGTTTACTCTGTTCTATTCCTGATTACTATTCTTTGCATTTCAATACTGTACTTGTCATTGATTAATGTTACTTCTTTTGGATCTGTAGAGAAAGTACTGTATATAGTGAGCTGGAGTCATAGATTAGGCCTGCAAATGTTCACTCTTGAATTGTTTTACTTTATATAACTGTAGGGGGCTCCATGTTATTATTTTTAATCTTGTCAGACAGCATTTAAAAAGACACTACAATAGCACAACTTACTGAAAGAAAGACATGTTTACTTTCAGACCCTGCTGCCTGGGTAAGTCTCCAGTCCACCCATAACTCACCTGTTTAACTAAGAGGGGTACAGCTGCAATGGACAGGCACACGTGTCTGGGAGGTAAAGGGTATGAGAGATGCAACAACACCACCAGATCATTTTACTTATCTGGAACGTGATAAAGGGGGCCTCCTGAAATACAAGGGCCATATGTGTTTCCAAGGACAGCTACTTTCAACATCATAAAAATTGCATGATTTCTGGTCAAGACACAGATTAAAATCACAAGATTAGTCACTATGCTAGTACATTCATTTTGTGTTTATGAATCCTGATTTTCTAGATCTAACTAATTTTCAGTTGAAAGATAAATTAAATGTGATTCTATACAAGTTACTGCTTCCGCGTCAGCTACATGTTTTGTGGTATTCTTGTTTTAGACATTTTAGAAATGATAGTAGTACAGTACAAAAAAGTTTGATTAATAGTGTGTATTGTCATACCTGTCTAATGGATGCAAAATCTGCCCCTAATTGTTGATTGCATAAATCTGTAATGTCTAGACACTAGATTGCAATTATACATTTCCATACAGGATGCTGATGAAAGATTAAAAATAAAATACATTTCTTGATTGTTCTCTGTTGCCACCCTATACCTTAATGAACTAAGCAGCCACCTCATTAAAGAGCCATGTACTGGCCCTTAATGCTTTTCTGGTGATCAGTCTAATCTTATCTTTTGTGAATGTTGTAATTATTTGATCTATCTATCTATCTATCTATCTATCTATCTATCTATCTATCTATCTATCTATCTATCTATCTATCTATCTATCTATCTATCTATGTAGATTGCTGTTTTCTTTTTTTAATCATTATGGTGAGTAGCACAATAGTGTACTGGACAAGTAAGTTAGAAAATTGATTAATGGATGGATAAAGTATTATTTATACAAGAGACATTTAAAAAGATTCTGCACTTTAATATTTTTGTTGGAAACAGAGAAGGTGGGAGGAGTAGTAATTGGGCATTAATAGTTGGTTTTTGAAATTCTTAATAAACAGAGTTAAAAAAAGTGCAGAAACCTCTTGAAAGTCCCTTGTACTTTTTACTGGATTAGTTGCCCATATGCTTTTAAAATAGATTATTGACAACTGGATTAATAAACAGTAATAGTCATCCTGTATCCAGATTTAATCTGCACCTTTTCAAATTTTCAATATGTTGCAATTTCCTCTGTGTCTGAAATTTATAATAATCATAATCATAATAATAATAATAATAATAATAATAATAATAAAGTAAGCAGGGAGGCACAGTAGATAATGCTGTTCCCTAATGGATCCAGTGTCCAGCATTTGAATCTTGCATTTTTTTGGAATTTACATGTACCCTCCTCATCTGTGAACATTTTTCTTTGTATACTCGTGGGTTGGCTCCTTATTTGTGCTTGATGCATGCTGAAACAGGCTCTGGCACAGGATGACCCCAAATTGGGTAAAGCAGGTTTAGAATATTTTTCTTTTATAATTAATTATTAAGAGTCATGTACTGGATATAACGGCCCCCAATGTTTTTGTACTGTTCAGTCTAATCTTTTCTTTTGTGACTCTTATAATTGTTTGATCTATCTATCTATCTATCTATCTATCTATCTATCTATCTATCTATCTATCTATCTATCTATCTATCTATCTGAATGCTTTTATCTTTTTAAATTATTATTATTGTTATTATTAGCAGTTATTAGTATTATTGTAATACTGGCAATATTTCATTTTCTTTTACTTATACCAGCTTGTGTGTGGGATAGGCACATTTACTTTTCTTGCATGTTGTAATGTTATGCAATTCTCCATGGAAACTAAAGCTAAATATACCACACAAAGCAAAAGATTCAGGTTGCCTGAAAGATGTTTCATTTTTTGTCAAATTTAATTTTTGTTTAATCATCAGTCCACAAAAATGTTATATTTATCTATATTTTATCTATTTGATTCTCTGATGATTTAAGCTTAATAGGAATTGAAATACGTTACTTTGCAAATTCAAGACAATTCCATTTATATGCAAATACTCCACATACAATATACTTATGAAGGTGTATTTAAAGAATATTTACATATGCCCGATCTGTAAATGGGGCTTTAGTATAACATTTCATTTTAAGAGACTGATAGAGTTTAAGTAAGAACAAGCGCAGTGAAATGGGCACATGTGTCATAAGCAGTGTAATAAACCATCATAAAGGTCCACAGTAGTGTAATAAGTAGTATCAAGTCTTCCACCTCTCAGTGCCCTCTACTTGCCATACAAAATGTATGAAAATTTATTTATAGGCACTGTTTGAGTATCTGAAAAAGATTATGTCAAAAACAAATAAAAAATAATTTGGAAACAAGCATAAATAAAGTAATCAATCAACAAATTCGTGTACTTTTATAATAATCTGATTACAGGCTTAACACTAGTTGGGTTAAATTAGTTAAGTTTAGGGAAAAAGTTAAATGTTTCTGTCAGATTTTCCAATGGTTTCCTCCTGCCCCTTGTATCACAAGGTCCAGATATTTTTAGCCTTAAATGATTAGGCAAAAAGACTAGTTAAAGAAGAATATCTAAACAAATAATAACTAACCAAAATTAAAACTGCTTATTAAAATATTTTAAGATGTGTTCACCCAGATTTTATTTTAAAGCTACACTTAATTGCTTTCATGGCTGTTTAGTAAAAAAATGTAATAAAGGTAATCATATTTTAAATTTAGTCAACACACCTGAAAATGAATAAAAGGAATATTAAAATGATGCCAATATAATAGAAAACAGCCTATCTTTCCCTATTGTATTTTAAACATTTTACAAGCAATAACAATTCCAGGAGACACAACTAAATGTACATTAATTATAAATATTAGTGAGCATTACCTCTCATTAAATATACTAAGAATGAAATTAATTGTCCACACATTCTAAAACAGTCTTTTTAAGGAATGCTACAGTTAATAACACTTTTTATGAATATTTTTGAAATCTCTTATGATTACTTACAGTTTAAAAAATACTGATGTATCCTGTATATTTTTGTGCCATGTTAAATATATTTATACAGTATATATAAGGCAAACTTAAGTACAAAACCTTCTTTTATTTAGGTTTTGCTGAGGTTTCCTCTAGCAGATCTGCCTTTTTATCTCTTTGGTTAAGAAGGCAGTATAGTGACAGTATACATATTGACTTTAGGGATGAGAATGAGTGTGCTGTATTCTGCATGCCAGTTTCATTCTTACATCGACACCCACTGAAACAAATTATTTTAACCACACACTAGAATCTGTCACGCAACATATTTTAAAAGAGGTTCCTGAAGAAAGAGAAGCTTTAATGTAGTAGCTTCTTGTAAATTTGTCACTTTATCCAAAAGAAAAAGCTGAGTTTCATCTCTCTGCATAAGCTGAAAATGAATGATTGCTTATTTAGAATTTGGACTGCAGATTCCTATTGTCACTGTAAAGTTAAATTCTGCACAATCTGATCAGAACAAACAAACAAAAAACAAGACAGAAGCCTGCTGTTGCACACTTTGGGGCGTTGGGGCGTCCAGAATTTCATCACTGTTTGAGGAAGCGGCATTGGCCAAGTTCAAAGAAGCCACTTGACTTATCTCGTACATGCAGCAGTGTAAAAGCGAAGCATAAACATCAGACATGTCGGCAAACAACAGGTATGGAGCAATACTAATTTTTCAATGTTTCCTTTTTTGTTATTATTTATGCTTTAGGCAGATTGATTTACTGATGGATGGGAATTTATTTTCAAACTGACAGTGGGAAATTTTGCTTTACTTTTGCTTTACGGAGTTAACGCTGTTGTGTTTTTGAGAAGAAGCATGTAATTAAACTGACTACTACTCTTTGGCTTTTAAAACAAAAGAAGATTAAATTATTGTTATCATAATTATCTAATGTGCTGGTGAATTTGTATTAATCTGATGTTAAAGACAAAAAAAAATGCTTACAATAAGGGAAAGCTGTGACATTTTACTATCAAATGCTAGAAAGTCAGTTGACAAGTTAAAAAATCCTACACAAAGTGTAAATTTAAAAACCCCATTTTTCAAAATGACTGTGCAGACGATCAGGATAAATTTATGTAATGAAAAACTTCAATGCTACTTCCAAAAGTGCTACAATTGCTACTGATAACATAAACACACAGGCTGAACATAATAACTTCATGTAACTCCTAAAATAACAAGGCTGTAGAAAACCACATTTCGCTTAGTCTTTGCAGCTTTTGACCAAAGCTGTCATCTTCACATGAGACAGGGGGCTTATTATCTTCTGAAATACTTTTTAGATCTGTGTAACTTAAGAAAATGTTCACTCATTTTCAGATGTGCAATGCATAAACAGCCTGTATGTATGTTTGCTGATGTTTTGCAGCATTTAGGCAGCATCGCTTTGACTTGTCTCGGTTATATTCACTAAGTGTGTTGTCATTTTTATATTATGAATTCCTTTTTCCAACATGGTCATCTCGCTACTGTCCTTATTCCATTACTAAATATTGCCAGCATTACTAACACCATGTTTCCATGACTTCTTTACCATTTTAAATATTTCATTTTATTTGAAAAGCAAACTATAGGTTGTATAGCTTTGGTCCTGAAGAGCTTTTAGTGTTTTTTCAATTGAACTTATCTTAAAAGCACATCAGTGCAATCATAGTCGTCAATACAAAAATAGAAAAATGCATAATTTTTACCATATAACAGAAGTATGCCATGTACTGCTGGAGAAGAAACTAAACCTAAACAGTGATATGCAATTAAAACTAAATAAACCTTCTTGTATGGAGGCCATAACATTTATGAGAAAATTTCCAGTGCAGAGTCGGAAGCTGTCTAGGCAGTGGTGGTCTGATGTCATTTAAAAGGGTTCAGGTAAACTGATGGTAGTGCCATTCCATCCATTCACTGCTGTGGCTTGTTGCTAAAAGAGGCCACTAGACTTAAGTGTGGGTAGGAGAACAAAAAAAAATCAAATGTAAAAGTTCAGAAACTACTGAACTACTGTATGTAATGCCCACCATGATAATAAGTGCAAAAAATGTAACGCATATAGCAATACCTGTAGCTCTAGCCTAAACAGGTTGTACTAATACAACTAACTGAGCATCCCTCAAATTTTACTGAAAATGATAAACTTGTACACCTTTCATACTTTCACCACTTTTTAAAAATACCTTTAATCTGCTTGAATGAGAAGGTTTACTGAAATAAAGAAATGATAATGTATTTAAGTGTTAACATGTGATCCACACTTTATATCATTGTTGGGCCCTTGAAATAACTGGATTAACAAACAATTTTGGACTTTTGGACACAGGAATGAATATACTGCTACATAGAAACTGTTAAAGTTTCACTCAAATGAAGACAGAACTGGCAACCAAATATTGTGCTGTGATCACATAGGCCATCCTGTGTTTCCCAGAGTGAGAGTCAGGCTTGCGTTCCTAAAGTTTTTTAATTAAAGATATTGATATTATGGTTTGGTATAATAAACAAATAAGCAAGTGCATTGCGTTCTCATGGATATTTGATGATAGATTGTTCAGATTTTGCTTTTTTCCTGCAATATAGTTAAATATAGAACTTCCTGTGACCTTAAACAGGATAATCTGGGAAGGAAAATGAATGAATGAAAAGCAGTGAGCTCTTTCTGTGCCCTTTACACATCCAGTGAGGCAGGCACCTCAATCATCTTCTTTGCTGTTGGAGATGAACCCCCAGCCTCTTTCACATTATCTGCAGCTTTGTTATTAAAACAGGCTCATTAATTTGATAAGCTTCTAAATGAAGGTGTTAATGGCTGCAGTGAATCTTTTAACCTGGAGTTAGTTTGGGTCTTGTCTTGAACACCAAGTCAGTGAACAAACATTCTGAAACATCTGAAGAAAATAAGACAGGTTTAGGATATATAGTTAGTTAGTTTATGACAGTTTCAAAGTTTATAAAAAAGCTGTGTGCAATCCATTTTAGGTTTTAGTTAAACCTGTGCAAGCTCATTGTAAACTGCCATCATTTTTAAATCCATTTTGGTTAAAAATATATTAAAATTAAACACGCAGATTAGACAGTAAATCTACAACTGTACTAAACATCAAATGAAATTCATTGTGTATCTATACTCCTCACTACAAACACTGCACTCTAACACATTCATGCAGTACTGTTGTGATAAATTCCAACCCTCTCTGCAACCTCAAAATTGAATTGAGTGGGTTCAGTAAATGTCTGGATGGAAATAAATACAAAATGCGTGTAACCATCCTGTCCTCACCAGCACTCCTTGGTGATAGCAAACCTCATTTATGAGGCTCTAGCCATTCTGTTCAGCTCCTTCTCTTACTCTTTGCCTTCAGGATTCTGCGGTTTGAAGGATTGAAAATGTCGAGAAATACACATCGATGATTATGAGGATGATTTTTTTCTCCAGGGTCACACTAATGATCTTAGTGTACTCAGATTTAGAAATCAGCTAAACCCTGTAAATGTACACTTTTAAAAATATGTAACCTTTACAGAGTTTGGATTTCTGGCTAATTGAATCACACAAATCTGCGTATTTTAAAGATATCTCAATAAGTTTATTAAACTAGCAGATTAAACATGATGAGATATCTTACTCTATGTATCTTGCGTTCTATTTTTCATCTTTCATAAGTGCTAAAACATAGGAAGAGATCAATAATTAATTAAAGGCAGTTTTGTTAAGGGTGTCGCAGTGGTAGGGCTTCTGCCTCGCAGTAAGGAGACCAGGGTTTGCATCCCAGGTTGTCCATACGTGGAGTTAGCATGTTCTCCCCATGTCTGCATGGGTTTCCTCTGGGTGCTCTGGTTTCCCCCCACAGTCCAAATACATGCTGGTTAGGTGGATTGGCGATACTAAATTGTCCCTAGTGTGTGGTGTGTGTGTGTGTGTGTGTACACGTCTCTGTGTGTGTGTTTGCCCTGCAATGGACTGGTACCCTGTCCATGGTTTGATCCTGCCTTGCTCTCTGTGCTGGATGGGATAAACTCTGGCACCCCCTGCAACCCTGTTCAGAACTAAGCAGTTAAGAAAACGACTGACAGTTTTGTTAAATGCAGAAAACAAGCAACAGCTACTCATCCTATGGTTGCAATACTGCTCTCTTAGTGTGCCCTAATATTTAATTACATTTTATTAAACTTCCAATAACCTAGCACCTCTATGTGAGGAAACAAGCAAGCTGATATTTTTACAACTTCACTAACCTTTTGAAGTTGCTTTTGTTGGGAAGGGCATTTGCAAATCTAGCCTGTGAAGCATTTTAGAATGTCTGTTCCATTTATTTCAGGCACAGAAATAACTTTCTGTAAAAGTTATTTTTTTATTATTTCTGTAATTATGTATGCAATTTGTGTCTAGAAATTACAGTTTTCTATATGGCAAATCATCTTTCATTTGACCCATTTTTTTATATAATGTTTGTTAACTTTGTAAATTGCCAAGGTTGTAACCCACATGTATTGGCCTATTCATTACATTTTTGCTGGCTTGTATTTATTCACAGCTAGTGTCTCACGCACATTTTGCCCAACCTTTTTAGACAGATTATAATCAGTTCTGCCCTTCTTTGTCACTGGTCGTCATGTGTGTATGTGCAGAAGGAAGGGAACTTCCTCAAACATTAGACATGACACCATGTCTGGTTAGATGGAAAGTAACAATGTGTGAAATAATACTAAAACACATGACCTTTTTTCCCATATACTGCCTTGGGGAAGCATCTGAAAATGACTAATAGGCCACTAATAATTAGATTGTGAGATAAACACTTACCAACAGCTTCACTTCTACGAGGAACCTTATTTAGACTGCAGTTCACATGATCTGAGACAATCGGTAAAGTGGGCACACTGAGACAACACTACAGGCCTGCTCTGTCCTAGCTGGAGCCCCAAGGTGAGTAGATCAAAGGCGGGCTCAGAGAAAGAACGCAACACCCCACCGCAAGTGGACAGCCTGTTCTACCATACCTGTTGTGCACAGTCCAGTAGACGCCTACTATATACTAGCCAGAGTAAGCACACTGAGACAAAATGACAATCCAGCTGTACCTTAGCTTGAAAGACAGTCCGACACAAAAGAACAGGCATTCTCTAACATAGCTGCAGTGGACACAATGAGACAACACGGCAAATCCCCTGCAACCTAACTAGAGAATTACACAATGCCAGGTTGCTATACTATACTCAAAATTACTTTCTTGCAAATAGTTTTGTGGATCTACTCATTTTAAATTCATTTAAATAAAAAAAAAAACAGTGAGGAGAAGGCAAAGAACAGATGCTTCAATTCTGCAATATGAATACATTTGATTACAAAAATAGAAAGCGGTGTCTATTGTGACAGTAATGCTCAAGTTACACATTTCCTGTTATTTCTCAGGGTAACATCTGGCAAATTACCATAGATTACAAATGACTATTTTATAGTTAACCTCACCTAATAATATAGCTAATATAATAAACATAAAGTACAAGCAAATGTGCGCCTTCAAACTAATTTAAACTATTGCATTAACCATAATTCTGCTCAACATTTTGACATGTGCCATCTCTGTAAGAGCCCACTTCCAACACAAAAAAAGCTGTATTAAAACAATAATTCCACACAAACAGGAGTTCTAACAATTTCCAGATTTCACTTTTGTTAATATGTGAACAAAATGCTTAAATCTGAATATACCCAATTTAACTTTAGTTTAGTTATTCTCCATTTTCATCTTCATCTTCTGAAAGGTCTCTTCTTCTGCCTCCATTTAACCTTCTTACTCTTATTTGACTCACTGTTTTTTACCATCTTACTCTACTAACTTGAATTACTTTCCATTTATGTATTACTCCCCTTACTCCACAATCCTACTGTGTTCTCTCTGCTTATGCTAATGACACTGCTGCACATTCCACTCCACACTTCTATCCCGCCTTACTCCACTTTACTGTGTTTTCTTTCCTTAAACCATTAGCACAGATTACTTTCAGTTTCCTTATACTGCTGACTCACATTACTTTCCATAATTATGTTACTGTTCATGCTGTCACAGCTGGGCTTTCTATTCATGAAACTAACCCATGCTGCTCTTCTCACCCTCCTTACCCTACTTGCAGACCCCCTACTTAAGCTACTAAAATGCAATACTCCCATCAATTTCTTTAGTCACCTCACTTTACTTGCCTTCATTTCTCTCCTTACATCTATCTCTAATTTGCATTACTTGCATTAATCTGCACACTATCTTTATTCTTATTCTGTTGACTGTTACTTAGTTCTCTCCACTTATTCCTTTTATTCTAAATTACTAACTAACGGTTTCTTTACTTTTCTTATTGCACTTGCTCTACTGGCATTTCACACCTTAAGGCTATAATACATTACATGAATTTTCCAATGATTTTCAGCCTTCATTTGCGTAATCCTACTGAATCAGAGGTAGTCAGAGAAGCGAGTTGTGTAATGTGACATACAAAGTGACTCATTCCAACTAGTCTGTGACTTACTCTAATAAAATCAAACAGGTTTGATTTTTGTCTTTAGTCATAGAGGCTGGCTGTTTGTGCATGAGAGCTGGCAACCAAAGAATGTTCATCTGGAAGTACGTTGCATTGAATGCAGTGACAAGGAATAAGGAACAAAAGTGTTTTGGACCCCACAAACAGAACATAAACTAATCTGTCTGTTGTCATATGTATTATGTACCAAGACAGAATGGGAAAAATTGGCAGAGATTGCAACTTAACTCGCTGTACCTGTTTACTCATTATACAGCACGGGCTACATCAGGCAGAATTCTTTTAGTTCTCAATAGAGGCAAGTACAACTGTGCTGGAAGGGTGGCACTCACTCAGTAAAGGTGACATGAGCAGCAAATTTCAGTTGCTTAACTTGACATGGTCTGGTGACAAGATCAGCAACCGCAGTCAGCAAATCTTACATACCCCACGACGAGGAGTTGCATAATGAAACGTCAGTTTTATCAAATTCTGTCCATAGCAAACAATCCTCAAGAACCCGTGTGGAATTTCCAAATGTTCACAGACCAACAGTGTAGTACAGAATATCCTAGCTGGCCCCAGGATCTCCCACAAAATAGAATGTTCCTGATATAAATTAGCATAATTGTCATCTGTTGGGGAGATTTACAAACCGTTCAACTAGCTCCTCTGGATCTGGAATTGTTATTGTTGAGCTCTTTACCGTAATCTCATTTCAGCTACTTATGAAGATCCTATGCTTTATGTTCTTTCAAATAATAGATGAGAATAATGATTTAGATTAACTGTTGAATTGAAAGCATTATCAAAGGACTAAATTCTTACTTTTCCATAACAGTCTGTTGCATTGCTTGCAAAATTATGGTCAGTGATTTGATTCTTTGATCCATCTCTTGATCAGCACTGTGTTTCCCAATAAAAAAGGACTCCAAGATATTTAGACTTATAATTTACACAGTACATTTGTTTACTTGCACAAAGCAAGCCACTGTTTTCTAGGTGTGAATTATGTCTTCAGATTTCAAGGTGCTGTTTTTTCTCTAAACCAGTTTACCTTGGCCACAAACTACCCCAGTTACATGTAGAAGATTACAGTCTGATATGGTCAAGAGGAAAATAACATCTATCAATTTCACAGCAGTGCCACAACTGTCAGGACTGAATACTATCCAAGTCTCACTTGTGCCTTAATATCCTGTTCTGAAAAATGACAAGCTGAAGAAGAGACAATGGGCTGCGGTCACACCAAAAAAAAATTCAACTCAACTTAACATCAAGTATGCAAGCATGATTTTCACTCAGCAAACACAGGGAGCAAATGGCACTTTGCGGCATCCCTGGAGTTAAGACACTAAGTGATTACTCATCAACTGAAACATACCCTGTAGATTCAGCTTACTAAAGGTTATTACCACTTGCATATCCTCAAAGCAGAGTTTCAGCCTCCCATATAACACTTTGTTGAATAAGACACTCCCACAAAATGAAGCACTTTCAGCATTTTCTGATTGAATCGCACCCACTGCGGTAACCTTGCCACAAGAATTTTTTTAGTATGTCTCTCTGCCTTCAGTTACAGAAATTGACCAGGTTACCACATTTAAACTGTAAACTAAATGGAATATACTCTGAAGGGTTCCATTCACTTTTTAAGGATATCACTAAATGTTCCCACACAAAAAATGGGGAAAAACCCGGCAGTATTTGTCTGTACTTGATGAGCCATCTGCTATTACACGAAAGGTATCTTTCTTTAATTTAAATGGGTTTTGGTACCTTTGTTCTCCACCAATACATCCCAAGGTTAATGTATTGATATGCCAACAACATTTTGGCAACAACTCTTTGAAGAACTGGAAATTACAGAGATTTTCAGCAAGGTCTATAACTAATTCATCTTCCTCCAAGATACAGGAGAAGATCTTCTAGATACAAGAGTTGAAGTCTCCATCAAGGAGTAGCAGACAAGCACCTCTCCCTAACCGAGTGTCCAGAATACGACGTATATGACCTCAGGTCACTTTGCATGACTAAAAATCGGTCACCTCATCCTATAATGCATTAGTAACAGATACAGTCAGCAGTCTTGTGTCTGAACATGATGTTTATTATGTAGACAATACCTTGAGTTTCACAATAAAATAACAATTGATTATTCACATTTAGAATCGGTAGGCACTTCCAAACCATACTCCTCCTGGAAGTACTTTCTCTTTTAAGATTTTTTTAAGAAGCACTATCTAGAGAAGGCTGAATACCTTGAAAAGCTATTAAGTGCATATGCAAAAACAATAGTCAAAATGAGTTCTGCCAGTAGCTTGTGATTACCCCTGCAACAATCTTGGGCCTTTTCTGTGGTGCCACTTGAGATTTGGAGAGTGACTTGATTGCACCAAGTTTAGAACTCTGGTTTCAGAGCTAATGCTGTATTGTAAAGGTAAATACAACTAACTTTTGACAGTAGATTTCTCCTTCTTCCACAAACTATGGCTTCTTTCCTACGAGTGAAACAGTGTTCCACATACTAAAAGTCAGTTTACAGGAACTAAGACTGTATCGAAAGCTGATGTGCACATACAGTATTTATCACACCTCTGCCATTACAGATGACTCCACTACCGGATATGAGAAAACATGGCAGCTCCACGTTATTTCTTCACACTAAGCCTTAATTAGGTTAAGTAAATCATTCTGTCATTGGGTACTTGACTGCAAAAGGCAGCCAGCAGCATTTGTGTCTTGGGTGTTATTTTCTAATTTGTTGCTAGAACTATTATGGGAAGACTTAAATTCGGTATTGTTTTTTTAATTGAAATTTATTGTGAAATACAGAGGTTACCATATAAACCATACTCAGATAATTACATTAATTATTAATGCACAGCAAAAAGTTTTAAGATTCCATATCAAAAAAAGGAAAGAAAAAATATATAAGCAGGGTATGGTGATATGTTTAACATACAAGTCAAAAAATAAAAAGATAAGAATAAATAAATAAATAAAAAATGTTCCAATTTAGATTTTAAGTTAAATATGGTCATTTTAGTATGTATAGACAAGTCCAATAAAGTACAGATTATAGCATACTGCTGCAGTTTACAAACCCTGTTGCATTATTTCTATTATATTTTCTGTTTGGCTTGTATATAGAGACATTAACTGTATTTCAAGGGGTAAATTACACCCCATCACCTATAGGCACCCCATCCCCTGTGTGTGATCCAATTATGAATTAACAACAATTAAGTAAAAATCATAAACAAGACATGCACTTTTATCCTCTAGAACCCTGCGCATAGGACAGCAATAAGAGAGACAAATGTTCTTACCTTTTAAGAAGAATATTAATCGCACCTCAGTTATCAAAATCTTCCCACTGAGACCAGAAGGTAACTGTCCCTTGAGTGGAGCCATTAATCCTTGAAGCAGTAGAGCACACTGAAAAAATTAGGTTGTTTCCATTTCGATATTAAAATTAGCTTAACAGCATTTGCAGCTAAAGAAAGTATTTTTTGTGTGTGAATGGGACAACTGTGTAGAGGAGAAATATAACAGAAGTCACAACTGAGGAGATGGAATGATAATATTATTATTTCTAAAAAGCAATCATAGTTTGAACAATCAGTTTTAAGTATTTGTTTATTTCAAGATGTAACTTGAAAATATGAATACAAGATTCAAAATTTTTATTTTGAAAAAGTATATGGGTGGTGGGTAAGCCCACTAAGATGTTTTAACTTGGGAGTAATATATATTCTTATATATTTTATATATTACTTATATTTTACCATCTGGGGATTTGGTTTTTGGATGTCTTCTTAATGCTAGAAAACACCATGTCCCAACTTGGTAAATTTACATCTGTAAAATCAGATTGGCAACTCAATAATACTGCAGAAGGTTCCATTTCATTTAGAAACATGTAGCACATTTATCCATCACTAGTTTGGGGAGCAAGGGCTATCATAAAACTATATACAGTTAGGTTCATAAATATTTGGACAATGACACCATTTTCATAATTTTGGCTCTGTATGCCACCACAATGGATTTGAAATAAATTAATAATTACATGATTGAAGTGTAGACTTTCACCATTAATTAAAAGTGTTTAACAGAAATATAGTTTGAGTGATCTAGGAATGATAGTCATTTTTATACATAGTCCCCCCCATTTTTAGGGACTCAAAATAATTTTGACAATTGACTGACAAGCTGTTCCATAGCTGGGTGTCAACAAGTCCCACATTATTACATTAACTATTCGAGCAGGTAGAATGTCTGGAGTTGATTCCAAGTGTGGAATTTGCATTTGGAAGCTGTCACTGTGAACTCTCAATATGGGGTCCAAAGAGCTGTCCCTGCAAGTAAAAACAAGCCATCATTAGGCCGAGAAAACAAAACAAATCCATCCAACGAATAGCAGAAACACCAGGAGTGGTCAAATCAACCATCTGGCACATTTTTAAACAGAAGGAGCACACTGGTGGGCTCAGTAACATCAGAAGGCCTGGACAATCATGGAAGACAACTGTGCTGGATGACTTCTGTCCGTGATGAGGAAAAAACCATTCACGCCATTTAGTCAAACCATGAACACTCTCCGAAATGTAGGTCTATCATTGTCAAAGTCTACAATCAGAAGAGAAGACTTTATGACTTTATGAAAGTAAATACATAGGGTTTACCACAAGGTGCAAACCACTGGTAAGCCTCAAGCATAGGAAGGACAGATTACCAGAAAATATTTTTAAAAAACCAATCCAGTTTTGGGACAGTTTTCTTTGGACAAATGAAACTAAGGTCAATATATACAGAATGATGTCTGGAGAAGAGTATGGAGAAGAGAAGGAATTGTGTGTGAAACATGATGGGGGCAATGTTATGGCATGTGCATCTGTTACTCCCAATGGAAGTGGGTCACTGGTGTTTACTGATGATATGACTATGGACAAAAGTTGCAGGATGATGCAGGAAGTCCAGTGAACAAGCAGCACCTTAAGAGTAGGGTGGAAATCCAGCACGAGGCCATGGGCTCCAGACTTCAGGCAATCATTGATCGAAAAAGACTTTCAACTAAATATTGAAAATGATCATTATATTCATGATTATGTTGACTTGTCCAAATACTGAAAATCTGAGCCCCTGGGTCTTTTTTAAATGGCTCATACAATGTGTGTGCTAAATTCCTTGAATTAAAACTGTAAGTTTACATTTCAATCACATCTTGATTGCTTCATTTCAAATCCATTGTGGTGGTTCAGAGAGCCAAAATTATAAATATCGTATCACTGTCCAAATATGTATGGACCTAACTGTAACAGTTGTAAAAGAGCAGACAGGTTTGTATTGATGGCTTTAAGTAGCAAAAAAAAGGATAGTGATGGGATATTCTTTGTGAATATTATGAAATGATTTCCTTCCTATAGGTCCAAAAATATCCCCTACTAAAAGAATTCTGTTTTGTCCCCAACCTGCAAAATAGATAGAATGTTCCCCAACATTAACTGAGATAATGTAAAACAGTAACAATATAATCTCTAACTTTAGAGCATCATGCTTAATTGATTGTAATTAACTGTAATTGTATCAATCTATGGCTAACATGGTAGAACACTCTACTGCTATAATTAAAGAGGGAAACTTTGAAAGCACTGTTTGGGATTTGAAGTGGTAAAATGAGGGGGAAGTGAGCATTTGTGACAAAGCACCTTTATTTTGTAGCAGGTGCCAAGGAGGTAAAAAGGTGGGCATTCATCCTTTTCCAAACTGAGTGGAGATCAAATGATATAATTCATGATAAAGTTCAAGGTCTGAAAGTTTGACCCGGCCTTCATTCCATGCTCTGATTAAGGACTTGTGTTTTACCCAAGGGTGCTTTTTGTACGAAAAAAATGAGGATAGGACGCTGCCCAACTCCTGCCAATGACAAATTGGGGGGTTGAAACAGAATCATAGTGCTAACTTAGTTAATCTGAGGAAGTAGTGACATTTTAATTATTGATAAGTGGGAGAGGTAGGATAAGAGCAAAGATTCAAAGGAGGAGGTAGAATGTATGATAGACATTACAATCTGACAATAATTCAAAGCAAAACATTCAATTAATGAGGATGTAATATCAATACCTAAATATTTAAACCATTTCACAATAATAGAGTAAGATATCATATAGGCAGTTTTGTTTAACTGCAATGATTGCTATTTGGTGTAGTTGATTTTGTGACCTGAAATGAATGATTAAATCTAAACAAGTCTAGTACTGAAAGTATACATATGTAGAATGGGACATTTCCGAGAAACAGTAAAATGTCATCATCATATAGAGAAATGTTGTGTTTTGTGTTGTATAATGTAATTGGTTTAATATCTGATACTTTCTGTAGAACTTCTGTTGTAGGTATCAGTGAGAGAATGTAAAGAAGTGATGAGATTGGACAGCCTTGGTGAACCACACAACATAACAAAAACAGAGAAGACAGATCTGAATTTATTATCACAGAGAAACTAGGTGATGAGTAAAGTACTCCAATAAGTTTTAAAAAATATATTCCAAAACCAAATTGTTCCAACGTCTTCCACAAGAAAGTTCTGTTTGTCAAGAAAGTTGAGTTTGTCAAATGCTTTCTCTGCTTCTAAAGAAAACAGAGCTGCAGGTACTTCTGCTTTCAAGCTCCATTCTAACACATGCTAAACACATTGAACGCTATCTGCACTGCACACGATAGGGGCAAAACTAGTTTGATCAGGGTAAATTAATTTACTGATGATCATCTGTTGAGGAATATCTAATAATTTTGCAAATATTTTAATATCCATACTTATTAAAGAAATTGGACATTCATCAGCTAGTTTTTCATGCTTCACAATTAGTGTAATGGCCATGTTATTTAAAGATAGGTGTAGGTGCCCAAATGCTGCTGCTTGTGTTAACATATTATATAGTGGTCACATAAGTTTATCCTAAAGGTTCAAATAGACATCTGTCCCAATCCTGTCTGGACTGAGATGTTTACTCTTTTAAGGGGTTGTAGAGATTCTAATAATTCAGTAATTGAGAAAGGTGCTTTAAATTGTTCACATTTTTCTTTTGAAAATTTAGGAAGTTGAGCATATTTCAGAAAATCATTAATGTCCTCTGTATATTTGTCCTGTTGTGATGTGTACAATTCTGCAAAGAACATGAACATTGCTTTATTTATTTCTCACGATTTAATAGGTTATTTTAAAGATGTTATTTTGACAGATGTGATAGTGGCCCGGGATTCACATTTTTTTAAGCCCAACAGCAAGTAAGAAGCTAGTATTTTGATACTGAGCCATAATATAGTGGTCTTGTTTTATGTATTTGTATTTCAGTCTGCCATAGGAGAAGAGAGTTAAAATGTGTTCTTGAGTTAATGATTTCTTTCCCTAGGTTAACATCAGCTGACTTATGTCAAGAAATTTCTAGCAAATTTGAGTTTTGTTCATTCTCTCTCATTGTTTTTTGTTGTGCTTTTTCGATGCGATGTTTGTGAAATATCTTTTTTCTTTGTTAACCCTTTAGTGGCTAGCAGACAAACATGGCATTTGAGGTCGATCCATTCATTATATTTATAAATTCTTAAAGGTGAAACAAAATTCTTTATCCACCAAAAACAAGTTATTTTGGGTTATCTTTGAAAACCTTTCTAATAGAACTACAAAGCTCTTGGTGAAATAACTCTCACTGGATTGCACAACTACCTCTTACCATTCCAAGGTCATGATCCAAGGAGACAGTTCACTTCTAGGAATATGCTTGTGTATTGGTTCACAATATTTACAGTATCACAAAGCTGTACCTCAGAGTGATGTGGATTAAATACTTAATCCTGAATTGTTATGAGAATGAAAATGCAATGGTTATAAATATATAAATTAATAGAACTAGATCTCTGACATTGGATTTGAACTTCAAATGAGAGCAGTGAGGCTGCAAATAATAATTTTTGTCCCATATCTTTCTTGCAAAGAATTTCTAAATCCTTCTAATGAGCAAATTGAAATAAGTCATTAATTCTAGAGTTCTAAATTAAATATGAAAAGCAAATGAAAAACCTCCAAAGAAGTGGAGGTGAAATAACAAGATCAGAGAAAGCTGAGGCACACTTCAAATCAAAGATAATAGACTGAAACAATGCTTTTGTTTGGCAGAATGAGATTTCTCCATTCCTCTTACTTAGCTGTCCTGTGGCAATTGGTAGATATGCCAATGCCAGGCTTGCATTATACTGTAAGCAACTGGGAAGGAAGGCAACAGGCAGGAGAACCGAGAAAGAGCCATGCAGAGAAAAAGGGGGACTGCAACAAGTTTGTGTGGAATGGGACCAAGCAGCCAAGAGCTGGACTGAGAGATGACTTAGTTTCTGGGAAAAAATGTGAATGCTTAATATTAATCTGCTTAGTGTAATTCCATAAAACATAAACAAGGGAAAGCAGCAGTTAATTCATAGGTTAAAAAAAGATAGGAACGCCTCAAAGCTGTTGATTTTTCATCACATGTATGTCTGTTAATGTATGAAAATGGCAAAGGACAGCCATCAGGAGTTACAGGCAAATATTAGAAAGTTAGTTGGTCAATTGGTGCTCCAGGAATATGTTTAGCTTGTGGTTTACTTGAGAAGGTGTCTTTCATACCCTGTCCAAAGACACACACTCTGACACATCTGTGTGACTATAATCAAAAGGCACAAAATGCTCTACAATAGACTTGGTGAGGTCTTTGATGCAGAAGGCTGGCATATGGTCCCAAAAAAATCCTCAAGCCTTTTGCCTGATTCTTCTGTATAGATAGCAGAAAACCTTTTACAAGAAGAATAACAAATAAGAATGTTTCCACAAGCAGGATGTTGACTGTATAAAAAGAAAACTTTAAAATGGGAGGTGAAATGCTAGAATAGTTTAATTTCTGGAATTTTTTTTTAATATTTCTGTATCTAAATTTTTTGATTCTTTGACATAAACATTTTTGACGTATCTCTTTTCTCAGCTTGTAGAAATCAGGACCAAAAACAGAATTTTCCATTAAATTTCATTCCAGATGAATTTTGAAAGTTGAACAGGCCATTAATTTCAGTTCTAGGAAACCTAAGTCAGGCTGTCAAGTTTAAGTAGAACTAATGGCTGCCTTCACCCATTTAGGCTCATGTGCAAATGTATATACAACTGGATTGCATGTGATTGACAGGCACTATATTAAATTAAATTAGAGGACTCCTTTTTTGTCCGTTTCATGATTTGAATCATTGTTCTTTCTATGTGTTAGTTTATTCTATTCATCCTAACTGTTCCTTGAGTTCACAGTAAAAGGAGCTAACTCAGTGTGGCCAGTACTTGGTGTGAGGCAGGTAACTGTCCTGTAGGTGCCATGGGTGGTAACATCTAAGTGGTGACATCCACACGCTATTACTCACAAATGAACATTTAGAGCTGTCAGCATGTTTTTGGACTTTAGTGGGTTAGTAGGGTTCCATAATGAAATCCATGTGGACATGGGAAGAACATGAACATTTCAGACATTAATATCTCAGTCAGTTTCACCTCCACCTGCTGCGACGTTTTTTTTAAATCACATTGGACATTTAGTTTTTCTTATTCCTTACTAGGAAGCACGAGAAAAACCTAGAAGTAATCTTCTCACTTATTTATAGATGTAAAGGTGAATAATAAATCAAATGGAAACAGGTCATCCACTCAGATTACACAGAGCTTTCTTTTTATTGTGAAAGAAAAAGTATGCCCTAAGAGAAAGCACTAAGCCTCACATTTGCAACTGTTGCATGAATCTAACTGTCGGCCTGAAAGAGTAATAGATAATAGAGAATACTGACGCTTCACTAAAATTCTTGTGATTAAATCCTGCCAAATCTGATGACATATTTTTGACATCTTCAATGCAAATAAAGCAATGATAAAATCTGCCATTGTAGTGACATATTCAATATTGTTTATCTGTTTTTTCTTCATTTTTAAATATCTTAATGTTTTCTCAGCATTAATTACTTGAGTAAAACAAAGTGTGCTTGATGTGAAATAAAAAAATAAAAACAATAGTGAAAAGCATGCCTGATAATGGTGAAATGAGTATAAATCTTTTCAGTCATTTAAAAAAAATAATTGAGTCATTATTGAAATGTTAATGTGAACAAAGTGACTGTTCTTTTATTACTAAAATACTGAAACATTCTCTTTGGCTCAACTTTTAAATTTTCTGTGTTATTTCTCTCCCACTGCCTTTTAGGTTCCCTTAGGTTACACTCATAAGCCACACAGTTAATTAGCCCTGGAGTTACTAGTTTTATAGGCCTTATAAAATAGTTTTTTCCTTGTAACTTTTAGCTCTTTTAGCTCAAACAGACGGTTTTATATTGTACCTTTCATAAAGCAAATCTTCACTAGGTACTTCTCAAAGCATACAAAATGGGTTTGAGCCTATTTAGGGCATACACAGTGTAAAATGACACAAAGAACACAGACAAAGATTTGGGGTACCACCTTGGTAACCCTGTATAATTTGACAGTTTCAATAGAATAAACACACAGCTGATATCTTTACAGTCATGCTCCAAACGGAACCCAAGTAGGTAACTGGTTTGCTAACTTATGAAAGAAATGGTAAGAAGGGGCAGGTCCAGAAGGACATACACCGGAGAAGACATCAGTGATGGTAGGGTCATCAATCACCAGGTCTGCAAAGAAGGAAGGGATCAGAGAACAGTGCCAACCTCTTGCTCAGCAGATCATTACATTTACTACAGACTGCAAGTTGTCCCCCATGTGCATGTGCATAACATCGGTAAGGGAGTTAAGGTAAGGTAAGGTAGAGGTAAGGAACAGAAAAGCTAAATTTCAGATTAATGCCATTCTGTAGGAAGTGATACAATCTCGACTCAACACTTATCTCACTATTTAAGTCACAGCTATATGCAAGTATTGAGGTCATTGCTCTTACATGGTCACTGCTCAGCTACTGCATAATGTAATAGAACATTTGCAATCTTGCATCAGCTCACCACAGACCCCACCCACACAAACCCACATCGGGCCAATCTGGAATTGTCAATTAACATGCACACATCAGATAAGCAGGAGAAAAAGTACAACATCTATAGAAAACCAGTGTAGATATGGGGAGAATATGGAAAACTCCATAAAGATAGCAAACAGGCAGAGAATTAGAAACCAAGAGAGGAGAAGAAGCAGCAGAGCTAACAACAGCATGCTGTGCTCCATGTAAAAATAAAGTGGTAGTCAATGCCAATAAATAAATTCTAAATTCATTAATGCTGATGGGGCCTTATGCACAGACTGAGGAAAGTAATTGATTTAACTGAAAACCTTAAAGCTAAATAAACATTCAGCAGAAATCAAATGCTAACTCTTCAGTATAGGTAAGATGTCACCATTCAAAGATCGCAGGTGTCAGAGTGATGGGTACAGAACAAGCAGTGAGGAGGCTGCAATGAAGTGATGTAGTGTATATTTGTTTTGTAAACCAGTTACAGTAACTTGAAGACAATTGTGTATTATACCAGAACTACAGTTAGTTTGTTTAGTGCAGGAATTCTTAAACTTTTTAATCTGAGTAACCAAATAAAAAAATAGTACTATGTTGGTAACCAAGAATAGGATTATTGTCATAATGACAGAATAGCCATATTAATACAAATGACAATGGTCCTATAATAAAAATAGTGAACACTTTGTTTCCATTCAAGCATATTTCCTACACGGATATCACTAAAAGAGAAAAGTGGAGAGCAAACCACCAAATACAGAATAGATTGTTGAGACATATCATTGCCAGTGCAAATGCTTAGAGTAAAGTTTAATAAATCTGAGAGAAATATATATTTTTTTAAATATTAGAACATAAAGGGATAGTCTGAATATTCATTTGACTCACAGAACCAGAAGGTGGTGATGTGTTGCATATCCTTTCTTGTAGACATCTTGGTTGTACTGAGGCAGATAAGAAATAAAGCAGTCAAAAAATAATTAAACAATATAGTTTATTTAACTTGTCTTAAATAATGTTATTTGAAAAAAAAAATATATGTTTCAGATGAGTCAACCATTAATAATGCATTGATCCACATGAATTCACATACCATTCACTATATCCCCATTTTAATTTAACAATTTAATAAACTAAGTGCATAAGCTGAATTGGGTAGCTAAAATTTTCATAAAACATTTACTCACTGTTTGGATTTTATATGGGTTAAATTTTGATGAAGAATTTGGCGAGCAGTCCAATTTGAAATGTTTAATCCCACCCTCAGCATTGTGCTGAATTGAAGAGAGACGGGCTCTACAGTTCACCTCACCCTTTGGATATTTTCTGGTGTTTTCAATAGTCCAACAAACATGTCCTCCATACTCCTAGTAGACTGAAATGCAATAAACCACTTTTAAAAATTTGGACAAGAAGAAATTCGGTCTCCCCAAGGCATGTAAACTTAATACAGAATTTTCTTTGCACCTTAGCTACAGATTTATATTCAATGTATGAAGCACCAACCACTTGCCAGTGGCCTCATCAACAGCATTTATCTTATTGCACTGCCACAGAACTATACTATATATACCTCCACTCTATAGATTCACGCTGCATAAAACCCTGAAATTGTCACATCCTACTGCCACACCTGTTATTTTCATTTCGACATTTCAAACTAGTCATGTGGTCTCATCAATACAAAAGCGTGTCTGTGTGATTCCCTCCTCTTTCCCCATTTCTTAGTTGTATTTTTCCTTGTCAGTCATCTCAGATTGATTATTTCATGGGCTGAAAGAGTGGTGAGGCTGTCATGATTTTAAGGTCACAGAAACAAAACCTCTTGATTAACTAATGATGTTGTTTATAGAATAGCAAAATAGTGTGCTAAATAGATAGTGGTATATCTTTCACTGCAGAATTCACTAATTTTACTATACAATCATGTGCAAACCAATCACAAACATATCAGACACCCAATATGGTTCACAACCCTTAGCTTAACAAACACTGGTTAAGTTCCCTTCAAGTCTGCATTTTAGGATTACCAGTTTCACTCCTTGCAGAAGTACTGAAAAGAGAACTATGGTAATCTAGTAGAAATGTAATGAAGGTGCAATTCTGATGACCTGTTGGGTTCATCACTTAGCTAAGTGCATTCGCTCATCATTTTTATCCCTATCACTTTACCTAGCTTGAATTATCCTGTCTTCCAAGGCTCCAAGACAGCATATTTTACACATCACCACAATGATCATCATACTTGCCAACATCAAAGAATAAATACATTGCACTGGGCATAAGATCATGGTGGTCATCATTTACTATGAAAGTAATTTGAATACATAGGAAAAATGGTCAGTTTTTGGATTGTTTGTTTACCTATCTGACTTTGACTTTTTCCTCTGTTAGTTCAAGGCCAGCTGTTTTCTTTGCTGGTGTATTTTGCACAATAGTTTCTAAACTTTTTCTTTTTTTTTTTGCTTGTGATCCCCTGCCGTTTGTGCTCTCTAGGAGCTAGCTGGAGAGTTAAGCTCTCATGCATAGTGTCAGGTGAGCAAAGTAAATGTTTGCAGACTCCTCAATGAAACCATCACACCAGTTTTTCTTTAGGGCAAGCATCTATTACCATTAGAAAATCACATCTTTTTTTCTTTCTTTTTTCTTTCTTTTATGCCAGCTGAGTGTTGTCATAAAGATTTGTAGAAGAGAGACTGCAGCCTTATAGTGAGAGTCAAACTTCAGAGTACTGTTGAGACATATTCCAAGGCAAAAAGGTGAGAATAATAAGATACATTTGCTGGAGCTCCGGTTCAATGTGAAGTTTGATTCATAAATATGAACTGGTGAGCCTCAAAGAAGTGGTTCAGTTTTCTTAATGTTTAATCATAGGATGTTAGCATATATCCATGCAGAGCTATAATATCTCTGAATGTTCTTCATAAAAAATTGGAAATTATTCTCATGCAAATTGATCACTGAATCATAGCAGTAAATCAAGAATATATTCAGACATTGAACTGAATAGAATCCAGCAACAATCCATGAGAGACACACAAAAGAAAGGCTCCAGAGGACTGCATTTTAATGTGTCATGAAATACTACTGACTACATACATCCAGATAGGTAGAAGCTCATCTAGAATAGGCACATTCTACTGTGACTAAGTCTACAAGAAACGGCTATTAATTAACTGAAATCATGTACTTAAAAGAGTCTCTGATCAACAGAATACAAAACATATAACCAAAAATAACCAGATTTTAAAAATCAGTAACAGATGAAAATAGAGAGGCCATGCTTATTATATAACTAATTTATATGAACATTTTAAAAATGAAAGAATGATGAATAATGATTAATAGCTGTAGTTTGTAACATTTTCTACATAGAACATGTTTTTTTTTTTTTTTTTACAAATGTTCCTAGTTAAAAATATGTTTTGAATTCCAATCAGGAAAAAAATCACGGGTGAAATAATTTCTCACCCTTACTTAAAAAAAACATCCAGGAAAATAAAAAGATGTGAAGAAATATTAAACTGACTGCACTGTGCAACATGCAACTTTAAAACACTTGAAGAATAGGGAGAAGGTTAGGGAGCGTCCACAACCCACCCACTAGTTTCAATAAAAGGAAAAACGCAAGTGATACAGGTTCTACAAAAACCATGCCATTGCATATTTTTAATCAATTTTATTATCATGTCCATTTTCTAAACTACTTAGTACAATCTGGGAGAAAAAAAGACTATGGTACCTGAAGGAAAAGCCCATACAGACATGAGAAAAACTAGCAAAGACGATTACGCTTAGGGCCCCAGTTTGGCTAGGGGGTGGCACTGAAATTTGCGGTAAGGTATTTTGTCACTGTTTGGGTAGCACTGTTCTGTGTAGCCACTAGGGATGAGGAAAGTGATTTGTGAGAAATTTGTTTTGCAACAAATCTCAGTGTTTTGTTTTGCAAAGAAAAATTGCAAAAGAAAAGCATTTTGCTATCAGAAATTCATGTCATTTATATATGAAGATAAGTGTTTAGCCCCTGTTTGGAAACATGCTTATGCATTAATTCTTTATGTATTTATCTTTTCAGTTAGCATATAAATCACAATATCTACTGAAAAAACAATGTGACTCTTTTTTTGTCATGTGTATACATTTTGTCAAACCGTCACCCATGCACTGTGATTGTTCTTGCAGTACAATGCCCCCTTTGCCAATTATGATGACAATCTGGACAATTATAATACTAAAGATGCTTTGTAAAAAGGAGTGTTTGGAATTTGCATATCGTGAATAAGAGGCATAAATAAATTTGATTTTCCTGGTGTACTAAGAATTACAGGTTTACTCTAAAATTAATATCTTTGTAATTACGAAAAATAGACATTTTTTGTGGGTTATGTGTCTGGCAAATATGAAATAACTTGAAAAACAAATTTTTTGCCTGTTTTGCTAAGCATTGGCAGCCATCTTTGCAATACAGATGTTGTCATTGGGGGAGCAGCAGTGGACATGTCAAGTCAAGTGAAGTTGGGGAGCATGCACTGGTACAGTGCGTTGCCGCACCCACTTCAAGACAAAACAACTCAGGATCCAGTTTGCAACTCCCCAGTCAGACACGTGGTCCAGTCCAGACCCTCTATCTGCCGCAGCCAGGTGTTACGTGGGCGACCCCTTGGCCTGGTCCAGCTACTCGGGTCCCCAACAATGAGGATCTTACAAGCCGTATCACCCTCAGGGAAACGCACCACATGGCCGAAGTGCCGTAACTGATGCTCCCTCACAATGCAGATAATGTGCCTCATTCAGGACTCCATGAGCAACCGCTCATTCGACACAAAGTCAAAACAATGGTACCCAAGGATTTTCCGGAGAGACACAGTATCAAAGGAGTCCAGTCTTCATCTCAGGTCATTGGATAGCGTCCATGTCTCGCAACCATATAGCAAGACAGGAAGCACCAGGAATCTAAAGACTTGGACCTTCGTCCTTTTGCATAGATATGTATAATATATTAACTGTGTTGCTGTGATGGATATACAGTGCAGTGCATTTATTTCACCAACATCTCTTACCTCTGTCTTGATGGTCATTAAACCCCTTTATAAAAGTTTTCTGCCTACAGTTATTTCTTTCTTTAAATGCAATATATAGTAGTCTGTAACCCAAAATGGTTAAGAAGTGAATAGTTAATCAAAACTATAAAAGTAATTCAGGACAGAAAACCTAAAGACAGTAGTTTTTGAAGAATTTCTTCATAGGAAATGGGATTGCATACCTAGTTTTTGACAGATGCCAATAATTCGGTTACACAATTTTTTCTTTTATGCTATCACTTTTAGGAAAAATAAAAGAAACAACTTATTTTATTATCTGCCTGTTCAGATTGTTGTGACACTGTTGTTTTGTCTTTCAGATCCAAAATGGATTGTGACATGGAAGTGGTGAAAGAATGGGTCAATACAATTCAGTTAATAATTTACATTCCAACATTCATCGTTGGTGTGTTCTTGAACAGCATTGCCTTGTTTATTTTTATTTTCAAAATGCGGACAGAATCCACAATCTACATGACTAACTTGGCAATAATGGACATTTTTCTGCTGATCCCTCTTCCTTTCAGAATGTATGCTGCCAAAAATAGATGGATACTGAGCAAGTCATCTTGCTCAGTATTTGAGGCTTTATATTTTGTGGGTGTTTACGGAAGCATACTCACCATCACATTCATCAGCATTGACAGATACTTTTCTATAAAGCATCCTTTCAAAGCAAAAGTCTTAAGATCACCCAGGAATGTCTGTATTGCGTGCATTGGAATTTGGATCATGCTTCTGGTGGGTGTCCTGCCCGTATTTACCTTTCACACGAATACAAATACTACTGAAGACTTCAGATGTTTTCACAATTTCTCTGATGATTCCTGGCAGCCAAAAGTTGTCATTCCATTGGAAGTCTTTGGATTCCTCATTCCAGTATCCATTCTGCTTTTCTGTTCAATCCGGATTATCAATGCCCTGAAGAAACTGCAAAGTAATGACAAGACTAGTTTAAGAATTGTTTATGCAAACCTATTTGTTTTTCTTATTTCTTTCACTCCAAGTCATTTGGGGATTTTTTTGCAGTTCTTGGTTCGAAACAAAATCCTTATTGACTGTTCCACAAAAATGGGTATCAGTTTTTATGTCCAGATTTCAATGTGTTTTTCTAACATTACATGCTGCCTAGATGCAATTTGCTATTATTTTGTGGCAAGTGAGTTTCGTTCAAGAGGCATTCCCAGGAGGTTAAGTTCAAGAAATCCTAATACTTCAGTGACTGAGATCTAAAATAATAACAAAACCTTCTTATTTGACAGAAACCATTGAGAAGTCAAACAAATGACCGGGACACTTGTTTTAAAACATGGGCTGGCTGATTGATACTATTAAATGGAATGTTCAGACAACAGAAAATTAAACAACATAAAATGCTAATGTGTCAACAAAAAGAATGGAGTTGTGGGCACAAAGTGACTTACAGGCAAGATGGTGAACTACATTTAGACAGCTTCATGCTACTTAAGCAGGACATGTACTGCTTTAAACAATCTTGGTCAATTCTGTGGGACTAATGGTTTATTTAAAACTTTTCAATGACGTCTCTTACAAAGAACACTATTTACTTTATAAAATATTATAAAGACCAAAGAGGTTGCCTTTTTAATTTTATCCAATAAAGGACTTAAAGGGAAAAGGCACATATGGCATTAGTCTCTGAAGGAGGGAAGACATCTATTGAAGGTACACCACAGGTCCATTTAAAAATGTCCAGTTTTTCTTCACCCTCCTATATCCTGACCATGAATCCCTTGAGTTAATATCCATCCTCCATGAAATACTTCAGTAGTTTCTTTATTCAGTATCTGCTTCTCTATACCTTGTCACTTTACGTGCTGGATGGCTCTCAGTTTTTGTACAGAAACCTTTTGTACATTTTATCTTATTAACACAATTCATGGAATTTAAAAACTGCTGCCCAGTCCAAGACTAAATCCTACCTAACCTCAAATTCTCCTAGGATGGGTAATGGTTCCCTAAGACAATCTAATGAATAAGGGAAGCTCACACGAACATAAATACATTGGTTAGACCATTGTTCATCTTCTGACATAGTTTAGATTCATTGTCTCAACTTTTTCACTCAAGTACATGAAAATAGTTTTTATTACTTGCATTTAGAGTGTTAGCATCACTCCTACAGCAAAAAATGAACTAGGCACAGCAGACTTAGTATTAATCACGAACTAAATAAAACCAGTCCTGCGAGTCTGACAGAAACAACCTGTCATAAAGCGTTGCTCCTTTACCTTAGGATTGCTGCATTCAATATATCCATATTATTCAGTGTGGTCTTGTCTCCTCTATTTCAGTGAAAACAGGCATTCTAGTGCAGCAGGAAGACTACTGGCTTTTAATTCTCAAGGATGTTGATTCAATCCCTGCCTCTAAGTCAGTTAAGAGGAGTCCAATTCTCTAAACGTACATCTAGACAGCAACAACATTTAAATATTTCAATTCAATAATGAGTGGCACTTTCATTATCAGCCATGTAAGCAGCCAAACATTTCATGTTGTTCCCTATGAGCCTCTCACATTTGCTTCAAGACATTCTTCTCTGTAAAACTGATTTGTCTTCTTGGGTGTGTTTAATGAACACTCTTCTTCAGGTTGGGCCACAAGATGTTCTTTGGGCCACTGTCAGAATTGTGTCATTCAAAACAACAAAATATCCTCCTCTTAATTTATTCTTTGGAAGATATTTTGCAATTTTTGGATCATTGTCATACCTAAAAGTTGATTTAAGGCTCACATTTATCTTTAATATTTTAGGACAATTGTAAACTCTTACTACCCTTTATGTAATTTTGGTCTAAACAGCTAAATGCTAAAAAGCATTCTAAAAAGCATTCTAAATCCATGGCACCTCTGCCAAAATTGCTGCCTGATAAGTTTTATAATTAGCAGTGCAAGGTTGTCATTATAATACAAACGTATCACTCCACAGAATGTTCTACCAAACATCTGCAGGATTGCCCTTATAAAACTATGCAAATTTAGCTTGAGCAGTTATGACCATAATTAAGGCTAAAGAATTTGTCATGGCCATCTTCTTATGAATTTAACTGGAAATCATCTGCAGCAGTAGAGGTCTGGAGATTCTTAGATGTGATCAAGAGGTACTTAATCATAGGAAGCTTTATTGTGGCCAAAGATTGCAATACTGAAAGAGGCCCACATTTAGGTAAAAACATACAACGCATATGCCTATTATTTGTCATACAGTACACTGAAGAACTTCAAAAAGTTTCCCTTTGGTGGTAAAACTCTCTTCAGATAGACAAGCACTTCCAGGTCATCCAAGATATATTATATATATAATATATACCTTACCCTTTACCGGTAAGACCAGACTGTTTAGGTTCCACATACTGATAGTTGAAGGCTTTTGTAAATTCATACTGGTGATTAGTTCTTTGATTGATTAACTTTCTATCTCATGATTTTACCACTAAGCTGTATGACTTTATTCAAGTGCAGAAGTAAGTGAACCTCAAGATTACATTTTCCAATTGCATTCTCACATATCTCGTAAACAATACACAAACTGTTTCTTTCTGCCCATTCTATTTAACAAAAGCAAGAAGACTGAAAAAGGGTATTATAGCAAAAATGTAATGTTTGAAGATGAAAAATAGGAGTTCAACACTTTCTTAGCAGCACTGTACATACACATCTATACACACATATTAATCATTATAAAATTTATTGTGGTTCTTTCAGCTCTTCAGGTTTTAAGATTTTAAATTACAGTATCATAATGCAGGTAAGCAATAAAGTAATGTAAATTAGACAAAGATTTATTTTAAATTAGCTGTACTCATCCTGTGTTAAACAATATAGATAACAGTGTTTTCCAGTATAACTAGTTCATTGAAATCCATTAAATTATTTTTTTCCATTTTTGTTTGTTCATTTTGTTTTTGCTCATCTGAAACTGATTTTTGGATTTGGCTTAGTGAAACTTGCCATTAGTTTGCTAAAAATCCTGTGGTGAAGAGAGGATGGTGGTCCCATTGGTTAGGTGAATCTTACTCTGGTTGGATGAAATACACAATAAATTAAGTATATAGAGAGAATGACATTACTTAGGATATGGCTATCTTAAGTTGACAAAATGTATTACACATGGAAATGCGCTCTGCAAACAAAAGATATGCCCCCTTGTACTTTTTACCAGCATCACACAGAACAGCCACTTTTCAAAACTTATTGGGCACTTGGAGGCTGTGAATGAAAGACTGCTGCTATTTGACTCTCATTCTTTCTTTATGAACACCTAGTCCTTTTCAAGTATTTGCTGATAAAGACCTCCTCGATTTGGCCCTGGTTGCTATGACTCTGTACACGGACATATTTTAGTGTGTTTATTTAAGTATTTTTATTAACTATAGGGTTTTTATGTGCTGAATCTGCATTGAATTTGAGGAGTTTTGGTGGCCTTTGTCTTTTTTCTGGATGCTGCCTTGTTGTATTGTCATCATCATGACACATTGACATTTGCTATGGTATGTAGTCTTGTAAGCAATGTGGTTGATGTAATCAAAGCAGCACTACAAAGTCATTATGCCAGATGTGTCACTAACTATATCAAACAAAAGCCTTTGTATTTGTCTTAGTTGTGTTATTATGATTTTCAAATTCTAAATACTGCTTTGATTTCAATTATTACGATTTTCAAGTTTAGATTTAGAAACTGATGTTGGTTTCGTTTTAGCTTTCTGCTTGTTTTCTTTTCCTCTCCTGGTCATCTGTTGAAATTTTCATAGTCTTTCCTGTTCAAGGCCTACTCCTCTTGACTGCTGGAACTTGAAGTCCATAGAAATATCCAGTAGAAATGTCACAGGTTCATCTAAAAAACAGGCTTGCTTGTGAGACTGATGACTTAAATTTTTACATTTTTATGAGCCATTTTTTAAATACAAAAAAGTATATTTTCTTTTAAAAAATCATCAATGGACTGGCCTTGCAATTTGAACTGAGGCCTAACCAGGACAACAGATCCACTCTGTTTTGAGAGAGTTATTTAGAGCAGGATGGATTTAGTTATTGTGTTTGTTTATTATGAACATGTTGATATTAGTTGCAGCCTTACAATGTTCAATGATATTTGAGAAATCTTTATTTCAGATTTATTGTAATAACATAACACATGCTTTCTTTCAAAGTACCCAGGCCTATGTTTAAACTCTGTTCATGCCTGAGGAACTTGTCACTGTTGCTATTGACTTTACTAAACTAAATTTAAGACAGATCATTACAATGTCACTTGTATCACACATGGATAAAAGAACACTTACCTCTGGCTAACCTGCTCTGACCTTGAACAGTCAGGCCATCATTCTTTTCTCCTACTTCCAACTTATAGAAAAATTAATAAAATGTACAACGCCACCAAGAAAAGTGGTCCAGGGCCGGAAAAAATAGGCGTGGAGGCAAAACTGCAGGATGTTTTCATTAAAACATTGAGAAATTTATAGAGATTTTTAGGTAATTTCTCAATAAGAAGCTGTGGGTCAATAGCTGACATCTAAAATTTACTGAAGGCTCACAGTCATACATTTCAGGTTGATGTCATGGAAACATAAAAAAAGCCATGACCTCAAGCAAACAATTACATTTGGTAAACATGAGTACGGGTATAAGCTGAGTATAGTAACAGTCATGATGATGTAAGAGAGATATTTTAAATGAGTCAGCATTAACATCAATAAGGCATCAGGTCCAGATAGAATTTCAGAATATTTTTCAAATCCTTTTTGTGACAGACTACTTTAATCTAACTTTAGGAATATGTGTGCCTTTCCTCAAAAAAAAGGGAAAAAACATGGAGTATGTGAATAAGTACAGATTAGTGCCGCTCACTATGATTGTTTGACACATATATCCCACAGTGTAGTGTGGTGAAATCCCTGCTTTCACTCTGTAGCCACTCACATCCTAAATTTGCTGATGACACCACTCATCCCCTGCTTGATCACAAGCAGTGATGGAAGCAGGAGGCAGACTACACTTTCATCCATATCAGAGGGGATTTTATTGAAAGGGACAACATCTTGAACTGTCTTAAGAGTTTCCATCACTGATAATCTGAAGTGAGAACAACACATCTCAGCTATAGTCAAGAAGGATTTCAAACACTTTTACTTTGTAATACTGTATGTCTGAAGAAAGCCCAGATGTCTAAAGGTACACAGGAAATCTTTACTCACTGGCTGCAAAACATTCAGCTACAGGATCTTCCTAGCTCACAACTGAAAAGCAATGCAGATAGTGGTAACCTTGCCACAGATTATTTCAGGTATACAGGTATTTTTTTTCATATGGTGCTTTAGAAAGGTAAACTGTATTATTAGATTCTTTGGCCACCTTCCACAGCCACATTTGCACTCTCCCCTTTTAGCAAAAGATATAGGATCATTAGTACTCACACTAGAAAATACAGAAACAGAAATATCCCCAGGCAATGTTACTCTTCTGCCACTAATACTGACAAAATAATTGCTGCATATGTTGCATACTGTATAATATATATATGTTGTATTCAATGTATGATGCTTCTCTTTTTTGTCTGTTTTCAGTATAGTATTAACATCACTAGTCTGTGTGAGACATAAAAGCATTTATCTTTAATGTGACATGGCTTGATTTGACCATTCAAATCTTCTGCATTTTACTAGTATTTTCATTAACTGGAATCACATAGTCTTCAATTGTTTTGGAAACATCATATATTGTGGTAGTAAAAAAAATAAAATAAACTTTTGTTCTCTATTATAATTTATGTGATTGTCAGAGAAAAAATTAATAGCAAACTTGGTTTGAAAACACATGAATGAACCCACACAAAGGCTGCCCCACTGGTCTAAAAAAGTAATGGGCATTCAGTGTCAGCTGCACTGAAGATGAGTTGATGTTATTTTGGACAGCATTATGTTTTAGAGGACCTTCAAGGGTTGTCATGTGTCTTAACAAATATGTTATAGGTTACATTTGCAATTCCAGAATTGGTTCTAATATAAAGCACTAACTTGTTCTGTCACTCAGATGATATAAGGCTACTCTTTCTAGTTCCAGCAGGTTCTGCTTCTAAACTATTAACTTATTATCACAGCTCCAGGTGGTTCCAAACTCTGCTGCAATAGTCCTAACACAAACCAGCAAAAGCAAGCACATAACATCCATTCTGCTTTGACTATGCCTTACAGGAATGAATACAAAATCTTGTTGTGTCTCACGCTAACCTGCACTCTTTGGGTGACGGGGCCTACAGTTTTATAGAGCCCAGACTTTGGAATGACCTCCCTAAATTAGTTAGATTAATTACACTCAATTCATTCTTTTAAAAAACAATTAAAAACCCATCTGTTTAGGTAGGTGAGGTCAGGTCGGGGAGGATGCACTTGTATAGCATGTTTCTGCACTCACCACATGATGAAACAGCTCAGGATCCTGGTTGGCAACCCCACAAGCAGATACGTGGTTCAGTCCCACCCTCTGGAAACGACCATCTAACTGCCACAACCAGGTGTTACATGGGCATCCCCTTGGCCTGGTCCAGCCACTCGGGTCCGCAACAATGAGTATCCTGCAAGCTGGATCACCCTTCGGGAATCTCTCCAAGTGGCCGTAGTGCCATAACTGATGCTCCCTCACAATGCAGGTAATAGGCCTCATTCGGTACTCAGTGGGAAACTGCTCATTCGACACAAGTCAAACTAACGGTACCCCAGGATTCTCCAAAGAGAATTAAAGTAGTCCAGTCTTCATCTCAAGTCACTGGATAACGTCAATGTCTCACAACCATATAGCAAAACAGGAAGTACCTGGACTCTAAAGACTTGGACCTTCGTCCTTTTGCATAGATATTGGGAGTGCCACACACCCCTTTCCAGTGACCTCATGACTCCCCATGCTCTCCCAAATGTCTGCTGACTTCATAGGAAGAGACACCAGAGACATAAATGCCACTGCCAAGGTAAGTAAACCTCTTGACAAGGTTGACACTTTCTCCACAGACAGACACAGTGTCTGCTGATGGCAGTGCCTAAAAGGTCATTAAAGGTCTGGATCTTAGTTTATGTCCAGGACACTTGCAAGTCCAGACACTCAGACTCCTTGCTCAGTCTCTCTAAGGCCCCAATCAGAGCTTCCATTGACTCTGCGAAGATCACAGCATCATCAACAAATTCAAGATCAGTAAATCATTCTTCACCAACAGATGCCCCAAAGCCGGTGGACCTCACAAACTTGCCCAATACCTAGTCCATGCAAGTAGAAAAAAGAACACACCCCTGATATTCTCCAGAATCAACTGGGAAAGACGCAGAGTTTCTGCTTCCCTTCTACACAGCACTCACAGTACCAGTGTAAATGCAGGCCATGATATCCAGCAACCTTAAGGGGATTCCGCAAAGTCTCAGGATGTCCCAAAGGGCAGCTCTATCAAGTCGAGTGTCAAACATTTTATGGAAATCAACAAAGGCTGCAAAGAAACTCTGCTGATATTCTTGTTTGTGCACTATGAGAACCCTCAGTGCGAGAATGCTGTTGATAGTACTGTAGAATTTTAGGCATAAAATCAGACTGCTCCAGTCGCTGGTACATGAGCAGGTGATCACGGATCCTATTAAGGATGACCCTAAAAAGGACTTTACCAGGCACAGAGAGCAGTGTTATCCCCCTGTATTTGACCCAATCCAGACGATCATCCTTCCTTTTCCTGATAGGGATGATAAGTCCCGTTTTCCAGTCATAACGTCTGTCCCCCAAATGGAAGCAAAGATTGCTTGCAATGCCAGGAGGACAGCCTTACCACCAGGCTAGAGAAGTTAACCCTGTATACAACAGATCCCTGCAGCTTTCCTTACCCTTAGCTGGTTAACCACTTCTGCAATCTCAGTGAGATTGGGTGGTTCACAGCTAATTGGAGGATCAGCCTGAAGAACAATGGACACAGAGATATCCAATGTCCTACCAGGATTAGCTTTAAACAGCTGCTCAAAGTAACCAGCTCAGTGGGTCACAACTGCAGTGTCATCTGTAAGGACCTTTCCATCATCTGCCTTGACTGTGACTCTCTGAAGAACAGATTGGGATGTGCTTAATGCTTCAATTCCTCTGTAAGCAGGACATGGGTCAACAGAACATAGATAGTGTGTCACTTGCTCACAGAATCCTCTAACAAACTCATCCTTATCTGCCCTCAGAGACCTCACAGCCGCTCTTCTCAGTTCCCAGTACAGACCATCAAGTTATGTGCTTTGACGTCTCTCTATGATATCCAGAGTGCCATGCGAGATGAGAAACCTCCTTCTGGGAACACTGGTAACACCAACACAACCCTCAGAAACTTTCAGGGTTTTGTCATGGAAAGTCTCCCACATCACATTAGAATTAGCTGTCACATCCAAATCTGTAAGTTCCTCACACAAACCAGTGCAAACTCATCAGAAACAGCCTGACCTGGGAGTCTGGCCAGGTCCAGCCTCATTTTCCTTTTAGGTGGTAGCCTAGTGGACCTAAGCTGGATCTTCAGAGTGGCAACAACAAGTCTGTAGTCAGAATTCACAAACTTCTGCCCATGAGGATGTGATTGATCTCCTTCACTGCACCACCTGTAATGGAAAACCAAGCACAACGATGTGGCTCAGGGTGCTGGAACCAGGATCCAGCAATTCACAGCCCCTGACCTTTTACAAAGTCAAAGAACATGGAGCCAATTTCAGAATAGTCACTAGACCCACAGGGACCAACACAATCCTCATAGCCAAACCTGTCAGTGCCAGTGGTTGCACTGAAGTCACCCATTACCAGAGGAGTGTAACCTTGCGGGGATCCACCAACCACTGAGAGAAGTTGCAATTAAAATGTCTCCCTCACTGAGACATCACTCACCATGGTTGGAGCATAAACTGAGACAACAGACAAGGCTAATGAGCCTCATGATACGTTTGTTGAAAGGAGTGACATCGGACACCATCAGAAGGAGCTGATCCTCCACAGCAACAGATACTCCCTGAGTATGACAGCCATCAACCAGACTAATAAAAGGTGTACTCACCTACAGAGATCTGGCCCGTCCCAGGTCTGCAAACCTCAGAGAATGTGGCCACTTAAGTGCAGAGTTTACGACGCTCCTCTGACAGCAGAAGAAGATGATCATCATGATGAAGAGACAAGATGTTCCACACACCTATCCGGATGGGCCGCCTCAAATTGAGACCCAAGTGCTGCCATGCAATGGGCGACGCCTCAGCACCACTCCAGTTCTGATACCCAACAGGCCTGACCCCATTGGCTCTCTGACTGTTTTGACTATTCCAGGGATGGGGCACCCGAGAGCTCTCCCCATCCCCTTCATAATGCGAGCATCCTCCCTACAGGCGGCAGTAAGAGAGCTACTCCCACGGAGAGCTGAAAGGAGCCCTGTCTGTCATCTCAGAATTGCATGAAGTTTTTTTTACGGCGGCTGGAGTAGCAATCCTGACATTTATCCCCATGTTTTCCCCTGCAAGTTGGAGGACTGCTTGGAGGGCCAGATGCAGTGTAATGTCATACCCAGGAAGGCTTTTAACTGAACATAACATTCTGCCCTTCTATCAGTTTACCTCTCTTTCCAGATACTCTGGAAACTTTGTGTGTGTGTCACCAATTATGTTATTTGTTCAGGCTTGTCTTGCATTTGGTATTTTACCCTAGATTATCGGCTTTTATTCGATTTAATGCTTTTATTATCCCATATTTATCTGTTTTTAGTGTTCTATGTGGAAATTATTTGTTTCCAATGTTATATATATCCATCCTGCTGTTCATTCTGAGACTTAGTGAGTGCCTTGAGAATGGGAAAGGCATTAAACAAATAAAATGTATTATTATTATCCACCCATCCATCCATTTTCTAACCCGCTGAATCCGAATACAGGGTCACGGGGGTCCGCTGGAGCCAATCCCAGGGCACAAGGCAGGAACCAATCCCAGGCAGGGTGCCAACCCACCGCAGGACACACACAAACACACCAAGCACACACTAGGGCCAATTTAGAGTCGCCAATCCACCTAACCTGCATGTCTTTGGATTGTGGGAGGAAACCGGAGTGCCCGGAGGAAACCCACGCAGACACGGGGAGAACATGCAAACTCCACGCAGGGAGGACCTGGGAAGCGAACCCGGGTCCCCTAACTGCGAGGCAGCAGCGCTACCACTGCGCCACCGTGCCGCCCGTATTATTATTATTATTATTTTTATTATCAATAAAGATCACTTAATTGGTGTTTAGGCACTTAACAAAAGGTAGCATAGTACGGAGTTCCATTTATATGGTGCCTTTGAATACATAAATGAAAGCAAATTTTGGGCTTCATTTAGGACTAAGAAAGGAAACAGTGACATAAAAATAAAGCAGTAAGAAACTTGTCAGCATGTTTCACTTACAAAACACTCACAATTATAGAAATGCCAAGCCAAGGACTATTAAATCTTGCCAACAGTCCATGTTGATTAACTTTTGTCAATCTACACTGAGGCCTTAACACTAATCTCTGTAACATGAAAAATGTTAGTGCTCATCAAAAGCATTCAATCAGGCTTTCATACTGCATTGTCATGGAGAACCTAGCAAGAGAAACATGTTTATACAAGTGCCAAGAAGCCACACAATCAGCAGGATTTAGGTTGCTGATGTTAATTTGGTATTTTCAGTAGACACGAGCACTTCCTTTACCAAACCCATGTGGTTACACAGCAGACACATTAGTACTCTTGCTTACAGTATGTCAGTTGAAATCTGCTATCAGTGTTTCTTCTGCATAACAATAAAAAAGCAAAGTGTAAAAAAATGTCAAGTTTAGAAGGACATACTTTTCTCAATAAAAAAGGGAAAGTAAGTTTTTTTGGTGGATGTAACGCAATTCACTTATGTACAGGGCTACAGGTTTACAGGGGACAAAGGATGGAAGATTGCATCTTTAGGATGTGATGACCGAGGAATGTCAAAGCCTCCCAATAATAACTGCTGGCAGCTAAACCCTTTTAGTACATGAAAGGTTGCAAAGGCACTACGGCAACTCAGTTTTCAAGGATGTTTAGACTTCATTTTCGATTGCTAACGGTCATGTTGAATTTGACTGTGTAATATGCAACAGCTCAGATCCTTTTTAATAAAGAGATATGATTGCATTCTTGTGCTAAGCCCTTGTTCAAAGGAGCGGTTAACATACTGTGCCTACTATATTCTTAACTTTTTCCTGTTTTGTTATCAGGCTTAGCAGAGAAGGACACAGCTTATACTCACTGTAAAACCAAAAATGAACAAATAAGAGGTGAGCCTTCAAGTACAAAAGCAATCTGCCAACTTTCTTATAAAATGATCTTCTTATATAATACGCTCCTGTGGCTGTTCGTTTGTCTGTCCACGATTTGAAATCACCTGTAACTTGCAAACCGTTTCACCTATTGACTTGAAATTTGGTACACATACACTACGTGACGTCTACTATCCGGGTTGATGATTTTTATTACCCTTTTTATTTTTATTTTATTTTATTGTAGAATCAACTCTCATCAGAGAGCAGCAGAGCAGCCGTGCAGCACATGCGTATGAGCGCCATTCTCATTCCCTACCACCTTCACTAATCATTTTTGAGGCAGATTGAAGACTTAAGTGCCAGCTTAAGTGAAAAATTAAAGAAAACGTACTAAGTAATTGCAACACAAACACTTACTTAATCAGTTTTAACGCAAAAAGATGCAGACAAAAGAAGAGAAGAAGTGGACCGCTAGGGTGAAGAAAAGAAGATCTGCTCAGGAAGCAGCAAGCGCATCAACCTCTGAGCAAACAAATGCTAAACAGAGACAGAGAAAGAGAATGAAAACTAGGACTGCTCAAGTCAAGTGTATTCACTGCACATTATCGTGCAGTACAACAACAACAACAACATTTATTTATATAGCACATTTTCATACAAACAGTAGCTCAAAGTGCTTTACATAATAAAGAATAGAAAAATAAAAGACACAATAAAAAAACAAAATAAATCAACATTAATTAACATGAATAAGAGTAAGGTCCAATGGCCAGGGGGAACAGAAAAAACAAAAAACTCCAGACGGCTGGAGAAAAAAAATAAAATCTGTAGGGATTCCAGACCATTAGACTGCCCAGTCCCCTCTGGGCATTCTACCTAACATAAATGAAACAGTCCTCTTTGGATTTAGGGTTCTCACGGAAGGGCTTGATGATGACGGTCATGTAGACTTCTGCCTTTTAATCCATCCATCATTGTTGGAGCATCATGAAGCTTTGAGTAGGTCAGCAGGCCACCACCACAAAGACACCGGAAAAAGAAACAGAAAAAGAGAGTAGGGGTCAGTACAGATTTTAGAGCCACCATGAGTAGTTATTATGAGGAAATTGAACATACAGAGTATCAGGATTAAGTTAAATTAAGTTAAATTGAAGTTATAAAAAGACCATGTTAAAGTAATGTGTTTTCAGCAGTGTTTTAAACTGCTCTACTGTATCAGCCTGGCGAATTCCTATTGGCAGGCTATTCCAGATTTTAGGTGCATAGCAGCAGAAGGCCGCCTCACCACTTCTTTTAAGTTTTGTTCTTGGAATTCTAAGGAGACACTCATTTGAGGATCTGAGGTTACGATTTGGAATATAAGGTGTCAGACATTCCGATATATAAGATGGGGCGAGATTATTTAAGGCTTTATAAACCATAAGCAGAATTTTAAAGTCAATCCTGAATGACACAGGTAACCAGTGTAGTGACATCAAAACTGGAGAGATGTGCTCGGATTTTCTTTTCCTAGTTAGGATTCTAGCAGCTGCATTCTGCACTAGTTGCAAATGATTTATGTCTTTCTTGGGTAGTCCTGAGAGGAGTAAAATAGTCGATTGAAAACAAATGCGTGAACTAATTTCTCAGCATCTTTCAGTGATATAAGAGGTCTAACTTGAGCTATGTTTCTTAAGTGAAGAAATGCTGTCCTAGTGATCTGATTAATATGCAATTTAAAATTCAGATTACAGTCAACAATTACCCCTAAACTTTTTATCTCCGTCTTGACTTTTAATCCTAATGTATCCAGTTTATTTCTAATAGCCTCATTGTATCCGTTATTGCTAATCACTAAGATTTCAGTTTTCTCTTTATTTAACTTTATTTAACTTGAGAAAGTTACTATTCATTCTGAGATACCAGTCAGACATTGTGCTAGTGAATCAAGAGAATCGGGGTCATCAGGTGCTATTGATACGTACAGCTGTGTGTCATCAGCATAGCTGTGGTAGCTCATGTTGTTTCCTGAGATAATCTGACCTAACGGAACCATGTAGATTGAGAAGAGCAGCGGACCCAGGATAGAGCCTTGTGAAACACCATATCGGATATAATGTGTACGCCGTTACTGGTACTATAATAATAGATAAAGCCTAAGTGAAAATTTATAATTACAGAAACAGACAGGTAAATTGTTGCATATTGATTTTTATTATTTCTAAAAAACGTTTTGTTGAGAAAATCAACCTTTTCACCCCGACTGGATGTCTGACAATGCCATTACTGCACTACACTAAATGCTCAGCTGCCATTTCACAGTTCACCTACTGCATTCATAACTAAAACACCTCAGCCCATTTCCAGTATTCATATTGGGATGAAGACCCAACTTTTCTGACTTTTTTGAATTTTTGTTGCTTAATGCTTCTGCTGTGCTCTATTTATAATTATCTGTTTAAGCTACTATAATAATATATATCACTCAGAATAATTAATTGTGATTAATTTTTTCAATCACTAATCATTTCTTTTGTATATTCCATTTCTAAGCATTTCTTCCTGTATTACTGTCATTAAAAATGAGCAACATTTCAGTTTAGTTGGTCAATATTTGAAGTGATGCCCTGAGGACAAAATGACCCAGCAGTTAGCCCTTTTGACTCACAGCTGCAAGGAAGCTGGTTTCATTTATTAGCCTCAGAATTGTCTAATTCTCCCATATACATGTGGGGTTGTCTTCACGGTGTATTCCAAATTACTCTGATGGTAAGTTGGTGATTGAGTGTATGCCAGGTGATGGGACAGCATTCCAGGGACGAGGTCTTCCTTACACTCATTGTTGCCTGTATGGGCTCCAACACCACCTAATCTTACAATGAAAAAATTAGCTTAGAAAATGGATGAATTCCCTGATACAAATGACTTTCATTTGGGAGTTGTTTTGGATAAAATAGGAAAATGCATATTTTTTGAGTTAGTATATATTTGTCATATACAAAGAAAATATGTTCATTTAGAAAGAACTGTTGATGTCTTTTGATGTTTTCTACAGAAAAATGTCCATAAAGTGGGACTAAAATGTTGTATCAACAGTTCTTGAGAGAGCTACTGGTATATTTCAAAACAGAATTCTTTTACAAACAGAAACTCTTCTTCAGACATGGTGTAATCACTGGAAAAACTGTTAAAAACACAGAAAGTATTATCAATAGTTGGTATCCCTTCTAGGGTCTTTTGCTTGGGACATGATGTATGTTCATAGATTGCCCTGCCAAGGCTGTCTGTGTGTTTCTGTAGAGATTACTATTTACTAATTTTTCCCCCTCTTCATGAGAGTGTTCCATAGAGCTCACTTATTTCTTGCCACATTTACTAAACTTCACGTTACCGTGGCCATCCTCTTAATGTTTAAATACTCAAAGGTCCTCTTTGGTTCTCTTTCGCATTTTTAGTGATGTTTTTTTTTTTAACTGCTCTTTGGCCTCTCTAATTTGCGTCTCATGTGGTCATAAGCCCTACGTTTAACACGGGGGTTATTTCTGCTCTACATGCAAAAGTTTTTTTTTTTTTGTTTTTCAGTTTCTTTGTTGTCTCAGTAATCTTTTTCTGAGCATTTTTAGTTCAGCATTGCTTCTCTATTTTGGAATTAACTTCTTCTACATTGTATGAAGTATAGTTTTATATGTACCCCATTGCTCCTCATCAGAATTTTATAATAGGTTATTCTTTTAATGTTTATTTTACCCTTTTCAGACTTTGGCTTACTATAAATAAATATAACAATTTTACTTAGGTGGATTTATTCTGTTAAAATGTATTGTTACATTCAATGGATTAATTGGATTCTAGCAGCTCTTTAAACTCTTATTTGTTATAGAATATTAAGTAATGATGAGTGGTTTGAGATGAGTGCTGCTGGAGGTTTTAGTCTTCCTCTACTTCCCATTGAGGTGAACAAGAATATAATATTGTCCTCTGACTTTAGATATTAAAACTATGAATTGCAATGTAAGTTAAAGTATTTTTAACTCCATTAGGCATTCTTCCATTAATATATTTGTTTGTGTTCATTTGTTTTGTTAATTATTGATATTTTTAAGGTAGAATAGTTTGAATTATACTTCAAACTTTTCACCAAGCATCAATTGCTGTTTTTCCTAAAACAGAGAAGTAAGGATTTTCTACAATATGCATCATACAGACCCATCTCACTTCTGAATAATGATGTTAAGATACTCTCCTAGCTAGCTAGAAGGATTGAGAAAGTGTTTCCTTCAGTAATATCACAAGACCAAACTGTATTTATTAAAGGTAGACATATGGCTTCCAATCTTCAACACCTATTTAATGAAATATATTCACCCATAAAGTATAACACTTCGGAGATCGTATTATCTTTGGATGCAGAAAAGCATTTGATATGGTTGAATTGGATTACCTATTCACTAGTAAATAAATTTGGTATTGGCCCGAACATATGTGCATGAATCAAACTACTGTATACCAGTGCAGAAGTTTCAGTTTGTATTAACAAAATTATTTCAGACTACTTCAAACTAGAATGTGGTACTAGACAAGGATGCCCCCTGTCACTACTGCTATTTGCAATTGCCATTGAGTCATTGGCTGTTCACTTTTGAAATGCTTTTGAGATAAAGAGGATTTTCAGAGAAGTACTTGCACAGAAAATATCACTATATGCAGATGATATGGTACTGTATATATTAGACACACAAAATTATGTACCTGTAGCCCTAACTGTACTAGCAGAATTTCAAAAGACATCTGGTCTCAAAATGAATTAGAACAAAAGTGCTTTTCCAGTAAATCCCCTAGAAAACAACATTAGATTGGACACCTTCCCTTTTATCATTGCAGATCAGTTTAAATATCAGGGGAAAAAATCACAAGAAAATATAAAAGTCTTTTTCAACCAAATTTTTCTGTTTGCATGGACAAAATTAAAGAAGATGTACATAGATGGACTACTCTCCATCTTACTTTAACAGTTATAATTAACACTACCAGGATGAATATCCTCCCTAAGCTTCTGTTTCTATTTCAAAACATCCCCATGTACATTAACAAATCATTTTTAAGAAATTATATTCAATCTTAACCTCGTATTTGGAATTTGAAATATCCACACACTCAAAGGGCAACTCTACAATGACCTAAATCAGAAGGCGGCATGGCTCTACCTAATTTTCAATTTTATTACTGGGTGGTAAACATACAAGCTATAAAACCTGGACATTGACACAAATAGATAAACACACATTAGCTTGGTCTGCAATAGAAATGAAACTCTACAGTACTTCCTTATATTCCTTGCTTTGTACACCAGTAAATAAAAGGTATTGTCAATATACTAACAACCCAGTTGTCCTTCATTCACTCAGAATATGGAACCAATGTAGGAAGCACTTCAAGTCAGAGAATATTTTATCTGTGGCACCTCTACTTGATAATAAACTTTTCCCACCCTTTCAAACTTACACAGTTTTCAAAGTTTGGAAAACATATGGGATTAAATAATTTAGAGATTTGTATATAAATAATGTCTTTGCATCCTATGAATAATTACACTCCAAATTTAGTTTCCCATCAACACAATTTTTCCACTATCTCCAAATTAGAAACTTTGCTAAACAAAATCTGCTCGATTTTCCTCATCTCTCACCTATTTCTATTCCAGAAGAAATATTCATCAGTCTTGAAGACTCAGACGGCATTTCTATAATATATAAAACCATTTTAAAGTCCCTTCCTTTTAAACATCCCAGAGTACACTGGAAACAGGATCTCTTACTCAACATTTTAGAAAATGAGTGGAAGCCGGCCAGGCACAGAATTCACTCTAGCTCCATATGCGCAAAGAATTCAATTATTCAACTTAAAATTTTTAATTGAGAACGTTGCAATCAAGCTCCAGCTTCACTAGGCCACGTGTTTTGGGCATGTACCAAATTAACATCACTCTGGACAAAAAATTTTAAATGCCTATCAGAAAGCCTTGGTGTCACAATCACTCCCAGCTGGGCTTAAAGTGGAGAAGTACAAACAAAGTGTAATTGCCTTTACTTCATTATTAGCACGTAGACTTATCTTGCTCAACTGGAAGAATCCTAACCCACCTCTTTGAAGTCAGTGGGTAACTGATGTTATATGCTGTTTGAAAATCAAATTCTGACTTAGAGGATCTGTTCAAATCTTTTTTAAACCTTGGCACGGTCTAATCAGTAAGATTTTAGAATAAGCATCTATATTTGGGAGAAAGACTCCATTTTCTCTTTACTACTCTCGAAAGTTTTACTTTGCCTGTTGACCTTTCACTCTTTCTCACAGGTAGGGATTAAACTGAATTTAGTTTTCTTAAGTTTGACTTTATTTTGTGGAGTGTTTTTTAATATAATTGCTTTTAATAAATTCAATTAAAGATTAAAAAAATATTATTAATATTTTATTTCTCTAATTCTATCTTTTACTTTTTGTTACACACTTTGAACTACACTTGTATGAAAATGCATTATACAAATAAATGTTGCTGTAGTTAGGTACAATACAATACTATACAATTTATTTTTTTGTATAGCCCAAAATCACACAAGAAGTGCCACAATGGGCTTTAACAGGCCCTGCCTCTTGACAGCCCCCCAGCCTTGACCCCCTAAGAAGACAAACTCCCAAAAAAAAACACAGTAGGGAAAAAATGGAAGAAACATTTAGAAAGGCAGTTCAAACAGAGACCCTAAGGTACCAAGTTTGAAAGTTATAAGCTATCACATTGTTAAGACTGTGTTTTGAACAAATTCATTACTATTTTTGTCTAATAGCTTAGATGAGCCATTAAACATGGCCTGTTTAACTAATCTCCCTGCTCTTCCCTGAACTGACCTGTGCACATACCTTGCCAATGCATCAGTGCATCGGTTCCACTTCTCCAAGAACCAATTATCCTGAAAGCAGCTCCAAAATTTCATAAATCTGGGACCCCTCTCCCTAGACTAAAGTTCTTGTGGTATCTTAAGCTTTCAGACCTCTTCGGTCTTATATGAACTGCTGCATGGCATAGACTGAGCTTCCATAAATAGGAGCTTGTCAGTTTTGCTTCTAAGATTAGGACTCAGGCTCTGTAAATAATTCTAGCAGATCTGACAACTTACTATTAACTACACAGTTTGCTGCAATGCCATCAATGACAAGGGAATCCGTTCCAACTTTGTCCAGGACCTCATGCACACCTAATGTGTCTTCCTGTGTATTAGAAAGAAAACACACCATAGGTGACTTCCCAGGGAAAAACCAGTATGTGCATCCCCCTGAAAACGGACTTACTTATGATTAGGACTTTCCTGTTTTTGAAAGTGGATATAGTAACATTAGTGTCACTGTTCAGCTCTTCAGGAAGCACTCTGCATTTCTACAATGTTGATGTTTTCATAGCAATGTATGCTCCCTTTGGTTGGTGTGTTGCATCACTGTCACTATTGTGAGGACACATGCAAGTAAAAATAGCATTGTACTATACAAACACAATAATAAAGTTGAACCTAATTCTGGTGTTGATTACTCTGGACAAAGTGATTCTCCTACCCTCCATTTATAAACTGTAGTGACCTAGAGTGACATCTTACACCACCTTTGATGTTCACAATATTTCCTCAAAGGCCATATCACACTACATATCCTTTCCAATGATTTTCAGTCTTAGACTTCATTTACATAATATTTTGCAAACAGTCAAGAGGCTCATTTGTTAAATGTCTTATATTTTATCTATGTACATATACTCTATCTATATTTTATCTAATAGCAGTAAGATTAGCAATTGCAGTCATCCATTTTGATATCCCCTCTAACTAGAAGTTATGTAACATAACATCAAGTTTAAGGACATCTGCAAAAGATCCATCATTTGTGCATTGCATCACAGACCAACTACCTCTTTCTCATGTCTTGAACATAAGGTGCAGAATTAGCTGGCCTCTCTTGCGCATGTAGGCCTACAGGAACTCAAATATTAGGCAAAATTATTTTTAGCCTGCTTTTTCTGAAGAATACAGAACTTTACCAGAAGTAACACAACTCAGACTTCCACCCCTCCTTTTTACACCCATTACACCTATACTGTACTTCCATAACAATACACATTTGAAAAAATCTCACAGTCATATTTTCAGAAAACAAATAAAAATCATCTATAGGTAAAATACACTCTTCCTCAGTTTAAGCATATCTAAATTGAATAAAATGTACATGGCTGCATATTTTTGTTATGTTCTGAGCTCATACTCTGTTATCATCCATCCATCCATCCATTTTCTAACCCGCTGAATCTGAATACAGGGTCACGGCGGTCTGCTGGAGCCATTCCCAGCCAACACAGGGCACAAGGCAGGAACCAATCCTGGGCAGGGTGCCAACCCACCACAGGACCTCTGTTATCATATTTACCTAATTATTGAAGGCTAACCTACATTGATACCTTGAAAACGGTATCTTCTGCATAGGACCAAATGAAATGCCATTGCACTATAAACACTTTTAATTGAAGCTTTCCCGCACTCTTTTCTTTTCTATTTTTCATCTTGATTAACTGGAAGAACTGTAACTATTTTTCAAAGGGGATTTCATAGAAAAAACTATTTAAAATTAGGCTGGAAAAAACCACTCATTGAGACACTACACCATCCATCTGTTATCCAACCTGCTGAATCCTAACACAGGATCAACCAATGCACCTAACCTGCATGTCTTTGCCATATTTGTTAAATGCTTTGAGGCCCATAATCAGCACCTAGCATCTTAAGTAGTACACTTTATATTAGGCAGAGATCATTTGTAATAACTCTTATTTCTCTGTCCTCTAACTTTCTTTTTCTTATTTTTTTCTTGTCTTCTGTAAGGCTAACAGATTTAATTGGGATTAATGCATGTACCACAATGTATTTAGAATATATAATTAACTTTAAGTAATTAATTGGGGAAAACCAAAAAAGGAGAATAATATAGATTTCATTTGATTTAAACTTTTCTTTTTGCTCTTGTGTTTTTTGCTAATTAAATTGTATGGTTACGATTTGTTTCATGTTTCTGGCTAAAGCACAATTTATCAGCTCTCCTAAGGTCACTACTCAGCACAGTCTAGCTCACCAATACAAGCTTTTAACTTGTGGATAAAAGCATTTACACTTTTACGGCACATCATCATTTTTATCCATCTACTTGCAGGTTAAACTCTCAGAATGACTATACACTTACTCTGCTTGTCATTTCTTTACATGCTTTTATTATTGACAACCACTCTCTGCTTCATTTTCCATGACTTCTCCCAGTTAATCATAAATTAAACCAAAAACCTCTTTAGGTATCCATTTTCTTCTTCCTAGATTTCAGTTGTTGATCTTGACTACTTTCAGTAATATAAATTTAAATGAAAGTGAATTAATTAACTGATGAATGTGCCACCATTATGTATGACTCGTTTCCTTTTTTTTAGTTTTAATAAAACACATCCATTAGTACAGCTGATATGAACATTGTACAGAATGTTCTAAATGGAAAAAATAAAAATCTCCCCATAATTTGTTATTGGCAAACATGATACAATTTGTTGGAGTAAATATAAGATGAAATAAAGCCACATACAAGAGAAGTAAACAAGAATCAATAACCTTGGTTTAGAAGTTAAATCCAGAAGTTTACCTCAAACCCAAAATACTAGCCATAATACAAGAACAAAAAAAAAAACAATCCAAAATATCTAGACCCACAGAGAAACAAAACAGAAAGGTAGGAATAACAAACAATACAAAACTGAAGAGGGATGGTAAGGAAATTGAGAAGATTGGTGATAAGAGCATGCAGTCTATAGCTGACCACAAAACAGTCACACAACGTAGCTGTGACTCTCATAACTTACCATTGTCAGCCCAGTGGGATTCCCACTCATTAAAGAGTGCTTTATGCATCAAGTCACATGAATTGCACCAGTCACTGTTGATTCAGTATCATGTGATCTGAGGCTTAGATGTATTGAAAAATCATTTGAAGTTTTGAAAGCTTCCCATTAAGTAAGTATCATTTTTGTTAAAGTCATTTCCACAAGACATGCTTATTTCCCACTGATACTGTTCTGAGCACCCTAGACATTACCCAATATAAACAAATAGAATACAAATATAGAGTAAAATACAAATATATTCACATATACAAGAATGAAATATCAGGATTCATACAGCAGGCAAATTAGATTACTTAGTGTCAGTGAGTAAATGTGATTGAGAAGCACGCTTAACATAGAGATTGTGAGAAAATAAAGAAAATGCCTTTCTGTAACAGGAACTAGATAATCAGATTTGCATTCAATGTGCTAAGTCTGATCTGAGTTGATTCTCCTGTTTCACAACATGATGCATGCAATTCCTATATTATTTTTAGCACCTAGCAATGCTGTCTTTTTGTTTCTATTTATCTCTTTTTCTTGCATACATGACTTTTTAAAATTCAATATTTTGTTGTAATTTTATTTGCTTTTTAATGTGCTTCTGAACTATCCATATATGTCAAGTTCTTGCGATTTTCCATTTTTGATAAACCCACAGTTTATTACAACACCGTTTAAAAAGATAATGTCTTCTTCTTTTTGGTCTTGTCTATTGCGAGACTGGAAGCAGTATTATTTAGCTTTTTTATCTATGTGAGATATCCTATATTTAGTATATTAAAAGCATGAGAAGGAGATCAAGTGATGAGAAACAAAAGGAAAAGGTAGCTAAAGTTACATCAAAGTCAAAGCCAGTCTCAAGTTCATATTGTGGCCTGCCACTGACTGAGTTGGAAGAGGCAGGCAAAAGAATGGATCAGCCTGGACCTTGCGCTGCAGCAGCTGCTCTAGCCAACAGTGAATGTGGGAGCAAAACTCTGAATGAGGCAAGAAACAGGAATTCACCAATCTCAGGTGGGCTATCGGATCTATGTATGGCCTTTTTATCCCTACTGTCAATTACGACCAACACTCCCTGTGAGTCAACTGCATCAGCTCCAATTTGAGACGTAGTTCTGCCTTTGGAGTACAGAGAAGACAGAAACAAGCAGAAGAAACTGATTACCACACTTGGAGTAAAAATAAATGATGCAAAAGAAAATATAAAGAAGGATATAAAAAGGAGAACAGACAGAACAGACAAGTTGCTTCAGGATATATAAGACCAGGAGGTATGTTTAAGCAATAAGTTTGATGTAACCCTTAAAAAAAATTAGCAAGAATTGATGAAAAAATACAGAACAATATGAGTAAAACAATAAGAATACTTGGTGCTCACCTGGACGACATTAAGCAAACATCTACAACTTGTACTGAAGAAACTGAACAATTGACATCCGCTACTGACGAAAAAGCAACTGCTGTATAATTGGAATGCAAAGTGCTTGGTGGTTAAAAAAAAAAAACTGCAATTGAAGATAGATAAGAAGGAAAAACATCAAAATCGAGGGTCTCCCTGAAACACCATGAAAGCCCGAACCTAGTGAAATTCATAGCTGAATTACTTTCTAAAATAATCAGTTAGGACCTAAATCAGACACTGATATCTTAGCAGCTTATCACATATGTAAATTAAATGCCTCAAAACCATAAAGTCTGATTGTTCAATTCGATAAACTATGGATCAAAGAAAATATAATGTTGATTCTCAGGCAGAAAGAGGAGAAAATAACTGCATTCATATTTTTCCCCCAAGTTCTCTGCTTCAACTGCTGCCAAATGTGCTGCATTTTACAGCATTAAACAGCACTTACGCAAAGCTGAAATCAGATACAGCCTCTTGTTTCCTGCTAATCTGAAAGTGATTGTTGATGGCCAATTCTACATCTTTAGCGCTCCTGAAGAAGCACAAAAAGAGATAAAAAGACTAATCCTGACATTATCTAAAATATGAACATGAGTCATATTGTGTCCTGATAATGCAAAGAAGATTCTACTCGCAAATTGGTCTATGTGTAATGTAACATTTGCATTACGCATTCAGTTTCCTTTTTGGATCACTTGTTTCATTTACTATATTGAAATGTATTCTGTTAAATATATTTATATTTTGATAAAACTACAAATTAAAGTGTCATTTGGCTTAAAATTTTCTCCCCCTTTCCCTTCTGTAAGGTGACTGTTTAAAATCATTCCCTATATTTATTTTATCTGGACTGTACTATCATAAGACATCTCAGGTTTAATCCTTTAGTCCTTTCTACACTGCTGCTGGGAGATTGTTTTGTTTTGGATATGTGCTATCAGAAGACTGGGGCTCTCTGTAGTGTGGTCTAGTCTCACTTGGGGAGGCAAAATGGGGAGGGGTGAAAGAGAAGAAGTTACTTCTTATTCTTTTTCATCCCAACAACTGTTAATTGCCAACATAATAATAGGCTACTTAGCCGTAATACCTGACATAAATATGAAAATATTTTACAATATGAAACTATATATATATAAAAGCTACTTTATTAAAAAAAAAACTATCTTCTTTACTGCCCTCAAAAGTAAACTTTGCAAGCTGGAATGTCAAAGGTCTCAATCATGATCTAAAGAGAAAAAAAATTACTCTCTCAAATAACAGGCCTTAATGCCAGAATAGAATTTTTACAGGAGACTCATGTAATAAGTAAGAACCAGTTTCAACTGCAAAAATATTGGATTGGCCAAATTTTTCAGTCTAGCTATACAAAGAAAATTAGACATGTGGAAATCTTAATACATAAAAATCTGATCCAGAAGAACGATATGTCATTGTGATAAGCATTTTTTTTTTTAATCTAAAGTAATTTTGATGAATATCTATGCACCGAATGTGAATAATAATTTTATCCAAAATATATTTACATCTATTCCCAATACGAACACTCATAAAATTATAATAGCTGGAGACTTTAATTTTGTTTTAAATCTAGACCTGCATAGGTCTTCAACTACAGTGGTGATAACATCTAATACTACAAAAGCAATCACACAGTTTCTAACTTATCAGACCCATGAAGATTCTTAAATCCAAACTCAAGAGTATATTCCTTTTTCTCACCAGTACATCATAGATACTCAAGAATTTATTATTTCTTTACTGATTGTCCACTATCAATTCTTGCAAGTACAACATTATTGTTCTCTCCGATCTTGGAGCTTGAGTCAGTATGCCCTACACACTTATTTCGTAGGTGGCTACTTAACCCCCTGTTATTAGTGGATGAGACCTTTACAGAATTCACCCCCAAATAAATTATTTTTTTAGAGACAAATGCATCCTTAGAAGTCTCTGGAGGAATACTCTGGAAAACTCTGAAGGCTTATTTAACAGGACAGATTATCTCATATCATTCCCATAAAAATAAACTGGAGACCAAGAAGGTTAATCAATGAAATTATAAGAATAAACAAAGAATATGCCAGGTCTCCAACTGAGGCACTTTATAAGCAAAGACAGGTTCTGCAATCAGAATATAACCTCTTGATAACAAAAGAAATATAACTGCTCATCTTTAAATTGTGACAGCATTAGTATGAACACAGAGAGGAGGTTAATAAAATATGACCTCAGCAAATCCAAAAACAGGAAATTCACACTGCAATTACATACATTACCAACAGAGAGATGGAGATAAAATCATTGACCATAAAAATATTAACCCACACAGAGAAAGACACTGAGAAAGTCCTTCCTTCTGTAAAATCACAGGACCAAACTAGATTTATTTATTTTTTAAAGGCAGACACTTAGTTTCTAATTTTCGGCGTTTGTTTAATGTAATATACTCACCCATAAAGTTGAACACACCAGAGATCTTACAACCTTTGGACGCAGAAAAAGCATTTGACATGGTTGAATAGGACTACCTATTCACCATATTTTTCAAGTTTGGGTTTATCCCAAATATATGTGCATGGATAAAAATATTTTATACCAGTCCAGACGTCTGTGTTTGTAAAAAAAAACATTATTTTAAACTATGTCAAACTAGAATGTGGTATGTGGTACTCGACAAGGATGCCCCCATCACTATTGCTTTTTGCATATTCCATTGAGCTTTTAGCCATTAACTTTTCAAGTACATTAAAAATAAAGGGGATTATCAGAGAATGAATTGAACAGAAAATATCAGTATATGCAGATGATATAGTACTGTATATATCAGACCCAAAAAAATCCTTACCAGTAGTCCTTAATGCACTAGGAGAATTTCAAAAAATATCCGGACTGAAAATGAACTAGGATAAAAGTGTACTTTTCCAGTGAACTCTCTAGCACACAAAACTAGTACCTTAAATTGGTTTGAGACTTATTTGACTGGTAGAAAATTCTTTGTTAGTTGTGGTAATTATTCTTCAAAGACACATGTTCCACAAGGATCTATCCTGGGTCCACTGCTCTTTTCGATCTATATGCTTCCATTAGGTCAGATTATCTCAAGGCATAACGTAAGCTACCACAGCGATGCTGATGATATACAACTCAGGGATGTGGGAGGCAGGTGAGGCTCAACATGAAAAGTAAAAAAACTAATAATGATAGCATAAAATAAATGTGTCCACTGGTCTGTGCTATAAATTTGTTTTTTTGTATGATTCCAATAATTTTTATAGTCAAAATCATGGAATTTGCACATTTCCTGTTCAAATACAGACGAGAAACGCGAGGTGACAGCGACGAGCCTCACCTCACCTCGGACTGCATTCTCCCTTACACACTGGGCTTATGCATGCAATTGGCGCATGCCTGTTGCTGCCTCTCTGTATGTCGCCAATATAATGTTTACAGACGCATTTATTATACACCCTTACTTTCTACAGTCTGGCTAATATCTTTAATGAATGTGTGTGACATTCAGTCTTGCTGATTGGACATAAAACTGCAGTGAAAAGGCACAAGGTCAGGCAGACAAGTACCATGCTGCACCGAAGGGGGCGCGTGTGAACCCAACAGTTGCTTATTTCTGCTGCTCTTCTACGCAGAGGCTATTGACGCCAATAAGTTAGTGATATCAGAAAGTCAAGTGCATTGCAGCGGTCCGTTTATTTTTATTTTTTGTTCTGACTGTCTGCCAAAATGGAAGATTACAATTTTTAAAATGAAATGAAAATAAGGAGGACTTTTACAAGAAAGTGACAAAGATCTTTGTGGAGAAGGTTAGGCACATGGACTTAATTTACAAATAAAGCTAAGATCATAAACAGTTTTCAATTTTATAAAAAAAAAATGGGATTAAACTAAGAAAAAAAAATCCAACATTTAAAAAATAATGTTTGACCTTAAATAAAATATTTTGTTTTTCTTGTTATCCTTTTGTTCTTTGTTGAATAGTCTCTATCAAAATTGATTAAAACATCAGAATAAAAAGCTTTAAAAAAAACAACTAAATATTTTAATTAAGGTCAAACTTGAAATTTATTTTTTTTTTGTATACTGCGCTATACTTTCATTTAAATAAGTATGAATTGTGGAATTACATCAGTAAATTTAGAACACATGGAGGGTGCAGAGCAAATGTGCTCTTTCCACTCTCTCTTGCTGCTATAAATGTAACGATCTTTCTTATCCAAATATGTACCTTTCCTATGTGTGTGTAAAGAATGCTGATGAGACATGAAACATAACCAGTAGTCAATGTGCATGCTGCCAGCTGAATATTGAATAAGCTACTCTTTTCGGTTCATATATTTGTAAATCTCATTCTGAAGGACTCAGTGCCAGCCATGAACCTCACCGTACATCACTGGCATAACTGTAATTATCAATAGCACCTGATGACCCTTGTGTTTCTGAATGGATGAGTAGTAATTTTTTAAACTAAATATGGAGAAATCAGAAATCTTAGTGATTGGCAAAAATGGATATTATGAGGGTATTAGAAATAAACTCGATCCATTAGGTTTAAAAGTCAAGACAGAGGTAAAATTTTAATTTAATTTAATTTATTTGATAAAGCTTGCGTCATGGATGTGAATCTAAAAAAAAAGGTAAACCACACAGGAACAGTTGCACTGGTTTTATGCTGGGTGCCACCAGTTTGCAAAACTGAGTAGAAACGTTTGTACGCAAAGGGGGATCAGCCATGAGAATGTTTAGTTTTTACACATCTTGATGTGAGTGTGGAAACGGGCATACACAAAGTTTTTGTGCTTGTGCACCTTTTATACATGAGGCCCCTGGACATTGACACAAATTGATAGATATATACAAGCCTGGTCAGCAATAGAAATAAATCTGGCTGTACTTCTTTATACGCCATGCTTTGGAAAATCTCAAATTCTCACTTAGAGGATCTGTTCAAAACTTTTCTTTAAATATGGCAGGATCTAATTAATAATATTTTAGAATAATTGTTTATATCAGGGAAAAGGATGTTCTCCCTTCTTTGTTGTTTTTAAAGTTTTACTGCTGTTTTCTCTACTCACTTTTTCTTGGGTGGTAGTTGAATTCTGTTTTGATGAGTTTGATTTGATTGTATGTAATGTTGTTTGTTGTACAGGTTAGACTTGACCATATGGAATGTTAATTTTTTTCCAGAAAAAAAAAGTATGTGTTGACAGAAATACTGTAGTTTGCTTTACACTGAGTTCTCTTTCTGCCCACTCATTTCTTGGAAGTCCCATCCTTGACATACGGTAGCTTTGCTTTTCTTTCTGATTGTAATTCATAGCTAATAAAGTATAAAAAATAAAATGAAATACTCCTTCCTTGCTCATGATACAATCCCTGCTAAAAATGTAGCTGATGCATTAAACCCAACAAAATCCACTTTTACAAGAAGTCATAATTCTTTAGTGAGAGCTCACCTTTGCATTAGGTCTTATGCTAAAGACAGAAGCAATGAATTAAATGTCAGCATAAAGCATGGCACTATAAACCTTGAAATTGATGCTCTTTGCTGCTGAGAATGTGCAATCATATAGTGGAAATTCATGACCAGATTTTTTTGGTGGAGAATTGCATGTGCTAAGAGTCCTGACCTTTCTGGCATATCACGACAGGTTGGTGAGCACAGCCTTGAGGTCAAAGCACTATATTGTACAGTAAATCACTGCCAGTTAAGGAAATGGAAAAGACTGGAAGTAATCTTTGTCTAATAATCTTACTGGAAGCACAGACTACTTCTATTAAATGAAATCAGGTGCCACAAAGCAGGGAAAGGTCAGGTGTGCTGAGGTCAGGGGCAGGGAGGGCTGGTGCCACCATTAAGGCGAATTACAAATTTACAGATCATTAAAGAGGGTGGAGGTGGGAGACCCAGCTGCATGGATTAGCTACCAAACAGTGTGTTGGCCTTACGTGTCATTTTTTGATAGGCAACTGTTGTTTGTTTTCTGCAGTTGTCTGTATTTATAATTATTTATAAACTGATGATTACAAAATAAGAAAATAAAATTAAATGAGACAGAGTGAGAAAAGTATACATTTGCACTTTGTACTTCAGATGTCGCAGCTAGCTCTCATTGTGCGTACAAAACATTTTAAGGGTTTCATATCTCCGTTTTCTATCTTTTCTGCACAATCCGACTGCGCAGATGTCTCATCTGTCTGTAGATTTTCCAACAATTTCAATTGAGTATGACCTAGCTTCAACACTGAACTTGAAGGATTTAGTGAAAAATTTTGTGTAGGAGAAGGCAAGAAAAACAAAATTTTGATTATGTTAACTATGTGTATATTTTTGTGCAATAATAATATGTCGATTTAAATCATTGTTTCCTTTTTCTGTAATTTCAATTTTTAAAAAAGTAACTTATTTGTAAAACAAGGGAAATGCTACTAAGCTTGGCCTAGGGTGCAAAATAAAATAGCAGTGGCACGAGGGACAAAACCAGGAATAACTAAGAAATGCTGATCCTTAGTTTGAAAACTAGGATGCCAAACATCCTGAAATGCCATCTTAAATTAAAATACTGTGATGATGGCAGCAAAGTAGAGCTGCTGCTCCTCTGCATTGAAATGAGCCATTTGAGGTGATTTGGGCATCTGATTAGAATGCTTCCCAGATGGATCCCTGTGCAGGTGTTTCAAGCATGTCCAACTGGGAGGAGACCTTAACACAGACCTAGAATATGCTGAAGAGATTATATCTCTCAGCTGGTCTGCGAATACCTCAGCCCTGGGGAAAAAGTAATAAGGAAAAGGGCCATCTAGGCATCTTTACTTAGACTGCTGCCCCTGTGTTAGTGGCCAAAAATGGGTTGAATGAATTGTCGGTTCAGGGGACACTCTTTTTTTGTAGCTCCATCAATTTTTCCACTCAAAAGAATGCAATCAGGGCACTTGAATCAGACATCTCTCAAACTTTTTTTTCCTTCTCATTTTGTATTTAGTACCCTGACCTCCAATTGTCGACCAATCAGTACAGTTACTTAGAGCAGTTTAGAAAAACCCATCCTTGAAAGGTAATGGTGTCAATCACCACCTGCACATTCTCAGTTCTGGGATGAAGAAAGCTTCCACATATTAAATATGTGAAAGCTCAGGTAGTAACCAACAGTGCACACAAGTCTTGTACTTATACAGTATGTTTAGGTGGACAGAGCTACACTACTACTACAGGTAAAATACTTGGATTTGTTTGGAGCTGCTTCATTAACAATGTGTGAAGTGCAGTCAAATTAAACAGATATCATTAACACTTGAGTTGTGTAAAAAAAAATATTATTTTTGGCAGTTAATCAGCATCCCAATTAAAAGGAAATGAGACATGAAAAAATGAATCGCAAATGGCAAAAAAGGCCAAGAAGATAAAAGGCTAACATGCTTAACAAAGTTACATGTAACATAGACACATTTGGCTATTATGCTAAAAAGCCTTTTGTTTACTAAGCAGAGAGTGTAAATTATTCTTTAATTGTTCATTTTCTAATTAAAAATATTAGCTGCTCTACTAAACACAAGCTTGCTCACCATCCTCACTCACAAGGAGTGACCATTTTAATTACAGGAAAAAAATGAACATAAAATTAAAAGAAACTTGTTTTGTTTTTTTTCATTTCTGCTGAAGACTCTAATGGCAGCCGGGTGGCAACTTTCAGCTGTGATACCTGATTGACAGCTAATGACATGTGCTGACCTATCTGAGTGTGATAAAATATAAAGCACACTTAGGACAACAGGTCCATCCTAATATGCAGTTGCTAACTTTTAAATTATTTTATTAGGTAAACCACACAAGAGATTTGTCCACACCATGGAATACTCCACGAGAAAAGCGGCATCTCACTTTGCATGAAAGAGAACTGGTCTGGAAATTATTCAACTAAATAATCATTTGGAAATCTCTGTGAGGGACGACTTGCTGTGTGTGAGAAACAAAATAAGGTTAGATTTGTTAATACCTGTATCTTATTTAAAAAATAAAAACCAATAATAATAATAATAATAATTAGTGTTCCCCCTCTGACTTACCTATATGTGAAGTCTGCTGCATTTTCCCTTGACACAGGCCCTTCAAGTTCACTGTTCAATCATTGATTGCTTCAAGAGAAAGGGATTTCTGAAACAGCATATAGAATACGTTGAAAGTGGCACCAGCACCTACACAAGCTGCCTTGGCAAAATGATTAGCTCATTAATTCCATAAGAGAGAAGATAATTAGAGCATATAGTGAATGATATCAATCAGTCCAAATATCGCTCCCTTATTTTGGATTGCACATCTGATATTAGTTATGAAGAGCTAAAAACACTAATTATATGAATCGTCACACTGGAAGAAGTAACCAAGATTCAAGAGCACTTTATGGCATTCCTTCCAGCAACAGAGACAACAAGAGAAATTTGTCTTCTCTCTTTTTTTGGAAGTGAGGACTGCAAGAATGAGGGCTGCAGATTTAACAGCAAATTGCAAAAAAAAAGGTACAGAAAAGTCTACACAGAAAGATGTATTATTTGGCACATTTTATTCTGTATTTTTGGGTTTTTAGTATGCCATTTGAAGACAATCTTCTCATTTTATGTGTGTGTGTGTGTTTTTTCAAAAATAGTCGAAAATGATTTCTGTGATGAAATAATTAAATAAATCATGAATCATCCTTAAGTCTGCCTGTCCCTGCCATTGAAAAGTACTGTAGGAAGGATGTAGGACATGATGTTCGGTCCAGAGAATTCCATTTTTATACAGTATATAATGTGCCCAGAGAATCTTTTCTTCATGCTCTTAAAGTCCAATAAACTGTCATACACCTTCTGTGTAGCCACTTCGTACCATAAACAGCTGATTGATGAAGTTCTGCCGTAATGATCATCCTTCCTACAAATCTCCCTCCTAAGTAGAGGACTACTAATGCTTTGTTAGAGCGACCACTGGGTTCTTGCTCCCCTCTGTGACCAAGGCTCTTCTTGGCTGATTATTCAGTAGAGCTGGAAAGCCAACTCTAGGAAGTGTCCAGTTGATTCAGTACTTCATCTGTTACACAACTATTGTGTCCCTGGGAATACTCTGGGCTTTAGAAATGGTGTTATGCTCATGCCATGATCTATGCCTCACCATGACTTGAGATCTACAGAGGTATCCATGAACTTCATGGCTTGGTTTTTGTCCTGACATGCAGTGTGAGTTGTAGTGTCTTATATGTGCTGGCGTGTGCCTTTCTTAACTATGTCCAGTCAATTTTGTTTGCCACAGGGGTACACCAATCAACTTCCAGACACGTGTTAAAGACAATTAAAGCAGAGAGGATGACCGCAGCAAAGGGTCTCAATACTTGTATAAATAAAAGATTTCAGTTTTGGACTTTTAATAAATGTGTAAACCTTTCTGAAAACATGTTGTGGGGTACAGCCTGGTGTAAAGAAAGAAGACAACACAGCATCAAGGGTTGGGGTTTCCGGCCCCGTACACTGTAACAAACTTAAATTCTTGTTGTACAAAATAAGGTCAAAGAGATAAACAAAAACTTTGCTTATGCGCCGACGCCTTCACTTGCGCCGGCGGCCATTTTTATATAGGAGGAGCCGGAGTTGGAGGAATGCTGGGAAGGAGGCGTGAGGGATGACGGGATTCGTGACGTCAGGGAAGATGGCGGAGGAAGGGCGGAAGTGGACGTGGTGCGGTCAGTTTATGATGGCGGAGCGTCTTTTTTCCTGAAAGAGAGAGCAGAAAGGTTAGTCCCCGCCATTCCCTACCAACAAACGTCCTTCGAAGCGATTTCGGGTCCGCCCGCGGCCTCCTACTCGCACATGCGTGACACGACCCCCCCCTCAGCCCAAGACCATCCGGTCGGGCGGACCTAACCGAGAGGTCGTGAACGCGGGAGTGGGCATCGGCGTTGGCCTGAAGGCCGCGGCGGCGATAAGTGACCGTAAACTTATAGGGCTGTAAGTCCAGGAACCACCTGGTGACCCGCGGATTCGACTCTTTGTGCAGGGACATCCACTGAAGCGCAGGGTGGTCAGTCACCAGAGTGAATTCGCGACCCAACAGGTAATACCGGAGATAAGTCACGGCCCACTTAATAGCCAGGGCTTCCCTCTCCACCGCCGCGTACCTGGTCTCTCGGTCCAACAATTTCCGGCTTAGGTACATCACGGGGTGTTCGACACCATCAACGCTTTGGCTCAACACGGCGCCGAGGCCTGTGTCCGAAGCGTCGGTCTGGAGGACAAAGGGTAGCCCAAAATCTGGGGTCCGCAATACAGGTGCCGACGTAAGGGCCTGTTTTAGGTCACTAAATGCGTGTTCTGCTTTGTCGTTCCATACCACATGCAGGGGAGCGCCCTTCTTTGTCAAGCTAGTCAAGGGTGCTGCCCTTTCGGAGAAACGGGCACGAACGGCGGTAGTACCCGCTAGCCCCAAGAAAGCCTGCACCTGTCTCTTGGTATTCGGACGGGGCCATTCCAGGATGTCTTTGACTTTGGAACACTGGGGTCTCACCTGTCCTCGTCCCACAAGGTAGCCTAAATACTTGGCCTCCTTCAAGCCAAAGAAACATTTACGGGGGTTAATACGGAGGCCGGCTTTAGCCAGTGTCGCGAGGACAGCAGAGAGGTGCAATAGATGTTCCTCCCAGGTGCCGGAATAGATGACGACGTCATCCAGGTAGGCGGCACTATAGGACTGGTGGGGCTTCAGCACTCTATCCACCAGGCGTTGAAAGGTCGCAGGGGCCCCGTGCAGCCCAAATGGGAGGACCTTGTATTGCCAATGTCCACTAGGGGTGCTAAAGGCAGTTTTTTCTTTTGCAGATGCCGTTAAGGGAATTTGCCAATACCCTTTTGTCATATCAAGAGTAGTCAGATATCGAGCCGCACCCAGCCGCTCGAGGAGGTCGTCAATGCGGGGCATAGGGTAGGCATCGAACTTGGAGACCTGGTTCAGACGTCTAAAGTCGTTACAGAATCTCCAAGACCCGTCCGGCTTAGGAACGAGGACAATCGGACTGGACCAGGGGCTGTGGATTTCCTCGATGATGTCCGAGTCCAGCATCCGCTGTACCTCCAGTTCCACCTCGGTGCGTTTTGCCTCCGGGAGTCTGTATGGCCTCTCCGGACGACTACTCCGGGTTCCGTGACTATATCGTGGGCAATCAGCGCAGTCTGGTCTGGGGACTCACTCACCACCTCGGGGATGGCGAAGATGGCCTGGGCAATCTCCCGCCGTTGTACGGGCGTTAGCTCGTCGCCGAGGTTAAGGGCAACCGTGCTAGTGAACAGGGAGAGGGATCTATGTGTTTCGGGAGTCTCCTCCCGGTCCTTCCATGGCTTTAACAAATTAACGTGATAGATCCTCTCGCTCGGTCGACGATTAGGTTGCTTGACTAAATAGTCGACGAGCCCCTTTCTTTCCTTAACCTCGTATGGCCCCAGCCAGTGAGCTAGTAACTTGGAGTGGGAGGTGGGAACGAGTACCATCACTCGATCCCCCGGGTGGAACTCCCGGAGGACAGAGTTGCGGTTGTAGCACCGGGCCTGCGCTGCCTGCGCACGAGTCACGTGTTCTTTGAGGAGAGGCCTGATTTTGGTGAGCCTGTCGCGCAGTTGCGCTACATACTCCAATATATTAGAGGAGGGAAGGGCCTCGGCCTCCCAGCCTTCTTTTAGGATATCCAACAGTCCCCGGGGTTGTCGCCCATATAGCAGTGCAAAAGGGGAGAAGCCCGTAGAGGCCTGGGGCACCTCCCGGTAGGCAAAGAGCACGAGCGGGAGGAGTTGGTCCCAATTCCTGCCATCAGCGTTGACTACCTTGCGAAGCATCTGTTTAAGCGTCTGGTTAAAACGTTCTACCAGACCGTCTGTTTGGGGGTGGTAGACAGACGTCTTCAGGTGCTTTATTCTCAGTAATCTGGCAACCTCCTGAACGCATCTGAAGTGAAGGGAGTACCCTGGTCCGTGAGGACTTCTTTAGGGATACCCACTCGCGAGAAGAGGTTGACAAGTTCCCGTGCAATGTTTTTGGTGGTAGCGGAGCGCAGGGGAACCGCCTCTGGGTATCGGGTGGCATAATCAACCATGACCAATATATATTTATGGCCACGGTTGGAGGGCTCCAGAGATCCTACTAAGTCGACCCCTATCCGGTCAAAGGGAACATCTATCAGGGGTATCGGGACGAGAGGAGCACGGTCCCTCCTAGGAATCTGGCGAATCTGGCAGTCCGGACAGGACTGACAGAAGCGCCGGACCTCCTCGTTGATCCCGGGCCAGTAAAACCGGAGCTTGATCCTCTCCAGTGTTTTCTCGGCCCCGAGGTGGGCGCCTAAGAGGTGTGCATGAGCCAGCTCGCATACCTCCCGCCGGAAGGTACGCGGAACTAGCAGCAGCTTCCGCACCTCGCCCTCGTGAGTTGCCACCCGATACAACAGATCATTTTCCAAGACAAAGAAGGGGCCACGTGGTATGGAACCATCCGCTTGTGAGCTGCCTGGCAGAACAATCGCATTCCTGGCAAACCGCAGGGAGTCGTCATTCCATTGTTCTCTCTTAAACGAGGCAGGCGTGGAGCGAAACTGGTGGTCCAGGCCGCTCAGGGGATCTAACGAAGGGCTGGGGGGATGTGCTCCTTGGCTCGTCCCTTCGCCGGTGGGAGGTCCCGGCTCAGAGCGCGTGGCCGGAGAAACCACCCCCCTTGTGCCTGCGCCATTGTGGCTTGCCTCAGTGCATGGCGTGGAGACCGCGGGAAGGGTGCCTTGTCCCTCCATAACCAGACCCAGTGAGGCCCCAGGAGCGGTGCGTGCCTTACCGCTTTTTCTTTGTGACCAGTCTTGTCCCAGGATCACTGGAAAGGGGGGTTCGGGCAACACCGCGACCATCAGTTTGGACAATTCCCCCCTCCAGGAAAGATAGCATGCTGCGGAACGGTAAGCCCTGGTCTCTCCGTGTACACAAGTGACTCGTACATGTTTGTTTAGCCACTGTCGCGGTAAGACATAACGGCGAGCGACAATAGTTATGTTGCTGCGGTCGAAGAGAGCCACCACCGAGTGCCCGTTTACTAACACCGCTCCCGTGTTCGGACTTGCCAAGGGGTGCGGCGGAGTACAGTACCTTTCGCCGAGGTCCAGGTGCAGTCCATCGGCTCCATGGGGGTGTTCAGCGGGCAGGTTGGTAGCAGGTGGCCGGTCTCCCCACACTTGTAACAGCGCGGAGAGGCCGGCTTTTCTCGGGCTCTGGGAGGTGCTTCTGCAGCGTCGAGAGGGCTCGGGGTGCCCGCCCGTCCCGGCCGGTTCCCGCGAGCTTGCCTTTCTGCCCCCCCGGCTCGGAAAACCGCGAGCTGGCGCTCCAGGACTTCCAGGAGTCCTGGCATGTCCGTATAGGGGTGGCGCCGAACCTGCTGGGCGAGGGGGCCGGGCAGTGCGTTGACCAGGCCCTCACAGGCCACCTGTTCAACGACCTTCCGGCTTGGGGTCCTCGGGCGTAGCCACCGCCCATTTTGCCCCAGAAGTCGAAGGCCTGTGCTCGGGCGGCTTCGGGTCAAACTGCCAGCCCGCCATTCACTCGCCTGCTGGCTCGGCGTAATGCCGTGGCGTGCCAGAATCTCCTGTTTCAGGAGCTTATAGTCCGCGGCCTCCTCCTCAGGGAGGTCATAATAGGCTCGCTGCGGGGCCCCTTTAGGTAGGGTGCCAGAAGGGACGCCCACTCGGACCGCTGCCACTCGTTCATGCCCTGCAGCACGGTGTTGAGGTCCTGCCTTTCGGTCATAATTTCGTTTCTTCAGTGCAGTTATCCTGCCGACTACGCCACTGTAAACAAAGAAGACAACACAGCATCAAGGGTTGGGGTTTCCGGCCCCGTATACTGTAACAAACTTAAATTCTTGTTGTACAAAATAAGGTCAAAGAGATAAACAAAAACTTTGCTTATGCGCCGACGCCTTCACTTGCGCCGGCGGCCATTTTTATATAGGAGGAGCCGGAAGTGGAGGAATGCTGGGAAGGAGGCGTGAGGGATGACGGGATTCGTGACGTCAGGGAAGATGGCGGAGGAAGGGCGGAAGTGGACGTGGTGCGGTCAGGTTATGATGGCGGGCCGCCTTTTTCCTGAAAGAGAGAGCAGAAAGGTTAGTACCCCGCCATTCCCTACCGACAAACGTCCTTCGAAGCGATTTCGGGTCCGCCCGCGGCCTCCTACTCGCACATGCGTGACACTGGACACAGACAGGCAGACATGTTGTTTCACCACACACGTGTTTATTTACAATATTTACAATATTAGTAAAGTGCACTACCCAGTGCCGCAGCACCAATCACCCCTTAAAGTCCTGGCCGCACAACAATGCCTTGCTCAGTCCTCAGACCGCCTCCACTCCTCTCCTCCGAGCTCTGTCCACTTCCATCCGAATCTTGCTATCGACTGGAGGAAGAAAGCCCCTTTTATGCACGCCCGGATGGGCTCCAGGTGCTTCCTGAGGAGCTTCCGCCAACACACCACCGTTTGGCGGAAGCACCAACTGTGTAGCCGGAAGTCCTCCGGGTGTTCTTGCTCCTCTTCCCCCCCAGCACTTCCTGGTGTGGCGGAAGTGCTGAGGTCCAGGGCTCACAAGGCACCGGGGCACCCCCTGGCAGTGACCACGGGCCCCTAAAGGGTTGGGCTTCCAAGCCCCCAACCCGTGGCCTCCAAAGCAACCAGGGTGGCGGCCCCCACGTGATCCCAGATGGGCGCTTGCCCACTTCCGGTCCCTCAAGGCGTCCTGGCCGGGTCATCACCCCTGGCATCCTTGGCAATGTATTCACTTTGTCATAATGGGTTTTTGAGTATAAACTGATGTACAAATATGGTTCATTTATCCATTTAAAGTTAAATCTACAAGACAATAAAATGTGCGGAAAGTGAAGGGGTTTGAATATTTTTTCTATTCATTGTAAATATTTATTAATGGAGTAACAAAGAATAAAGACATAGATAACAAAAATCACTAGTTCAACAAGAAATCTAAATTTATGTAAAAAACAAATAATGCAAGATGAAATGCATTTATACTGAAAAGCGCAAACAAGACTGTAATTGCAGCACAAAAAACCTGCATAACTGGGGCTATCTGGAGGCCATAAGCACATAGGCTCAGACCTTAAAAGGAAAAATAAAGAAATTTAACTAACAATTAATTGAAAAAGGAAGAAAACCCTAAAGGGAGAAAGTGTTAAGTCATTGTGGAGCTCCAGCAGTGACATAACAAAAAAACATCAGATAAACAAATAAATGTGAATAAAAAGAACTGATAACAGAAAAGTGTTGCTATTGTTGTGAGCTCTTTCAAAAACTGTCGGCATTTGAAAGGCTTCTCCTTAAATGAGCTTCTTGTACTGTGTTACATAACCTAGCAGCTCAACATCTGACTACATTGCCTGCACACAAACCCACCAAGGTTGAAGGGTTCATGGGAAAAACAGCCATGCAACAAAGACTGACAAAGCAGGCTGATATGGTAAAGCAGCACTAACCCTGGTTATATACTGCAAAATGTGACAATGTACTTATTGCAACGACTTTTGTGTGTGTATCCTCACTACAACTCCCCCTGATGATGACGCCAACGCTTTAACCACTTCCTTGCTTCTTTCAGTCTGTGCCCTTTTTAAGATATCTATCTACCAAGAAGATATACTTTTGTAAAATGCAATGTTAAATTTCAAAAACAATTTTAAGACATTTAATATATTTAATATATAATAATAATGTAATAATTTTTATAATTACAGTATTTATATTTAATATATTTAATATTTAATATAAGTCAGCAACCATACCACATGTGGTTCAGAACAGGTCATCCTCCTGAAGCTAAGAATGTCTGGGCCTGGCCAGTACTTGGAAAGGAGACCAACCAGGCAAAGCTTGGGTTACTGCTGGAAGAGGTGTTGGTGAGGCCAGCAGGAGGCGCTTACCTTGTGGTCTGAATGTACAGGGTGGGCCATTTATATGGATACACCTTAATAAAATGGGAATGGTTGGTGATATTAACTTCCTGTTTGTGGCACATTAGTATATGTGAGGGGGGAAACTTTTCAAGATGGGTGGTGACCATGGAAGGCCATTTTGGATCCAACTTTTGTTTTTCAATAGGAAGAGGGTCATTTGACACATCAAACTTATTGGGAATTTCACAAGAAAAACAATGGTGTGCTTGGTTTTAACGTAACTTTATTCTTTCATGAGTTATTTACAAGTTTCTCTTTGTGTACAGCCATTGACATGTCGCAGAGGTTAACACGTAAGGAGTGGATAGAATTGTGTTGATGTCTGGTGAACGCAGTAACCGGGTCATTGCAGCAGATTTCAATGCAAGACACCCTACGAGACCACCCATCTCCCATGCTACAGTTAGCAAACTGCTTGCTAAGTTTCGTGAAACTGGTTCAGTGTTGGATTTGCCAAAATGTGGACGCATGAAAACTGTCACTAATGAAGAAACATCAGTGGCTGTCCTAGCTTCATTCAGCAAGAGCCCACAGCGTAGCACTTGCCGCATGTCACTGGAGAGTGGCATTAGTCGAACATCCCTTCGGAGGATATTAGCTACTCACAAATGGCACCCTTACAAACTCCAGCTACTGCAGCATCTCAACGAGGATGACCCAGATCGGTGCACTGAATTTGCAGAATGGGCAAAACAAAAATTGGAACAGGACCCTCAGTTTACGAGAAGATTTTGTTCAGTGATGAGGCAAACTTTTATGTGAATGGTGAAGTTAACAAACAAAACCACCGCTATTGGTCTGACACTAACCCACATTGGATAGATCCCTCCAAGACTGTTGGAACAAAAAAATTGATGGTATGGTGTGGTATATGGGGTACAAAGATAGTGGGGCCATTCTTCATCAATGGAAACCTCAAGGCCACTGGATATGCGAAATTGCTACATGATGATGTGTTTCCCTCTTTATGCACTGAAGCTGGCACGTTCCCTGAGTTTTTCCAGCAAGATGGTGCACCACCACATTATGGGTGTCAGGTCCGAGCATTCCTAGATGAACAGTTTCCTGGAAAGTGGATTGGTCATCGTGGGCCAGTTGAATGGCCCCCAAGGTCTCCTGATCTGACCCCTTAGACTTTTATCTTTGGGGTCATCTGAAGGCAATTGTCTATGCTGTGAAGATACGAGATGTGCAGCACCTGAAACTACGGATACTGGAAGCCTGTGCTAGCATTTCTCCTGCGGTGTTGCTATCAGTGTGTGAAGAGTGGGAGAAGAGGGTTGCATTGACAATCCAACACAATGGGCAGCACATTGAACACATTTTATAAGTGGTCAGAAACTTGTAAATAACTCATGAAAGAATAAAGTTACGTTAAAACCAAGCACACCATTGTTTTTTCTTGTGAAATACCCAATAAGTTTGATGTGTCACATGACCCTCTTCCTATTGAAAAACAAAAGTTGGATCCAAAATGGCCGACTTCAAATGGCCACCATGGTCACCACCCATTTTGAAAAGTTTCCCCTCACATATACTAATGTGCCACAAACAGGAAGTTAATATCACCAACCATTCCCATTTTATTAAGGTGTATCCATATAAATGGCCCACCCTGTAGATTCCAATGCCCCAGTGCAGTAACAGAGAAGACACTATGCTGAAAAATGGTGCTGTCATTTGGATGGATCCTGACTCTCTGTGGTCATAAAAAAACCCCTGGGCATCTTTGTAAAGAGTGGAGTGTATCTTGATATCCAGGCTAAAACTGCCCACCATTGCCTAGTCATTCTGGCCCACTAATCATCCCGTGTCTCTAATTGGCTATCTCTCTTACCATTTCATCATCTAATAGCTAATGTGTGTTGAACATATTGGTGCAGAGTGGCTGCCGTCGCATCATTCAGGTGGATGCGGCATATTGGTGATGGCTAAAGTGTCTTCCCACTCACTGTAGCACTTTGAGTAGCTAGAAAAGAGCTTTAGAAATGTAGTGAATTATTATTATTATTATTATTATTATTGAATTTATCGTTTTCATTTGTGCTATATGTTATTCACAGCTTAGAATTCATGTGAATTTGCCTTTGGCAAAGCCCTGAAATCTTTTCTTAAAGTGCTGAACTAAAGCCAACAGAACACAGTCCTAATTATTCCATTGCTTTTTCCACGAGCCTTGTTGATGCCATGCCACATGGTACACATCCAAACTGATACGCAGTCAAAGCAGGCTACCTTCTTGCTACTATTTTATTGTCATTGGGAACGTTTTGTGCAAGCTCACCAACAACTTCCCTATTTTCAAGATGCTTCCTTTTCAAAAGTCAGGATTGCTTTATGTCACAGACCAGTTCCTGTCACAGTCAACTATCAATAAATACTGTATCTTTGAGTTCTCTGAAAAGTTCTCCCAGGTTATTCTCAATAAACATTATGATATGTTGCATACATGTTTAATATCAATTTTACAATCAAAAAGAGATCTGCTTGCAGACTTCTTTTCATGTTCTCTTTTAAGGGTATTTACAACAACAAAAACAACAATATTTATTTATATAGCACATTTTCATACAAAAAGTAGCTCAAAGTGCTTTACATAATGAAGAATAGAAAAATAAAAGACACAGTAAGAAAATAAAATAAGTCAACATTAATTAACATAGAATAAGAGTAAGGTCCAATGGCCAGGGTGGACAGAAAAACAAAAAAAATCTTCAGACGGCTGGAGAAAAAAATAAAATCTGTAGTGATTCCAGACCATTAGACTGCCCAGTCCCCTCTGGGCATTCTACCTAACATAAATGATTTAGGGTTCTCACGGAAGGACTTGATGATGATGGTCACGTAGAGCATCATGATGTTTTGAGTAGGTGGTGGTGGCACAGGCCACCACCACAAAGAAACCGGAAAAAGAAACAGAAGAGAGAGTAGGGGTCAGTACAGATTTTGGAGCCACTGTGAATAGTTATTATGAAGAATTGAACATACAGAGTATCAGTATTAAGTTAAAGTGAAGTTATAAAAAGGCCATGTTAAAGTAATGTGTTTTCAGCAGTGTTTTAAAGTGCTCTACTGTATTAGCCTGGCGAATTCCTATTGGCAGGCTATTCCAGATTTTAGGTGCATAGCAGCAGAAGGCCGCCTCACCACTTCTTTTAAGTTTTGTTCTTGGAATTCTAAGGAGACACTCATTTGAGGATCTAAGGTTACGATTTGGAATATAAGGTGTCAGACATTCCGATATATAAGATGGGGCGAGATTATTTAAGGCTTTATAAACCATAAGCAGAATTTTAAAGTCAATCCTGAATGACACAGGTAACCAGTGTAGTGACATCAAAACTGGAGAAATGTGTTCGGATTTTCTTTTCCTAGTTAGGATTCTAGCAGCTGCATTCTGCACTAGTTGCAAATGATTTATGTCTTTTTTGGGTAGTCCTGAGAGGAGTGCGTTACAGTAATCTAGTCGACTGAAAACAAACGTGAACTAATTTCTCAGCATCTTTCAGTGATATAAGAGGTCTAACTTTAGCTATGTTTCTTAAGTGAAAAAAATGCTGTCCTAGTGATCTGATTAATATGCATTTAAAATTCAGATTACAGTCAACAATTACCCCTAAGCTTTTTACCTCCGTCTTGACTTTTAATCCTAATGTATCCAGTTTATTTCTAATAGCCTCATTGTATCCATTATTGCCAATCACTAAGATTTCAGTTTTCTCTTTATTTAACTTGAGAAAGTTACTATTCATCCATTCTGAGATACAAGTCAGACATTGTGTTAGTGAATCAAGAGAATCAGGGTCATCAGGTGCTATTGATAAGTACAGCTGTGTGTCATCAGCATAGCTGTGGTAGCTCACGTTGTGCCCTGAGATAATCTGACCTAACGGAAGCATGTAGATTGAGAAGAGCAGCAGACCCAGGATAGAGCCTTGTGGAACACCATATGGATATCATGTGTCTTTGAGTTGTAATTACCACAACTAACAAAAATTTTCTCCCTGTCAGGTAGGATTCAAACCAATTTAAGACACTGCCAGAGAGGCCCACCCATTGACTAAGGCGATTTCTAAGAATGTTGTGATCAATGGTGTCAAATGCAGCACTCAGATCTAAGAGGATGAGAACAGATAAATGGCCTCTGTCTGCATTCACACAAGTCATTTACTACTTTAACGAGTGCAGTTTCTGTGCTGTGATTTGTTCTAAAACCTGACTGAAATTTATCAAGAATAGCATGTTTATTTAGGTGGTCATTTAACTGCATAATGACTGCCTTCTCCAGAACTTTACTTAAGAAAGGCAGGTTAGAGATGGGTCTAAAATTTTCAAGAGCGAGGGTCAAGATTATGTTTCTTAAGAAGGGGTTTAACTACAGCAGTCTTAAGACAGTCTGGGAAGGCCCCCGTATCTAATGACGAATTTACTATGTCCAGAACATTATCAATTAGCACGCTTGATACTTCTTTGAAATAATTTGTTGGTATTGGATCAAGGACACAGGTGGAGGGTTTTAATTGAGATATTATTTTTTGTAAATCAGGTAAATTTATTCTAGTGAAAGAGTTTAATTTGTTTATAACAGAATGCTGGGGTTTAGGAGGATCCTTAGTGTTGGGGAGATATACTATGTTATTTCTAATATCATTAATTTTTTGATTGAAAAATACAGCGATAGCCTCACAGGGTTTACTGGAAGTACTTAGGAGGCATTCCTTTGAGTTATCTGGATTTAGCAAACGATCAATTGTAGAGAATAAGACTCTGGGATTACTAGCATTGTTATTTATAATCTTAGAGAAATAGCAGCGCCTCTCAAGACGGGCAGTGTTATTGTATTCTGTTATTGTAACTTTTAATATTTCATAGTGGATAGTTAGTTTAGTCTTCCTCCATTTACGCTCATTACGCATCATTATTTATTTATTTATTAATTATTATTTACTATTGTAGCTATACAACTCTAGAACCTTTTGCACTGTTTGTTTTTGCAGGGTTATAAATGTAATTAAACTGAGCAATAAGGTGCTCAGTCAGCTGTTTTTAAATGTTACATTTCAAAGTGCTATAACATGGAGTGTAATTGACACAAACTTTACTGCCAAAAATGAAATAATTTTCTGTGTAGCAAGCCCATGACACACTGAAACATTGACAACTGTTAACTGTTTCCTTCAGCAGAGTTCATTTTTTCTCGTGACAATTTCTTTTTCCACCTTCACAATCAGAATTGTATATTATATTGTTATTATGACATAAGAAAGCCAGGTTAGGTAGATTGGCCATGTCATATTGGTCTTGTTGTGTATGTGTGTGTGTGCCTCTATGTTCGCCTTGTGATTGACTGGCACCCTGTTCAGGGATCTTTCCTACGTTTGCTTGGATAGGCTACAGCTCCCCTCAGCCCTCTTCTTCTTCTTTTGGCTGCTCCCATTAGGGGTCCCCACAGTGGATCACCTTTTTCCATAGCTTCCTATGTTATGTTTAATATATGACAGATTTGTGTAATGTTTCAAATGATAAATAGTGCATTCAAATCAAAAGGAACGTAGGTATTTGTGAGCACAATCCCAGGCACTCCAAGGAGCTTGCCCAGTGCTGAGATAAACATATGCCAAATCATATCAACCAATTTTTGTAACCATTTGGCATTCTAGTAGTTATATGCAGTGAAAAGAAGAGCATCAACACACACAAAAAGGTTTGGGGAAGGGCATTCTCCCTGGCTGCAAATGGGTTTTTGTAACGCCCTCAGGTGCATTGTTTCGAGTCCTGAATTGAACTGATGTGTTGAAGAAATGATGGCAGCTTTAAAGGACAAAACCGGAAGTGTCATTGTCTATGGTTGGAACCGGAAGTGACATTGTCTGTGGCCCATGACCCAGAAGTGACTACGTTGGTGGTGCATCTGGTAGGTTTTCCCAAATTTGGCCTGCAGAGATAACAGAAGTGGGATTAGTGCACCCTGACACCCCCTGGCCTGGCGGGGAATTACCTTGACTTGGTCTACTCAGCTTTCTCCTACTCACACATGTGTGACAATGCATTTGGAGACATCCTAAAATTATAGAATGGAGCTCATTAAGTGCTTAAACCCTGACAGTTTTGAAAATTAATCTGTAAATACTATAGCACTCTGCTGTCACTCATTGGTAGTGTGAATGTACTATACTGTGTCATTTTCTGTATTGTTTTATTGCTTGTACAATTTGAACAATATAAATATAATTTCATTATCGTTTTCCTTCCTTTTTTCCATTCAGATAGCTTTGTCCTCATTTAGTTAAATATGCAGGTAACATTGTTGCATTTATCTTTGTATTCATAGCAAATAAACCTTTGGTCAAACCTGCCTTATTTACCCTCAAGTATCATAGCTGTCCATCCATCCAACCATTTTCAAAACAGCTTCATCCTGAGTAGGGTCATGGGGAAGCTGGAGCCTATCACAGCAAGCAGAGGGTGCAAGGCAGGAAACCATCCCTGCACAGGGTGACAGAAATAAACTGAATTTGGGTAAGAACATTTTTGCATGTAATGAAATGACACCCTGAAGAAAAAGCACACCACAAACAGTTGTAGAAATGTGTTTAATTAGTAGGTACTTGAATATATAAAACATTACATTCACACAATGAATCAGCTGCCTTTAAAAATCTCTAACTGGGTCCTATTACAGAATCAAAGGAACCAACATCAGCTACAAAATAATGTGCTCCTCACCAAATTCTACGACAGCACCAGTCCAAACTGAAATATTTTCAATGAACAGCACTTTTGCAAGGAAAATATATTTTCATCTGTACAGTATGTAACAACTTCACTTAAAATTTTTTGATGAATGACCTAGAGATGTGCCTGGTCCATTAAATAAAAAACTGCTAAACACAGAGCTCAAAGCCTCAGGAACCAGGTATTCTGCATTATCTAGAACCTATTCAATTTCATAAATACTTCTTTAGAAAAACAGTGAGAAGAGTCACACTATCAAACAGCAGCTCTTTCTGTAAAATCTAAAAACATCTTGATGAATGTGTGTGAATCTTTATCAAATACATTTTAGATAAGTCAAACAAATTGCTTGTGTGGTATAATTCCAAATCTGAAGTTAAAGATCACGTGTGGTTCTATTATACATCTCCAGAGGTAGGGAGGATTCTGCTATAATGGGACATTAGGTAATAGGTGACAATTTAGTTTCTATTTTCATCTAATTCTTTCTCATGTACTTCTCTTAGTTGAGTAAAATAAAATACCAAACACACTCTAAGTAGGACATTTAGTTGTTGAATCAATGAATGTGTTTTATCATTGACGGTCTCTGCTATATAATCTAAATATGGCCACATATTACATAATGTTCCTAAGTATAGGGTAGTCCAGATCTAATTATGCAATTTTCATTACGCTATAACTTATTAAGTTTAGTACATAGAAAATCACCCAAAAAATCCCAGACCATTGAGAAGTGTGCAAACTGATGACATGAAGAATTGTCTTCGCGCCGAACTGGAATCATCCCTGCATAAATCAAAGTCATCCAGACGATCTGGATCTGTGTAATTAGATCTGGACCACCCTGTACTTGGTTCCACACTGCCAAACCCTGGAATAGTGACATAAAAGAGAAGAAAAAGAACACCTGAAATTTCACATTTTGTGCAATGTGTATGCCTACAATATACCCATTGCAAAGCAATTGCCAGACAGAATGCAGTTGAATTCTGTACGAAACACAAGATATAAATTAAAGGTTCATGGCAACTCAAGAACAGCTCCACAAGTATGAGCTACAGGACTTCGACTAACACTGGACCAATTATTGAATGTTGCTTCAATTTTGTCTTTTCACATAACATTTGAGCCTGTGCAAAATCTCAAGAAGCTCTCAAGTCTTCTCTGGTCTACACTTTGCAAATAGTGAAGTAAATGATTTAAGACCACTTGCTCATGCTGGCTCAAGAATTCTTTTGATGGTTTCAGAATGTGTGCTACTTTCCTGTTTGTTGCCTTCTTTGACTCATACAGCTTCAGTATGCTTTCTTTATTTATCAGATTACAGTGCATGACTGCTCTAACAGGTATGAAGCAATCAATGTTGAATTTTGGCTCTTGCAATAAAACTTTGTGTGCCATTGTCAGTTGCAGACTGCATATTATCTTGTGGAGGCAGGATGTAAGATCTCATTCTTGTGAAGAGGTGAATTAAGTCTTCCTTATTAATTTCCTGCATATTGCCCTGTAGTGCCTTCTCAATGCATTCTTGCTCTGCAGAAGACAAGTATTTAACAAAGGATGACATCAATAGGCTTTCATTCACTGCATCAATTCCCTGAATAAAGGCAAAGACAAACACTTGTGAAAGTCTGACAGGTATAAAACCATGGTCCACATAACCTTTACTCCATATTCTACCAACAGTTTGCCATTCCTTCTCCGAATATTCTGGCCTGAGTGTGGAGACCCGTTCCTCCTCTCCTTCACACTGTTCCATAAACTCCTCCCAAAAGGTTTTGTAGGCTTCACTAGATACTCCATTATCATCTAATGCCTTCTCATAGACAAACTCAATTTGCAACATTTATATCCAGAACTTTGGGTTCCTTGAAAACATTTAACATATCCTGAATTATATTTATACATCTTATTTTTATTTTCTGGACCTCTTTTACATTTGCATCTCTAGCAGGTTATGAACTCCTGCAAGACAAATATTGTATTAGACCTGATATGACACACTACAGAATAAGTGCAAAGCCTAAATGGTAAAACACATCAAATATGGCAACAAATATTTTGTGTTCTCTGTTTACTACTGGGGCATTTCTTAATTTTATTGTAAAAATATAAGTGTACATGTTTTAATGTGGTAGAGTTCACTGTTACTTTTTTCAGATTGTCTCACTGCATTGTCCAAACCAGGATCATCCTGAGTTAATGTTAGTATTTTGAAATTATACAGCTGTGGGCCTTTTATTTTATTTTTTCTGGGGTTAGGCAGTACAAATGTATTATAAACAATCTATATATATAATTCACTAAGGCAAGACACCCATGGAAAGCACGCCGGAAGGGGCGTGGATTCACTAAGCCGCCGACAAGTAAGACACCTATAGCGCATGCAGGAAGGAGCCACGCCGGAGGTGAATCGCCATATGTAGCGTGTAAAACGGTTTGCAAGGGGTATCCAATGGGATCCTTAAAACGATCCTTTACAACTGAGGTTAAAACACAATGAAGTAAGCAGTCTTTAAAAACCGAGTTTTCGGTTACGACACATGACCGCGTGCACCTTAGCAAACTGTTTTACACGCTACATACAGCAATTCGCATCCGCGACAAACATGCGTCTTCCTTAGATGATCCTGCAGGAACACGGAAAGTCTACGCGAGTCACAGGTGCATCTGGACTGTGCAAAGACGACAACGACTCAAGTGACGAGTTGGAGGTGGGCACATGAGCGATGGCGGTCCGTCAGTTTTCAGTCACGGATGATTGTGTGTTGGTTCATTCCGTGCATGGTTACAATGTTGCTTTTCTTGCTGATTTATTACATTACCGATTTTTCAAATGTTAATTTTCTCCCTGTGCTGAAAAATCATTAATAAACCGGTCTGATTATGCGGCGTATGGTACGCCGCAGGTTGGCTAGTATTAAAGAAGTTTTTCTGAAGCTCAAGAAGGGAAACCTACATACCTGATTTTGGAAATGCCATGAAAGTGTGGACATAAGAGCACTCTCACTGTTCTCATACCTGTTGCCAAACTGAATCTCAGGATCTTCTAGTGATGTGTCAATAGCAAGTGCGATTTCGAATTTGTCAGAATTGGTAATAAGTGAGATGAATACAAACTGCACAGACACATATAAAACATATTTTACTCTCATATTATGTAAACTAATAATATCCTGTTTCCAAATCAATAGTGACAACAATTAGAGGCAAGGCTTTGGGTTACACAGGGTACAGAATCCTAGAAAAAGAGAACTTGATGTTCCTGTTCTGACCATACCACAAATGTAAATTGTTCAAAAATGAAACCTGACTATACCTTACCTTATGCTGCTTATGTGGGCATTCATCATGGTCAGGATCTGAAGATATGCTTCCATGACTACTGCCGTCATCATAATCTTCATGCACTGTATTTTCTGTCCGCTTTATCTTTCTTCCTGACTTCCTTTGTACTGTAGTGACCTATTCAAAAGGGTACAAATAACCCTCTTAATTACAATGTACTTCCACAATGTAAAGCTACAGAACAAAGCTTAAAATCAGAGTATACATCTTACAAAGCATAAAGCTTAGAGATCATATTACATATTAGTGGCTGAACTGGAGATATGTAAATCTGAAGAAGGTTCAATGATAACCTACTATGTATGTGTACTGCACTCTGCTCTTTGTGTTGTGACTCATACATTTCAGGATCTGAAGCTATGTTAACGTGGGAAAGACCACATCAATCTTTTCATTAACTCTAACATAACTCTGCTTTCTTGGTTTTGATTTTCTTTTGATTATACTGGCCTTTTAAGAAAATGCGTTAGCTCTAAGTATTTAGCATTGTGAAAGCACTTTTAAGAATATGTATTGTAGTACTATCCCATTATTTTTCACAAAAACTTCCAAGATAATTTGGGCCCAAGTCTTGTGATAAAAGTTTAGAATATAGGGTCTACTGCATACTGTACCTTTCGTGACTTGATCTGTTTTGACCCATCAGGCAGAAAGTCAGAATCTGTATCTGAGGAAATGACAAGGGCTAGCCACTCCTCAACATCTGTTTTGTTTGAACAAAGATATAGACGTAACATTTGTAATTTACTCTGTTCATAAAGCTGGCACAGTGTGACCTCTGGCTACACTAGATTTTGACCAAAATTTCAAAAACAAATTCATCTGCAGACCCTTCTGAAAAAATGCCTTTTGGAAAAAAATAACTCCTTGCCACCACCAAGAAGTTCTTCAACTGTTTTATTTTTTTTTTGGCAGCCTGGTGTTCTTGTTCCTCCTCCATTTTTTGTTAATCCTTTTTCTATATCCTGGAAATGCAACCACACTATTTCCAGATGTGGGTTATCTTTTGATACAGATTTATTTCCAAAGGCAAATGATCTTTTAGATATATATTGTTATCAATTACCTCTCTATCTGCTTTTTTTAAACATTAACTTTAATCAGTACAGGATCAATGATTTTGCAGTTGATTCTTCCCCAGTGGCATACAGAGCAGTTTTTTGATGACAAAAAGCTCTCAGTGCAATACAATTTTCATATTTGGGGATATATGCTCTGAGTTCTTCGTCAGTCATGACGGTTATGACACTAGTGTGAATCTGCAACGAGAAAAAATTCATGAAAACACATATCTTGCTACAGTTACTTGGTGTTTAAAGGTCATTTTCTTCTAAAGACTCATTGTTTTAAAGATCTCTTTGTCCCATTTCAATCTGGC